>NC_069383.1:32847000-33468000 GCF_027475565.1 Acinonyx jubatus
CACGAAGGGCCTGAAGGAAAATCAGGCGGTGGGTCTTTAGGAAGTCACTCAGTCTGCTATTTGGTTTTTCAAGAGAACCATATTTAGGGGGAAACTCCTACATACCTGCTCAGACACACGGAGGAGGAAGAGTGAGGACCACTGTTAGCAGTTGGTAACCATGTCAGAAATGTGACAAACTTGTTCTGTTTCTCTTGTCTTACAGGAGGTCAGTCCTCTCAGCAGCCATGAAACTACGGAATGCAGCAACAGTCAATCAAAGATTGAGTTGGGTGTTTCAAGAGTTAAATCTTTCCTTCCTGTTCCTCGAAGTAAAGTCACCCAGTGTTCCCAGAACACCAAAAGAAGCAGCAGCAGCAGTAATACAAGGCAAATAGAAATAAACAACAACACAAAAGAAGAGATTTGGAACTTCCACCAAAATGAACAAGTAGAAAAACCTAACCAATAGGCCTGCCTACAATTGTCTCATTCTTAACTTCTGTATATTTCACACAGAAACCAAGGACAACAAGATGTAAATACCTTTAAATGGAGGAAATGTTTTCACTGTAATATAAAGTATGAGTGCGGGACCACTATTCAATTCTTTTGTAAAGAATGTATTTATAACCAACATTTTGTCACTTTTTTTTTTTTCCAATTCTGTAGGATTGAACTTCAATACCAGGAAGTGATGCCAACTTTTCAAGTAGTTTTATAATAGAAATATTGTAATAGTTTTAATCAACATGTTCAGGGGTATTAGAACTGTCAGTGTACTGTATATCTATATATATGTATATATGTATATTTTAAAAAGTCCATGAACCATATTGCATACACGTTACAAAATGTACAACATTGGCTTTTAAATAGCAATCATAATTTTATGTTGACTAGAAAGGGGCAATAACAAACCATTTCTAAACAGTTAATTTCCATTAAAAGCCATATTAAGTATTTTGCCTGTTAAATTCTAGTTTTACATTTTAAATCTTTTCATGGTTAAATTGCTGATTGGTTGCATTATGTATATTTATGCATATAAGTTTGCATTATGACTCCTGCAAAATATGAAATTATATAATGCAATAAAAGTGTTATCTTTCTTACAAAAGTTTTGTACCTAAGTGGATATAACTGCAAATGCTTCAATAAATTAATTTAGAGTTAACTCCCTCTTCTATTTAATTCTAGTAGCACAACTGATAAAGTTGACAATATTTTCTGGAAGTGTTTCTTTGAAAATTACTACTGAAATTACATATACAATTCAGAGTTAAAATGCTTTGACACCAATAAAATACTGAATTGGTGAAATGCTTTTGCAGTAGAGTTTCTATCTATATAGCTCTTTGTGTTCACTTACCGAATGTGTTCTCCACACTGGCTTTTCAGTAGCTGTTCACAGAAAGGCCCACTCTTGTCAGTGTTAAATAAAAACAAAACATTTAAGTGGCGCTCTAAGAATAAGATGTTCACTGAACATCTTTTCCTCTCATAAATACCCCCCAAAAGGTATGATTTTATACCAAAAATTAATAGTTGTCTAAGAGTATTGTAAGCCCTCTCTTGGCCAGAATGGTTATTTACATTGAAGTATACACATGTACATTGATACTATATTAAACTCTACAAAAATGTCTGCAAGGAATTTAAAGTGTGATTAAGATTACTCCACAAGGGATGAATTAGAGATCTTTCTAGCAGGGAAGAACTCGATTCCAACACGTGTCAGCCTTCTACCTGAGCTTCATCTTTGCAAGGCGAATCCCAGGGGTATAGAGCTGGGCCCTTATGCACAGCAAAGTGTGCACTGAAGTTGGGATGGGGGGACCGGGGAGGACAAGGGACAGAGTGTGGGTGGAAGAAAGAGGCCAGGGGAAAGGCTTAGTCTTCAACACAATAACTCCTTTGAGTTGCACTCAAATTCTTGGTGCCCTGGTGGCATTTGCTACTTCTCTCAAGTGTTTTAACAAAGCCACTAAATAATCTCAAAATCAGAAACCAGATTTAGGTGGCTCTGATGTGTTTCCTCCTGCTTACTTAAACCTGCTCAGATTATATCCATTTGGAATTCTTAGGCATTGTGATTAGGCACCATGTTTTATATTAGCTGCTTTTCTGAAGATAAAGATCCCATTATAGTCAAGCACCAGAGAAAACAAAAGCAAATTTGAAATACATTATTAAGATGACTTATAGTACCTGATCTCGCAGCTTTGTCAGTAAAACTCAACATGTACACTTTTTATAATTGGATGGCAGACTGCAAGATGTCTAAAGAGGGCATTTAGATCAGAGGGTCAAAATATAGCTAGAGATCCACTAATGGATCTTTATCTCAATTTAGTGAGTCACAACTAGCTATTTAAAAAAATTTTAATGTTTATTTTTGAGAGACAGACATGGCATGAGTCAGAGAAGAGCAGAGAGAGGGAGACACAGAATCGAAGCATGCTCCAGGCTCTGAGCTGTCAGCACAGAGCCCGACAAGGGGCTCGAACTCACGAGTTACGAGATCATGACCTGAACCAAAGTCGTCGGATGCTCAGCCGACTGAGCCACCCAGGTGCCCCACAACTAGCCATTTTTAAAAGAATAGAAAGTATCACAGTACATCATATTGTCAAGGTAAAAATGGTTTGTTTCTGTTATGTAGATGTATGCATGTATGTACTGGGCTGTGATGTGAACCATAGCTTTCTGTGGACATGACCAAAAATCTTTCAGAGTCGATACGGTGTAAGGGAGCCTAGTGGTGGGGATGGCATGGAGTGAAAAGATCTTTGATGATAAACTGCCTTAGGGCTGAATGAAGCACTGTCATTTATTTGCTGTAAGGTCTAAGACAAGTTTCTTTCTTTAATGCAGTTTTCTCAGCAGTAAAGTAGGGTCCTTACAACCCATGAGTTGTCTGAGCATTAAATGAGGTTATACAATAAAGTGTTCCTAGCTAATAACTCCCTCATTCCTAATAAATCTTACAACTCTTTGAGGCATTCCAACATATTTTCAAAGTATAATCAATTCACAAATGCACCTATATTATAAGCATCAGATTTTAAATAAGAACATTAAACAAGTGATAGAAATATAACTGAAAATAAACTATAAAATACATGAGCAATTTCCACTTTCAGGTTGAGTTTCTCAAAAAAAAAAACTAATATATCTCACATTTGCTTATATAAAAGAGAAAACAAGTATAGACTTCATAAAATCTGATTATTGAGGAAAAGTAGCCAATTTTGATCAATAAGGTTGAATTTTCAAAAACGCAGTATTTTTTTTCTGTGCAGTTAATAATGAATTATAATTGAAAATTAAGTTTAATTGGCTAGCCGTAGCCATCACCTGATTGAGGTGCCTATTAGGAACAATTATGACCCATCAAAGGAAAGTCAATCTCTGAAGTTATTTGACGTTTTCTGAATTCTATGCCACCTCTTTGCAAGATCATCCTTCTCAGAGAACTTCCCACAAATATTAAAGGAGTAAATTAGTGAATAGATATCCTTTGTTTAGTTTTTACTATAAATAAATGTTTAGTTGTGGACAAAGATGTCTGTTGAGTATTAGAGGGGACTATAGAAATAGAGAAGAGATATGCAGTTACATGGTATGTCTATTCTGTCTTTAATGGTGATGATAACAATATCAGGAGTCATGACCTCACATTCTGTCCACAAAGCTGACACTTTATATCTCTAAGCTTCAGTATCCTCAGTTAAAAAAAGAGAGAGAGAGAGAGAGAGAGAGAGAATTAGAGCTTCTTCTTATTCCCATAAAGAAAAGCACAACAGAAAATCAGAAATCCTGTTAGTTCTCATATATTCTGATATGTTACAAGGGAGTCAGCTAACCATACCATGAAAGTTATTTGGCTTATATTTTAAGAAAATCAAGAATATACTTTTCCTTAGCTAATTCAGAAGTTTACATTTGTTCAGACATTTGTTTCATTTGTCTTCAGCCATTCATTATTCATTAATGTGTACTAGGGATAGGGTGTTAGGAGGTTCCAGGTGCCTCTCAACTTGGAGCTTACAGTTTATTGGGGTGAGACAGTGAGTAAATAAAGAAACAAAACAAAGTAACTTTATATCCTGTATGTTCTGTAAAAGAAATCAGTAGAACGATGTGATAGAGCACGCTTGGAAAAGGTCATGGATGAAGGGTTACTTTAGGGCAGACTAGTTCAAGGAAAGGTCTCCAAAGACCTAACATTTACTCTGGTATGTGAGGATGAAAGGGATGAAGGGATGCAGGAGCCAGAAGTTACAGAACTGGTAACTGCCCTAAAGAAGTACCAGGAAGGAGCCTGAAGCTTGAAGCACATTTAGCTAGGAGAAGAATTAACAGAGATGAAGGTGGGTGGTGTGGCAAAGGTTGGATTCTGATGTAGGCTCTGGTAAGAATCTGTAGCACGAGAAGTCACTGGAGAGTTTTAAGCAACTATCAGGCATTCATTTATATTTTCAAAAGCCTGTTTAGAGAGATCAGTGCTGTCCAAAAGGAATGTAATATTAGCCAAAAATGTGAGCCACATACATACTTTTGAGCTTTCTAGTAGCCACACCTTTTAAGGGGGCTTAAAATAATATATGGGGAGCCTGGGTGGCTCAGTTGGTTAAGTGTCCAACTTTGGCTCAGGTTATGATCTCACAGCTTGTGGGTTTGAGCCCCACATCAGGCTCTGGTCTGACAGCTCAGAGCCTGGAGCCTGCTTTGGATTCTGTGTCTCCCTCTCTCTCTCTGCCCCTCCCTCTCTCCCTGTCTCTCTCAAAAAGAAACATTAAAAAAAATTTTTTTTAAATAAAAAGAAAAAATATTGCAAAGTTTATTTAATCCACTATATCCAAACATTATTTCAAAAATGATTTTTATAATCAATATAAAAAAGCACTGAGATATCTTACATTATTATTTCATATTCTAAGTTCTTGACATACACTAAATTTTATAGTAAAAATGAAGATAAAATATTTTTAGATAGAAAAAAAGCTTGCTGTCATCAGATCTCTATTCCAAGAAATACCAAAGGAAGTTCTTCAAATGAATGATTGATTCCTGATCAAACCATGTATCTTACCCCCCAAAATGAGCAATGCCAGAAATAATACGTATGTGGGAAATAAACTTTGTATTTTTAAATTATCTAAGATATAATTGCTTAAAGGGAAAAATTAACAATGAATGGATGTAGTTTATGACATAAATAGAAGTAAGTGTATGACAAAAGCACAAGAGATGGGACAGGATGAGAGAAATGGAAGAAACAATGGTAAGTTCTTACATTTTACCTGAAGTATTACAGTATTATTTGAAGGTACAAGGTCATAAGTTAAATATGCACCTTCCAACTAGAAAAACTAAAATTAAAACAAAATGTGTAACTAGCAAGTCAAAAGTGGAGATGAAATTGGAATAAAAAATAACCAATTAATCAAAAACAGGAAGCAAACACATTACAACAAAACAAAACCCTATAGACCAATAATCCTTGTGCACAGAGAAGCAAAAATTATTAATAATATTAGAAAATACAATCCAGCAACATATGAAAAAGATACATTACATCCAAGTGAGATTTGTACCAGGAACGTGAGGTTTGATAAACTTTCAAATATCAATCATCACATTAAAAGGATCATATACCATGATCAAGTGGAATTCATTTCTGGAATGCAAGGATGGTTCAACATATGCAAATTGATAAAGTTATACATCACATCAATACAATAAAAGATAAAAATTATATGATCGTTTCAAATAGATGCAGAAAAAGCATCTGACAAAAATTCAACACCCATTCATGATACAAAAAAACCTCTCAACAAATTGAATATAGAAGGGACGTATCTCAACATAAAGGACAAGCCTAGAGCTAACATCATACTCAATGGTGAGAAGTTGAAAGCTTTCCCTCTAAGATCATGAATAAGACATGGGTGCCAACTCTCACCACTGCTATTCAACATAGTATTAGAAGTCCTAGCCAGAGTAATCAGGCAATAAAAAAAGGTATAAAAGGCATCAAATATCAAAAATGAAGAAGTAAAATTGTCTCTGTTTGCAGATGACATAATCTAATATATAGAAAATCCTAATGACTCCACAAAAATCAACATGTGAAAATCAACACCATTTCTATACACTAACAACAAATTATCTGAAAAATAAATGAAATAATCCTATTAACAATACCATCAAAAACAATAATATACTTAGGAATAAATTTAGCCAAAAAGGTAAAAGGTCTGTACACTTAAAACTATCAGACATTGATGAAAGAAATTGAAGAAGACATAAATGGAAAGATAATCAGTGGTTTATGGATTGTAAGAATTAATGTTGCAATGTCTATATTATCCAAAGTCATCTACAGATTTAGTACAATCCCTAATAAGACTCTAATGGCATGTTTTACAGAAATATAAAAAAACAAGCCTAAAATTTGCATGGTACTACAAAGACCATAGCCAAAGAACAGCCAAAGAAATCCGGAGAGAAAAAAAAAGCTGAGGCATCATACTAATTTCAAATTA
Source organism: Acinonyx jubatus (assembly GCF_027475565.1). NCBI lineage: Eukaryota > Metazoa > Chordata > Mammalia > Carnivora > Felidae > Acinonyx > Acinonyx jubatus. The sequence continues at coordinate 32,853,534 of NC_069383.1, forward strand.
TATTACAAAGTTATAATAATCAAAATAGTATGTGAGTCTGGTTCAAGATGTCAATAGGAAGATCCTGCACTCACATCCTTACATGGACATACTGCATCTATAGCTTTATATGGAACAATTTCCCCTTATTAAAATAAAACAAACAAACAGGGGCGCCTGGGTGGCTCAGTCTGTTAAGTGTCTGACCCTTGATTTCGGCTCAGGTCATTATCTTACAATTTATGACAATGAGCCCCACGTTGGGCTGTGCTGCCAGTGTGGAGCTTGCTTGGGATTCTCTCCCTCTCTGCCTCTCCCTTGCTCGCATATGATCTCCCTCTCTCAAAAATAAATAAACTTAAAAAGAATAAGAAAAAAGACCCAGAAACTGGTGGTGCAACCCATTCACACCGAGCAAACAAGGGAGAAACCACATCAGAGAAGGCAGGAAAGTCTGAGACACAATCTCATGATAAACTCCACCCCTGGTATAGTGAACAAAAGTTGAAAGGGAACTCAAAACCCAGAGCTTCTCCCAGCAGAGTGAAGGGAACAGAGGAGGCTGGTGGATGCAATCTCTGTGGTCTCTGCCTGGCTCTAGCTTGCCAGTATCTTACAGAAAGGATCTTATACCATTCTCTGGTGCCTTGATTTTTATAGCTATTGCCAAGGAACACTTTTATATTGCCTGGCCCTCAGTGGCCCCGGGAGGTTTATGCTTGTGGGTCCAGCAGGACTGCAGCTACCACCCCAGGGCACAACAAGAAGAAGCAGACCCAGGAGCTCAATATTTCTGGGAAGAGGCCAATTAGTTTATCATCACAGCTACAGTTTTATGGGCAAGCTTCTAACTGAAAACACATCCAATGGCTAACTGTAAACCTTTCTTAAGACCTTGGAGGGTGCGTGCTATCTTCACACTCTCCCTCTGCCACACTCCAGAACACCAGCATCACACATTTTGCATTTGGTGCACTGCTGTCAGTGGCTGCGGCCCAGGAGATACACCTTGATCACCAGACTCTGGTGGCCAGGGGTCTGGTATTCCTGGGTTCTCCAGGACTGTAACAATTGGAGACACAGTTCTTGGCAGGCTACTACTCCCAAGGCACTGCATGGAGAGCAGAGGGAAATGCATCCCCAGTTTTTCTGAGAAAAAGTCTACTTGCTAGTCCTAGAACTTTGGCCTTAGGGGAAGGTTTCAAAATTGGCACACACCTGGAGACTACATAGGCACTCTCAGGGAATGCAGATCAGGGGACACCATCTCTGCATTCTTCCTCTGCCTCTCTACATCTCATCAGTTCCTCCCAGAAAGAAGCTTGACACTTACCTGAAGCCCAGCTTTTTTGCAACTGCTTCCCAGGGGCTCCTCCTGATCACCTGGCTCTGGGAACCTGCAGGGCTCCTTTGTGGTCCCAAGGGACAATATATATATATATATATATATATATATATATATATATATATATATATACACACACACACACATACATATATACTTTAACAGCTGTTGCCTGAGGGTCTGGCTTCCAGTCGGCCTAAATCTAGGTGCTGACTGAAATCCTACCCCCCACTTTGGAACATTGACTGGTCTTAGTACATTTTCAACTACTGGGAGCTATTAATAATTAAATCGCCTGTTTGTACGCTCAGAAAGTTTTAAGAGTCAACCAAGAGCTAGGGCAGAGTTGAACAATATGGTTTATCTTCTACATAAGGACAACCCTCTAAGACTGGGAGATGTGGATATTTCATCTAATACACAGAAACCAATACAGATAGCCAAGAAAAATAAAGAAACAGAGGGATATTTTCCAAACAAAAGATTAAGATAACACCTCAGTAAGCTAAAGGAGCCTAGCACCATTAGACCAGCCTTACAAGAAATGTGAAAGTGTTCTTTAAGCTGGAACAAAATGATGCTAATTAATAACAGGAAAACACACGAAAGAATAATTCTCACTGGTAAAGGAAAATATATAGTAAAAACAGTATATTAATCATTTATAAAGCTGAAGTTAAAAGGTAAAAGTAATAGGGGCACCTGGGTGGTTCAGTCAGTAAGCATCTGACTTCGGCCTAGGTCATGGTCTCACGATTCGTGAGTTCAAGCCCCACGTCAGGCTCTGTGCTTGCAGCTGAGAACCTGGAGCCTGCTTCAGATTCTGTGTCTCCCTCTCTCTCTGCCCTTCCCCTGCTCATGCTCTCTGTCTCTCAAAAATAAATAAATGTTAAACAACAAAAAAAAGTAAAAGTAACACCTGGGTGTCTCAGTTGGTTAAGTGGCTGACTTCAGCTCAGGTCATGATCTCACATTTCGTGAGTTCAGGCCCCACATTGGGCTCTGTGATGACAGCTTCAGATTCTGTTTCTCCCTTTCTCTCTGCCCTTCCCTCGCTTGTGCTCTCTCTCTCAAAAATAAACATAATTTTTAAAAAATAGTTAGTGAAGGGCTACACAAGATTAAAAGATGTAAAATGTGACATCAGAAATAAAATGTGGGTGAAAGAGTAAAAATACAGAGCATTAGAATATGTTCAAACTTCAGTTTTTATCAACTTAAATTAGTTATAAAAATAAGTTATATAAGTTTCATGGTAGTCACCAAGCAAAAGCCCATAGTAGATATGCAAAAGATAATAAGAAATGAATCTAAGCATACCGCTGAAGAAAGTCATTAAATAACAGAGGAGGAGAACAGGAGAAGAAAAAAGAAACAAGGGAACTACAAAACAGCTGGAAAACGATTAACAAAATGGCAATAGGTATATACCTATCAATAATTACTTAAAATATAAGTACACTAAATTCTCCACTCAAAAGACAAAGAATGGATTGATTAAAAAAGAACCCATCTATATGCTGCCCACAAGAAACCCAATTTAGAAATCAGGCCACACACAGAATGAAAGTAAAGGAATGGAAAAAGATATTCCATGAAAACGGGAGCCAAAAGAAAGCTTATGGTAGCTATATTTATATCAGGCAAAACACTTTGAAACAAAAACTAATAACAAAGAAGGGCATTACATATTGATAAAGGGGTCAATCCAACAAGAGGATACAACATTTATAAATAATTATGCATCCAACATAGAAGCACCTAAATATATAAAGCAATTATTAACAGACCTAGAGGGAGAAATAGACAGCAATACAATAATAGTAGGGGACTTTAATGTACTACTTACATTCCTGGATAGATCATCCAGACAGAAAATCAATAAGGAAACATTGGCCTTAAGCAACACTTTAAACCAAATGAACTTAACAGATATATAAATAATATTCTATCCAAAAGCACTATAGTACATATTCTTCTAAAGTGCACATGGAACAGTCTCCAAGGTAGATCATATATCAGGCCACAACACAAGTCTTAACAAATTTAAGAAGACTGAAGTCACATTAAGCACTTTTTCTGACCACAATGATATGAAACTAGAAGACAATTACCAGGAGAAAACTGTAAAAGTTCACAAATATCTGGAGACTAAGCATGCTACTGAACAACCAGTTGGTCAATAAAGAAATCAAAAGCAAAATCAAAAAATACCTTGAGGCAAAAGAAAAGAGAAATGCAGCACACATCAAATGGGATTCAGCAAAAGCAGTTCTAAGAGGGAAGTTCATAGCAATAAATGCCTAAGTCAAGAAACTAGAAAAAGAAGATCAAAGCCCAAAGTTAGTAGGAGGAAGGAAATAACAAAGATAAAAGCAGAAATTAATGTAAGAGAGAGTAAAAAGACATTCTGTGCTCATGGATGGAAGAACTGATAATGTTAAAATGTCCATACTACCCAAAGCAACCCAGATTCAATGTAATTCCACTCAAAATTCCTATGGCATTTTTTACAACCCAAAGTTTGTATGGAACCACAAAAGATAGTGAATAGCCAAAGCAATTTTGAGGGGGAAAAAAAAAGATGGAGGCATCATGTTCCCTGATTTCAAACTATGTTATAAAGCTATAGTAATCAAAACAGTATGGTCCTGGCATAGAAACACACACAGAGATCGATGGAACAGAGAGACCAGAAGTAAAGCCATACATTTATGGTCAATTAATTGATGACAAAGGAGCCAAGAACATACAATTAGGAAAGGATAGACTTCAATAAATGGTGTTAAGAACACTGGACGGTCACATGCAAAAGAATGAAAACTGGACCACTGTCTTAAACCATTTACAAAAACTAACTCAAATGGATTAAACACTTCAATGTAAGACATGAAACCATAAAACAGGTGGTAAGCCCCCTGGCACTGGTGTTGACGATTTTTTGGATTTGACACCAAAAGCAAGAAAAGCAAAAATAAGCAGGTGGGACTGCATCCAACTAAAAAGCTTCTGCACAGCAAAGGTAACCATCAACAAAATGAAAAGCCAGCCTGTTGAATAGGAAAAACTATTTACAAAGTATATATCTGATAAGGGGATTAATATCCAAAATATATAAAGAATTCATGTGACTTATTAAAACAATCTGATTAAAAAATAGGCAGAAAATCTGAATAGATACTTTTCTAAAGAAGACACACAGATGTCCAGCAAATACATGAAAAGGTACTCGACATCACTAATCATCAAGGAAATGCAAATCAAAACCACAGTGAGGTATCATCTCACACCTATAAGGGCTATTAGCAAAAGGAAATAATAAGCATTGGCAAGGATGTAGAGAAAAGGGAACTCTTGTGCACTATTGGTGGAACTGTAAACTAGTAGAGCCACTATGTGCCAGTTTGGTACGATATGGAGGTTCTTTTTTAAAAAATTCAAAATAGAACAATCATACAACCCAGCAATCCCACTTCTGATGACTTAGCGAAAGAAAATAAAAACATTAACTCAAAAAGATATCTGTACCTCCATGTTAATTGCAGCATTATTTACATTAACTAAGATATGGATCTGTCACCTCCACCTTCTGCCCCACACCAGCTGTGGGCACCAGGGTCCCGCATTTCATTGTTAGGAGGCTCTGGCCCTGTGAGCCCACAATGTCAGGCCCCAATGGGGACTTGGGCATGCCAGTGGAGGCAGGTGAGGATGTCAGCTTTGGTGCTGCCATCAACTCCATGTTGGACCAGATCAACTCCTGTCTGGACCACCTGGAGGAGAAGAACAACCACCTCCAAGCCTGCCTCCAGAAGCTGCTTGAGTCCAACTGGTAGAGACACCTTGAGTTCCAGCAGAAGCCTGGGGAGGCCCCTAGTGATGCCAGTCCTTAGGCTCTGAGAGCCCCCAACCAGCCCCAACCCTGCCTCCCTGGATTAGGCTCTGGCCTGGGCACTCACCAGCTGGCTTAGATACCTTCTCAAGGTCTGGCTGACAGGTCCCCTGGTGGACCTGCCCACCTGGGTCCTCCCCTTGGCATGCCTAGGCCAGCCCCAAACACCTGGGGCTGCCTGCCTGGCCTGCCTGCCCAATTGCAGGGCACCCCCCACACTGCCCAGGCCTGGAGTGCCCACATTAAATGGTTCTCACAACAACAACAACAACAACAAACCAACAAAAAACAATAGCTATGACATGGAAACAGCTTAAGCATTCATCGATGGATGAATGGATAGAGAAAATATGGTAAATATGTACAATAGGAATTATTGTTATAAAAAAAGAAGGAAATACTGCTATCTGTGACAAGATGGATAAAACTTGAAGGCACTATGCTAAGTGAAATAAGTCAGGGAAAGACAAATACTGTGTGATCTCATGTATATGTGGAATGTAAAAAAACCAAACTCATATAAACAAATTTTTGGTTGACAGAGGCAAGATTTAGGGGCTGGTGGAAAAGGGTGAAAGTGGTTAAAATGTACAAACTTCCAGTAAGATAAAAAAGTTCTTGGGATGTAATGCATAATAGCATGGTGACTATACTTAATAATACTATATTGTATACTTCAAAGTTACTGACAGTGGATAATAAAAGTTCTTATCACACACACAGAAATTGTAATAATATGAGGTGATGGATGTGCTAATTAAACTTACTGTGGTAATCATTGTGCGATATATGTATACTAAATTATCATGCTGTATACTTTAAACTTACACAATGTTATATGTCAATTACATCTCAATAAAACTGGGGGAAAATTAATACAATTCAACATATTTACCACATAAAGAAGAAAATCACAGGATCATCTCAATAGATGCAGAAAAGGTATTGATAAAATTGAATTCTCATTCATGACAAATACTCTCAGCAAACTAGGAATAGAAGGGTACTACCTGAACCTGATGAAGGACATTTAGGAAAAACCTATACACAGCATCATATTTAGTGGTGAAAGACTTAATGTATTCTCCTAAAATCAGGAGAAGGCAAAGATGTATACTCTCACCATTTTTACCTAAAAAAGGCCCACATACATAAAATAAAGGTCTACATATTGGGATGGAAAAAGTTAAACTGTCATTATTTGCATATGACAGATCATATACACAGAAAATCCTAAGGAATCTACAAAAGAGTTACTAGAACTAATAAGTGAATTTAGTAGGTTCCAGCACATAAGATCAGTATATAAAAATCAATCGTATTTTTATATTCTGCCAATAAACAATTGGAAAACAATGGCATTTGTGATAGCATCAAATATAAGAAATATTTAGGAATATATACAACCAGCATAATACCTATACAGTGAATAATACAAAATATTGCTGACAAATTAAATAAGACCTAAATAAACACAGAGATACAGCATGATCGTGGCAGGAAGATTTAATATTGACCATCTATTGAGTCAATTTTTGCTAAATTTGCAGATTTAAAGCAACCCTAACAAAAATCCCAGCAGGATTTTTGTTTTGTTTTGTTTTTAATGAGATCAATATACTCTTTTAAACACATGACTTCATTTTTAATCCAGAAAATTCTGGTGTATCTCCTTGGCTCTGAACTGTAAACAGCCCACAGATATTCAAGTAAGCCTGGTTTACAACTGAATTCTTTCCGTGATGACCACACATCGATTTGGGGCATTTTTTTTCTCTTTAGAAGGAGAAAACAAAATCAATTTCATTTGGCTTCTGGACCTCTGTGTCTTCAAGGGGCCTAAACAATCAATGTTCTATTTCCTTCTTGACAAATCCTCCAAGGGGTATTTAAGTCCAAATATAATAATATTTTCACTAAAATATTTTTTTAAAGCAAACTCAGCATGAGTTGGTTTTGTCAAACCAGTTTATTGTTCAGACATTTCCGACAATTTACCCTGGAATTTTCAAAACTGTCCTTGTTAGTAATGAAATAGGAACTAGTGAAATATGTAGCACCTGTGTGGTGTAATTTGAGAAATGAGGCAGGATGTTCCTTCCCCTGTCTTCCTTGTTTCTCAACAGTCTTATTAAAACATGATATATTGTGGTATTTTGTGCTATGGTAAATAGAGCACAGAAACTGAAAACTCCCTGTTCTGCCCTTGAGTGACCCGTGTCACTGGCCTCATGACACTTAACTTTTCTGGGCCTAGGTTTTTTATTTGAAACAAAGGTACCTTCCTTTTTTTTTTTTTTCAAGTTTATTTATTTATTTTAATAGAGAGAGAGTGTGTATGCAAGTGGGGCAGGGGCAGGGGTCGGGGGAGAGAATCGGAAGCAGGATCTGTGCTGAAAGCACAGAGTCTGATGTGGGGCTTGAACTCGTGAACTGGGAGCTCATGACCTGAGCCAAAGGCAGACGCTTAACCAACTGAGCCACCCAGGTGCCCCCAAAACAAAAGTACCATCTAACTTCTGAAATCTTTTCCTTCTATAATCATCAAGTACCTCAAATAATCTCGGAATAGCTCCCCCCCACCCCCCGCTGCCTTTCAGCTGAACACTGAGGGCTGGAATCAGAATCCCGACGTTTAGTCAGAAGGAAATCATCAGATACTGTAAAGGAAATGGGGTCCTTAACATCGAGTGACACCCCCGGTGCATGGAGCGAGGATGGGAGCAGTGAAAAACATGCTGGAACAGAAAGTGAATAAGGAGTGACAAAGCCAAAGACAATGGACCCAAAGTTAGCAAACTGCATAAAACAGCTAGGAAACACAGGCTGAAGAGACATTTCATCCAGCTAATCCTAGCGGAGACCATACCTGTAAGGGGTAGGGGGCAACTATGTTGTTCCAAATATTTAACACCAAACAGACAGAAAGTACTCTGTTACTTGAAGGCAAAGGCAATTCATACCTTATTAACTTATTTTTACCTCCAATATCTAATGATACTATATAGTAGTTCTTAAAATCAAGGACAGACAGAGACCAGTCTTGAAGGTTCCTTCAGCAGACAAACCAGTTTAGTCAGGTAGGCAAAGCTTAATTTAGCTTTTTTTGCAAGGCTAACTTAACCTGGATCATTCCTTGCTGGTGCTTCTGGAAATGCTAAGCAAAACTTGAACTGTTTCCCATGGTTGATGTGAGGTAACCGCTGAAAATTTTAATATTGTAACCAATCACTATGAAGAATAAACAGTCACTGCTTTCTCCCTATGTAAGCTGTTTTATAACAATATACCACTCAGCTTTCATTCCATGTTCTGGTCCAAATGCTCCTGGTTTGCAAATTGTCCTGTTTGGTGTGTGCATAATAAATTTGTGCTAATTATTACTACAGTGATTCTTTGGTTTTACTTTGACTATTTTGAACCTTTGACACAGTACTATAATAGATATGTAGATTTTGGCAAGAATTGGTAAAAATATGATGATGATGATGATGATGATGATGATGATATGATGGTGGTGTCCTTGCCTAACCAGAAACCCCAGTTCAGTTCAAGTTCCTCTCAAGAAGAACTGTAAGAGGTTCCCATGCTTACCACCACCACTGCCACTGCCACCACTGTGACTGCCACCCTCACCACCACCAAAATACGTATCTACATTTCTTTCATGTAAGATTTTCGAAGTGCTAGAGTCACTGAATGGAATACGTTGATAATATCAGGACAAAAAACAAAGAAAAGGAACTGGTACTGTGGAAAATATATGTAATCAGCTTGCAAACACTGTCCATCCAGGTTCCTGATCATCCAAATAAGGCCCCTTTCAATGGCCTTTCTCTCTGACCACGGGCCAGTACCCACATAATAGTTTCTCTCTTGAACCATGGTTCCTAATGATCCCCTAGTTTTTTGGACTTTGGAGTTCCTCAAGCCCTTTTTTGGTCTTTATTTCCTTCTTCCATCATTTTCTGCCCACCAAAGTCCTTTTTCCTTGCAGAAGAGTTTTTAGTTTATTTCACAGAAACTTTTTGGCCAGTTAGTCAAAATTTCAAAAGCTTAAAGTTCCCATCAAACCAGAGGGGGGGGGGGGGCGGAAGAAAAAAAGATTAGTTATCTACTAAATTAATGTTTATCAATACAAATATTTTTATGCTAGGTCCTGTGTTAAGTGTTGTCTCATAAATTATCACACTTAATATATTGAGAAATAGTATCATATATTGTTGAGTTTGGGCTCTGTACATGGACTTGGGTTTGAGTAATGGTTACTCCATTTACTAGTTGAGAATGACCTTTGGGAAACTACTGAAGTCTCTGATTCCAAGTTCTTTATCTGAATAATGGAGATAATATTAGTACCTACTTCAGAGGGTTTTTACAAAGATTAAATAAATCAATGAAAAATAAGTACTACTGAGAACCTATTATATGGCCAACACAGAGAAAGTGTAATCTTTAAAATCTAGACAAATGCAGATAAGCAAACAAAAGCCTGTGGTCAAACAGATAAGATTTTCATTAAATAAATAAAATATTATTAAACTTCAAAGTTCATTAGGTAGAACAAGGGATTCATGAGGACCTGAGTTTTCATGAAGGACCTCGATTAATCCTTTGAACAATTAATCAAATCTCTACAAAAGTTACTGAAAAATTAAAGGGCCATACTAGATGCTTTTGAAGGTTTCTTCCAATTTGGATCTACCTAACTCTGACTCAAGGTTGTGATTTCAGTTTTTTTGGTGTCCTTGAGGATGGATGTGGAGAACAGAAAAAAAAGCTCTTGTTGTAACTTTATATTTTTTAATCTTATTTTTCTATTTACAAACCTAGTACATTTTAATAATCATTTTTATAAGGACCTTTAAAAAATTTAGCCTGTTATAAATTGGCCATGCACAACTCTTAGGTTCCTTTTGGTAAATAATGATAGCCATCAATGATTAGAGGTAGGTGAGGGATAACTACTTTCCCTCAACCTCAATACTGGGTTATTGTAAAAGCAAGAATCTTAGATGAAATTTTGTTTTACATTCAAATATTTGTTTTTTTATTTTTAATTAAAAATTTTTATTTATTTATTTTTTAATATGAAAATTATTGTCCAATTGGTTTCCATACAACACCCAGTGCTCCTCCCAACAGGTGCCCTCCTGATTGCCCATCACCCACACTCCCCTCCCTCCCACTTGCCATCAACCCTCAGTTTATTCTCAGTTTTTAAGAGTCTTTTATGGTTTGGCTCTCTCCCTAACTTTTTTTTTTCTTCCCCTCCCCCATGGAGAGTGTTATGCTGAGTGAAATAAGTCATACAGAGAAAGACAGATACCACATGTTTTCACTCTTATGTGGATCCTGAGAAACTTATCAAATATTTGTTTTAAAAAACATTCATTAGAAAGCAGATACTGGGGCACCTGGGGGGCTCAGTCAGTTAAGCTTACAACTTGGGCTCAGCTCATGATTGCACAGTTAGTTTGAGCCCCACTTCAATTTCTGTGCTGACAGCTCAGAGCGGGGAGCATGCTTTGGATTCTGTGTCTCCCTCTCTCTCTGCCCCTCCCCTGCTCGCACTGTGTCTCACTCTCTCAAAAATAAATAAAAACATTAAAAAGTTTAAAAATGGGGCACCTTGGTGGCTCAGTCAGTTGAGCGTCTGACTTTGGCTCAGGTCATGATTTCATGGTTTGTGGGTTCGAGCCCCACATTGGGCTCTGTGCTGACAGCTCAGAGCCTGGAGCCTGCTTGGATTATGTGTGTGTGTCTGTCTCTCTACTCCTCCCCTGCTCATGCTCTGTCTCTCTCTGTCAAAAATAAATAAACATTAAAAGTTTTTTTCTTAAAAATTAAAAAAAAAAGAGAAAGCAGATACCAAGTAGTTCATATAACTTTGTTTTATAAATTTGACAAAGTCTCAGTTTTCTATCCTATTAGATGATATAACAACATCCTGCATGAAAAGTTCACTTGAGGCAGACATAACAGTATTCTAAAGGTAGATAATTTAATTTATCACCAGAATTAGTCAACCAGAAATCTTTCTTACCAATGCTGGATTAGAAGACACTTAAGAGATCAAGCACCATCCTTGAGGTGCTTGGGTTCTCAAAGATGCTTATACTTTATTCTCTGTCAAAATCATTTCCAAAATAGTTCAGCCAGATCATACAATTTGAATATTTATTTAACCTAAAAGATATTTCTAACATTCATTTAGCTAATTAACAAGTCACTAATTTCACCCACTAAAACTCACTTCTGGCATTTATTACACTAATTAACCAAGGCAAGGCTCTAATGATGATCAATGATAAAATTAGAAAAGTGCTGGTAGCAGCTGCCTCTATTGTCTGAACTTCCTCTTTAGAATTCAAGCTGACCACCGTTACGACATGGATTTCAGATTAGGATAACTGCCTAACTAGGGAGTAATAAGTGATAAAGAGAAAATCTTAAAAGCAGCCAGAGAAAAAGACACATTGCAAAGATAATGACTATACATATTTATCAGAAAGGATATATGCCAGAAAAAAAAATGAGATTTCTAAAGTGCTAAAAGAAGAACAATGTCAACCTAAGGTTTCTATATTTGGTGAAAAATATTTTCTAAAAATAGTAAAAAAAAAAATAAAACAGGAGAAAAAAACATATCACCATTCAATGCAGGCAGAAAAATATTAGGCAAACTCAATACCTATTCATGATAAAAACTTTGAGTTGATCAGGACAAGAGGAGACATCTTGTCTCCTGTTATAGACATCTATAAAATGTCCTATTATAGGACATCCAGATGTCCTGTTATAGACATCTATAAAAACAAAACAAGAAACCTCAAAAACACAGGGGAGGTCTTTAAAGATAGTGACACAAGAGACTCCTGAACTTCCCTCCTCCCATGACACATGGAATGAACAGCTACACAGGAGCATCACACATCCCCACCCCAGCTATACATCTGGGACCCATACAGAGAAAAGAACCAAAAACACTTAACTCCCAGTTTCTCCCTGGAAAGGGCCTAATCCTATACTTTCCAAAACACTGCCTGGAGTTCTGGCTTCCAACTAGCCTAATTACAATTTTTCTCTTTGGGACACTGATGGATCTTGGCTCACCCTCAACTACTAGGAGCCACTAAGAACTAAGAAGTCAACTTGAACAATCACAAAAGTTTGAGAAACAACCAGGAGCCCGGGCCAGGATGGTTGACAAGGCGTATCTCCTATAAGACCACTCTCTCAAGACTAAAGAGAAAGGACTCTAAGAATACCACTACAGAAAATCACCAAATCACAAAGGAAGGGAACAAAAGAAGAAAGTAACAAAGGATTTACAGAAAGCAAATGGCAATAAGTCCAAACCTATAAATAATTACTTTAAACGTAAATGGACTAAATTATCCAATCAAAAGACACAGGGTGCCTGCATGTATAAGAAAAATAAGACCCAACTATATGCTGCATATATACTCATAAAAGGACCAATACAACAAGAGAATATAATATTTGTAAATAATTATGAATCCAACATAAGAGCATCTAAATATACTAAGCAAATACTAACAGACCTAGAAGGAGAAATAGCAAAACAAAAAGAGTAGGAAACTTTAATACTCCACTTATATCAATGGATAGATCATCCAGACAAGAAATCAATAAGAAAACATTGGACTTAAGTAACATGTTAGACCAGATGAACTAATAGCCATTTATAGAACATTTCAACCAAAAGCAGAATTCCATCTTCTCAAGTACACAAGGGACATTCTCCAGAATAGATCATATGTTTATGATCTACAACATCTTAATAAATTTAAGTAGTCAATAAATTTAATATTTAACAAAAAACAAGTCTTAGTAAATTTGAAAAGATGAAAATCATATCAAGCATCTTTTCTGACCACTGACCACAATGTTATAAAACTAGAGATCAAATACAAGAAAACTGGAAAATCCACAAATACATTTAGATTAAACAATATAGTATTGAAAAACAATGGGTTAAAGAAAATAGCAAAAGAATAGATAGTAAAATCTTGAGACAAATGAAAATGGAAATAAAACATACCAAAATTTATGGGATGCAGCAAAAGCAATTCTAAAAGGGGAGTTCATAGCAATAAAAGCCTGCTTTGAGAAATAAGAAAGATCACAAATGAAGTCTCTCCCTGTATACCTCAAAGAACTAGAAAAATAATAATAATAAAAGCTCAAAGATAGAAGGAAGGAAAATAGCAAAGATCAGAGAGTAAATTAATGAAATAGAGACTAAAAAGACAATAAGAAAGATCACTAAAACTAAGAGCTGGTTTTTTGAAAAGATAAAACAGACAAACTTTTAGCTAGACTCAACAAAAAGAGAGGAGGATGCCTATAAATAGATTCAGAAATGAAAAATGAGACATTACAACTGATGTCACAAAAATACAAAGGATCATGAGACTACTATGAACAATTATATGTCAGTGAACAAGAAAATCTAGAAGGAATGGATACATTTTTAGAAGCATAAACCTGCCAAGATTGAATCATGCAGGAAAATAAAATCTAAACAGATTGATTACCAGTAAGGAGATTGAATCAGTAATTAGAAACCTGTCAACACACAAAAGTCCATGACCAGTTTCACTGGTGAATTCTACCACACATTTAAAGAATTAATACCAATCCTTCTCAAACTTTTCCAAAAAATAGAAGACGAAAGAAAACTTCCAAACTCATTTTACAAGGCCATCATTACTCTGATATCAAAATCATACAAGGACACTACAAGAAAAGAAAAATACAGGCCAATATCCCTCATAAACACAGATGCAAAGTCCTCAAAATATTAGCAAGTCAAATTCAATAATACATTAAAAGGATCACATACCGTAACCAAGTGGATTTTTACTCTAGAGATTCCAGGATGGCTCAACACGTGCAAAATCAATGTAATATATCAAATTAACAAAATAAAGGGGAAAGGTACAATCTTCCAATTAGAAGATAAATAAGTAGTAGGGATGTAATGTAGAACATGAGGAGTATGGCTAACCTTGCTGTATGATATATAAGAACGTTTCAAGAGAGTAAGTCTGGAGAGTTCTCATCACAAAAAAGAAAAATTTTTCCCTTTTTTCTTTCTTTTCTATTTATTGTGTCTATATAAGAAAATAGATGTTAGCTGAACCTACTATGGTAAACATTTCACAATACAGGTAACTCAAACTATCACACTATGCTTTAAACTGGTACAGTGATGTATATCAATTATTTCTGAATAAAACTTGAAAAATCATATGATAATCTCAGTAGATGCAGAAAAAGTATTTGATAAATTTAACATTGATTCATGAAAAAACCTCACAACAATCTGGAAACATACCCCATATAGAGGAAACATACCCCAACATTAATAAAGGACATAAATGACAAGTCCACAGCCAACATCATCTCAAGGTGAAAAGCTGAAAGCTTTTCCTCTAAGATCAGAAACAAGGCAAGGATGTCCATTATCTCCACTTTTATTGAACATCAGAAGTCCTAGCCAGAACAATTAGTCAAGAAAAAGAAATAAAAAGCATCCAAACTGTAAAGTAAAAAGTAAAACTGTCACTATTCAGATAATATGATATTATATAAAACACTCTAAGGACACCACCAAAAAATTGATAGAACTAAACAACGCATTCAGTAAAGTTGAAGGATACAAAATGAATATACAAAATTCAGTTGTGTTCCTATACATGAATAACAAACTATCAGAAAGAGCAACTAAGAAATCAATCTCATTTATAACTGCATCAAAGGTATAAAATACCTAGGAATAGGGGCGCCTGGGTGACTCACTCAGTTAAGCGTCCAACTTCGGCTCAGGTCATGATCTCACTGCTTGTGAGTTCGAGCCCCACGTCGGGCTCTATGCTGACAGCTCAGAGCCTAGAGCCTGCTTCAGATTCTGTCTCCCTCACTCTCTGCCCTCCCCCGCCCCCAAAAAATAAATATTAAAAAAGTTTTTTAAAGAAATAAAATCATAAAAATAAATTCTTAAAAAAATACCTAGGAATAAATTTAACCAAGGAGGTGAAAGACCTTGGTAAACTTGGTACACTGAAAACTGTAAGACATTGATGAAAGAAATTAAAGATGATAAAAATAAATGGAAAAATATTCTGTGCTCCAAGGATCGGAAAAACTTACATTGTTAAAATGCCCATAGTATCCAAAGCAATCTGCATTCAATGCAATTCCTATGAAAATTCTAATGGCATTTTTTTTACAGTAATAGAAAAATCTAAAATTTGTCTGAAGCCACAAAAGACTACCAATAGCACAATCTTGAGGAATAATAAAATAAAAACAACAAAAACAAAGCTGGAGGCGGCATGTTCCCAGATTTCAAACTATATTACAAAGCCATAGTAATCAAAATAATTTGGTATTGGCATAGAAACAGACCCATAGATCAATGGAACAGAACAGAGCCCAGAAATAAACCCATACATACATGGTCAATTAATTTATGACAAAGGAACCAATGGAGATCAATGGAGAAACAATAGTCTTTTCAATAGATGGTTCTGGGAAAACTGAACGGCCACATGCAAAAGAATGAAATTGGACCACTGTCTTATACCACTCACAAAAATTAACTTAAATGGATTAAAGAATTAAAAATAAGGACTGAAATCACAAAACATCTAGAACAAAACATAGGAGGTAAGCTCCTTGACATAGGTCTTGGGAATGCGTTTTTGGATTTGACCCCAAAAGCAACAAAAGCAAAAAAAAAAAAACAAACAAGTGGGACTACATCAAATCAAAAAGCTTCTGTACAGCAAAGGTTAACTATGAAAAAAGGGAAAAGACAACCTATGGAATGGGAGAAAATATTTGCAAATCATATATCTAATAATGGGTTAATATTTAAACTACATGAAGAACTCATGCAACTCGATTGCAAAAAAAAAAACCATCATTTTTTTTAAGTTTATTTATTTATTTTGAGAGAAAGAGACAGACAGACAGACAGTATGAGTGGGAAAGGGGCAGAGAGACAGGGAGGCAGAAAATCCCAAGTAGGATCTGCACTGTCAGCCCTGAGCCTGATGAGGGGTTCAAACCCACAAAACTGTGAGATCATGACCTGAGCCAAAATCAAGAGTCAGATGCTTAACTGACTAAACCACCCAGGCATCCCAAAACAATCTGATTTTAAAAATGGGCAGAGGATGTGAATAGACATTTTCCTAAAGAAGACATACAGATGTCCAACAGGTATATGAAAAGGATGCTCAACATCACTAATTCTCAGGGAAATGCAAATCAAAACCATAATGACAGGGACGCCAATAGAATGGCTATTATCAAAAAGACAAAAAATAACAAGTATTCTCAAAGATGTGGAAGAAGGAAACCCTTGTGTACTGCTGGTGGGAATATAAATTGGTACAGACACTGAAAAAAACATCTGGAGTTTCCTCAAAAAATTCAAAATAGAATTATATTATCTACCAACCCCACCTGTGGGTATTTATTCAAAGGAAAATCAATCACCATCTCAGAAAGATATCTGCACCTCTATGTTCATTGCAGCATTATTTCCAATATCCAAGACACTGAAACAATCTAAGAGCTCATTAATGGATGAATTAATGAAGAAAATCTGTATATACATACAATGGAATATTATGAGAATATCAGTTTTTCAGATATCCATTCTCCTAAAAAGGATCCATAGATTCAGAGCAATACCTATCAAAATATCTGTAGTTTTCTTTACAAGTTGACAAACTGAATCTAAAATTTATATGAAAATAGAAAGGACATGAAATAGCAAAATTCACTCTGGAAAGAATAATAAATAGGATTTTCACTAACAGAATTTAAGACTTACTAAAAAGCTATAGTAATTGAGGTAAGTAGTTCTAGTATAAGGTTAGATACACAGATCCTGGGAACAGCAAGTCCGGAACAGACCTACCCATAATGGGGAAATGAGGAAAGGTTAATCTTTACAACAAATGGTGTGGAAACAATTACCTATCCATATGTAAAAGAACAAACAAACAGACAAACAACAACAAACTTCAACTCTAACATTATATATAAACATCAACTCAAATGAATTACAGACCTAAATGCAAGAGCTGAAAGTATACAACTTCTAAAAAAAATCATAGTGGGGCGTGGGAATTTACCTTAGATTAGCCACAAGTTTCTTAGGACACAATAAGCACTAACCACTGAATTTGATGGCTGGCAGCTTTCAAACTCCATAACTTTCCTTCCCTCTTACTCACTTCTGGGCAAGCTATTAAAAAACTATGAATACTCTTTTTTCACTGGTTAGATGTTCCAGTCACGCAAACCCCCACTCACACGAAGGAATCCTCACCCCAATTCTACCACCTAATAACTGTGAAATCCCAAATCCTCCCTGCCTCCAGTCTACTTTTGGACTTGCTCTTGTGCCTGGCTTTCTTTCCCCAGAATACACGTAAGTAATAAACTTTTTCACACCGTCTTGGCGTGTGTGTGGGGAGGAGGTATGGGTGTGTATATGTATACCCATGCAAGATCTTCAGTTTTGATATCCGAACCAAATTTTGGGTGAAGGGTTACAATTTTTTCTGTGGAATAATGACAACACCATCTTCTTTCTCTTCTTTTGAGGTGCTAAATATTAACTTACAACTTACTTAATTCTGTAAATACTTATACATTAAGTACCTTTACCTTTAAACCTAATATTTACCCCAAGGTACTTAAAGACTACCACTGTGACTACCATTGTACCAACTAATCTTTTATACAGTGTCCACAACTGGGCAGTCATGTCAGTCATGGAAATCTTGCACTATATATGTGTGTATTATGTGTGTGTGTGTGTGTGTGTGTATTTCAGTTTAAGCTTATATCCTGTTAAGCAAACATCTTCCTTATTCATTGGAGCATTTGCATTGCCCAGATGGATTATACTTTTGTTCTTTCTCACGCCTTCCTTGACAGATCTACTTCATAACCACTTTAAACTTTTAAAAAATGAGGTCCAGATTCATGGAGGAATATAGTACTCTAGGATAGACCTGAGACCAAGTGCCTGCTTTTTTATTTCAAATCAAACCACGTTCCCTCCTGCAAATAGGTAACCTGTATATTATAGTGTCTAACCAGTGTAGGGTCTTTAAGAACCCATCAATAGACTTGTGCTTCAGAGGACACTGCTCATATTGAATTTCATGTGAATGGTACCTCCTTTGGATCCTAAAAGATGTCCACTTGCCACAGTAACTGCCATTCATGTCCAAGCTGATAAAGAGCCTACTATAAATTAAAGAGGTATTGATTTTTAAAAAAATGTTTGTTTGTTTGTTTGTTTATTTATTTAATATGAAATTTATTGTCAAATTGGTTTCCATACAACACCCAGTGCTCATCCCAACAGGTGCCCTCCTCAATGCCCATCACGCATTTTCCCCTCCCTCCTACCCCCCATCAACACTCAGTTTATTCTCAGTTTTTAAGAGTCTCTTATGATTTGGCTGCCTCCCTCTCTAACTTTTTTTTTCCTTCCCCTCTCCCATGGTCTTCTGTGAAGTTTCTCAGGATCCACATAAGAGTGAAAACATATGGTGTCTGTCTTTCTCTGTATGACTTATTTCACTTAGCATAACACTCTCCAGTTCCATCCACATTGCTACAAAAGGCCAGATTTCATTCTTTCTCATTGCCAAGTAGTATTCCATTGTGTATAGAAACCACAATTTCTTTATGCATTCATAAGTTGATGGACATTTAGGCACAAAAACAGACACATAGACCAATGGAATAGAATAGAGACTCCAGAATTGGACCCACAAAAGTATAGCCAACTAATCTTTGACAAAGCAGGAAAGAATATCCAATGGAAAAAAGACAGTCTCTTTAACAAATGGCGCTGGGAGAACTGGACAGCAACATGCAGAAGAATGTAACTAGACCACTTTCTTACACCATTCACAAAAATAAACTCAAAATGGATAAAGGACCTGAATGTGAGACAGGAAACCATCAAAACCCTAGAGGAGAAAGCAGGAAAACACCTCTCTGACCGCAGTCATAGCAATTTCTTTCTTGACACATCCCCAAAGGCAAGGGAATTAAAAGCAAAAATAAACTACTGGGACCTTATGAAGATAAAAAGCTTCTGCACAGCAAAGGAAACAACCAACAAAACTAAAAGGCAACCAATGGAATGGGAAAAGATATTTGTAAATGACATATCAGACAAAAGGCTAGTATCCAAAATCTATAAAGAGCTTACCAAACTCCACACCCGAAAAACAAATAACGCAGTGAAGAAATGGGCAGAAAACATGAAAAGACACTTCTGTAAAGAAGACATCCAGATGGCCAACAGGCACATGAAAAGATGCTCAATGTCACTCCTCATTAGGGAAATACAAATCAAAACCACACTCAGATATCACCTCACGCCAGTCAGAGGGGCCAAAATGAACAAATGAGGAGACTATAGATGCTGGAGAGGATGTGGAGAAATGGGAACCCTGTTGCACTGTTGGTGGGAATGCAAATTGGGCAGCCGCTCTGGAAAACAGTGTGGAGGTTCCTCAAAAAATTAAAAATAGACCTACCCTATGACCCAGCAGTAGCACTAATAGGAATTTACCCAAGGGATACAGGAGTACTGATGCATAGGGGCACTTGTACCCCAATGTTTATAGCAGCACTCTCAACAATAGCCAAATTATGGAAAGAGCCTAAATGTCCATCCACTGATGAATGGAGAAAGAAATTGTGGTTTATATACACAATGGAGTACTAAGTGGCAATGAGAAAGAATGAAGTGTGGCCCTTTGTAGCAACGTGGATGCAACTGGAAAGTGTTATGCTAAGTGAAATAAGCCATACAGAGAAAGACAGATACCATATGGTTTCACTCTTATATGGATCCTGAGAAACTTAACAGAAACCCATGGGGGAGGGGAAGGAAAAAAAAAGAGGTTAGAGTGGGATAGAGCCAAACCATAAGAGACTCTTAAAAACTGAGAACAAACTGAGGGTTGATGGGGATGGGAGGGAGGAGAGGGTGGGTGATGGATATTGAGGAGGGCACCTTTTGGGATGAGCACTGAGTGTTGTATGGAAACCAATTTGACAATAAATTTCATATATTGGAAAAAAATAAAAAATAAAAAAATAAATAATAGCCAAACTATGGAAAGACATATTTCTTTGAAACCCCAGATGAGTGACTCATCTATACCAAAGTCAGAAGCCAATATCTATGTTACCAATGTTACAGACAGATGAAGCATCCAAGTTTTGATGGAAGTGCTAAAACAGTCACGATTGATTTTTTTCAGTCTTGATTTTTAATTTATATTTAAGTCTCAACAATCGGGGGGGTATTCATGTATTCACATTTAGATGAAAACTTGTAACAATAAAAGACTTTTAACACCCAAAGCAAGAAAATCTAGTTGAGAAAATTCATGTACCATACTCAAACATAAAGAATTTTTCCCTTCCAACTGAGATCTTTCCCATCTCCTCTTAATAATGCCACGGGCTAGGCCAGCTGCCTACAGACTACTAGTCATGGCACCAAATATCTTAGGTCTTACTTTTGGATTCCCTCTTTCCTCCAATTCAATTCTGTGATTCTTAAGCTATGATGATAACTCCTCCCGCCCCCAACTTTTTTAAGCAGCATATTAGAAGGCTCAATCATGCTAGCAACCTGATCTTATCTCAGCTTTTAAAATAATTTTTTTATGTTTAATTATTTCAGACAGAGAGAGAGAGAGAGAGTGAGCAAGCATGAATGAAGGAGGCGCAGAGAGACAGAGGGAGAAAGAGAAAGCAGGCTCCACACTGTCAGCACAGATCCTGATAATGGGCTTGATCTCATGAACCATGAGATCATGACCTGAGCCAAAACCAAGAGTTGGACGCTTAAGGGACTGAGCCACCCAGGCACCCCCTATCTCCTTTTTTTCTAACTGACCCCTGATACTTCCAAGACTTCCCTGGTTCTCTAAGTAACACCACAAGAATAGATATAAAAATAAAGAAGTACTGGAAGCAACCTAATATCCAGCATGGCTGTTTCTAAAAAATAAGGGTTTAAACTTCTCTGAACAGACTGGAGAGTTCAAAAATGAATTAGAAACCTTGTACACTTCTAGTCAACACTGAGTTTCAAAGACAACACACAACCTCATGATTCCAGACAAACTATATTTGCTCTAAGATCTATTGCTATCCCATGAAAGTCATAGTATCTGTTTTATCAAAGAAAATCAGGTTTAGTCATGCCTTTTTAATACCAAAATATCTGTCAAATTCATCGCTAGTAGAGTTTTAGATTAACAGAGAACTTTGAGGACTTTTTATGCAAGTCTGTCATTTTACAGAACTGGGAACCAAGGCCTACAGAGATTAAGTGATTTGCTAAGGTAATAAAACTACTTAGTGGCCAAATCGACTACATCCCAGATTTATGGCTCATGCTGTAGCACTCTTTAATTAAGATCCTTTGTTTTTACCTGCTCCGAATCCATCACCATAACCACTTTTCTGGTAATGAACCCTGATTTTTCTTGGGAAATGATTCCTTTCATTCTCAGTCAACTGAACCAGGCAAAGCTGACTCCCTTTCCAGCTTTAAGGGCTGGCTTGTGATCCAGTTCAGGCCAATCAGGGCCAAAGAACTCAATTCTAGGACTATGTTTCAGGTTCAAATGGTCATTCACCCCACTACCAAGTTGTTGAGAGAATAGATTGTAAGCTTAGAACTGCTGGAGGCTACCTTGCTACCTCAAGGAGCAAGCCTGCCTTAAAACGAAGTCAACCCAAAGAAAAGCATAAGTAGAGAATAAGACTAAGTGATGACAGAATTTGAGCACCTCGATTTGGCAGTACCTAAGGAACCCTGAGCTCACATGAGTAAATAAATAAGTTACACATGAGTTAAGCCAACTTAAGCCAGTATAAGTCAAATTTCTGTCTCTTGTGATTGGAATTCCTGAGTAATACAACTTAATACTATGCCACATATGATCACGTTTTTAAAAAGGAAAGAAAGCATATATAATGCAAACATATAGGGCAATATATAATGCAAATATCTTTTCCTTTTCCATGGTATGCTTTGATATAATGATATAAAGTCTTAGAAAACTGTGCTTTGTTCTGTCTTAATTCTGAAGGGAACGGTGTGATTAGTTATGGGTGCTAGGCCAACTGAAGTGCAGAGAACAGGCCCCAGCGTCTGTTTACCCACATCAAGGAACTGAAATAGGGGAAACTCAAGCCAGAGAATATTTTAAGAAACCTTTACAAGTCTTCCACAGAACATTCTAAATGTCTTTTTTAAAACAATCAAATATGTAAAAGTAGCTTAGTGGTTGCTTAGGACTGACGAGATGGAGAAGTTGGAAGAAGTGATAGCTAAAGGGTGTGGGGTTCCTTTTTAAGGTAATGAAAATGTTCTCATCATCTCTTGGTGATGGTTGCATACCCCTATGAATATACTGAAAGGCATTGAATTGTAAGGGTTTTAAATGAGAATTACATGACATCTTACCTATATGAGAATTATATATTAATAAAGTTACAAAAAAAGAAAGCTAACAAAAAGGTGCAATTTGATTGTACTATCTTTCATACTGCACGTGATTGTTTTCCTTTTTCTATGTCAATGATATTGTGAAATTTTCTATAGAAAAAATATACAATTCAGTCCTGATTCTAGCAGAGCCAAAATTTATTGTAATTATTGACAGTATAGACAAAAAAATTTTAGCCCTATTTGTAATTGGTAATTACCAATTTGGTAATGCCACATCTGCAAAATTATTGCTAAGTTGCTATTTCTGTTGGTGGACATGATGGGCCAGATGGTCACATAGGCTAAGTCATGGTGGACTGGATTGGAAAGCAAACCAATGACTCATTCAGGTTCTTCTCCTTGGAGCCAAAGATAGGATTTGATGCTGATTGAGATCTATAGGGTAAAGTTTTAGAGGCATAGAGGTAGGGCTAGTCTGGGACCACCAAGATTTCTAGGGAAGTAGAAATTTAAGGCCTGAACTGGATCACAAGCCAGCCCTTAAAGCTTCAAGTTAGATATATGGAGAATTAAAGAATTAAAGAAAGGTTTTCATATGGGTTGGAGAATGATCTCACATGTTTCTATCACATATGAGAGAGAAGAGTAAATCTCCTTCAGAGTCCATTCATTATCTGTTTTAAGGTAATACCCATTTACATCTTCCTCTTTTTAATGATATTAAGTTTCCAGCCTCTTCTCTAATGCTAACACAACACCAACACCAATACCCCCCTTTTCCCCCAAGTTATAAAAACCCATCTTGCTGTCTGAGAGGAAAACTACAACTTAATAATCCTAAAAGTAAATACTATCAATACAAAAGGATTATTAAATAAAGTCCACTCTGTGTTCTGTTGACCTTGACAAAGTTTCCTAAAAGAATAGGTCTTTTCCTTTGAAGAAAAGGAATCTTGATAGGCCAATGGTAGCAACATAACAGGCAGAAATTGGACCTGAAATCTTTGTTCTCAGAGTTTACCTCTAAATGGAGAATTAAATATTAACCTTCAGAAAGTATGTAAAATCAATAATTATGAAACATAAAAGCATTGGCTATGTGAGTAAACATCAGAAAACTCTCTTAGAGGGGATTATCATGTTGGACAAAGGTTCTATGATTTTTATTTCATTCCTGACTCTTTACTGATACCACTGAATGACACTAGAGCCAGGAGTGAGCAGTCAAGTGTGAGAGTCTTAAAGAACATCTCTTTATTGGAGTCCATTGTGTAGCATTCACAATGAAGATAACGAGCTAGGTATGGCTAGTTGATGGACTGTATTAAGCTTCATCTGAACAACTTAACAATACACTGAATGATCTCCATACTGTGCAGTAAGTATATTTCCCACAGGTTATCATAGTCTTGTAGAGGGACATACTCCAGTGCAGTAAGACATTGTGCAAATGTGCAAAACTTGCAAATGTACAAAAAGTGCAAAATGCAGTATCATCAGTTATATTTCAGAAATAGGGGAGAAGTCCCCCCAAAACTTCTGGAATATAGGAACAATATAATTTATCCAATTGTGTTTGAAATTGAGCATGTGAGAAGGGAGATTTAAAGAGTGACTCTGGGGGCATCTGGATGGTTCAGTCAATTGAACGTCTGACTCTTGATCTCAGCTCAAGTCTTGATCTCAGGGTTGTGAGTTCAAGCCCCATGTTGGGCTCTTCACTGGGCATGAAGCCTCATTTGAATGAGTGAATGAATGACTTAATTAATGAATAAATAGTGACTCTGCAGCTGATTAACAATCTAGGCCCAAGGTGGTCACCATCAGCCCAGATCAAGGCCCTGAATAGGAAGGCTAACAAAAGGGGAGAAAAAAGATTGGTGCCTAATACTATATTAGACACTCAAGATGACAAACTTATCACAAATATACTTACTTTACATGTCCCAAACTGAAGCAGCTTCCATTAAGCCACTTCTATCCTCCTAGCCCATCACCCCCTCTGGTGCTCTGTACCTCTTCTGAAGTTCTGTATATTGTATTTGTGCCTCTCTCTTATACTGCCTCTCATAGTCTGCTTTGTGTCCCAGGAATTGCTGTTATTAAGCGATGCATTCCTTGAGGGCAGAAACCCCTATTTATATCTTCCTCTGTGCTTTATACATAGTAAGTGCTCAGTAAATACATATATGTTTTGCATTTAATTAAATGAAGAACAACCTACTAATAACTTAAGAATTATAAAACTGAGACAGCCTTGGAAGCAGGGGTACACACAAATGTAAAGGGATCAGTTGTGAAATCTACTGTCTTTATTCTTATTCTATCCCTCTGGAGAAAAATGCATAACCCTGCCTCGTTAGTGCCACCACATACCACAGTCTCCTACAGTGTCTATTCTCAATGAGACTTGAGGGACACGAAATCCTTCTATATCCTTTCATTTTCTGCTCTTCCAAAACTTCATCACACAAGTCCCTATCCCAATACTGTTCTCTCCTCTTTTCTCATTCTAGCCAGACTAAACTATTCTGCTTCTTACACCAAAGATAAATGAGGCCACCAGCTGGGAATTCCCTTATCCTCCTGTTGTCATTTCTTGCCATCTAAATACAGCCACTGTAATAGCAGTACTTTCCCACGAAAGTGCACCATCCAGATTTCCTGTCGTGCAAGCATAACTGCTGATGACTCAGCGGCTGCCCTTCGGGGTCTATCCCTGCATTCGTTTTGAGGCCACGGCTTCTCTCGTGCTACCCCCAGCAGCGACTGAGCATGGAAGGGATGCTGACAGGCCCAGTCCTGAAGACATGGGACTTCTTCAGCTGTAGACCTTGGCAGTCCATGGGCCTGGCCAGAACTTCCTTGGACCTGGGTTACAGCTGAGATGCTTCCTGCCTAATCCTGCCTTTGTCCCTTTCCTTCACAGCTGTAGACCTCCACCAAGGTCTGAAGGGTCTCCACACTTTCTCTTGCTCCCTCCTCATCTTTCCCCAATAAAGCTCTTACACATCTGATCACATCTTGATGCCTACTTCCTGGAGAACCCAAACTAAGATACTTCTCTTTTTGTCTTTTTAAAAAATATTTATTTATTTATTTGTTAATTTTTTTTAATATTTATTTTTGAGAAAGAAAGAGAGCATGAGTGGGGTAGGGGCAGAGAGAGGGAGACACAGAATCCGAGGCAGGCTCCAGGATCTGAGGTGTTAGCACAGAGCCTGACACGGGGCTCAAACTCAGGAACCCTGGATCATGACCTGAGCTGAAGTCAGATGCTCAACAGACTGAGTCACCTGGATGTCCCTTATTTATTTATTTTTATTTTTTTCAATGTTTATTTATTTTTGAGAGAGACAGAGTGCGAGCTGGGGAGGGGCGGAGAGAGGGGTTAGACACAGAATCTGAAGCAAGCTCCAAGCTCTGAGCTGTTAGTACAGAGCCCAACATGGGGCGCAAACTCACGAGCAGTGAGATCATGACCTGAGCCCAAGTTGGACGCTTAACTGATGAAGTCACCCAGCTGCCCTGTTTATTTTGAGAGAAAGAGAGCATGTGTGTCAGTGCATGTGTGTGGGAGGGGCAGAGAGAGAGGGAGAGAGAGAATCCCAAGCAGACTCCATGCTGTCAGTGCAGAGCCCAATGTGGGGCTTGTTCCCATGAACTTTGAGATCACAACCTGAGCTGAAATCAAGAGTTAACTGACTGAACCACCCAGGTGCCCCAAACTAAGATAATTCTCTCACAAAATGAGATTTTCCCTTTCACCTGTATACTTACCCCAGGACCCAGCCCCTTCAGTGACCTACTGGGTATCCTTCATCTTCTCTCACCATGGTTCTTTCCCTGTGAGCTCAAAAAGCCCCCCATTAAAAAAATAAAAAGGACCACCTTCTAGCAACTGACATCTCTTTCCATGTCTTGTCATCCAGGCTTTACCTTCCCTTCTTTATTCTGTGATCAACTAAAATGTTCTCTGTGTTCACTCTACTAATGAAACTGCTATTCTTAAAAATACCACTGACTTCCTAATTCCCAGAACAAAGAGACAATTTTTAAGCTTGAAATTAATACATTTCTGGGTTGTATTTGGCACCATTGGTCATGCCTCCCTCACCTCTACCTCACCATGAAGGCTTTCTCTTTCGGGCCCCCATGACATCAAGTTTAGTTTTCTTTCTACTCTCTGGTGGAAGCCTCTCAGCCTCTTTGACTGGACCCTCTATCTCTTTACCTCCAAAGTCCCAGCACAATTGGCCTTTGCACTTGCTCCTCTGCTCAATTCATTTTTCCTCAGGGAATCTCATTCACTTCTATTATTTTAACAACCATATATGCTGTTGCTTACCAAAAATACGTATCTGTATGGTGGGTTGTAAATACCTAGGCCTAGTTGACTGTGACATGTATGTCAGATAATTACCTCAAATTTGACATATCCACATCACAACATATCCATTCCCTCCATGAGCTCTCATCCTTAGTTCCTTATCTCAGTGTCAGAAGCATGAAGACAAAATGGGCTAGTCACCCTTATTTCCTCTCTCCAGGTAGAAACTGCATGGATGGTGATTTCTAGCATAAAATGCTAAGCTTAGGTCTCTACATCTCAGTTCTGGGTGATAATCTAGAGTATCTCTGATAGATTGGAAAACCAGAAAGCAGACAAAAGAAAAGCAGAAAAGTAAAGTAGGGCATGATAAAACATAACAATTAAAAGGATTATCTGTTCACTTCTCTGCTTTTAGACAGATATGGAAATATTCTCATCCCCAATTTACAGATGGATAGCTTAGACCCAGAGTGATTAATAACTTAAGGTCAGCTAGCAAGTCTGCTGTAAAATGGAAAAAACTAAGACCCAGGATTCTGGTTAATAGAACAGTATACCTCATGCTACACAATGGTGACCCAAAGGTGACAGAGAGTAAATTTAAGGAAGGTTAGGTCTTTCAGCAAAGTCTGTCCCACCATCATGGGACACAGTGACATCTTCCAGAGAAAGCTCCCTCTCCTCACTCCCTGCATCTCTGAGCACAGGGCTTACTCACAAACACCATCCAGCAGAAAGTGCAGCATCTGTATAAACAGATCATAGGGCAACTTTCTCTTCTCTGCTTGTCACCTGAGAGAAAAAAGTGTCTCCCTGGATGACAACTCACCCACTAAGTGAAGAAGCCATTTGGGTGAGCCATTCTCCTAAAATCCATGAACATCCATAGACATTATTTCACCAGAGCAATTTCATTGGCTGCAAGGAAATCATGGTGCTGGGATGGAGTTATGGGTCCCTAAAACTAACACAACATATCTGAGAGAATTACACACTATCTGACAAACATGATAATTATTTCATTGAGGTATTGGAGAGCATGCTGAAGTTATTACAAATTCAGTCTTATTTATTTAATCAGTATTTTTTAGTTTATTTATTTATTTTGAGAGAGACAGAGACAGCATGAGTGAGGGAGGAGCAGAGGGAGAGAGAGAGAGAATCCCAAGCAGGCTCCATGGTGTGAATGCAGAGCCCAACATGGAGCTTGAACTAACAAAGCTGTGAGATCACGACCTAAGCTGAAAGTAAGAGTTGGACACTTACCTGACTGAGCCACCCAGGCGCCCCTACAAATTCAGTTTTAAAAGCTTACCAAATCATAATAATAGTGTATAGTGGGCTCTTAGCAGAGTCTAGAATTAGTACTTTTTAAAGAATAACATTTTTGTCAGCCATGCAGATAAGCACACTAAATTCACTGATCCTTAGCAGAACTTTCCAACCTTTTCTTTACACAGTGGATAATATCACATTCTGACCTTCTACAACACAAAAGGCCCTGTGAATATTTCATCTGACCTAATCATCACCACAAGCTAGCAGGTATTACTTTTTTGCATTTGAGGAAAATGAAGACCATGAAGATTAAATTAATTTCCCAAACCCACACAGAACTTAACATACCAAGAAGAGGCAAGGTTGGAATTACAATCCAGGTATTTCTAACCTCAACGATCTTCTCTTTCACTATGTTCAAAGATGGACTATAAAAGCATAATAATCCTTTTGTTGATGACACATCCATGCTTAGGTTTAATTTTAGCTGACTACCACCATGTTGTAGTGGAATGCTTCACCTCTCACCTACTCACATAAGCACACATAGTGCAGAACTGACATGGAAACTACTTTGTGTACTTAGCCAGCCTAAACATTTACATAGCTCTGCTCTGCAGGCAAGTGTGTATCTTCACATGAAGACATTTTGGCTAGATGGGGCTTGGGGCTAAGGATACTATAGTATTATAGAATTAGGTATCATCCTCTCCAAATTCATCCTTATGTCTTTATAGTGTCTTCTTTTGCTTATATAAACCTACCCAAATATAGAAAGATAGATAGGTAAGTTGATTTTTTAGGGATGGAACATGTTTTTTCAACTTTATTGATAAATAATTCATGTAAAATGAACTGCATTCATTTAAAGTAAAATTCCATGAGTTTTGATAGTTATATACACCCATGAAACCACCATTACGATTAAGGTAAAAAATGTTTCCTGGGTGCCTGGGTGGCTCAGTCGGTTAAGTGTCCAACTCTTGATTTTGGCATCAGTCATGATCTCAGGGTTTGTGAGTTCCACCCCTGTGTTGGGCTCCGCGCTGCCAGCATGGAGCCTCCTTGGGATTCTCTCTCTCTCTCTCTCTCTCTCTCTCTCTCTCTGGCACTCACCTGCTTTCTCTCTCTTTCTCAAAATAAATAAATTAATTAAAAAATCTTTCCATCATCACACAGTGAGTAAAGATCATTTTATATTTTACATATTATTACACCATCTATTTACGTATTACTTCTGTAGGCCAATCTACTACTCAAAATAATGTATTGTGGATATTTTTCTAAGTTAACAAATACAGATCCAACACATTCTTTTTAGTAGCAGCAAGGAAATCCCTCTTACATATATATATAATAATTTATTCATCTATCTCCCTATTAATGGGCTTTATTCGGATTGTTTCAGTTTTTTTTTTTAATGTTGTTTTTGCTGCTATAATCAATACCACAGTAAAATCCTTATACTCTATATTTAAGTACTGGTAATTTTATTTCTGTGGGATATATTCTTGGAAATTATTTTTCTGGGTGAAAAGGCATTTTAAAATTATGACTTCTGACACTCTGAGGAGGGACATCTTCTAATGGAACGTATCTTAGAAAGTGGTCACTCCTCCTCCTAATTGAAGAATGCTGTACCTTACAATGCGATGGGAGCCCACATGGCACAGACAGAGACTCCAGGGGCACATGTGGTTTTCTGCTCCTTGTAGGCAGCCACAGGGCTTATGTTCCTTCTGATATTCTGAGCAAGTGCAGAAAACCACAACAGGGCCCACAGAGGCCCACCTGATGCTGAGTCATCTGCCTCTTCCTGCCTTCCCTACAGCTATCTTCTGACTTCCTTGGTTGGAATCTTCTAGGGTCCAGTTATCTTCTTTCCTTCCTCCAAAACTGAATTTAGGGCTTTCCCATCTCTGTTCCATCTACTTGAAAACACCTTCCCCAGGCTGGCCATTTCTTGTCATTTGGGTAGGAAATGAAATGTCACCTTCTTGTGGATGCATTCTCTGGCTACCAGCTACCCAATGTCATTACTTTCCTTCATTCCTATCCTTTCCATTATGCTGTGTTCACCTCACAGCACTATCTGACTACCACTGGCTCTGCTGCAAAATCCCATCCTACTCCAAGCTTGATGCCTTTCCCACCCACTGCTCTCTGCAGTCCTCTGCTCAGACAATAGCCAGGACACTTCCCTATCAAATCCAAGTAAATACAAGTTATTCTCTTGCTCAAAACCCTCATATTGCTTTCCAGAGAACTTAGAGTAATAACTTAACATGATTTATGAGGCTCTCTGTTCCTGCCCCCGGGCTACTGCTCAGTTCCTTTCTTTTCATTCTTTTTTTTTTTTTTTTAAGTTTATTTATTTATTTTGAGAGAAAGAGAGAGAGAGAGAGAGAGGATATGGGGAGAAAAGAAGGAGAGAGAGATATATAGACAGAGAGAATCCCAAGTAGGGTCAGCACTGTCGGCACAGGGCTGATCCCACAAACCATGAGATCGTGACCTGAGCCAAAGTCAGACGCTTAACCGACTGAGACACCCAGGTGTTCCCTTTCTTTCCATCCTTGATTAGTTTACCCTCAGAGGCCACACTGGCTTCCTGCTGTTCCTAAACATACCTTAGTGTCTTTGTACCTGCGTTTCTTCCCACTGGAACACGGAATGTAGATATTCACAAGACTCAAGCCCTGGCTTCCTTCAGGGCTCAGCTCAAAAGATATACATAGCCCCCTGACCCTGTGCTGCTTTGCCGTTTATTTCTTTTATTCCTTCATGCCTTTTATTTCTTCATTGCATTTATCATTAGCTAAAATTATGTTTACTTTCATGATTTGTCTCTTTACAAATAGAGTGTAAGTTCTATTAGGGCATGGACTTTGCTGTTTCTTCCTTTTCTTCATCCTCTGTGACCTCATGGTTGATTTTCAATAAATACTGTTCAAAAGCACAAATGAAATTATATTTTTACATCCCTTTCCTAACAAGAATGTAAACTTAAAAACAGGGACCTCATCTCTGGTTCACCACTGTGTTCCTAGTGCCCAGTACTGTTCATGGCATATGACAGACTCTCAAGTATTTGTTAAATGAATATAAATGTGGCATTGATGGAGCTCGGGATATGGTGGTGATTGCTTATGTATAGGTGTTTGCTTGAATCATAGTTTTGTTTAAAGGTATTTCGAATATTTAGAAGAGCATCTTCAAGAGTACCTATAATGAGTCGAATAGAGTCCCCCCAACCCACCCTCCCAGGCCAAATTCATGTCCATCTGAACTTACAAATGCTACTTTATTCAGAAATAGAGTTTTGCAAATTTAATCACATTATGTTGAAGCTGAAAGTGGGCCTTAAGCCAGTGACTCGTGTCCTTATAAGAAGAGGAAATGTCAACACACAGAGACAAAAGGAGAAGGCCACGTGATGACAGGCAGAGACTAGAGTGATGCATTTACAAGCCAGGGAATGCCACGGATTGCTGGCACCCACCAAAAGGCTAGAAAGAAGCAAGGAGGATCCTCCCCCAGAGCCTTCAGAGAGAGCACAGCCCTATCAATGTCATGCTTTTGGATTTCTACAACTTCCAAAACTGTGAGAGAGAGACTTTCTGTTGTTTTAATTTACTCAGTTTTGTGGTATGTTGTTATAGCGTCCCTAGGAAACATAATACACCACTTCTCTCTTTTAAAAAAAGATGCTGTTAATCAAAAGATACGTTGGTGTCAACACTGCAAATACAAAGAAAAGAGTTCAGTATTGATCTCTGAAGTTTCCCCCATCTTAAATATTGGAGATTCTGTAAGAGACAAGATTATTTAAGGTGAGAAACTAACCACAAACAGGCCTCACTTGGACATTTGTGTATAGAAATTAGAAGTCATTTTCCCGTGCCAAGGAATAAGAGCTCACTTTAACAGCAGGTGAGATGAACAAGCATACACTGCTATTACCTTTACTGACAGAAAGCCAAGAACATAGAATTAGTTGAATCACATGAATATATTCTGAGACAGCCTCTAGGAAAGTCAAAATTTGTGTAAGCATAATTACATATTTATGTAACACATTTAGACATAATTACAAATTTATGTAACACATTTAGACAAGTAAAAAACTCATTAAACCACAACATTATGTAAGGAATGACCCTCACTTGGCCTATACTTTTTGGGCAACACAAACTTAACTAAAATTATTAGTTGAGGTTATAGATATATACTACTACTAATACCTAAAGGAGTTCCTTAAATCAGGAAATAATAAGAATTGAGAATAACTAAACCTACCCTATGGAAAAATAATTTTATACATGTAGAGAAAAACTCCTACCTCTGCCCACACCCTCCCTTTGGCCCTGTAAACATATCAAGCTGATTTAATTGGGATGGAGAAGGCTGGATCTCAAGAGAGAGCAGGCATTATGTTGGGGTTTCATGGGATACTCCAAGATATTTTGTGATACTGCAGAAGGATGGGAGTAGAGAAAACAATTCCTTGTCCGTTCTAGGAGCAGAGCAAGTGTTATGCCCTAGTGGGGATTTCTACTCAAGTATGGGAGGGAGAAAAAAATGGAAAAGGTCACAGTCTGCTATTGGAAGGAGTTGCTGATTCTATTGTGTTGCATAATATGAAATTATTCGTTTTGTTAGGCAAAAATGCTCAATATCATCAATTTCATATGGTTCAACTTACTGCATTCTGCCTAGACTTATTGGGGAAAGGATTTTCTTCTCTACTTCTTTTGGTGAGAGGAGTAACTTTCACACTGAATCAAAAGTGAAGATTTTTCCAGTGTGCAACACC
This sequence comes from Acinonyx jubatus, assembly GCF_027475565.1. Taxonomy (NCBI): domain Eukaryota; kingdom Metazoa; phylum Chordata; class Mammalia; order Carnivora; family Felidae; genus Acinonyx; species Acinonyx jubatus. Next base: position 32,886,737 of record NC_069383.1, read on the forward strand.
AGTAAATAAGCCAAGTCCCCTGATACAGAGTGTAGGGGTTAAATTTTTCACCTTTCCATGTCACATTAACAAAGCTTAATAATTATTTTAGAAATGAAAATGTTTTAATCAAACCTAATTTACAATTGTACCAAAAAGAATAAAATACCTAGGAATAAACTTAACCAAGGAGGTGAAAGACCTGTACTCTGAAAACTGTAAAACATTGATGAAAGAAACTTAAGATGACACAAATAAATGGAAAGATATCCCATGCTCGTGGGTTAGAAGAATATTGCTAAAATGTCCATACTGTTCAAAATATTCTACAGATTCTATGCAATCCCTATCAAAATACCAATAGCATTTTTTCAGAGAACTAGAGCAAATAATACTAAAATTTCAATGGAAATACAAGAGACCCTGAATAGCTGAAGTAATCTTAGGGGAAAAAAGGACAAAGTTGGAGTTATCAGAATCCCAGATTGCAAGATATACTATAAAGCTGTAGTAATCAAACAGTATGGTACTGGCACAAAAACAGACACACTGATTGATAGAAGAAAGAGCCCAGAAATGAACCCAAGATTATTTGGTCAATTAGATTAATTTGACCAATTAATATACAACAAAAGAGGCAAGAATCTACAATGAGGAAAAGATAGTCTCTTCAAAAGGTGTTGCTGGGAAAACTTGACAGCTACATGCAAAAGAATGAAACTGGACCACTTTCTTATACCATATACAAAAAATAAACTCAAAATGGACTAAAGAGCTAAATGTGAGGCCTGAAACCATAAAAACTCCTAGAAGAAAATATAGGCAGTAATTTCTTTGACATCAGCCTTAGCAACCTATTTCTAGAAATGTCTCCTCAGGCAAGGAAAACAAAAGCAAAATTAAACTACTGGGACTACACCAAAATGAAAAAGTTTTGTACAGTGGAGGAAACCATCAACAAAACAAAAAGGCAACCCACTATACTGGAGAAGATATTTGAAAATAATATATCTGAGGTGTTAATATTGAAAATACATAAAGAATTTATACAACTCAACTCCAGCAAAACAAATAATCCAACTTAAAATGGGCAGAGGATCGGGGTGCCTGGGTGGCTCAATCAGTTGAGAATCCGACTTGGGCTCAGGTCATGATCTCACAGTCCGTGGGTTCAAGCCCCCCATCAGGCTCTGTGCTGACAGCTCTGAGCCTGGAGTCTGCTTAGTATCCCATGTCTCCCTATCTCTCTGCCCCTCCCCCACTCATGGTTTAACTCTCTCTCAAAAATGAATAAATGTTAAAAAAAATAAAATAAAATGGGCAGAGGACCTGAATAGACATTTTTCTAAATAAGTCATACAAATGGCCAAGAGACATTTGAAAAGATGCTCAACACGACTCATGATCAGGGAAATGCAAATCAAAATTACAATGAGATATCACCTTATACCTGTCAGAATGGCTAGAATCCAAAGGAGCAAAAAAATAAGTGTTGGTAAAGATGTAGAGAAAAAGGAATCTTCATGCACTGTTGGTGGGACTATAAATTGGGGCAGGCACTATGGAAAACAGGCTCCTCAAAAAATTAAAAATAAAAATACCATATGATCTAGTAATTTCACTACTGTGTATTTACCCAAAGAAAACAAAAACATTAATTTGGAAAGATATATGCTTCCTCGTGTTTATAGCAGCATTGCAATATAGCCAAGATATATAAGCAACCTGTGTCCGTTGGTAGATGAATGGATAAAAAAGGTATGATATGTACACACACACACACACACACACACACACACACACACACACACACCACAATGGAATATTACTCAAAAGAACGAGATCTTGCCACTTGAGACAACATGGCTATACCTAGAGGATATTAAGCTAAGTGAAATAAGTCAGAGAAAGACAAATACCATATGATTTCACTTATATGTGAAATCTAAGAAACAAAACAAATTAACAAACTGAAAGCAGAAATAGACCCATTAATACAGAGAACTGATGGTTGCCAGAGGGGAGGGAACGGGCACAATGGGTGAAGGCGAGTGGGAGATAAAGGCCTCCAACTATGGAATGAATAAGTCATGCGGATAAAGGTACAGCATAGGGAATATAGTCAGTGGTACTGTAATAGCACTGGAGAGTGACAGATGGCAGCAACACTCATAGTAAGCATAGCATAACATATGGAGGTGTTGCATCACTATGTTGTACCCCTGAAACTAATGTAACATTGTTGGGGCGCCTGGGTGGCTCAGTCGGTTAAGCATCCAACTTGGGCTCAGGTCTGATCTCACCGTTCATGAGTTTGAGCCCCTCATCAGGCTCTGCGCTGATAGCTCAGAGCCTGGAGCCTGCTTCGAATTATGTCTCCCTCTCTCTCTGACCCTCTCCCGCTCACACTCTGTCTCTCTCTCTCTCTCTCTCTCTCTCTCTCTCAAAAATAAATAAACATTAAAACAAATATTTTTTAAAAAAGAAACTAATGTAACATTGTGTTCCAACTATACCTCAATGAAAAATAAACAATTAATAATAAATAAATAAAACCCAGAAGATACTGCCTTATATTTTAAAAATCTAACTTGTGTATCATTATTTTAAATATAAATTGTCCATTTACTGTATTACTTGAATAAAAAAAAAAGCACAAGAAAATAGATTATTTTCTTTGATCTCTTTTCTAACTAAAGCAAGCCTGAAGAGGTGTCACCATCCATCTGGGCCTGCATCCCAAAGACAGCACCCTGCCTAGAGACAGCTGATGGTCTCAAGTCATGCTGTTAGCCATGCTAACCTAAGGCAGTCACACTGACCATAACTGGCCATTAGGGGAAATAAAACTGGTCACTGAAATAAGATATGGTTGGCATAGCTGTCTTTATTATTTTTGTCTTCATAGCAAAAAAAAATTTTTTTTTTTTGCAAAATTCTTGAAAGTAGTAACTTATTTGTCTTTGAGGGAGAAAGGAGGAAAGTTTTTGGACTCTAGGAGCATGTACTGAACAGCACTAGATGGAAATCATCCAAGAAGTACCTACAGGCGAGTTGTTTATTTCACATTTATTAATAACATTTGACAAACTCCTCAGCTTGGTATCAGTCAGTACCTGAGGCACCACTGTTTTACATGGCTGCTCTAAATAAAAACCCACCCATTAAGAGAGATTTTATGCAGGCCAACCTACCTTCTCCCAGTTACTGTTCCAGAGGCAAAGATCTCACAGGAGCAATAATGTTTCCAGAAGATACAACACACATTCCTTTGGGGCCTCTTGTGTTTGCCATGGGTTTTTATAACCTAGACAGCAAGAGTCATGAAAAGAAAGTTTGGTGGGAGTTGACAAGATAATTTAATGGAACTTCTTCCAACAAATAGGATGTCTGTTCAAATAAAATGAAAAGAAACCAGCCCTCTGAAAACCAAATGAACAATGATGTAAAAGGCAAGGTTAAAAGACAGCCAAAAACATTTTAAACGCTGAGAAGATAAACATAATGCCAGCCAGTTGTGTTGGTCTGTTTTCTTTCATAGGAGTATTGTCTCTTGTTCCAATTTAAATATTGTTCCAGCCCCTTCTAACTCTAGAGAGCAAAGTAAAATGTAATCATCATGCTTTCAATGCCTTTCCTGGAAGCTATTACATATTTATATGAGAACTGTATTCAAGGTTTTTATAGAGGATATTAATGAAATAATGGCTTTTTTTTCACCCTAAAGGATCGAATTTTGTAATAAAAGACTTGGTATTTATGAATAACCCTACAAAACAAGTACAGAAAATACAAATGAGAGCCCTAAATGCCCTTTTGACTGAAATGAATTTTCATTCTCTTTAAAAAGAGTTTAGCCTTCCTAAAGGATAAATGTATTTCTTATAAATTACATTGATCTTCACATGAGAAAAGTTCTACAAAAATTAAAAATAACCTTTGATGGAAACAGAATTTAATAGAATAGTGATCATCCCTGTTCTCAACAGATTTGTCTTTAAAAATTATATGATGCTTATGATATATTCACATTATCAGGTCTCTAAACTGTTATACTGTCACTGAATTGAAAATTTGATGAAATAAATTTTGTTTCCTAGTTTTGGTTAGCTTTGGTAGGTTTACTGTCTAATTTACTTACAAGGTTAATGACATGAATGAACCACATATTGCATTGCTCCAAAGCCAAACAGCATTCAAATCTCCTTTCCATTTTCTCTAATTCTTTATTCTGAAGCCCAGGCAGACCCACTATCATGAAGGTAATTGATTACATTAAGAGGTAAGTGGATTTAACTTAGAATAATGGACTAAAAAAGCAAGTTCATGTCACCCCACCACCTTTGTGACTGAAGAACACCATTAGAATTGCTGTTCATTAATTTTTTTTGATACTATTGTTGACTGGGTCTGATTCAACACTGGAAATACCGAAAACACTGTTGGAGGTAGTTAAAAATTTACCTCTGCATAAAGGCATGAGCCAGAAAAAGCTTTGGGGTTGCCTGGAATTCTTTTGTATATGTAGTTGTAGAATCTTTGCTACTAAAGTTTGAGAGACTTATATTTAAACATTCTAGGAGGTGAAAATCCTGGAATACCTTTCACTTACTCAACTTCAATCACTTAGGAGAAAAATAGAACCAAGCACAGCTCTCTGGAACCCACTGTTGAGATCATTATGTAGAGTCTATTTAAACAGCTGGAAAGGAATTTATTTGGCCTTAGAACCATACAGGAAAAATTTTCTTCATTCTGTCACTAAGTCAGGGGGCTATGTATGCGCACTTGTAGACAAATGGGGAAATTTCCATGACTAATGGAAAGACCAGAAGGAGGTATCAGAAATCAGTTTGAGGAATTGAGAGAATTGCTTCACATTTTAATATGTGACCATCTACAGAGGAGTCTCTGAAGCCTCTAGTTACTGCCAGGGTAGGGATCCCCTTTGAGAGTAGTGATTTGAATGAACTCATTTCTGCCTACTCTGTCATGGGCCATGAGTAACATCCAAATCTGTTATACTAGCCACTGTTAATTGAAGGATTCAGGCCCCTTTGGAAATGGGATCATATCCTCTCCCAAGAAAAATCACATATGGACACACCCACATTCAGGGATATGATTCCAGGAGTGAGGGGGTTCATGGATCCCCTAAGCCACAGATTACAAGTCCCTGATGCTAGAGAAGCTGACCATCAAAGTGGTGAACTGTTGGGACCCATTTCTGGTTGGGTAGCCCCAGGTCAGAAGCTGAAAGCTGACTCAATCACTCTGTCGTGTGAGGAGAACAAAGAGGAAACACATTGCCTCTCTGCCATTTGGTGGTAGGAAAGAAGTATGTTGTGCATCATTACCACTCCAGCTCTGAAACCAGGAGGAACTGTAAAGCTGATGAGAAATTCCCATCCTACCTCACAATATACTGGCAATAAAATCTCACCACTAAGATGATGTGTATAGAACTTCCTGTGACCTTGAAGAGCCCAACTAATACAACTGCCAAGATGTGAGATGGGATCCCACTGGGGTTACTCAACTGCCTGCTGGAAAGCTGCCTTCTCTCCTCCCCTCTTCCCTGTAAGTTCACAACAAAGATGGGACCACCCCACATGCCAGACCTTATCCTAGACGCTGACTTGTTTGCCTTTTATTGTGGGCATGGAAGTAGGTAGTATCTGGGTACTTGAACTCTGAAATGAGTAATCTGGTAACTTGGAAAACAAGTGCTCAGAAAGGTTGCCTAATAAAAGGCTGTGAGGGTGGGGAACTGAATCTCAATTAGAACTTGGACAGACTCCTAGAATTTTCTAACTGTTCTTCAATGCGCAGTGTTTTTGAAAAGAGCATTAGTCAAGATGAGTCACAACCAAAGTTCCACAGGTCACAGGAAATAGAAACACCATGGAGATTCAAAAAGATCAGGTCTAACGAGCATTCAGGACACCACCACTTCCACCCCTACACACACATATTCATATACACCCTCACTTTCATAGCAAAGGCTCATGTCCTGATATGTAAGATTAAGATGGAACCAGAGTTACTTAAGATTCAGATCAGTGTTCAAATCAAAAAGGAGACTGAAAGGGGTTTTAAGGGGAAAGTCTTGGGTGCCTGAGTGGCTCAGTTGGTTAAGCGTCTGACTCTTGGTTTCAGCTCAGGTCATGATCTCACAGTTTGTGGGACTGAGCCCTCTGTCAGGCTCCATGTTGACAGCTCAGAGCCTGCTTGGGATTCTTTCTCTCCCTCTGTGTCTGCCCTTCCCCCACTCATGCTTGCTCACTCTCGCTCTCAAAATAAATACAAATTTAAAGAGAAACTCTTGAAGAAAATGGATAACCACTTCTCTAGAATAAATTATTTTAAGGCAGAGGATTAGACAAGAAACCCACCACTTTGTCACCTGAACTCTCATCCCCCAGGACTCCACTTACCCCCCAATCTGATCCCATCTCTCAGATCGTGCAAACCCCCCAATTCCCTCCAATCCTTTAGATTTACCTTTAAAATCTTGGCCCTTTCATCTTGGCCAGCTGCTTCTCTCATGACATTGTTTTAATGAAAACCTGACTCCTTATTAACACACTGTGTTTTCTGGGGCCCTTTCAAGTGGAATGTTTTCTTTTCCACATATATTGTGCTACCAGACCTGGAGGTGGAGGATAATGTCTTCTTCAACACATTGTCCCATCTAGGGCACCTAGGTGGCCCAGTCGATTAAGCATTGTCCCATCCACCCAAATGTCCCTCCTTCCTCCACAAATGCTCTTCTCTGAAGTTCTGACATCAGACTTTACCACCACATTACACCAGCTCTTTCTATAGTACATATTTCTTTATGGTTACTCTCCCTATTTGTTGAAGATTTTATCTCCAGGTTCATGATTACCCTCATCTGGTATCAGTTTTGGTGACTTTAATATCAATATAAATTATTCCTGATACACTGACATCTCAGTTTGGCAACCCCTTTTCCTTCACCTTACCTCAGCTACATACTCCCATGCAGTACCTTGGCTTATCATTACCAATATCTGTATCTCCCCCATAATCTCAATTTCAGGCATTCTATTATCCCATCAGCTTCCCTCTCTGTGGTATCCCAACTCCAAAAACATTGAGACCCCACAAAACTCACAGACCTTTGACCACCCATCTTTTCAATATTTCTCACTCATCCTAATTCCTCTCCTCACTTAGTTTAGATTACCTGATCCAAAATTACGTTTCTCTGTATACTCCTCAACTCCCTCATCCTTCCTTTCTTCCCAGTGTAATTTCTTGGCATAACCCCAAACCTAGTTAAATCTGGTTCTCTACCCATCTGTAGAGCTGAAGATGATGACAAAATACAGTCATCTTTACCAGTCTCTCTTAAAATTCATGAGCTCTACTGTAAATGTATCCTTTTATGATACCTGGTTACCTTTTTTCTTTTTCTTTTCTCTAGTCCACTCATTCCCACATCTTACTACAAAGCCATGTGCCAAACAGAACAAGGATATTAGAAGATACTACTTTCTTTAGCCATCTGTGCATCTAGGCAGGACCTGTGGCAACCAAAAGGTCTGAGCCAGTGGCCTCCCATCCCAATAAACTTCTCCAGGCTCCAAATGCCCTTCTAATTACCCAAGTGTGTCATGCAAATATTCCTTTTTAAATGTGTGCTATGACTTTAAAAGATCAGGAAAACTGTTTTAGATGACAGTTCACACTTCCTTCTCCTTAAATCCCCAATATTTCCTTTCCTATTCTCATGCTCAACTTCTGGCTTTCTTACTATTTAATTGATAAAAATTGAGTCAATCAAGAGAAAACTTACATAATTTCCCACCCCTACATCTATCAACCTTTTTTTCCCTGTTCCTATGAGTGACATTCATGAAGTGACATTCACTGAAGAGGACCCCTCCTCTTATGTCCTCTGTCCCTTTCCTTTCACCTACTCAAGGTATTCTGGGAGAACTATTGACTACCCCCCAGCTCTACCAACTCCCCTTCTGCTTTAATAGAATGTTATCTCTCTCCTCTTAAAAACTTAAAAAAAAAACCACTTGGAGTATCTGGGTGGCTCAGTTGGTTGAGCATCTGACTCTTGATTTCAGCTCAGGTCATGATCCCAGGGCCATGGGATCAAGCCCTACATTGGATTCTGCTCTGAGCATGGAGCTTGCTTAAGATTCTCTCTCTCTCTCTCTCTCTCTCTCTCTCTCTCTCTCTCTCACTTGCCCACTCGCTCTCGCTCTCTGTCTCTCCCCTACCTCCCACCCTTCCCCTGCATTCACTTGCACTCATGCTCTCTCTCTCAAAAAAAAAAAAAGAAAAAAACTTGACTCATTTTCTCATCCACTTGCTACCCATTTCTCTCCTTTCCTCCAAGCAAAACTCATAAAAGTCTATACTCACAATCTCTACTTTCTCTTTTCTCAGTCTCTTGAATCCCACTAAAATGTTCTGGTAGAAGTCACCAATGGCATTTGTAATGCTAAATCCAGTGGATAGTTCTCATTCTTCATCTTAACTGACCTGCAACATTTGACTAAGGTGATCACTCTCTCCTTCTTAAATACATTCAGAACTTGGATTTGAACACTTTTCTTTCTGGATCCTCCTTCCCCATATTATCTCAGTCTTCATCTCTTTTCCATGGCCTCCAAAGTTAATCTAAGACTCTCATCCTCTTTTCTATTTTCATGCAAACCCTAGGTCATCTCATCTGAAAGAATCCTCAAACTTGAAAGTGCCTACAGATCACCTGGGGATCATGATGAAGTGCCAACAGTTCAATAGTCCTGGGGCAGGGTATGAGAGTCTGCATTTCTAACGAGCTCTTAGATGATGTCAATGCTGGAAGTAGCAATGATGTAGTTCACTCTTATGGCGTGAAACATAATCCACATTTTGGTGATTTAAAATTTTTTTTAATGTTTATTTATTTTTGAGAGAGAGAGAGAGAGAGAGAGAGAAAGCAGGGGAGGGGCAGAGAGAGAGGGAGACACAGAATCTGAAGCAGGCTCCAGGCTCTGAGTTGTCAGCACAGAGCCGGATGCAGGGCTGGAACTCACAAGCTGTGAGATCATGACCTGAGCTGAAGTCAGCCGCTTAACTGACTGAGCCACCCAGGCACCCCGTGGTGACTTTTATATTTCTGTCTTTACTCTGGACCTCTCTCCTCAACTTCAGACACATATATATTCAACTGTTCATTTAACATTCCACTTGGATGTCTCAAACTTAACATGTCTAAAACAGGTTCTGGATCCTGTACCTCCCCCCAACCAGCTTTTCCTTCAGTTTTCCCAATCTCCAAAAATAACAATTTCATCCTTAAAGCTTCTAAGACCAAAAGTCTTAGCACCTTCCTTGAGTCTTCTTCTTTCTCATCATATATCCAATTCATCATCAAATTTTGTTGCTTCTATCTTTAAGATACATACGTGCAGAATCCAACCACCTCTCAGCTACACCACTGTTGCCCCTTGGTCTGACCTGCTGGTCTCTCCCTAGGAATATTGCAATAGATTCCTAACTGGTCTCTGTGCTTCACTCTCCCTCTTTCAGTCTAGTCTCAACACAGCAGCAGAGTGACCCTGTAGAATATAACTCCAATCACTTTATTTCTCACTCAAAACACCTCAATGGTTTCCCTTATTACTTGGAGGAAAAGTTAGTGTTGCTACAGAAGCCCATATTATCTTCCCCCAAACTTCCACCTTTCTTTATCCCTGTGATTCTATCTTCCTCTCTAATCTGGACACAGTGTCTCTGTCCTGTTCCTCCAATGTACCAACTGTGATTCTGCCTTTGCTTTTGTTCTTGCATCTGCCTCAAATACTCTCCTTCAGCATACCCATATAACTTACTTCCTCACTTCATTCAGGCCTCTGTTTAATTGTCACCTTACCGATGAGGGCTTTTCTGCCTATGGAATGTAAAAATATCCCTCTAATTCTCTGTTTTATTTTCCTCCTTAATTACCATCTGTTATATTACAAAGTTTAACCATGGATTTTCTGTCTCTGCCCATTAGAACGTAAGCCCCATGAGACTGAGAACTTTACCTTTTTGGTTTGCTGGTATATCTCTAGCACCCAGAACACATAGATGGCACTCAACCTGTTGAATATCTGGTTAAGAATTCTCACTTGATGTCACCACCAATTTTTTTACATAAGTGCCGCTACAGTACCCTCAGGTGTCAGGCACCACTCTACTGTTGTTATCCTCGGTTGACAAACTTCAGTCTGTCTGTTCAACCTGCTGCTGTGCTCCACTAGTTTCCTGAGCATCACTGCTCCTTTATCCCACTTTGAAAGCCCAATCTACCAGGTCAATGATTCTTAGCTGGTGGTACATTAGAATTACCTGGAGAGCACTTTAAGTGATCAGTAACCTAACCCCATTGTCCCAAGATTCTTCTTTGATTGGGTTGAGATGGGGCTTTGTTCCCATGTTTTCTCAAGTTCTCTAGATTTTCAAAATATGCATCCAGATTTCACAATGACTGCTCTGATGATTATCACTATCTTAGTTTAGCCACATAATAAAACACCACCGACTAGGTGATTTAAACAACAGAATTCTTTCTCACATTTCTGGAGGCTGGAAGTCTAAGATTAAGGTGCCAGCAGATCTGGTGTCGGTGAGAGCTGTCTTCCTAGTTCACACCAACCTTCTTCTCAGTGCGTCCTCATGGAAAAAGGACCAGAGAGCATTCTGGGATCTCTTATAAGGGCACTAATTTCATTTGAAGGCTCCACCCCCACGACCTAATTTCCTCCTAAAGACTCCACCTCCTGATAGCATCACCTTAGTTTTAGGGCTTTAACATATGAATTTGGTGAGGGCAGGCCAAGGGACACAAATATGCAGTCCCTAGGAATCACTTTGACTTCAAAAGGATAGTTTAGGTTAGTGGCTTTTTAAAACTTGAATGTGAATAGTAATCACCTGGAGGGTTTGTTAAAACAGTTTCCTGAGCAAATCCAAATGATTCTAATTCAGTAGTTAGGGGAGGGGCGCTTGAGTTTACTTTTCTAAACTCCTAGGTAATGGCTAGATGCTGTAGACCTCAGGACCACGCTTCAAAACCACTGGTCTAGTTCTTTCAGGGTGATTAATATCTCTGTGGAGTAACTTCCAGTATCTTTCCAGTGATTGAGTTGAGTTCTTAGTGGGATAGCATTTCCTGCAATCCTGGCCATATCCTCCAGGCACCCCCTCCTGGAGATCCCTCAGTGCAGCTGAGGTTCTTCCATTCTTCCTTTCCTCAAAATAAATCCCTTCCTCAGTAGTGAGGACAGAGGTAATTTTCCTGTTTTGGAAAGCTTGATTCCGAATTGTGCATTGATTTAGTATTTATTGATAGTATTTATACAACTCTTTATTAAGCTCCTATTATGTACAAGGCACCATGCTGGACATTGGAGAATACAAGTGTGTTCTTGCCTTAGCAAATGTAATCACCTGTCCTGAAGTGTTTTTCTGAATTTCTCCCAAGGATCAACAGGTAACCTATGGGATTAGTTCAGAGTTCTCCAGATGGGAATGCAGATTAAGCATCAGTGGGAATCAGAATGGTTGATATGCAAATGTTTTCCAGCCAGTGGTAAGGATTTTCCTTGCCTAATAAATGTTCTAGACCAACCCTCCGCAAAACACAGAGTGTAAGTGGCACATGGAATTAGGGTTGCATGGGATGTATATACTGGGAAACATTGCATACGATATTCCACTCTTACAGAATCAAAAATGCACCTTTGCATATTATAGGCTCTGAGAAGTCTTGTTGTAACCTATAACATCCTACTATACAGACTGAGAAACTATGGATACAAGTTAATCCAAACCCTTTGTTATTACACCTTTGTAGACTTTGGAATATGTTAAAAGGAACCACTCAAACATTAGCAAAGACTATTAAAAACTAATTACAGAGCCACAAACCTGATTCTTGGTAGTGCTGGAAAACATGAGCTTGAATGTGCTGTGAGCATTCTGGTTTTCTGAGATTTTCTGATGTTTAAGGGTAGTGAAGGGCTAGTAGGTTGTCTAAGGAGGAAAGCATAACTAGGCAGTGATTCTCTGAGTCTGTGTGGTGAACTCAGATGACATTCCTCAGATTAGAAATGAGTCTAAATTTTCCAGGGGCTCAAAATCCGGGAGTGAGATGTGATTTCTGGAAAGACCTGTAACCTCTCTGAGGCTGACAGTTCCTAGAAACTCCTCAGATTGTGTAAGAAACAAAATGAGAATTACATATAAAAAGCAACTGGCACATAGTGGGGAAAAAAAGCTGATTCAAAGAGTTACTCAGGAGGTAAAAGATCAGAAAAAATTGAAAACTAGAGGGATTAGTTTAAAACTGGATGACAACTTCTAGAACACCAAAGTGAAGAGCTCCGTAGATCTGCTTTCCAGTGGGGGGTAAAAAAAAACATTACTGGTAAAAATTATCAAACAACCATTTAAACTCTCTGGAAATTGTCCTAATGGGACACAGCAAACGAAGAAATTTTGTTCACGAAAATATAGTAAATCTTAGTAGAACAAAAGTCTATGGCACTTTAGCCACAGTTTGCTCCCTCTTCTCTCCCCTAGCTGTGTGACAGAAGCTCTACTCCAGTTGCTGTGGCCAAGAAGGTGGGGTTCCATCTCCTTAAAGGTCATAGTCTAGGACCAGAGTGTTTCCCTGGAGGTGTGGGCCAATGGCATTTCTCATCCTCTCATTCCACAGCTCTGTGTTGCAAAGGCTCACTCCAGATGAGTGAAATAGGGAGGTGAGGGGCTCCCTTCCCCCACCCAGTCTCCATTGTCAGGCAGAGGCTCAATCCAGGTATGGCAGGCCAAGAATACTGCCCTCACTCCAGCTCATTCATAGCATGGAAGTTCTATACCAGGAGAGGCAAGCTTAGAAGACCAGGTTCTAGTACCCTCAGTCAACACTTTGCTATAAAGCTGGGGCATAGCTCTAAGAGAACTGGAAACTGTACTTGCTCCCAGCTCTGGAGTAGTGGATCACAGATTTTGACCAGGTAGAAAGTCACACCATAAGGACAGAGAACTCTCCCCACCCACCATCCCCAAACTGCCTTTATCTGGGACAGAGTGTGGGAAGCTCAAGCCTGAAGACACTCTCAGAAACAAGGGAGAATCAGGTGGTAAACAATTGAGAGTAGGCTGGTAACTACAAGAGAACAACAAGCACAAGAAACTAAACCATTTGGCGAGCTAGTTTATCAGAGAGAACCAGGGGAAAAGATGGCTAAGAAAAAATAAAATAAACAGATCTAAATATGTCTCCAGTTGGTAGCATAATCACACAGAGAGGGATTCTTCCAAGTGATTTGAAAGCATAGTAATTTGCCTGCATCTCTCTGGTAGAATATACCCTAAAGATGGAAATAACTTGAGGGAAAATAAGAAAAAGGAAATTAAATATACTTCAGTAATCATAGTGTTGGTATTGTGTTGTAGTATTATTTTGAAACTGGAATGGGATAGAACAAGTGAATATATGATATCTGAATTCTTATCATTGTTGGGGTTGTTGAGAGGTGGGATTCTTGGCATGGAAGAAAGAAAATAGAGATAGAAGAGGGTAAGCAAAACTCCAAAGTACTGAATTTGAATTGGAAGTAATAGTATAAACTTAAAACATATTTTCATGATAGTAAATATATAAATAGGTAAAGAGATAGACATAGAAATAGACATATACAGAATTGTATCTCTTTGCTCAGTTCAAATCCACTATATATTTTATTTATTTCTTAGGTCAATCCATTGAAAAGACTAATCCAAGGACCAATTCAATAGTAATGAGCAACTCTAGTGACCAGATTTTGGTCTTCAAACACCATTTCCCACTGAAAAGAACAAGGGTTCCTTGCAGAAACGGTTAAGTCCATGTCTGAAAGTAAGCTTAGAATATATATGATTCAGCTTAGAATATCTTCTCATACCAAAATGCAAGGAAACTGTCAAAACCTATTAGGGTGTGTCAAAACAAACTCAAGGGCCAACTAGAAGAAGCCTTTGGATCTGACAGTTTATAGGAAATAGGACAAACTTGTTAAACAAAACCATGGAGATGAAAATAGCAAAATACAGACTGTGGAAAATTGCAAAGGATAAACAACCCCCTTCTTCAACCAGTAAGTTGCATGGAAAAAAGAAAAAAAGAAAATAAAGGGAGACTCCATAAAGGGACTTAAGAGATATATGAACCAATCACAATGTATAAACCTTAATTGGATTTGATTCAAACAAACTACAGGTAGTCTATGTTTTGAACTGTTCAGATATGAACGACTTTCTGTTACCACAATTTGGTTAAATAATACAGTCCCTCAGCAACATGGTTCAGATTTCAGTTACCACAGTATTATCCACGGTGAATTACTGCATGAAGTATAAACGTCACTACTAGCTTTTCAGTCCATAAATCACTATATAAATAACAGGTTTGCACCATGCTCAGTGACCATTTATTTCAGGCTGTGGGTGATTGGTCACTGTGCAATTGTTACTCAGTACACGCACAAACAACAAAGTGTGTGGAGTGTGTGGTTATGTTGTCTCCTTGTCTTTCAGTGATAAACCCACATGATAGTTTACAAAAATGGAGACTCCAAAGGTGGCCAACAGAGGTGAAAATGAAGCAGAGGTTAAAAAGTGATAATGCTGGAAGTGAAATTCAATCGAATTTGAGTGGAGTTACAGAAGTGAGAGCCAACTGTGGGCATGTTGACACTGCAGCCACTCAAGAGACTGCAGATACGCAGCTAGAAGAAATGAGTGAAGGCAAACAGGGACATAAATGAGGAAGGTGGTTGTCACAAAAAGACAAGACGGCCCAAGAAGGTGACATCAGCAAAAATCTTTACATTAAACAAATCTTGGAGATATTTCATAACGTTGGAGCCACCAAGGATAAAATGCCAGAAGCCAATCCAAACCTAGGAAGGAGTTGCCAAGAAACAGAAGAGACGCTGTCTTCACATAGTAAGTTTCTTGATCAGAAGACAAGCACTGCTCAAATTCTTCTTGATAAGTATTTTACCAAGAAATAAAACACTTTAATTCTCAATGTTCCTAATGTTTTAAACTACAGTGTACTAAATAAATATGAGTTTTACTAGGTTTTTCATTTTCTTATATATGTATAACCTACAGTAAGGGAGTTTTAAATGTTTAATTGTTTAACATTTTTAAAGGTCATGGAACTATTATAATTTTCCCCCTTAATTATTTATATTATCTTTGCATGGTCACTTTTATAGTTCCATACTACTGTGCAAAACAAAGGCCATCTCTATTTGTTAAAAAAAAAATGAGACAATGACACTTGTATATTGAGTGGATATTTAAAGATATTAAGGACTTTTTTTATGGCACTGTGGATAAGTTACAGAAAAGAGGGGGAATAAAAGAGAAAAGTCTTGTCTTTTAGAGATATATACAACTAAAGTTATATAATGTCTGAGATTACATATCAGCCCCTAGAAACCACCATTCTACTCTCTGTATGGAGTTTTTCTTGTTGTTTAAGACAACAGAGAAAGCTTATTTATTTATATTAAAGTTTTTAGTAAATTACAATTTTAATTTCACAAGAGTTAATTGCAAGGTGAATTTCTACATTTTTAAAGCATTTATGCCAATACTTGTCAATCAAAATACAATTCTGTTTTAGTTTCATTTATCAGCACATCTATCATTCCTGATCATCGCTATTATTCCATCAGTGTCTAGGTGAATGGGAGAGAATACAGCTAAAGAGTTATTGATATACCAAAACTTTTAGCTTAATTTCCAATATTCACAATGGTTTAAGAGGAAAAAGTCTTGGAGCTTCATTTAAGTTGGTTTGTGACTCTGTGTTCAATTTAGTTGTTGGCATGTGTTTTTTGGGGAAATCAGTTATCCTTACAATAGAACCAAATATCCACAAGGGGGCCATTCTTAAAGATCAATCTCTATTTTGATTTTGGAAATTTGGAAGCCTGCAAATATTTGGAAGATTTTGTACTTTGATGAATGGGGGATATAAATTGTATCTTAATTTTTTATCCAGGTTACTATTCAGCATTATTGCTGCATTATTCATTTTGCTACATGAAATTAAAGGCCAGCATTAGCATATTCACCTAAACAAAAATTTTGACTGCCTTTTCCAATGCACTATATAATT
This sequence comes from Acinonyx jubatus, assembly GCF_027475565.1. Lineage (NCBI taxonomy): Eukaryota > Metazoa > Chordata > Mammalia > Carnivora > Felidae > Acinonyx > Acinonyx jubatus. Next base: position 32,902,914 of record NC_069383.1, read on the forward strand.
TTACAACTAGAGAAACTGAGTTATTAAAAAAATGAGTGTTCCTACCATAACAAATTAAGGATAAACCCTAAACTTCTGCTAAGAATTCTCACTTCTATGAGAAAGTACATAGATTTTAATTCTCCTAATTTCATTTCTTTTCTCTCTTTTTAAAAAAATTCTTTAAAGAGAAAGTGAGAAAGAGAGGCAGGGGGAAGGGAGACAGACACACAGAGAGATAGAGGGAATCTTAAGCAGTCTCCATGCTCAGTGCATAGCCTGACAAGGGGCTGGATCTCACAACCCTGGGATCATGACCTGAGCCAAAATCAAGAGTCAGATGCTCAACTGACTGAGCCACCCAGGCACCACCTCCTTCCTCAATTCCCTTTCAACTGACAAATAATGACTTGGGCTTCTTTGGGTCTACACACTGGAAACTCCATATAGTTCCCAACCTATTGATATGGAGTTCTCATGCCCTAATATATTTGTCCTGAATTTACAGGGTTTGGTTTTTTTTATTGTATCTTTTAATAAGGAATTGGTTGTCCACACCTGTTTTAACAGGTCAAACAGGTTTTTACATTAAACCCTTTAAACCTCTTTCTAAATTGTCTTCCACATAGTATTTGAGGTTCTTTATTTAGCAAACTACTAAAATATTTACACTGGGGGTTTTATTAGCCTTTCACTCTAATACATAACAATTTCCCAGACCTGGAAAGTCCCTGGTTACTGGAAGGAAATGTATTTGTTGTAAGCTTTAGTTTTTTTCTCATAAAGAGGAAGAACAAAGTAAAAGGGCTGAGAAATAAATGAAACAAGTGTGTGTCAGATGGGAGTGAGTGAGGTCAGATGGCATAGACTGAGACGTGTAAAACCCAACTCACAACTTGCATATAAAAACAATTAGCTAGGGGCACCTGGGTGGCTCAGTCAGTTGTGTCTGACTTCGGCTCAAGTCGTGATCTTGCAGTTTGTGAGTTCAAGCCCCACATGGGGCTCTGCGCTGACAGCTCAGAGCCTGGAGCCTGCCTCAGATTCTGTGTCTCCCCCTCTCTCTGCCCCTACCATGCTCATGCTCTGTCTCTCAATAATAAAAAAAAAGTTTAAAAAATTAGCTAAAAGTAGGAAGTCTGTGACCAAAATAGTTTTTTAAAAAATTATTTATTTTTTAATTTACATACAAGTTAGCAAAAAGTGCAACAATGATTTCAGGAGTGGATTCCTTAATGCCCCTTACCCATTTAGCCCACTCCTCTCCCACAACCCCTCCAGCAACCCTTTGTTCTCCATATTTAAGAGTCTCTTATGTTTTGTCCCCCTCCCTGTTTTTTTTTAATTTTTTTTAACGTTTATTTATTTTTGAGACATAGAGAGAGAGAGCATGAACAGGGGAGGGTCAGAGAAAGAGGGAGACACAGAATCTGAAACAGGCTCCAGGCTCTGAGCTGTCAGCACAGAGCCCAACACGGGGCTTGAACTCACGGACCGCGAGATCATGACCTGAGCCGAAGTCAGACGCTTAACCGACTGAGCCACCCAGGCGCCCCCCCCCCCTGTTTTTATATTATTTTTGCTTCCCTTCCCTTACGTTCATCTGTTCTGTGTCTTAAAGTCCTCGTATGAGTGAAGTCATATGATATTTATCTTTCTCTAATTTCACTTAGCATAATGTAAGGGTTAAATTGTAGTGTAGGGCTAATGCTTAGCTTGAAAGATAACAACTTTGTTCTGACACTGAAGGGCAAAAGATAACAACCTTGCTTTTACTCTTGTAAATCATACTTCATACTCTTGTGAATCAGGCTTTACCAATGAAGGAAACAAAACCTCAAAAAAGAGCATCAGAGACAAGGTCAAGGAGATCCACTGGTTGCAACTTAGCGGCAGAAAGTCTAAAATAATCACCTCATTCGATAACTGTTTCTGACTCATCTGGCAACTGTTTCTAACTCATCTGGGAACTGTTTCTCTGTTCTGTTCCCAGATAACGATAAAACGATGTGATCGGCTTTAAAAACTCTGTACCCCAGCTGTTCGGGGCCGCACTCTTATCAAGAGTGTTGATCCCAATTGGTCGGCCTTGCCTCTCATTGTAATAAACTTTGTTGTGACTGTCACTGGTGCCCGTAGCATTCTGTTTCAGGAGTCGTGTGGATGCAACAATAATACCATCTAGTTCCATCCACATAGTTGCAAATGGCAAGATTTCATTCTTTTTGATTGCTGAGTAATACTCCATTTTACATATATATACCACATCTTGTTTATCCATTCATTCATCCATCAATGGATATTTGGGCTCTTTTCATACTTTGGCTATTGTTGATAGTGATGCTATAAACATTGGGGTGCATGTGCCCCTTCAAAACAGCATACCTGTATCCCTTGGATAAATACCTAGCAGTGAATTTCCTGGGTCAAGGGGTAGTTCTAGTTTTAATTTTTTGAGGAACCTCCATACTGTTTTCCAGAGGGGCTGCACAAGTTTGCATTCCCACCAGCAGTGCAAAAGAGATCCTCTTTCTCCGCATCCTCGCCAACATCTGTTGTTGCCTGAGTTGTTAATATTAGCCATTCTGACAGGTGTGAGGTGGTATCTCATTGTGATTTTGATTTGTATTTCCCTGATGATGAGTGATGTTGAGCATTTTTTCATGTGTTGGCCATCTGGATGTCTTCTTTGGAGAAGTGTCTCTTCATGTCTTTTGCCCATTTCTTCACTGGATTATTGGCTTTTTGGGTGTTGAGTTTGATCAGTTCTTTATAGATTTTGGATACTAACCCTTTATCTGATATGTCATTTGCAAATATCTTCTCCCATTCCAGTGGTTGCCTTTTAGCTTTGCTGATTGTTTCCTTCACTGTGCAGAAGCTTTTTATTTTGATGAGGTCCCAGTAGTTCATTTTTGCTTTTGTTTCCCTTGTCTCCGGAGACATGTTGAGTAAGGTGCTGAGGCCAAAGTCAAAGAGGTTTTTGCCTGCTTTTTTCTCGAGGATCTTGATGGCTTCCTGTCTTACATTTATGTCTTTCATCCATTTTTAGTTGTGTATGGTGTAAGAAAGTGGTGCACGTTCATTCTTCTGTATGTTGCTGTCCAGTTTTCCCAGCACCACTTGCTGAAGAGACTGTCTTTATTCCATTGGATATTCTTTCCTGCTTTGTCAAAGATTAGTTGGCCATACGTTTGTGGGTTCCATTTCTGGGTTCTCTATTCTGTTCCACTGATCTGAGTGTCTGTTTTTGTGCCAAGTTTATTTATTTATTTTTTTCATGTTCAGGAGAAGGGGAAAAAATCCAATATAAAGAAACACCATCTGTTAGGCTGAGCAATGCAGCTTGGGTGAGCAACATTGACTTTCCATGTTGTTTCAGTGGTTTTCTTCTTAAAGTGGTCTTTCAGAACTATGGATTCTTTTGTCACATGTAGTTTGCATTTGACTCCTTGTACCTGCAAAGATCCTTTTTTTTTTTTTTTTTTAAACTCAAAATGAGCTACAAAGACTCCTGGTTTCAAATCTGGCACATAAGAAGCTTAGAAGTCACGACTCCAACCTAACAACAAGTAAAAAGTTGAGCAAACTGAAAAAACAATAACTCGTTTTAAATATGTCAGAGAAGTAAGGTCACAGGGCAAGCTGCTGAAGGTGTAGAAACAGACAGGTGGATACAGAGAGAGAATCACAACTTACCTGAGTAGAAACCACCAAGCAGAAACCCCTGGAACCAGTAGTGGGGTAGGAAAATTTGCACTGTAACTGATGGATTTCTAGAGGCTCAGTGTGGATAAGCCTGAGAGATGAAAATTCTAAGACCCAGTGTTCAGAGGAGAGGGACCAACACTTTCATGAGTTTTACCTCCAGGAGCTCAAACAGGTACTCATAATAAAGATAAGTAAAATTTCCCTCCTGCTTCCAGCAGACAGTGGGGGGAAATTAAGCATTTTGAAAAAAATACCAGCGCATTCTGTTTTTCTTACAAGGCCTACTGTCAGGACAAACTATTTTACCAGAGCCTGACTTACCTGGGGAACAGAAATATCCAATTCCAGTGTATTCTAGCCATCGTGTTCCACTTGAGAGAGAGGACAGAAAGCTGAGAAGCACTAGTGAAGTTCACAATACCAAAAGACAGAGACCTAATTATAGGATTACAGAATCCTTGCCTCCCCCCACTCCCACATTACTACTATATAACTGAAGATCTTTTGACCAGAATTCCTTTTTCCTACTACATCATGTCTCACTTTTAACAAAAAATCACAGGGTATTCTAAAAGGCAAAAAACACAGTTTGAAGGGATTAAATAAGCATTAGGACTAGATTCTGATATGACAGGAATGTTGAAATTATCAGACCAAGAATACATAAAAACCATGATGAATATCTAAAGGCTCTAATAAAGAAAGCAGACGAGATACAAGAACAGGTGAATAGTGTAAACAGTGAGATGGAAATTCTAATAAAGAATCAAATAGAAATGCTGAAGTTCAAAACATTGTAACAGAAATGAAGAATGCCTTTGATTGTCTTATTAGTAGATGGAACATGGCTGAGGAAAGAATCCTTCAGCTTGAAGATATGAGAGTAGGAACCTCCAAACTTAAAAGTATAGAAAAAATAGACTGAAAAAAATAACCCTGAATATCCAAGAAGCATGGTCAGTTACAAAAAGTATAAAATACCTGTAAATGGAATACCAGAAGAAGAAAGAGAGACAAAAGAAATATTTTAAGCAATAATGACTGAAAATTTCTGCAAATTAATGTCAAAAACTAAACCACAGGTCCAGTAAGCTCTGTGAACACCAAACAGGATAAATGCCAAAAAACCTCATCTCAAACCTAGGCATCTTCAAAGTGCAGAAACTCAATAACAAAGAAAAAAAAACTTGAAAGAAGCCAGAGGAAAAAACACTACCTATGAGGAGAAAAGGTAAGAATTACATCTGACTATTCCTCAAAAAACATGCAGGCAAGAAGAGTGGAGTGAGATATTTAAAGTGTTTAGAAGAATAAAAAAATCCCCAGCAACCTAGAATTCAGTAGTCTGCAAAATTATCCTACAAAAGTAAAGGAGAAATAAAGACAGTCTCAAACAAACAAAAACTGATGGAATTTGTAGCCAGTAGACCTACTTTGAAAGAAATGTTAAAAGAAGCTCTTCAGAGAAAAGAGAAATTATTTAGGCCAGAAACTCAGATCCACAAAAAAAAAAAAAAAAAAAAAAAAAAAAAAAAAAAGCATCAGAGAATGAATAAGTGAAGGTAAAATAAAATAAAAACTTTTACTTTTCTTACTTTTTCCCAAAACCAAACAAATATTTATTATTGAACGAACTAACCAACTTATGGGTGCAGAAACAAAGTGACAGAAAAATCACATCCAATAAAACATGTATTGTTCAAGTAGTAATGATGTTTACAGAGTGATATGGTACGAGCAAGTAACCTTCATGCAGCATAAACATGTGTTCCATCTCATGTGTGACTCCTTCGAGACCCAGGTTCTTGGTTCTTCTCCAATGTCTCTTCTTGGATTTGTACTTGATTTTATTACCAGCTTTCATCCAAACCCACTGGGGAATGGGAATATTCGGCTTTCATTTTTTGGCCAGGAATTGCTTGATCCTGAAAGTCTTGTGAGAAAACATGGCAAGGAGCAGTCAGCCACACACATCAACATGGCAGAGAAAAGGAGAGCTTATTTCTTCTTATTCTTAATTGATCTAAAAACTTACAGTCTGTTTGATAAGTAGTAGCAACAATGTATTTAATTATATATACTGTGTATATAAATAATCTTATGTTTAAATGAAATCAATGACAGCAATAATACAGGGAACAAGAGAGGTAAATTAGTAATATTTTGTTATTATGAAGTGCTTGCACTACCAATGCAATGGTAGAGTGTTATTAAAAGGGACTTGGAGGGGTGCCTGGGTGGCTCAGTTGGTTAAGCATCGGACTTCAGCTCAGGTCACGATCTCGCGGTCTGTGAGTTCGAGCCCCGCGTGGGGCTCTGGGCTGATGGCTCAGAGCCTGGAGCCTGCTTCCGAGTCTGTGTCTCCCTCTCTCTCTGCCCCTCCCCCGTTCATGCTCTGTCTCTCTCTGTCTCAAAAATAAATAAACGTTAAAAAAAATAATAAAAAAAATAATAAAAGGGACTTGGATTAGTTGTAAACATATATTGCAATCACTAAAAGAAAAGCAAGAAAAAAAAGAAATACAATTGATATGCTAAGGAGAGAAAATGAAATCATACAAAATCCTCAAAGCCACAAAGGGGAGGAAAAAATGAGAAAGTAAAAAATAGTCAATAGAAAATACTAACAAATACAGTAGATAGTAATTGAACTATATCAGTAATCATTGTACATTTTAATGGTCTAAAAACACTGATTAAAAGATACAGGTTGTGAGAGGGAATATAAAAAATAAGGCCCTATTATATGTTATCTACAAAAAATAAAGACTTAATTTTTAAGTACTCTCTACACTCAATGTTGTGCTTACAACCCCGAGATCAAGAGCTGCATGCTCTACAACCCTGAGTCAGCCAGATGCTCCCATAAACCTACTTTTAATATAAAGAAACACAGATTAAAAATATAGGTATGAAGAAAGTTATATATAACACAGTAACCTTAATCAAAAGAAAGTGAGGGCATCTGTATTAATTTCAGATGGAACTAACTTCAGAGCAAGGCACGTTATTAGGCATAAAGAGGGGCATCATATAATCATAAAGTGGTTAATGTTCTAAGAAGCCATAATACTCATTAATTCATGTGTGCCTAACAACAGAGGCATATGTACACCCAAAATACATGTAGCAAAACTGATGGAACTTAAGGAGAAACTGCGATAGATGAATCTACTATTATAGTTGGAGGCTTTTTACTACCCCTCTAAAATAAATAACAGATTTCAGCAGATAGGAAGTCAGTAAGGACATAGAACTTAACAGTACCATTAATAAACTGGATATAATTGAATCTATAGACTACCTTATCCAACAACAGCAAAATAGAACCTCAACCTTACATAGAACATTCACTGAGATAGAACATATTCTGGGCCAGAAAACACCTTAACAAATTAAAAAGAATAGAAATTACATGTTGTCAGACCACAATGGAATTAAACTAGAAATCAACAACAAAATATAGCTGGAAAATCCCAGAATACTTGGAGATTAAACATGACATTTCTAAATAATATATGAGTCAAAGAAGAAATCTCAACATAAATAAAAAATATCTTGAACTATATAAACATAAAAAACTTATCAAAATTTGTGGCATGAAGCAAAAGTAGTGCTTAGGTGGAAATGTATAACATTGAATGACTATAGTAGAAAAGAAGAAAGATCTAAACTTAGTTATCTAAGCTTCCGCCTTAGAAAACCAAAAAAGAAGAGCATATTAAATCTAAATTAGGTGGAAGAAAGTAAATAATTAAAATTAAAGCAGAAATTAATGAAACTGAAAATAGGAGATTAATAAACATAACCAACAAAACAAAAGACTGGTTCTTTGAAAAGATCAATAAAATAGATAAGCCTCAGGGCGCCTGGGTGGCTCAGTTGGTTAAGTGTCTGACTTTGGTTCAGGTCATGATCTCATGGTTTGTAGGTTCAAGCCCCATGTCGGGCTCTGTGCTGACAGCTCAGAGCCTGGAGCCTGCCTTGGATTCTGTGTCTTCCTCTCTCTCTGCCCTTCCCATGATCTCACTCTGTCCCTGTCTCTCAAAAGTGAATAAACATAAAAAAAACCTTAAAAAATAGATAAGTCTCTAGCCATGCTAAGAAAATAACAGAGGACATAAATTACTAATATCAGAAATGAAAGAGGGGAAATCACTACGGATCCCATGGACATTAAAATGATAATAAGAGAATACTATGGAAAACTCTATGTCCATCCATTTGAAAACCTAGGTGAAATGAACCTTGAAAGATACAATCTGCAAAAACACACAAAAAGAAAAAAAGAATAGTCGATCTAAATAAGCCTATTAAACAAATTAAAACAATAATTAATGACTTTCTGAAATAGAAAACACCAGGCCCAGATGAGTTCATGGTAAATTCTACCAAACACTTAAGGAAGAAATCATACTAATTCTCTACAATTTCTTTCAGGAGATACAAACAGAGGGGATACCTTCTAAGTCATTCTTTGAAACCAGCATTACCTTAATACTTAAACTATAGGTCACTATCTCTCAAGAACATAGAAGCAAAATGGTCAACAAAATATTAGCGAGTCTAGTCCAGCAATGTATAAAAAGAATTATACACCACCACCAAGTGGGACTAATCCTAGGTACACAAGGCTGATTCAGCATTTGAAAATCAATTAATTTATTTTTTTGTAATCTACCACAATTACAGGCCAAATAAGAAAAAAAATCACACGATTATATCAATAGATGCCAAAAAAGCATTTGAGGGGCACCTGTCTGGCTCAGTCTAAAGAGCATGTGGCTCTTGATCTCGAGGTTGTGAGTTCCAGCCCCACATTGGGTGTAGAGATTACTAAAAATAAGTAAATAAACTTTAAAAAGATAAGGCATTTGACAAAATCCAACACCAATTTCTGATAAAAACCCTCAGTAATGTAGGAATAGAGAAGAAAGTCTCAACTTGATCTACAAAAGCCCTATAGCTAATATACTTAATGGTGACAAACTTAGCTTTTCCATTAAGATCAAGAACAAGTCAAAGATGTCCCCCTTTCCACTGCTTTCAGCATCCTACCAGAAGTCCTAGCTATGAAACAAGACAAGAAAAGGAAATAAAAGGTATACAGATTGGAAAGGAAGAAATAAAACTGTCTTCCTTCGCAGATGACATGATCATATATGGAGAAAATTCAAAATTGAAAAAAAAACTTTCTTGAAACTTTTTAATTTAATTTAATTTAATGATAATAGCAAGGATGCAGGATACAAGGTTAATATCCAAAAATCAATCATTTTCCCTGTTCGAGCAATAAACAAGTGGAATTAGAAATTAAAAACACAATGCCAGTTACATTAGCACCCCTCCAAAAATGAAATAGTTATAAATCTGCCAAAATATACATAAGATCTATATATGAGGAAACTATAATAAACTTTGAAGAAAACTTTTATGAAATAAATCTAAAAACAACTAAATACAGGGAGATCCATATTCATGGATAGGAAGACTCCATATTGTCAAGATGTGTTTCCTTCCAACTTGATTTATAGTTTCAACACAATCCCAATAAACATCCCAGCAAGTTATTTTGTGGATATTAACAAACTGATTCTAAAAGTTATATGGAGAAATTAAAGACCCAGAATACCCAACTCAATAATAAAGGAGAAGAATAAAGTCCAAGAACTGGCACTACTCAACTTCAAGATATTCTATAAAGCAACAGCAATCAAGAGTATAGTATTGTCAAAAGAATACACAAATAATTTGGTGGAACAGAATAGAGATCCTGGAACTAGACCTACATAAATATAGTCAACTTACCTGTGACAATGAGGAAAAGCAATACAATGGAGAAAAGATAGTTGTTTTTTTTTTTTCAATAAATCATCCTAGAACACCTGGACATCTTCGTGTTAAAAATTAATCTAGACACAAACCTTACACTCTTCACAAAAATTATCTCAAAATGGATCACAGACCTAAATGTAAAATGCAGATCTATAAAATTTGTAGAAGATAACATGGTAAAAAACCTAGATGACCTTGGGTATGAAGATGACTTTTTAGATACAACACCAAAGGTACAACCTGTGAAAGAAAAATTGATAAGGTGGACTTCATTTAAAGTAAAAACTTCTGCTCTGCAAAAGACAATGTCAAGAGAATAAAAAGTCACACTATAGACTAGGAATAAATTTTTGCAAAAGACCCATCTGAAAAGACCATTATCCAAAATATACAAAAGAGCTCTGCAAACCCAGCAATAAGAAAATAAACCAATTAAAAAATGCACAGAAGACCTCAACAGACATTCCACCAAAGAAGATATACAAATGGAAAATTAGCATATGAAAAGACATTCAGCAGCATATGTCATCAGGGAAAAGCAAATTAAAGCAACAATGAGATACTGCTACACAACTATACTAGAATGATCACATTCCCAAACACTGACAATGCAAAATGCTAGGGAGGTGGCAGAGGAATGGGAACTCTCCTCCATTGCTGGTGGAAACTTTGGAAGACAGTTTGATGGCTTCTTACAAAACTAAACATACATACTCTTACCTTAAGATCCCTAGCATTTACCCAAAGGAGTTGAAAATTTTGTCCACACGAAAATCTTCACAAGGATGTTTATAGCAGCTTTATTCATACTGCCAAAACTTGGAGGCAATCAAGATGTCCTTCAGTAGGTAAATGGATAAATAAACATCCAGATAATGGCATATTATTCTGTACTAAAATGAAATGAGATATCAAGCCATGAAAAGGCTTGGCTTCCGTGTCTTAAAGAGGAAATTTAAATGTGTATTACTAAGTAAGAGTAGCTATCTTTCTAAAGAATAAATAAACATTAGAAAAATTCTTTAAAAAATTACTATTTCCCTTGGGGCTCCTGGGTGGCTAAAAGGTTAAGTGTCCAACTCTTGATTTGTGCTCAGGTCATGATCTCATGTCAGGCTGTGCACTAACAGTGCGGAATCCGCTTGGGATTTTCTCTCTCCCTCCCTCTCTCTCTCTCTCTGTCTCTGCCCCTCCTTCCCCGACTCTCTCTCTCAAAATAAATAAACACTTTTTAAAAATCCTTGAAATACTATTTCCCTTGCTGAGATTTGCTCATTAAGAGCCATCAGATAGCTACCACTATTTGAAAAAGCTTTCAAATAAATGGTCCTTAGCAGAATATACCTCTTTTTTTCTATTAAATAGCCTCAACTTTAAAACAAAAATAACCTCAAATGTATCCTAACTCATGAAAGCAGGGACACAAGAAGATATTTGTACACCCATGTACATAAAAGTATTATTCAACATAGTCAAAAGGTGGAGGCAATCTAAATTGACAAATGAATAAACAAAATGTGGTGTATACATACAATGGAATATTACTCAGCTTTAAAAAGTAAGAAAACTCTGACATATGCTACAACATGATGAGCCTTGAAGCCATAATAAGTGTAATAATCCAGTCACAAAAGAGCAAATATCATAAGATTCTACTCAGATGAGGTACTTAGTCACATTCACAATGACAGAACATGGAATGGTGATTGCCTGGGGCTAGGAGGAGGGAAGAATAGCATTTTAATGGCTACAGAGTTTCAGTTTTGCAAGATGAAACACATTCTGTGGATGGAGGGTGATGATAGCTATACAACAATGTGAATGTATCTAAGGCCACAGAATTATGCACTTAAAGAAGGTCGAGTTTAGGTTATGTATATTTCACAGCAGTTTTATTTTTTTTTATATGAAATTTATTGTCACATTGGTTTCCATACAACACCCAGTGCTCATCCCAACAGGTGCCCTCCTCAATGCTCATCACCCACCCCCCTCTCCCTCCCCCACCCCCCATCAACCCTCAGTTTGTTCTCAGTTTTTAAGAGTCTCTTATTGTTTGGCTCCCTCCCTCTCTAACCTTTTTTTTTTTTTCCTTCCCCTCCCCCATGGTCTTCTGTTAAGTTTCTCATGATCCACATGAGTGAAAACATATGGTATCTGTCTTTCTCTGCGTGACTTATTTCACTTAGCATAACACTTTTCAGTTCCATCCACGTTGCTACAAAGGGCCATATTTCATTCTTTCTCATGGCCACGTAGTATTCCATTGTGTATATAAAACACAATTTCTTTATCCATTTATCAGTGGATGGACATTTAGTCTCTTTCCATAATTTGGCTATTGTTGAAAGGGCTGCTATAAACATTGGGGTGCAAGTGCCCCTATGCATCAGCACTCCTGTATCCCTTGGGGAAATTCCTATTAGTGCTACTGCTGGGTCATAGGGTAGATCTATTTTTAATTTTTTGACGAACCTCCACACTGTTTTCCAGAGCGGCTGCACCAGTGTGCATTCCCACCAACAGTGCGAGAGGGTTCCTGTTTCTCCACATCCTCGCCAGCATCTATAGTCTCCTGATTTGTTCAGTTTAGGCACTCTGACTGGCGTGAGGTGGTATCTGAGTGTGATTTTGATTTGTATTTCCCTGATGAGGAGCAATGTTGTGCCTGTTGGCCATCTGGATGTCTTCTTTAGAGAAGTGTCTATTCATGTTTTCTGTCACAGCAGTTTTAAAAAAGTTTCTTAAGAGTATCTTAACTCATGTGGGAGCCCCAAGAAGCTGTATTTAAAGAAATGAGTCATGTTTTGTGTTCCATGATACTTAGAGACTGAAGAGATCAGTGAGACATGATTAGTGAACACATCTGATAACAGCTAAATTTCACACAAATATACAGATTTTATTGGCACATGGTATTTTCTTACAGTAATAAATAGAATCCAATCTTAACGGTTAGTTTGGAGTTGGGAAGGCATGTGTCCTTGACAGGAGCGGTCAGATTTTGTGGTACCATTTTCTTCAGAACAGCTTCTAAGAGGGAACATGTGTGTTGGCAGGGAATCATAGAGGTGTGAAAATCTTTGGGAGCCCTAATGCTTCTCTCTACACCATCAAGGTAATTCATGGCCTCTGGTCAACATCCCCCAAGGTTTTTTTTTCCCTTCAGTCTTAACATAATATCACAAAAAATAACTAGCGCCATAAAAGTCAACATTTCAAATATAAAATTCTTTTAATACAAATATAATTCATATAATCATTTTAAAATACAGGCATTTATATGAGTTTGAAATATTAAAATAAATATTTCCTAGAGAAAATTTTATTTGCATCACAGAATTATAAAACAGAAGCGTATAAAATGAATTGCTTGCCTCTTCCATGTGTCTCCCATTATGTGCCCCACTCAGTCTGTACAGTAGGAAATGCATGCGGCCTTAAACTATACAGCATAGCCCTACATACACCTAGATCTTTGGATTTCATGTGTATCTACCCACAGCGCCCACAGCCTATCTGCCTGCACACTCTCTTCCCAGAGCTTCTGGGGTAAGAAGGGTTTTCCTGCACCAATTTGCCTTAAAGCATTTTTTCCAGTCATCCTCTGTTCAGAGGTCTTATGAGCTTGTTACTTTCTGGAAGCTGGGAAAAGTCATGTCAACTTCTGCATCAAGGGAATTATCCTGCTACATCGGACTATAACAGCCCTTTTCCCAGGTAAGGGATGTACTTTGTCTGAGTTATTTGGATTTTTGGTAGAGCAGTGAGTGGTATTAACCCTTTCCCAAATCAGGAAGTTCTCTCTCCTGATACCTCGATGTTAACATGGTGTATATTTTGACAAGCTGATGTGTGACTCTTGGGGTATTCTAACACTTGCTTGGAAACAGAACAGTCTGAATATTTAACAGACAATATAGTTGTGTTCTTAAATATCTTGGAGAGAGTACAGGAAAAGGGATATAAACTTACATAAGCCACTAAAGTTTCCAGTTACCATTAATTAATCATATCTCTAAATAGTATGATTACAGTTCTTCTCCAATAATACAAATTAGCAAGTCTCACTAAATAGTAAGTTGAACAATGAGGCTGGCTGATGTTGATAGCCACCTTTCCAATGACTACCAAAGGGAAAAAGTTTTCAGGAAGATCTGGCTTGCAAACACAAGTGGTAAATCTTCAAGGATTTGGAGTACCTTTCACACAATTTGCCCACTGCCAGGAAGCCACTTATCCAGACCCATCTGAGCATCCTTAACTCCTCTTATCAAAATTTTTCCTTTTAAAGATAAACATTACACATCGTAGTTTTCTGAGGCAGAAAATGTTTTCTCCTCCAATTTCATAAGCAAACATCCCATGCAAATATTTGCACTGCTCTCTAAAGCCTTGTTTCATGCACTTCTTCTTCCGTCTCCTCCTTCAGAGCAGCAATTTTGGAATGAGACTTGTGCCTGCTGGAGTTCCTGGTGGGGAAGAACCTGAGCCGTTCTGAGGGGCCGATGGCCTGGCGGAAGAGGCTCTTCTCACTCAGCAGCTTCTGGATGGAATCATACTGCCGCACCTTGTTCTCCTCTATGACCTATGGAAGTGGCCGTTAGTGAGATCTCGGACAGAAGGCAGGGTGGACCAGAGCAAGGGCAGAAACTGGTATAGGCTTAGAGGAAGAGAAAAGCCGAAAAGGAAACACAGTGTCCACAGGCTGGCAGTCTGAACAGTCAGAGATATCTCCTTTCATTGCAGAGTCCTCTTGCTTTATTGAGCTTCTCCCTTTGGAAAATTAGCTATAATTTTCTACTGAGCAGCTGGAAGACTTTTGTTTTTTAATTACTATAGTACTGAGCACTGTGCTTCTTCAGAGAACTTTAAAGGAACTAACATTGCTTGCTCAGCCAGAAAGACCTTTGATAGATCCTCATATGTGACCTTAAAAATTAATGTAGAGGTGCCTGGGTGGCTCAGTCGGTTAAGTGTCTGACTTCTGCTCAGGTCATGATCTCACGGTTAGTGAGTTCGAGCCCCGCATCAGGCTCTGTGCTGACAGCTTGGAGCCTGGAGCCTGCTTCAGATTCTGTGTCTTCCCCTTTCTCTCTGCCCCTCTCTCTCTTGCACTCTTTCTCTCTCCCTCTCAAAAATAAACGTTAAAAAAAAAAACACCAAAAAAAAAAAAAAAGAATGTTAAGTCCACAGCATGACAAAAAATTGAGCCTCTTCAACAGGGGACTTGAAGCTTAACAATTCCAAATTGGTCAGGATTTGCATGAGTTTAAAATGCCTCCCTCACATGTTCAAGTTGAGCAAACGCAAGGCCAGAGGATAGAAAGGCTATACCCAATCTCCTGAACCTGACCATGGCAGGGCAAGAGGCTGTGGGTCGGCCCCATAATTTGTCACTTGAAGCTTAGTAATAATAATGGTAATAACAATCCTTCAGTAAGAAAAGAATTTACCTCCAGGAGCCTCAAAAGCCTTAATGGAAATGATGTGATACATCATCCTCAGAATTTCCTTGTGACTAAACCCAAGGGAATTTGTAAACATGACTTGAAAGAATCTGTGACAGTTTTGAAAGCACAGTAAGAAGGTGTTTGGGAGAGGCACTTACCTGAGCTCCAAATAATGATGAGAAGAATAAAATGAGTCTTTCAACTACTGCATTAAAACCACACATCAGATTGCAAGGCAATCCAGGCCTCTCCTGGACCCCATCCAAGGGAGATTTAGTCATTAAAAGCATCAGGACTTAGACCTTATTATGACTTGATCCCCAAATAAAGGACTCAATGTACAGATGTTTCAATTTAGTAATGTTACCTAGTAATATTCTGATATTTGAGATTTACTGGATTCTAACCTCACCTCATAGCTCAAATCAAAGTGAGAAATTATGCAACTATTCGGAATAAAGCTGGATGGCTGTGTGACACGTATTTGAAAGAACTTGTACATTGTTGTGTTGTGATTTGCAGGAAGTCCCACATGAGATATTGTTATCAAGAAATAAAGGAGAAATGAGATCTTAAGCAAGTTGTCAACACTCACTAAAAATCGTTGACATTCCAACATAGCTTCTATCCTGTGTTCAGAGAGGATTACTGTGCAATCTGCAAATGCTTGTTTCAGCGTTCTTCGAATGATTTGGTATGTTCTAGAAAAGAAAGAAAACAACACATCTAACATCACAGAAGGTCCGTAATCTGCCTTTATCCTTGATGACATACCCACTGACCCATCAGTTTAGTTCTTTAAATTACTTATCTTTCTTTGAATACTTTTATTAACATAATGCTGATTTACAGTTGGCCACAATCAGCTTCCCAACCATGGGGCAGATTCTAAGTTTCCATAAATAAATAGGACAGATATTTTGAAGAAAATTTCACAAATAAGTACATTTTATTATCATGTGGAATCACTAGTGGTTCTTTTGTGCTCTAAAAAGTCTTATCATATAAATGGTACATAGAGGAAAATCATAAGCATCAGATTATGCCTATGTAACTAAGTATTTCATCATGTTTTGACAAGGGGGAGAGTTTCTATGAAATTCCAAAATTATACTCAGAAGAGAACACAGGGCTCTTATACCAGGATATAAGCACTTGTGCTTACATCATATAGTGACTTTTCCACTGGGCGGTCATTTCATATGTAGTGAGGGATCCTCCACTTGCAGACATGACCGCCTAATGGGAACCGGTATCAGTATGAAGTAGGCCTCAAAGATTAAATGGCAGGAATTCTGAAACTCACATTGGATCCAAATGAGCACTAGGTTCATCAAGCAGTAAGATTTTTGCCTTACTGAGAACAGATCTGGCCAAGCACATCAACTGCTTGTGGCCATGGCTTAGGACATAACCCCCATCCACCAGGACAAAATCGAGCTTCCCAGGAAATTGCTCTATCACAGATCTGAGTCCAACCTGCAGAAAAGAGAGAAAACATTAGATAACTGAGATACCACAAGGTTAAAGACACTCGAGAGGTTGACAGTCTAAAAAGACACAAGGCAGTCTGAAAGTTTAAATTTTATATCAACCACCCATCACCCCTGCTATTTGGGTTTGATTGAACCAAAGTCTACATATAATCTTTGCGGCTCTAAAGGATAAGCCTATGACTTGTGTCAGTTCTGTACTTAATTTGGGAAGTTTTCAGTGAGTGCTTATTATGTGCCAGGTACTCCTCATAGGGGTTGAAGAAATCATAAATGGCACATGGCCCCCTCAAGGCTCCGGATCTATAAAGACATACACAAATAATTACAACACAATTGAATACATGCTAGAAAAGATAATAGTATTAAATGCAGTTATTTGCTCTATCATGACAGACTCTTTTATTGTACTTTCCATTCTCTACTTTGTCATAATAGCGCATGAAAATTAGCAGAAAATGGGGCGCCTGGGTGGCTCAGTCGGTTAAGCGTCCAACTTCGGCTCAGGTCATGATCTCACGGTCTGTGAGTTCGAGCCCTGCGTCAGGCTCTGTGCTGACAGCTCAGGGCCTGGAGCCTGTTTCAGATTCTGTGTCTCCCTCTCTCTATGCCCCTCTCCTGTTCACGCTCTGTCTCTCTCTGTCTCAAAAATAAATAAACGTTAAAAAATTTTTTTTAAAAGAAAATTAGAAAATAATCAACTGGGGAGCTTCTTCAATTCATAAAAACTGATTTTAAGAAATTGATGAAACTATGAAGTAAAAAGACATAAAATAGTGGTATATTACTAAGAGATTTAAAGGTGCTTAGATATTGAGGTGGAATATGAGAGTTGTGTTAGGGCCAGTGGCTTATTTTTTCAAGCTAGATAGGAAATAATAAGGTGAAAATGCGAACAAGATATAGAAACAAATTCTTTTAAAATAAGATAAAAATTATTGACATCTTGGTTATTATTCAGATAAATGTGTATTAACTTTTATTTTATTTTATATTATTTTATTTTAAACAATTTATTTTATTTTTGAGAGAGAGAGGGACAGAGAGAGAGGGAGACACAGAGTCCAAAGCAAGCTCCAGGCTCAGAGCTGTCAGCACAGAGCCCGACATGGGGCTCAAACTCACAGACCGTGAGGTCATGACCTGAGCCAAAGTTGGACGCTCTACCAACTGAGCCACCCAGGTGCCCCTATTTTTTGCCAAATATTGCTGAGTGTTTGAGGGCCAAGAGATACATGGATGATGACTGCCCCCTACTCTTGGGGAGTCTGGGATTTAGTATTGGGAAGTAAGATACAATACTAATTATAATACAGGCAGAATGGGATAATGGCTTTAGGAAAGATCCCTGAATTCAGCAATGAATTCACAGATGGCCCATATCACCACGTTTGATCAGCAAATATTAACTGTACGCCCATGAGATGTATTGCAGGTGACACTTCTTTCCTTGACTGGGTTCTCATTAAAGCAATCTCACTTTGTAAGAATTTATTAATTTTGAAAAGAGTTTCTGTAATGGTCGGGAATGTAAACATATTAATTAGACAAGGGGGAGTTCTCTGGTATATCCTGGAAGACTCAAATGTAAAATTACTTTCAGCTCCGAGGATCTGAGAATGTGAATAAAGACACTGGGTGGACCTGTGTCCTTTCTTTCTGTCTTCGCCTTTTTGCTTTTACTTGGCTTCAGCCTGGGAACCTGCTATGTCTCTCACATTACTTGCCTCCAGATTCTCCTTCAGCTAGAATCCCATATCTACCCCTTTGTAGAAACCTCAAAAAAAAACCTACTGTGTATCTGTTGTCCCCACTACCTCACAACATAGAACTTTTTTCTTGTTTGAACATGTATCCCTTGGTTTATGAGAAACCACATACCTATGACCACTTAGGAGCCTGTGTGGGCAGCTCCCCCTCTTCCTGTCCTCTGAATCCTTACCCCTAACTCTCTAAACTCTCCTTCTGAGGACCCATTTATTCTTAGGGTATCAACCACCACAGATAAACTAATGATTTTTCAAATCTTTATCTCTAGCCCTGGACATATTTCCAATATTTCTTAAATCCTTCTCCTTGCCAACCCCATTGTGGTGGCCCTCATTATCTCTTAAGCTTTACACTATAAATCCCAAGTGGTTCGATTTGTCAACTGACCACACAAACACCCCAGGGATCCTTCTAAAGTACAAATTTGACCCTCTCATTTCTGTTTGAAATCTCTTCCTGACAGAATAAAGCTGAGCTCTCTCACATGACATAAAAGGCATCCAGAGTCGAATCCCCTCCACCCTGCTTCCAGTGGCCCCAAACAGCTTGTAGTTCCCTTTACACCCTGACATACCCTTCTGACTATCCCTGATCATCCTTTACATAGTCAGGCATGTAGCCATGACAGTATTTGTGGAAGTTTCCCCTGTTACACTGCCTCTATGCTCTTTAGCTCTATGTGTCCCCAGTGTAATGGGGACAGTGTAGTGACACACTGTCAGTCTTGACACATTTATTCATTTGTTCAACAAATATGTACTGAGCTCCTAGAATGCTGGCCAAAAAAAAAAAAAAAAAAACCAAACCAAACCAAACCAAAACAAAACAATCCAACATAGTTTTGATGAATGCAAAAGTGAATCCAAACTTAAAAATGACAAGTGATAAATGAATGAGAGTTGATTTTGTCCTGCCGGTATAGAGTACAATAGACTAGCCACTTCCCCTGTCTGTGTGCTTTTTTTTTTCCTCATCTTGACAACTATAAAATCCCTTCAAAATAAAAGTATAAAATTACATTTCCTTTTTTGTAACAGGTTGAAATAAGATCTAAACCTAGTTTGAACTGACCCCAAAACCTCTTTATTTATTTATTTATTTATTTATTTATTTATTTATTTATTTATTTTGAGAGAGAGTGCATGTGCGCAGGTGGGGGAGGGGCAGAGGGAAGCAGAGGTGAGAATCTTAAGCATACTCCATGCTCCATATAGAGCCTGATGACATGGAGCTAGATCTCACAAACTGTAAGATCATGACCTGAGCCAAAATCAAGAGTTGGATGCTTAAATGACTGAGCCACCCAGGTGCCTCTAAAATTAGAAGTTTCTTAACACTGATAAGGATTTTTTTTTTTTAATTTTAAGTCAAATTAACCACCAAGAAAAGCACAGATTAGACGGATGTTACCAAGACTTAGTGAGGTGATCGTTTCACATTGCGTAGAATTATCAAATCATTACATTGTATGCTTGAAACTAATAGTGTTCTATGTCAATTATGCTTCAACTAAAAAAATAAAAGTACTGATTAAAGATTGGAGCTCTGAAGTCAAACAAAAGTGGCTTTGAATCTGCACTTCACCACCCATTTACTGATGGTATCAGGTGTGTTACTGTAAGTCTCATTGACCTCACTTGAAAAAAATGAGGAAATTAACAGGATAGACTTCAAAGAACTGTACTGAGGATTAAATGAGATAATTTGTGGAAAAAGGTTACTACAGAACATGGCACATGGTAAGTACCTAATCCACACTATTAGTTGTGTCAGAACTTGGGAAATTCCAAGGACATGGACCTGGTCACTGAAACACTACCCTGGTATGACAAGATTAGCTTGATATGCCACAAATCAAAATTTGTAAGATTTTGCCTTCGCAAGTTGCCTTGGGAAGTAAGTTAGCAGGAAGTACTGCAATACTACTAATTTATATCATACCTCTAATAACGAGGTTGAGCTCTTGGTAAAAATGTAGTGGCATGTACAATATTCTCCCTCTAGATCCACACCAATCGTACACTAATTTCCCAAGCCACATTACTATATTATATTTTGCATGTGTTTTCTCTCAACAGAAACTATTTCTTAAGTAACTAACTAAGTACCTAAATAGCTATCACTGTCAATATTTGGAGAACAAAGTTCCAAAAAATAAAAGACAGTGAGACAGACCACGCTAGAGTATATTTTGCAATATTCCTATCTCACTGTTTTACTTACAATCAAGTATAGTAAAAAAAAAATCTTCAGTCATATTCACTAGAGAAAGACCAACATGACTTAGTAAAACTTTAGGTTTTGAAGTAAGTGAACATGTCAATTACCTATTTCCTGCCAGATATTGTCATAAGTTTTGGAGAGCAAATGGGAAGCAAGACGTACTTATAATTGTTTTTTAAAAGCACAACGTTATTATTATAACTCTATGTGTAACCAACTTAATGTGATGGTAAGAATGGCTTAAATTAGCCTACTGATTATTTGAATATAAATGACTGCTCAGTTACGCATTCTTTAATAGACTCTTAATGAGGGTTTATTAAATTCTGGGTACTATGGCAGACCTGGGGATTCAAAGATGAATAACACTAGGCCCTGCCTTGAAGAAGAAACTCACGGTCTAGATATGGAGAAAAATAGTAAGTGAGAAATTACTGTTCAAAGTGCTGTGAGATAAACTGATGAATGGATAAAGAAATTGTGGTTTATATACACAATGGAGTACTACGTGGCAATGAGAAAGAATGAAATATGGCCCTTTGTAGCAACGTGGATGGAACTGGAGAGTGTGATGCTAAGTGAAATAAGCCATACAGAGAAAGACAGATACCATATGTGTTCACTCTTATGTGGATCCTGAGAAACTTAACAGAAACCCATTGGGGAGGGGAAGGAAAAAAAAAAAAGAGGTTAGAGTGGGAGAGAGCCAAAGCATAAGACTCTTAAAAACTGAGAACAAACTGAGGGTTGATGGGGGGTGGGAGGGAGGGGAGGATGGGTGATGGGTATTGAGGAGGCACCTTTTGGGATGAGCACTGGGTGTTGTATGGAAACCAATTTGACAATAAATTTCATATATTGAAAAAAAAATTTGAAAAAAAACAGTGCTGTGAGGAAAAAAAACAGATTGAAACGGTAATTGCTGATTTAGCAGAATTCTTTATATGTTCATGTATATACATTAATATATACATATATAGTCCTAATATGTTATTTATATATACACCACAAATTATTTTTCAGTAGATTAAAAATAAATATAAATTTACCTTATCTCCATCCAAACTAAGGTAAATTAAGATTTACTAGAATCTAAACATTTCTAATTAATTTTATTCCAACTTGGCATGAAAAATAAATAAAAGCATCAATAGTTCATGGATATGAAGAACTTTACAACAAAAGAATTTGCCAGCCTTATTTAGTTGAGTTGATCAATCATATGTATTTACAAAGAAAAAAATTGGCTTGTGACATATCAAACAAAAAAATTTATTAGAGTCTGTAAAGGACCAGACATTCTCTTCAAAATGTTGACTTTTACTATTGCACTCTGGAATGTTACTATGGAGCAAGAGCTTGCTCTTGTGACAAGAAAACATGGGGAAAACCCCAGAAAAGTAAATTGTGGTTGGACTGCATAGTCCATTCACAGGCAGTTGTAAAAATAGACCCTCTCAACTCCTTTAGACACTTTTTTTCTTTTTTGCTACTCTGAAGGTTTTTCAGGACACTGTTTCTGCTATTTAGCCTGCTCTTTAAATTTTTTTTAAGTTTGTTTATGTACTTATTTATTTATTTATTGAGAGAGAGAGAGAGAGAGAGAGAGAGAGAGAGAGAGAGAGAGAATACCAAGCAGGCTCTGTATTGTCAGCACAGCATCTGATGCAGGGCTCAAACTCATGAACCAGAAGATCATGACCTGAACCAAAAAGAAGAGTCAGACGCTTAACTACCTGAACCACCCAAGAGCCCCTAGTTTGCTCTTTAAAATAACTTACCTGACTATCAATGTGTTAGGAAGGGACCTATTTTATAAGTTATCTACCAAACAAACAATTACCAAAGATCCTTCATCTAAAACCAACAGATGTGTTGCTTAGACCATAGATAACTAAGAAAGCTTGCTGCGGTAAAAGCATGTGAACCAGAAGTCAAAGGATGGAGCTGTTCTAGCATCTACCAAGCCCCTAAGACTTCTCAAGGCTCAGGGTGCTCATTGTTAATGGCAACACCTGTTGCCATTGTACTAATGGCAAACTAATCACAAAGCTATCTTCATGATAGAACACACGTGAATCATTTGTTTATCCACTTAAACAAATGAGTCAAATCATTCATTCAAAAAAGGAATGAAGTCATTTATTCATTCAATCAACCAATATTTATTGACCACCATCCACATTGCAACACTACTGTAAGCACTAGAAACACTGCAGTGAATGGGACAACATCCCTGCCCTCAAGGGACTTACAATCTGACGGGGGACATGAGCAAGTTAAGAGGTAAGTCTGTCCCATGTAAAGAATGCTATGAAAGGCCTGGAGGTATAGGAGGTGTGGACCATCACAGCAGGTTTCTGGAAGAAGTGATATGCAAGAAGAAACCAAATGATGAGTGGGAGCAGGAAGTAAAGGGCTGGCAGGGTTTCCCAGATACAGAGAACAGCATGAGAAAAAGCCTCTGGAGAACAGAGAGCACATGGTGCTTTAGAGGAACTGGATCATGGTAAACAGGGGGAGGCTGGGGCATGGGTTTAGACAGGCAAGCCAAGATTGAAGCATGAAGGACCTTGGAAGCCACCTTAAGCAGTGTGGACTTGGTCTAAAGGACCAGTAAAGAGCCATTGAAAGGAGAGAAACAAGTGATTGGGTACATGGTTAAGAAGGATTACCAGAGCTCCAAAGAGCAGAATGAATTATAGGAAGTCAATGAGAGGGAAACCACCTAGGAGCCCAAGCAACCACATGAGAGTTAGTAGTGGTGTCAGATGGGGATGGAAACATTCTAGATATTGGCAGGAGACAGCATTAACAGGACGTGATAGAGTGGAGACAGGTGAAGAAATCAGTAGTCAAGAATAAATTCCAGGTCTTGGCTTTGGGCAACTAGAGGGTGCTTATGCCATTTGCTGGAATTAGGAACACAGGATAGTTGTATGCATAGGGGAGATAAAGTAACTATAGAAACAAGGTGCTTGTCCATGCTGAGATGTCAGGTAGGGAGCTGACAGGCAGATTTGGGAGTCATCAGTATAGAGGTATTAGTTAGAGCCAAGAGGTTGCATCAAATTTCCAAGGAAGAATAAGTACAATAGGACAAAATTAGGATTCTGTCAAACATCAACATTTAAGAGATGGCTGGGTGAAGATCAAATGGGAATAGGATCATAATAGCTAACAGTCACTTAATGCCCATTATTTGTCAGGCACTACACTTGCCAATTATATGAAAGCCTGAAAAGTTACAAGAACTCTACCAATTTACTGAGCCACAATGTTAGGCATCCGTTTTTTTCCCCCTTGGGATTCAGTCTCTTGAAATTTTCTTTGGTCTACATAGCTGATAAAGTCAGTGCTCCTGGGGGAGAAGTTATCTGGCCCTAAGTCATTTGGGGATGGGGGAATTACACCATCTCAGTTCTAGGGCTTAAATAGAAATTCTCTTTCCTTCCTTTGGACTTGCTTTAAATTCATCCATAGAACAATGAGGCTCAGCATGTCAAGATGAAGGTGTGGGCCTAGGGCACAAAGGCAAAGGAAGCTGTTTGTGCTAGCTTTCCTTCTAAGTCTTAGAACTAGTCACGAGGCACGATCATCATGGCTTCACAAAATCTAATCCAGATCAGCTCTAGAATAAAGTTTCACACTGGAGTATGGGGCCAAATGCAAGGTAGGAATAAAGTGTATCTTGGCCTGGTGTTGTCATCGTGTGTACTTCTGATTTTTATCTGGAGGAAAGGGGAATTATGAAGGAGGCACTGTTGAGATAAGATTCAGGTGTTTGGCTATCAGTTCATTTCCCTCTATTGACACAAGTCATATCAAGGTCACAGACAGGACTAGATGAGACGCCATTTGTCCTGGTTTGCCCCAGACAATACTGGTTTATGTCTTTTTGTCCTAGTATCCTGTCAAGTTTAGAAACTGACACACCCCAAAATGTTCCTGTTTGAATAAATTATATGATAAACCACTTGGGACAAAAGCCTAGGACTTGTAACGTTTAAACTAATGCTTTTCTACTATCTGCTTCTGTGGGCTGTTGTGCATTTGTATGCCATCTGTAGGCCTCCTCAACAGAAAGTTATCATTACTACTCAAAGCACATGATATGAATGCCACCATCTCCATCACCATCTCCATTTATGAATAGTAAAGTATTTTTTTGAAGCAGTAGAAGAGAGCTAAATACGAGCTCATCAAATGAAAATCTAGACAGGTAAAATTTCTGTGTTATACTGGTATTTAAAATGTTAGGCATGTCTTTTAAAATTTCATATTATTTTTAAGACCTTGATTTCCTGTAAATTTTACTGTGACTTGGCAGTAGTTGCAGATTTTATAAAGTCTAACGTCTTCCCTAGTTTCTCTCCCACCACACTGTGTTCCTATAGTTCACTCTCTGAAGTCACATCAAAGCTCCTAAAATGTGTCACTTGCAATTTAGTTAATGTTTTCTTTAAAACCCTTGTTTGGTGGGTAATAAGGAAACTTTGATAATAAAAATAGTTAATCTAAGTGTATTTTATGAGGGGCATATGAAGGTTGGGCACCCAGTGGGTGACTGTTTAACACTTACAAGCATGTCAATGCTCCTGGCAACATCTACTCTGAAGGGAGGCACAAAAGGGAGGAACATTTGGAGTTAACAGAATTGGGCTACAATAAAGACCAAAAATATGGGAAAATAGTGGAATAAAGTTGTTCTCTAAGAAGACCTTTGAATCTCAATGTTCTTAGGCCCCATAATTGCAGTCTGCCACCAATCAGGGCTTTGGACGTAAACCTCAAATTTAATGAAACAGAACAGTTTATGTTCCCTTTTTCTTTCACATAATGCCTCTGTGTCCAAGAATGATTAAGGAAATCAAGAATTTCACTCCCTGTACCCTAAATTCTTCCATATGGTGCCTTTAACTATAATGAACCACCTATTGGGTAAATATGGGGTATTATTTAGGAATTTTTATTCCATTTTAATCCATATATTTCCTATGTGGTCCTATTGACCTCAAGAGATGGAGCAGGCCACATCTAGGTCATGTGACTTTTTGCCTGGAAAGGCTCACAGCCACATCCCATGAAGGCAACTGATTCCTGATGATTTCTAGAGAAGACGGTGGCCATTTGCAGGTGCTCCAGAAAGACCATCACCTCTCTGTGCTAAACCCAAGCTTCCTAGAGAAGTTTATCATGTCAAAACCCAAAGCCTCTCCTTGTGCTGGGAATGCTTTCAGAACCCAGACAGAAAGTGGATGAGAAAGTGTAGAGAGAGGACACTCTGAATCACAACTAATCCTGGTGCCCTATAAGGTGACTGGGTCTCTCCCAGTTTCTGTCTCATTGATATACACTGGTAGTGAAGAAGGCCAAGGGAATGCTACCTCTGGGGCCTGTGACTTGGGAGACTCGCCACAGAGGAAGGGGTAGGTCTAGTCCAAGGTACTGGGGGCCCCAGGTATGTTAGTGTTTTCCACTTTAAAGTTATACATGCACATACATGCATAAAGGTAAGTGTGTAAAACTATTTCAGCTATGACAACCACTCTTGTATATAAGCTACCTTTTTCAAAATTATTTCAGTTAGCATCCTTACCTCATCAGCAACTTTCCATATTTCTTGATCATTCCACTGTCCATAGGGATCCAAGTTTTTTCTAAATGTCCCAGAAAATATAAATACTTTCTATAGCAATAAAGAGAAAAAATAGGAAAGTATGAGTAACCTAAATATCTTTTCATGTTTCCATTATTTTATTGCAAAATACTTCAAGCAGAAAAAAATACTTTAAAATAACAATAAATGTCCGTGTACTTACCATCCAGTTTTCTTAAATTTTAAGGTTTTATCATAGTTGCTTTGCATCTTCTTTACAGACATAAAGCATTACAGCTACATTAGAAGCCCCTTGTGAACACTTATCTAATCCCAATGTCCTTAGGTTAAAGAAATTGAGACCATTGAAAGTTGTGGGAAATTAAAACTGTTTTATCACAGCACTTTTCCTTATCATGAGCAAATATAAAATTGAGCAGTTAAAAAATTATGCTTATGAGTTATAAATAACTTGTTAGAACAAATTCCTGTTTTGTTCATGTATTTTCCTTGGATTCCTTGGGTAAGCCTAGCTTCCTAAAGGGTTTGGAGAGTGTATGAATTTACAGACACTTACTTAAACACACATGTCCACCTGGCCTATAAACCAAGGCACACTTTACTTGTGCGAACAGAAGAAAGCCACCACTTACACATCAGTGAAAAAAGTGGAAATCAAATATTTGTTTAATTGAATGCACATAAGGGATGAGGTGGATCCCGCTGAGATGACAAAATGCCAATCTAATTCCTTGCAAGGAGTGTTGCACAACTATCACTCTGAGACACTCTCCTGCCAAGTCAATGTCCACTTGGGTCAGCCTGTGTGGCTAGAAAAAGTGTCTTAAAAAGAAAACCGCTGTCCCACTGAGAAGTGCTGATGCAGCAGTACTGTACTGCTATTATTTCGTCCTCTCTGGGCATATGGGTGAACTGAAAAATACTCTTGATGTTAACATTCAGAATAATTTTTTTTTCTTTGCCCTTTTTCTTTGGCCTTTGGTTAACATCCAGTAAAGAGAATTAAGAACTAAATGTTCTGAAGTCTGAGTTTTCACAAATTGCCTTACACTGAGAAAGAAAGTTCGGTGACCCTCTGACCTACAAGGAACTGGACAAGACAGGTGGGCTCCAGATTTATGGCATCTATGCCTCTTGGCAGAACGAGAATATTCCCACTGTGGCAGCCAAGTTCAAAGAGGATCACATTAGAGACCTCACTCCCCAGGGCACCATTTATAGATTAAAGAACTAAGTTGTACCAAATATCTCAGGAACCTTCTGATGAGATCAACAAGAAGACTTGTGCTGGTATTTCTTAACCTGCATCAAAATCATCTTCCTTAGGGGCACTTATAATGCTTTGCACAAGTGACTACAAGGCGTGAATATATGACTCATAAGATCCTAAGATATGATAGATAGATTTGTGCATCTTTCTACAAGACTTCCAGTAAAGGAAAGTCATGCCCAAATAAGCTAAGGAAAAACAGACAAAGAGTATTATCAGGGAATTCTGATAAACTAAGAATTAAACAAGAATTGGCTCTGAAAATTCAAGTCAATTCATTATTTAAGCAATTGGGTTGATTTAGTACCTAAAGTTCAAAGGCTTACCAAGGGAATTTTGCTATTCACTGTTTCTTTACATTTTTTTCTTTTAATATTGTGGTTCTTTATACAAAAGGTTTCTAGCATTATTGAGAAAGACAGGAGATAGCAACTATGGGGGTTTACCAAATATCAGACCACGTATCACACACTTTGGAGAGGTATCTCCACTGGGAACCAAAAAGCTAGAACACAGAGCTTCATTTTATGGCAGGTTTACCATATGCCAGGTAAGGATCCATATAAGCATTATCTCTTTTCATCTTCAAATCAGCCTAATGTAATAAATCCTATTATTTCACATGAAGAAATCACAGCTGGGAGAAGTTAAGTGACTTGTCCAACATCATTTAGCTGGATTCAAACCCAAGTGTGTTTGTTTCCAAATCTGTTTCTTATCACTACAGCAAAATGTCTCACGTTCTATGCCAACCAGTTTTTATTCCTGATCTGGAGCTCTGGAATTATTAAGGTTGGGCAGAAGCAGCCCAATGGGTCTATAAAGAGCTGATCAGTGTCAGCAGCATAGTCTTTGTTTAAGTACTGCTAGCCATTCCCTGGCCAGAGGCTCAGTTCCTGAACTGTGAATGGAGAGGTTTGCTTCCTCTTCCTAGGCAGGGCCTGGGTTGAAGCAATTTACATGGGCTACAGTGTCTTTGTAACCTTCAAGGATATTTACACAGCCAGTGGAACAGGACAATAGGAAAATTTTACCTTGGCCAAATGGAATAATGTCATTATTCTGGAGGACCATGGGTGGAGGCCGAAGGTATCATAACAACAAAGCAGACACAGAAGTTATCAAAGGCAATGTGGCTTGCAAAGATGCTGTAACAGTGTAGCTCTGGCACAGGAAGTGTACCTACGAACAGGAACCCAAGCTCTTTCAGCCTCAGTGTTCTCACTATAAAATGGGGAAATGCTACCTTTCCTCTCAAACCTATTCTACCTATAGGCTTTCCCATTTTGATAAATGTGCAGCAACTTCACTTCCTCAGTCTAGAAACTTTGGAGTCACCCATGACTTATCTTTCTCCCTGATCCTCCCAAAAGGAATCAATCATCAGTCCTGTGGATTTCCCGCCAAATATATCTCAAATCCAGTTATTTCTCCAGCCCTCCTGCCACTATATAGTTCAAAACACCTATCTCTCTCTGGAACACTGTAAGAACCTCCTAATTGATTTCTTTCTTCTCACTCTTGCCTCCCTCCCGGTCTACTTTTATTTAGCAACCAAAACAATCACTACACATATAAATTGGATTATGTCATTAACCTTTTAAAAAACCTTTGGCTTTCTGTTACATTCAAGGCAAAATGTAAAATTCTTAAGATGGCCTACAGACCCTACATGACTTAGCCCCTTCTACTTCTTTGGGATCATTTAGTGCCCTGCTCTACCTCCTTCCTTTTTCATCCCAGCTACATGGCTTTATTTCACTTCCCCAGTTTCTTCACACATTCTTTCTTCCTGCCTAAGAATCTCATCTTATACATTCTTTCCATGGCCAGCTACATTCTTCAGGCCTCAAATTAAATGCCACTTCCTCAGAGCTATCTATCTTGATCCTCAAAGCCAAATAAGGTACCCAAAATATGATACAGAATACATGTATTTTACTTCCATAGCTTATAGTGAATGTTAAAATTACATATGCATTTGTGAACTTTGCTTTTTTTAAAAAAATTTTTAATGTTTATTTATTTTTGAGAGACAGAGAGACACAGAGCATGAATGGGGGAGGGGGAGGGAGAGAGAGGGAGACACAGAATCTGAAGCAGGCTCCAGGCTCTGAGCTGTCAGCACAGAGCCCAATGCAGGGCTCGAACCCATGAGCCGTGAGATCATGACTTGAGCTGAAGTTGGATGCTCAACTGACTGAGCCACTCAGACACCTCGAGCTTTTGCTTTTAATGAGCACTTCTTCTCCTATACCATAAATTTACTGTGTATCCTAGCAAACAGGCATTATATCTAGCATGTGCTCAATAAATGCTGCCTGAATGAATAAATGGGCTGATATGGGAATAAAAAGTAAAAAAATATAAAAACATTGCTCAACATATTATTTTTCTTCATTTCAGAAGAAGAGTTACTACCACCTATACTCGTTAAAGTAATAATACTAACTACCCATTAAAACTTTGGTCTTTCCATATAATTGCTTGAGAAATTATATGCCTAACTTTTTCTCATAATAGCTTAATAGTTTATATTAATACTTATCAAGCATATAGCAATATGCGACATATTAATTTTATTTAAAATCGATATATATTCAAAATTGTGAAGGAAGAAAACTGTGGAAATTGGAAAAATGTGGAAAGCCAAAGTCTTAGATGTAGGGATCTGATACTACTCTGAAATTCTGTAGGTCTTTTGTTTATAGTTTATTGTCTAGCATTCAAGTAATGCTTTAATTTTAATTAAAAAAAATCAACTGAATAGACTGGTTCAGTTAGAATTAAATTTCACACAATTCACTAAACATTTCATTCCTGTCTTATAAATAGTATCTCTTCCTCTGCTGGTCAGGGGCACCAGCAGGTGTCTTAGTTCTGTTTTCTAAACTGTTTGAAGTTTCCCCAAAGGCATCTCTAAAGCTGAGAGGTCCTTGGAGGTCACTTATGTCCTCTTCCCTGGTTTACAAATGAAACAGCCAAGGCCCAGAGAAGTGATGTGGCGTGGCCAAGGTGACACAGACGTATTTATAGCAAAAAATAGACCTGAAACCAAAAATCACAATGATCCTCTCTTTTAAGAAACTGTTCACCAATAGGAAAATGAGGATGTGTAAATATTTGATATTTATTTAATGTCAGGTATGTATGGCATAAAGAGCAATTCCTGGGACTCAAGGAAGAATAAAGAGAGAACCATTGTTCACGAGCTGACTAATCTCTTTCCTGAAGCTGATTCCTCAACTCCTCAACTCAGTGCAGACAGCTGAGCCTACGTGGGGTGCTCAGAGCTGGTCACATATCACTGCAGCAGGTAGTATGATTCAATCTTGGATATCAATGAAAAACAAAAGAGCAGTTTGACTTTCACGGCTATTGAATATAGCATAAATTAAATAAGCAGGAGGAATGACTCCTTATCCTGTTTATGTATACAGTGCTGTTTTGTTTTGGCCAGAAGGGAAATATATATATATATAGCCAAAAATAATATACATATATATATATATATTTATTTATTTATGGCCAAAACAAAACAGCACTGTGTATATATATGTTTATATATACATATAACATCTATACGTATATAATTTTATTAAAATGTGGCTCCAATGCTTCTAAGCATCACAGTGGCTGTGATCTTACCTTCTAGAAATGCCTGCAAGATTGTATTATAAGTTGAATCTGTACAATACAAATCCATCCAACTTGAACAAATCAAGATTCTAAGGTTGTATTATAGAATGTCTAAAAATAAATGTTGTTTGGCTTTTAAGAATATCTATTAATGAGAACAAGGTGAATGAAGTATTTATTAGTCAAAAATGCCCAAGATTTACAATAGAGAATAATTTTATAATGTTAATGTACATATCATTTATTTATATGTAAATGACTGCATGTAAGATGTTCAAATATTTGTTTCCTGTAAAGCCATTTCTTGTTTCACAACCTTTTATACTACAACTTTCCAGTATACACTTTTTTTAGAGACAGAATTTTAAAAAATGATTTCCAGGTCTGACAAAATTGTAAAACTTCAAATTTTTAGGCTCAGAAACAGTAAAGTTGTGTTGTACTAATATCCATACTAGTTAATTTTCTCTTCTTTTTCTTTTTTAAAAAAACTTTATGTCTATTTATTTTTGGGGGGGGGGAGAGAGACAGAGAGAGAGAGAGAGCGAGCGAGCACCAGCCTGAGTGGGGGAAGGGCAGAGAGAGGGAGACATAGAAACCGAAGCAGGCTCCAGGCTCTGAGCTGTCAGCACAGAGCCCGATGCAGGGATTGAACCCGTTAACTGTGAGGTCATGACCTGAGCTGAAGTCGGGCACTTAACTGAGTCACCCAGGCACCCCTTTTTCTTTTTTTCTAAGCAAACTTTACCCCCAAGATGGGCTCAAACTCAGGACCCTAAGATCAAGAGTCATATGCTCCACCTACTGAGCCATCCAGGCACCCCTTCTCTTCTCCCTTGAATTCAGCACTTCACCCCCACTGTCTCTTCACCACAGTCGAGGCTCTTACCACATCACAGTTGGAGAGTTTCTCAGCCCATCTCCCTGCCTCCCATGCTGCCTCCTGGAAGTCCGTTCTCCACATGCTGCCAGCAGCAGCATACCCTTCTGCCAACCCTTACCATCCTCTTCAATGCGTTCCTTACTGGGCCATTTCAGTACTTACCAAATCTTTCCCTCCTCCCTCTAATACTGCCTAACACATGACCTCCCCTGCCCTTTATGACCCAACTCTTTCTAGTCCTCTTCTTTGTGTTTGTTCATAATATCCTTATCTGTCTAGGATCCTGGAATATCCTTTCCATAATTCCCCGTCCCTAACCTTTCTAAAACCCTATAATGAGTGTATGGCCCATTATGACCCATCTTAATTATCACTGCTCTGGGAAACTGCCCATACTCATTTATTCATTCCTAGAGCATATTTCTAATCTAATATAAAAATGAAGGAGACACGATCCCTGTCCTCAAGGAACTGTAAATAATAATTACCATTGTCACAACACAGTGTATTGCACTTACTATGTGCCAGGGTGTAGTCTCAATACTTGTTACTTTACTCATTTTATATTCATGAAAACCTAATGAATATAGGTAGGTAGGTAATAACCTAAAATTATATTCATTTTATAGACAAGGAAACTAAAGCTCAGAGAAATCAAATAACTTGCCTAAGCTTACAATAGCTAGTAAAATTCAGATACTGACAGAACCACAGTCTCTTGTAAAATAAGCCAAGAATTTGGTGATTCTGCACAAGACAATGTATATTAAGTGCCTAACATGTAAGCTATTGTATATGCTATATAAGAGACAGAAAAATCTTTAAGGAAAAAAATCTATGTTTTATTCACCATTTCTATTATATTATTTTTGCTTATCTTCTTTGATTGTTGATGGGTTTTTTTAGTTTAGTATTTTTCAGAGAGAGAGAGAGAGAGAGAGAGAGAGAGAGCAGGAGAGGGGCAGAGAGAGAGGGAGAAAGAGAATCCCAAGCAGGCTCTGTGCTGTCAGTTTCACAAACAATGAGATCATGACCTGAGCCAAAATCAAGAGTTGGACACTCAACTGACTGAGCCACTCAGGTGGCCTGGTTGTTGATGATTTTGTGTTTAAATCTTGCTTCCTTAACTAGAATGTATACACAGTATTTATAACACTAAGTGGAAATTAAGCAAATACACAGATAATTCTAACACAAGACAATGGAAAGTGCCAGGAGAGACTTATAAACAAAGTCCTAGATCCCATATGGGTTTAAGATGTGGGGATGGAGAGCTGGGGTTTGAGTCGCGGTTATGGGGGAAGGGGGGGTGGTCAGAAAAGGCCATTTGACAGATTTGCATTTGAGAGGCCAACATAACTATGGTGAAGGAAGACCATCTCAGACAGAGGAAGTGCATAAACAGATGAAATGAGAGAAAAGCAAGGTATCTTTCATGGAACAGTAAGTCCAGTTTGTCTGAAACTGAGACGTGCCCAGGTGTGAAGAGTGGTGGATGTGACCGGAAAGGTTGGGTCAGGACCTAACTGTCAGGGACCTAAACCACGGATGTAAGAATCTGGACCTTATTCAGTGGAGAAGGAGTGGCCTAGTAGGTTTTTGGTTTGGTGAATCACAAAACTGGAACATTGCACTTAAAAGGTTAATTTGTGGAATGGGAGAAGATATTTGCAAATGACATATCAGATAAAGGGTTAGTATCCAAAATCTATAAAGAACTGATCAAACTCAACACCCAAAAAACCAATAATCCAGTGAAGAAATGGGCAAAAGACATGAAGAGACACTTCTCCAAAGAAGACATCCAGATGGCCAACACATGAAAAAATGCTCAACATCACTCATCATCAGGGAAATACAAATCAAAATCACAATGAGATACCACCTCACACCTGTCAGAATGGCTAACATTAACAACTCAGGCAACAACAGATGTTGGCGAGGATGCGGAGAAAGAGGATCTCTTTTGCACTGCTGGTGGGAATGCACACTGGTGCAGCCCCTCTGGAAAACAGTATGGAGGTTCCTCAAAAAATTAAAACTAGAACTACCCTTTATCCAAAGGATACAGGTATGCTGTTTTGAAGGGACATATGCACCCCAATGTTTATAGCAGTGCTATCAACAATAGCCAAAGTATGGAAAGAGCCCAAATGTCTATCAATGGATGAATGGATAAAGAAGATGTGGTATATATATACAATGGAGTATTACTCAGCAATCAAAAAGAATGAAATCTTGCCATTTGCAGCTACGTGGATGGAACTAGAAGGTATAATGCTAAGCAAAATTAGAGAAAGACATATATCATATGACTTCACTCATACGAGGACTTTAAGACACAGAATAGATGAACACAAGGGAAGGGAAGCAAAAATAATATAAAAACAGGGAGGGGGACAAAACATAAGAGACTCTTAAATATGGAGAACAAACAGAGGGTTACTAGAGGGGTCTTGGGAGGCGGTACGGGCTAAATGGGTAAGGGGCATTAAGGAATCTACTCCTGAAATCATTGTTGCACTATATGCTAACTAACTTGGATATAAATTTTAAAAATAAAATTAAAAAATAATAAAATAAAATAAAAGGTTACTTTGTGTGCAACATAAAATGGACAGACACAAAGAAGAGAAGAGGAGGAGAAATAAGGAAGGATACAATGACATGGTGGAAGCAGCAATAACAGGGCTTACAACTGTATTCACTCTCATAATTACCCACAGCACTCCCTGAACAAGCCTACCTTGACTCATAACTATATTTAATTAACTTTCTTTGGTTTATTAGTTTGGTTTCTTCTTTTGATCTAACTTATGGCAACGAGTTCAGTTTTGAGCTTCTCACTGAAAGCTCATAGGTGGGATTGGGACCTCAATACTTTTCACATAACTGTAGAATTTATAGTATATAGAATGATATTATGCTATAATTTAAGCACATGGGAATTTCACAACTAATTATTAAATTGTTAATTATTATTAAAATGAATGAGAACTGCTGCTGCACTCCCAATTTCATTGCTCAGACCTACAGATACATGTTTTGGCCCTATCTGATATCCTTCACAGCAAAAGATGTTCCATGGTGGAAGTCATGTGCGCATGGATTATTTTCAGGTTATGTGGTCTTGCAAGTATAGCCCTAATTATTTGCTCAGAAGAGCTTGCAGTCTTTCCAAGTTGTAACTGAAGCTTGCAAATACATTAAAAATTATTTTTTTCTGTCTTTCAAGAATAAAGTACTTAGCAAAGTTCCGGGCTGATAAACAATTTCAAGTCTTAGTGTTTGATTTGTCTAAGGCAATGGGGCTCTGACTATAGGCCTCAATGCTTCCTCTCCATGTCCCCAGAACTCACAGGCAAAATGAAACAAAGAAGGCTCCACCTTGAAATGTACACAGTACCCTTTTCTCCAGGCTGGTGCAATTTCAAAGATTGCTTTCTAGCTATAGGAGAGAATGCACACATATGCGCACACATGTGTACACACACATGCACACACAAACACAGAGCAAGAACTTGCCCAAACTAATGACATCTTGTGATTCCATAGCTGATGTCTCAGGATTACTATGATGGGGACAAAAGGTTTTTGTTCAAAGGTCCTGTTTCATGTGACTAAAAACAAGTGACTGACCCAGAGAGATCGGATGTCTCCATGACAGAGATGCTCTTGCAAGGTCAGAAATATGGAATGAAGAAAAGTAGAAAGGCAAACAAAACCAGTTCTTCTCAGATTTTGTTTTAGGTTTATTTATTTATTTTGAGAGAGAGAGAATGTGAATGGGGGAGGTGAACAGAAAGAAGGATAAAGAGAGTATCTGAAGCAGGCTCTGTGCCATCAGCGCAGAGCCCGATGAAGGGCTAGAATCCACGAAACCTTGAGACCGTGACCTGAGCCAAAATCAAGAGTCAGACACTTAATGACTGAGCCATCCAGGCACCCCAACAGCTCTTCTTGGATTTTTAATCACTTCTTCCTTCCTTCTTTCTTTTTAAAGATCAAATTGTAGGCAAAGAAGAAAAAATTACTTAATTTGAACTTCTAAAGCAAAGTTAGGAAAATAAAAGCATCTTCTAGTTTGGATATTAAAAAGGTATGAGGAGTTTGCCCTCTCTTTCTTGGGCACTCAATATTCTCAAGATGTCACTGTAGAAAAAATAGTACATTTTTCTACAGATATCCCTGTGATACTAGCAGACAGTCCCAGAAACCAGGGTTATAATCTAATGAGATGCACCTACATTAACATGATCACACATTTTTGAAGGCGGATCCCAAAGTATTTTTTGTTCAGTTTATATTATTTTATGAAGCTTGAAGCCATAGAAGAGGGAAAATGAGAAAAGGCAGGTTTGAAAGATTTACTTTAGCAGAAAGGCAAGATAAAGAATTTTCATAACTCTGGTTCACATGGTTTCCCTCCAGGTCTTGCATATTTAGGTTCCTAAACAGAACATATATATTTTTTAAAAAATCTATCAAAATGGCAGATAAACTAAAGGATTCCACTGGAATTAATTTTTAGAGTCAATTTGTATGGATAAGAATGACAGCAAAACAAAAGCTTCACTACTGCAATTAAAAATGGGACCAGGAGACTCAGAGTCAAATGAACGGCAACGCTTCTTGGACAACCAGATTCTATCCTGTGTTCTTTAACATTGCTCTCTTGCCTAAGGTTATCACCTCGGGATGCTCATATTCCCAGTGTTTATCTTTAGGCCATCTATCAATCTTTTTTTTTTTTTTTTGGTCTGAAAAAACAATATTGCTTTTGAAAAGTTCCACCAGGAATCAGCTTCTGGCAATATGGCAAAGTCTAGACAAAAAAAATTAAAAACATCAGTCTAGCAGTTACAATATTTAGTGCCTCATTAGTTGAGAAAAGCAAATGTTCCACTGAGGTAATCCATCAAGATTACCTCAAGCTTTTTTCTCAGGCTAGATTTATAGTCAATCTACCTGGAGATGGTCCTGGTATTTTAATTTTGTGTTAAAAGTAGACAATTGTTAGAATGTGCTAGTAGAATGGATTTATACTATTAGGACAAAAGGAGCAATGTGGTAACTAAAGCAGTGAATAATGCCCACAGAAAAGAAGGCAAATGCCAGTAGAAATGCAACACATGCCTTTCAGATTCTGCTTCAGTAAAGACATTCCTTGGTTTCCACTGAGATCATTTTAAACTAGAACGGCCGCTATTTCTCTCATATGTAAGAAATCCTCTTGTACAATGACACGGATAGAATGCAACCAAGCCAGTGAAGCCAGAGATCCTTTGTGACCGAAATCAAAGAGTGACATTTAAAAAAAAATAGCTACAGATTAATCTGACATGGTTCATTTTATCCAAAGAACAAAAACCAATCACTACACTTTCTATTTTCAATTCCATTCCTTGCTGCTTCCAAGTGCTTCTTCCTCCAGCAGCAGCATAATTTATATCTTGAAAAGCATTTCTCAGCCTGCTGTGATGGCTAACTTGGAGCTCAGACCACTGAAGGAGGGGGAAAAAGCTGATTAAAGATGAAGTCCCAGGCTCCCACCATGGATTGCATCTTCTGGGAGACACTATCA
Source organism: Acinonyx jubatus (assembly GCF_027475565.1). NCBI lineage: Eukaryota > Metazoa > Chordata > Mammalia > Carnivora > Felidae > Acinonyx > Acinonyx jubatus. The sequence continues at coordinate 32,940,374 of NC_069383.1, forward strand.
AAACTATTAATAGTTCAATAACTATACGGCATAGAGTTCCAAACTTTCAGAGATGGTTTTCTTTTTCCCCATGAAAAGGTTACATTGCGGTAAAAAAGACAGCAATAAATAAATATATTTTTACAAGAAAATGTGATTGTTTTGAGTTGAAGGGTCAAATAATGGTAAAAAAATGTCTATTTAGCCGCTTTTCTTTCTTGACCAAGTCATTCTGACTTACCTGGGGGATCACCCCAAAGGCTTTCCTCCACTCTTGCAAAGGTATCGAATACCAAGACACACCATCTATTTGGATTTCTCCTTCAGTGTTCAGCAGTCTCAAAAGAGCTGATAACAAAGTACTCTTCCCTGATCCAGTTCTTCCCAAGAGGCCCACCTAGAAAACAAGAGGGATAGAATTACTCCTGTGACATACAGATACCATACCAGAAATGTTACCTGGTATTATGCTTCAATAAAAAATATCAGAACAGTTTTTTTTTAACATTACCAGGGGAAGATTTCAACTTACTCATTCAAAGCTTTCTGTACACTCCCAGTTCTGACCAATATTGATCTTAGGCAGAGCAACCCTGGAGGAGAATATAGAAACTGGCCATATAGAATTGGACTCTTCATTCTGGACCTTTCATTTATCACTGACCTTTACTAATGGCAAAAAGGTGAAAAATCGCCCATTTTGCATCAAGGAAAACAAACATACAGTGTCCTAATGCATACCATTTCTAAGGATGGCCTTAAGCCAAAAGCAGGGACCTATACAGTTTGATCTAGTTCCTGAATGAATATGAGCTTGAAAATGAATGAATCTGAAATAGTTCTAACACGTAGATACTTCCCCTCATAAAGGAAGCACAAGTTTAGGCCTGACCATAAACAAGAATAAGTTCAGTGAGCTCTATTTTCCCAGAGAGGGCAGGCTGAACCTTGCCATTCAGTGCATAGGCACTTGGACAGCTGTCAGATTGCATTCTTACATCTATGCTGACTGGCAGGAAGAAAATCTGGAGAAGCAAAAAGGATATTAAGAAAACAACTATTCTTGTTACTAAAAGACTGTAAAAGCATAAAACAGAAGTGAGAACTCCAGGCATTGCAAGGGGAGATCAGGTGCTTTAGGTAGCCCACAGGGACCTCAAGTCTGTGTTCCGCGTGGGCTTAGATCCAGCACTTGGAAGGAGATGCTTTAAGTGGGATAGAACATTCCTGCAGTCATTAACTGAATACTGAATAACAGCCTGATATTTAGTAGCACTGAATAAATGTACACTTCTTTCCTTTTATTTGATTTCTCTTTCTCTTTTATCATTTAACTTTTTTTTTATAGGACAGCTGGGCCAATGGTCTTTTACAGTAATGCTTTTTATACTATCTGTGGCAAAGAAAAGTTTTGTTTATTTGTATCTAGTCCATTGCAAATCAGTACTTTAAAAAAGAAAAGATAATAAAAATGAATTTCTACATGTTTACTCTCAATTCCTATACTTATCAGAGACCCCAAACAGCTTATAAACCAGAACCAGTTCATGGACCACAAAGAATACTTTAGAGCTCATAACAATCTGCAGTAATAACTTTCTGAATACTTATTAAGAATCTGGTAATAAACTAGGCATTTGGGATAAATTGGTAAACAATAATGACACCATGTCTTTTGTTCATAAGAGCTCTGTAATGAGACTTTCACAAATGCTTGTTATCCGAGACAACTGAGAAAATAAGATAAACCACAATCTATACACCACACCCTTTTGAGGTTCTTCATACTGCTAATCAGAATCAGTAATATTTTACTTATTTTTTTCTTGGTTATTACTTGTGTTAACACCAATAATTTAAGTTTAATAAGCACAGGGTGGTCTGTGTTTCCATTGAATTCTCAGCACCTTCCAATGTGATGGGTTCACATAAAATTCTCAATAAATACTTGTTTGGATTCACTGAGGGACAATCAGGTGGAAGGATGAATGAATGGATAAACAGACACATGGATTGGGTGGATGGATGGATGGATGGATAGATGGATGGATGGATGGAAAGAAGGGAGGAAGGAAGAGAGGAAAAGGAAGAAGGAGGGAGAGAAGGCAGATGAATAGACAAACTTATTTAGTTGATCTAACAAGAAAACAAATTTAGTTAATTTTGGTGAATTACAAGATCAACTCTTAATTAAAAATCTTGTGAAATTTCATATGCACACCTCCATTTCTGAATCAGCCCATGCTTTACAAACATATTCATCATATGTTATGATTTTTGAAACACAACAGTAAAACTTTTATAAGCAATCTGAATATGCTTTGTATAGATGAGGTATAGCGGAAGGGAAGTTCAATAAGAGAAAGTGATTTACTTTAAAGTCATGTCACAAATTTAATCACACAACAAAAAGAAATAAAAGGCATTCAGACTGGCAAGGGAGCAGTAAAAATTTCACTATTTGCAGATGACATGATAGTCTATATAGAAAACCCAAAAGACTCCACCAAAAAATTGCTAGATCCGACACACGAATTTAGTCAAGTCACAGGAAACAAAATCAATGTACAGAAATCTGTTGCATTTCTATGCACCAATAGTGAAACACTAGAAAGAGAAATTAAGAAAATAATATCATTTACAATTGCACCCCAAATAATAAGATACTTAGGAGTGAACCTAACCAAAGAGGTGAAGGACCTCTACTCTGAAAAGTATAAAACACTGATGAGAGAAATTTAAGATGACACAAACAAATGGAAAGACATTCCATGCTCATGGGTTGGAAGAACAAATATTGTTAAAATGTCTATAGCACCCAAAGCAATCTACACATTTAATGCAATCCCTATCAAAATACCAACAGTCTTTTTCATGGAGTTAGAACAAACAATCCTAAAATTTGCATGAAACCACACACACACACACACACACACACACACACACACACACCAAATAGCCAAAGCAACCTTGAAAAAGAAAAGCAAAGCTGGAGGCATCACAATTCTGGACTTCAAGTTATATTACAAAGCTGTAGTGATCAAAACAGTATGGTATTGGCACAAAAAGAGACACATAAATCAATGAAACGGAATAGGAAACCCAGAAGTAACCCACAACTATCTGGTCAGTTAATCTTCAACAAAGCAGGGAAGAATACCCAATGGTAAAAAGACAGTCTCTTCAAAAAATGGTGCTGGGAAAACTGGAAAGCAACATGCAAAAGAAAGAAACTGGAACACTTTCTTATACCATACACAAAAATAAATTCAAAATGGATGCAAGGCCTACATGTGAGACCTGAAACCATAAAATCCTATAAGAGAGCACAGGCAATAACCTCTTTGACATTGGCCATAGCAACTTTTTTCTAGATACATTTCCAGGTGCAAAGGAAACAAAAGCTAAGATAAACTATTGGAATGACATCAACATAAAAAACTTCTGAACAGTAGAGGAAATAATCAATAAAACTAAAAGGCAACGTACAGGGTAGGAGAAGATATTTGTAAATGACATATCTCATAAAGGGTTTGTATCTAAAATATCTAAAGAACTTTTAAAACTTAACATCCAAAAAATGAATAATCCAACTAAAAATGAATAGACTTTTCTCCAAAGAAGACATCCAGATGGCCAACAGACACATGAAAAAATGTTCATTGCTCATCATCAGGGAAATACAAATCAAAACTACAATGAGATATCACCTCACACCTGTCAGAATGGCTAAAATCAGTAACACAAGAAACAACAGTTTTTGGTGACAGTGTGAAGAAAGGGGAACTGTCTTGCACTTGCACTGTGGTAAACTTTCCACTGTGGAAAACAGTATGGAGGTTCCTCAGAAAGTTAAAACTAGAGCTACCCTACAGTCCAGCTATCACACGACTAGGTATTTACCCAAGGAATACAAAAACGCTAGTTCAAAGGGATACATACACCCTGATATTTATAGCAACATTATCAACAATAGCCAAATTATGGGAATAGCCCAAGTGTTCAACAACTGATGAATGGATAAGGAAGATGTGGTATAAGTATATACACACATAGATACAAACATGCATACATACATACATACATAATGGAATATGGCTCAGCCATAAAAAAGAATGAAATCTTGTCATTTTCAATGACATGGATGGAGCTAGAGTATCATGCTAAGTAAACTAAGTCAGTCAGAGAAGGACAAATACCACATGATTTCACTCGTATGTGGAATTTAAGAAACAAAATGAGCAAAGGGAAAAAAGAGAGAAGCAAACAGAAACAAGAAAGAGGCAAACAAGAGAGAGGCAAACAAGAAACAGTCTTAACTATAGAGACAAACTGATGGTTACCAGAGAGGAGGTGGGTGGGAGGATGGGAAAATAGGTGACAGTGATTAAGGAGTGTACTTGTGATGAGCACGGGGTATTGTATGGAAGTGATGAACCCCTATATTGTACCTCTGAAATTAACATTAAACTCTATGTTAGCTAACTGGAATTTAAATAAAAACTTTAAAAAAATAAATAGAAAAATAATAATAGGGTGATATCACAATTTTTTTACAAAAAGTACCTTGAGGTCCAGAACCCCATATGATTAGTCAAGGTTCTAATAACTGAGATAAATGACCATGTTGTCTTTCAAACAGCACATATTGAAATTTTTAGAAAACTCAGTTTTTATGTCGGTATAGGAGTAAATTGAGAGGCAAAGTGTAAATCTTATGTTTAGCTTTAAAGTTTTTAGCTTTTCTCTGCTTCTTCTGTATTATTGAACTGCCGATATTGCATTGTGTCTGACATGTTTTTAACTGCAAAGAATCTTATTGGTCCATACCTAACAAAGTCTTTTTGTTTATATAATTGGCACATAATAATTCCTTTCCGGGATTTGTTTTTCCAGGCTTCTCAGTGATCTGTTGAATAGGATCAGAGTACTTCCTGCAAATGAGATTTTAAGGTATATCCTAATTCCAAGTCAGTGACTTCTAGTAACTTCAGTGAACTTCCTTTCTGCAAATTTTGGATCAAGACAAATCAAAATATTATGTGGAGAGCTAAATAATGTTGAATTTGGTCCTAACTGTAACTTCATTGCACCATGAATAAAACAATCTAAGTACATTCTTTTCAGAGTACCTGATTTACTAGTCTACTATTGCAATATATTGAAACCTGCTATAATTATTTTTCATCTCCTTGTGGTCTCCAGAAATCATGATACCAAACAAAATAAAATGTAGATCCACAAAGTGATAATAAGTGCACCTTTTATATGTTTACTATTAATAAAATATAATTCTTAATAAAATAAGTTCTTGAGAATATGCTCCTCATAACTCCAGGGTAAACTACTAAATGATTCAGTTACTCAATACCAATTTTTATCAAGAGGGAATGCCATATGTGTTTAAAAAGTCAAATAGACATTTAAGTGTTAATGCTGCTATGATCTGAACCCTTGATACTGGTTTAACTGCTTCTGGCATCGCAGTATTTTGAAGAGGCTACAAATAAAGAAGGCAGGTAAGCTCACCCAAAAGAATAGATCTTGAAGTACTATTAAATAGCTGTGTAACCAGGGGACTGTCCAGTACTGTGATAGACACAAAATACCATCTAAGGCATTTTGATAAGTCTACGTTTATCATGAAGGACGTGGCTCCAAATTAAAATCCCAGCCTGCATTTCGAGAAGAACAGAAAAGGAAAAAACAAAGAGTTTTCTCATTGGGGGAAGAGTTTTCTCATTTAATCTAGATATTAAAATTCAGGCAAAAAGTCAAAAGCTTTCAAGACAACAACTATTTGAGATTAAAAAGAAAAGTAGTTTTAGGGGTGCCTAGGTGGCTCAGTCAGTTAAGCATCCAACTCCTGACTTTGGCCCAAGTCATGATCTCATGGTTGTGAGACAGTCCTGCATCAGGTTCTGTCTTGATGGTGTGGAGCCTGTTTGGGATTCTCTCTCTCCCTCTCTCTCTTTGCCTCTCCCCTGCTCTCTCTCTCTCTCTCTCACTTTCTTATTCTCTCAAAATAAATAAATAAACTTAAAAAAAAGAAAAATTGTTTTTTTAATCAAAGTAAAGGTTGTGAAATACCTGCTATATTTCTCACGCATTGAAAATAAAATTTAAAGTACGGGCTCTATGAAGTAAAGGCCTAAATTAAGAGCAAAGAAGATAATAGAACATCTCTTCCATAAAATAAATGTCATGGACAAAGTGCTTTAATATGAAGACTGAATAACTTTTCTGCTTAAAATTTTGATTTTTGAAATATTTTCATCATGCTATGGGCTTAATATTTGTGTTTCTCCCACATTCATATGTTGAAATCCTAACCTCCAATGTGAGGACTTTGGGAGGTGGTTAGGTCATGAGGGTGTAACCCTCATGAATGAGATTAATGCCCTTATAAAGAAACCCCAGGAAGCTCCCTCACCCCTTCTACCATATGAGGTTACAATGACAAGACAGACATCTATGAGGAAGTGGGTTCTCACTAGACAATGAATTTTCTGGCACCATGATCTTGGACTTCCCAGACTCTAGAAGTGTGAGAAATAAACGTGTGTTGTTTATAAGCCACCCAGCCCAAGATATCTTGTAATAGAATCCCAAATGGACTCAGGCACACGATCTAACCAAGAATGCTGAATTCCATTAAAAATTAAACAAGAAATGCCCATTTAAGTCCTTTCCAATTTTTTTTTCAAGAAGATGAATTAGACCACAGCTGATCTTGCAGAACTTTTGGGTAGTCAAAATAGTATACTGAATTTGAGTCTTCTTAATTCAGCATGCAAGAAGTATGTTTGAGGCATCTTGTTATAGTTTGCAACATGCTGTTATAGGTCCTAAGGGCAAGGCAGTAGAAATAACAATCTTAAAGAGAGCTGCTCAGAATAACATATTAAGAATCAGTTCCTACTTTAATCAATCATATGACCTAGAAGTAGGTATAAGCTATTCATTCATGCAAGCATTTAACATATTCTAAGCAAAGGGATTAAAAGATGAAAAAACAGGACTTCTGGTTTCTGGTCCAAAATATAAGGAACTTTAATGTCATCACTCTGGCCTAAAAACAAGTAAAAAGCTAAGCAAACTGAAGAATCAAAAGCCTTATTACATCTATTACAGAGTGAAGACATACAACAAACTGTAGCCATCATAAATGGAGAGACAGACAGACAGACAGACACAGAGAATCACAATTTACTAGGAAAGAAACCATGATCAGAAACCTCTGCAGAAACCAGAATCAGACTGAAAAACCCTAACCTGTAACTAACAAATTACTGGAGGCTCAGTGTAGACAAGTCTGAGAGTAAAAACATCCAGAAGAGGACGTTTGTAGAAGTGCTCCCAGACTTTTGTGAGTATTAGTTCCAGGGGCCCAACCAGTTTTACCATCTCACAGTAAAAAATACAGAAAAATCCTTTGGTGCATCCAACAGGAGAAGGGGGAAAGCAACAATTTTGCAGTACTCCTGAGCATTAGAGAATTCTGTTCTTCACAAGCCCTCCCTCAAGAGAAACTATTTTACCAGAGTCTAACAACTGGGCTTTTTATTAGAACCCAACTGATCTAGGGAAGGAAAATACCCAACTCCAGGTCACACTAGCCATCCTGTGTCATGCAGTAAAAGAAGCACAGAGAGAAATTTATAGCACTAAGAGAAGAAATATCTAAAATCAATTATCTAAGTTTCTACCTTAGGAAACTAGGAAAAAAAGAGCAAGTTAAATTCAAAGGAAGCAGAAGAGAAATAATAAAAATTAGAGCAAAATCAACTAATTGAAAACAGGAAATCAGTAGAGAAAATCAATGAAAACTGGTACTTTGAAAAGATCAATAAAATTAATAAGCTTCTAGCCAGGCTAACCAAGAAAATATGAGCGTTGACACCAATTACTAACATTACAATTGCAAGAGGGAACATCACTATATACCCCATGGTAAGAGAATAATAAAGGAATACTATGAACAACTATATGACCACCAGTTTGATAATCTAGATGAAACAGACCAATTCCTTGAAAGATACAATCTTTCAAAACTTACACCAGAAGAAATGGGCAATGTAAATAGGTACATATCTTTTAAAGAAATTGTATCAAAATTAAAAACCTTCCAATTCAGAAATCTCCAAGTCCAGATAGATTCGCTGATGAATTCAACCAAATATTTAAAGTCAAAATTCTACCAATCCTCTACAGTTTCTTCCAGGAGATAGAAGCAGAGGGAATACTTCTAACTATTCTACGAGGCCAACATTAAAATAATACCAAAGCCATCAAAGACATTAAATATCAACATTTCTCATGTACATAGAACCAAAAATCTTCAGCAAAATATTACCAAATCAAATCCAACAACGTGTAAAGAGACTAGACGCCACGACCAAGTAGGATTTATTCTAGATATACAAGGTTGGTTCAAAATTCAAAAATGAATTAATATAATCCATCATATCAATGGGCTAAGAAAAATCACACGATTATAACAATAGATGCAGAATTCATTTGACAAGATCCAATGCTAATTCCTGGTTAAAAACTCTCAGAAAACTAGGAAAGAGGGGAACTTCTTTAACTTGATAAAAACTTCTACAAAACCCTATAGTTAATATCACCTGTAAGGGTGAGAAACTCAAAGACTTCCTGCAAAGGTCAGGAACAAGGCAAGGATGCCCCGTCTCAAAACTCCTTTTCAACATAATACTGGAAATCCTAGATAATGCATTAAGACAAGAAAAGGAAATGAAAGGCATACAGACTGGGAAGAAAGAAATAAAATTGTCTTTGTTCACAGATGACTATCATCCATGTAGAAAATCTAAATCAGGAATAAAACTCCTGGAACTGATAAGTAATTAAAGAAAACTTGTAGGATACAGAGTTCTTCTACAAAAGTCAATTGCTTTCCTAAATACCAGCAATGAACAAGAGGAATTTGAAATTAAGAACACATTACCATTTACATTAGCACTTCCCAAAACAAAATACTTAGAATAAACATAAGAAAATATGTACAAGATCTAGGTGAGGAAAATGATAAAACTCTGATGAATGAAATCGAAGAAAAATTAAGTAAATAGAGAGATGGTCCATGTTTATGTTAAGGAAGACTCAATATTGTCAAGATATCAGTTCCTCCCAATTTGGTCTATAGAGTCAGTGCAATCCCAATCAAAATAAAAAAGCAAGTTATTTTGTGGATCTGACAAACCGATTCTAAAGTTTGTATGGAAATGCAAAAGACCCTGAATAACCAACACAATACTGAAGAACAAAGTTACAGGATGGACACTACTTGACTCCCATGATTTTGCCTTATAACTGGCTTAAAAGACCAAGGTTGTATAACATGAACACCTTCATTTTCCCACCTCTGCCCAATAGTTCTCTTTAACTCCACTTATCTGCTTTCCTTCTGTCTCACAAAACAAAAAAAAAAACCAAAACAAACAAAAAACAAAAACAAAAACCATACTTCTCTACAGTGAAAAGGCAAATTCTTCCAGAGAGCCATCCTCTTATACAGTTGTTCCAGCTATCTCTTTTCACTACCAATGTTGGTTTCTACATAACTCCTCACTTCAGTACTCACCCATTCCCTAACCCTTTGCAGTTGAACTTCTACTCTTGTTTCTCTACACCTAATGGCTCTCTTAAATTGGGCTCTCATGCTTGGAAGGGAATGCATCAGTGATAAAGACCATTGTCCCTATACTCAGAGTTTTTATTCAGTAGGATTGAGTGGGGCTCAGAATATGCTTTTTTCACAAGTTTTCAACTGATGCAGATGATGCTGGTCCAGGGAACAACACTTTGAGAAACTGCTTTCTTGAAGATGACCAAAAATCATTTAGTAGCAAACCTGAGTAGGATCTTCCAAGTCTTCAACTTCCTTTATTGCTTCAGCTCTCAAGATTCGTAATTTCCATCATCTTGCTTCAATCCTGTCTTCCATTTCATCCTTTATGCATCCCCATTCTGACTGAATCAGTCATTGTTTTCTGTACATGCCCATGCTTCTATTATTCTCTCTGCCTATAGCACCCTTTTTTACTCACCCTTGCTTGTTCAAATACAGTTCAAGTCTCAAAGTCTCCTTCTAAATGCCACTTCTTATAGAAAACTTTCCCTAAATAGCCCAACTTCCAGCCAACTGACAGTAACTCCTTTCTCTTTACCTTAGAATTTTACCTATGTATCTTTTATTCAAGGGTATAACAAGGATTTTTAGAACCCGAAGTTTATAAAATATGGAGGAGTAGTTCTTTCTAGGAATAAATATTTTAGAATTATAAATATAAAATTAGGTATAGGGCTTTGGAAGGAGCTCAGGCAAGTAAAGTTCTCTGAAACTTAAGCTTTTTTAGCTTCACAATGACCTGCCTCAGTTCTTAGTGGACCTTGCATTTCCCCTTTTAGATGGTCATTTTCTGGGGCAGATATCTCTTTTTCTCTCCTCTTCTTCTCCTTTGGTTCCTCCTTTTTCTTCTTTTAAGGGAAGCAGGTGAAAAAGAACTACGAAGTCAGACAGATTTGGATTTAAAGATCCTTTCTAACTCATTCACTTAATTGGACTTCAGTTTCTTCCATTATACAAAGAGGGTAATAATATCTACCTTTGGAATTATAATAATATTGAATGTGATAGCAAATAAATGTCTTTAAATGGTGTTTGGGACATTATAAACACTTGATAAACATTAGTTTCACTCTTTGAATGGCAATATCCAAAGCCTTATGTAAGTAATTTTTAATTTTTCCAAAGACCTACCATTCCTGGCAAAGAATAGTTACTAAACACATATGGCCTACTTTCTATATAAAGGTTCAGAGAATATGAAATGCCTAAACATACTGCTTCTTCCTAACTTTAGAGCAGCTCTTATTATTACTCTCACATCAAGGAAACTACCTACAGGAATGAGGACTCTGTAAATTCTGTTGCTCTACTAGGACTTGGTTAATTTAATTTAATGGGCAATTGAGCATCAGGAAAGCAAAGGGGTGGGAGGATGTCAGGAGGAGAAAAAGGAAGTAATTTACCAAGACTTTTCACCCTGGTTTATATCGACCTATTTGCTGCTATTGTTTATAACTTGACATCACTTTTGGAACCTATCCCAGTGATCCCAAGGACATCCTCAGCTGCCTGTGGCATTCACTAATGTGCAAGGCAAAAGAAACTACTTAATTACATGTTTTCTCAATGCAAGGGAGTAACAAAGGCAAATAATTAATTTTACATAGTTCCAAAGCATAACTTTAAACAATGTAAACAGCCTCATTCTAATATAAGGGACAAATTCAATCTAAAACTTAATTTTTCCATTTATGTTGATTTAAAACTGTTTTTCCTCTAAAATCACAAATGACAGAGGAGAAATAACAACCAACACCACAGAAATACAAACAATTATAAGAGAATATTATGAAAAACAAATTGGACAACCTAACAGAGATGGATAAATTTCTAAAAACATATATATTACCAAAACTGAAACACGACGAAACAGAAAATTTGAACAGACTGATAACCAACAAAGAAATTGAATCAGTAATCAAAAACTCTCAACAAACAAAAGTTCAGGACCAAATGACTTTATAGGTGAATTCTACCAACTTTTAAGGAGGAATTAATACCTATTCTTTTCAGCCTATTCCAAAAATAGAAAAGGAAGAAAAATGTCCAAATTTATTCTATGAGGCCACCATTATCCTGATACCAAAACCAGATAAGGACACACACACACATACACAAACACCCAAAAGTCACCATAAAAAAGAGAGCTATAGACCAATATCACTGATATACATAGATGCAAAAATCTTCAACAAAATATTAGCAAACCAAATTCAATAATACATTGATACATTAAAAAAACATTCAACATGATCAAGTGGGATTTATTCCTGGGTTGCAAGGGTGGTTCAATATTTGCCAATTAATCAACATCAATCAACAATGATCCTTTAAGAGAAAGGGTAAGAACCATATGATTATTTCAATAGACACAGAAAAGGCATTTGACAAAGTACAATATCCATTCATGATTAAAAAAAACCTCTTCTAAAGAGGTTTAGAGGGAACATGCCTCAATATAATAAAGGCAATATATGAAAAACCCATAGCTAACATCATCCTTAATGGGGAAACACTGAGATCTGTTCCCCTAAGGTCAGGAACAAGACAATGATATCTACCCTTCCACTCTTAACCACTTTTATTAACATTGTACTGGCAGTCCTAGCCACAGCAATCAAAAAACAAAAATAAATAATAAGCATCCAGATTGGTAAGGAAGCAATAAAACTTTCACTATTTGCAGATGACATGATGGATGATATTTTCTATATAGAAAATACAAAAGACTCCACCTAAAAACTGCTGGAACTTATAAACAAATTCAATAAGGTCACAGGATACAAAATCAATGTACAGAAATCTGTTGCATTTCTATACACCAATAATGAAACACCAGAAAGTGAAATTAAAAAAACAATCCCATTTACAACTGCACCAAAAATAATAAGACACCTAGGAATAAACCTAATCAAAGAGGTGAAGGACCTCTACTCTGAAAACTATAAAACACTGATGAATGAAATATAAGATGATATGAACAAATGGAAAGAACTTCCATGCTCATGGAAGAATGAATATTGTTAAAATGTCTTTACCACCCAAAGCAATCTACACATTTAATGCAATCCCTATTAAAATACCAACAGCCTTTTTCACAGAGTTAGAACAATCAATCTTAAAATTTATATGAAACCACAAAAGACGCTGAATAGCCAAAGCAACCTTGAAAAAGAAAAGCAAAGCTGGAGGCATCACAATTCTGGACTTCAAGTTATATTACAAACCTGTAGTGATCAAAACAGTACAGTATAGGCACAAAAAGAGACACATAAATCAATGGAACAGAATAGGGAACCCAGAAATGAACCCACAACTATATCACTTAATCTTCGACAAGGCAGGAAAGAATATCCAATGGGATAAAGACAGCCTCTTCAATAAATGGTAGTGGGAAAACTGGACAGCAACATGCAAAAGAAAGAAACTAGCCCATTTTCTTACACCATCCACACACAAAAATAAATTCAAAATGGATGCAAGACCTACATGTGAGACCTGAAACCATAAAAATCCTAGAAGAGAGCACAGACAGTAGCCTCTTCGATATCAGCTATAGCAACTTCTTTCTAGGTGTCTCCTGAGGCAAGGGAAAAATAAACTATGAGGACTACCTCAACATAAAAAAGCTTCTGAACAGTGAAGGAAACAATCAATAAAACTAAAAGTCAACCTACAGTGTGGGAGAAGATATTTGTAAATGACATATCATAAAGGGTTAGTATTTAAAATACATAAAGAGCTTCTAAACTTAACACCCAAAAAATGAATAATCCAATTAAAAAATGGGCAGAAGAGGGGTGCCTGGGTGGCTCAGTTGGTTAAGCACCTGACTTCGGCTCAGGTCATGATCTCACAGTTTGTGGGTTCGAGCCCTGCATCAGGCTCTGTGCTAACAACTCAGAGCCTAGAGCCTGCTTCAGATTCTGTATCTTCCTCTCTCTCTCTGCTCCTCCCCCACTAACACTCTGTCTCTCTCTCTCTCAGAAAATAAATAAATGTTAAAAAATGGGCAGAAGACACAAACAGACATTTCTTTCTCCAAAGAAGACATCCAGGTGGCTTATAGACACATGAAAAGATGCTCGCTATAACTCCTCATCAGGGAATTACTAATCAAAACTACAACAAGATATTACCTCACACATGTCAGAATGGCTAAAATTAACAAGAAACAACAGGTGTTGGCAAGGATGTGGAGAAAGGGGAACATTCTTGCAATGTTGGTGGGAACTGGTGCAGCTACTTTGGCAAACAGTATGGAGGTTCCTGAAAAAGTTAAAAATAGAACTACCCTATGATCCAGCAATCATGCTACTGGATATTTACTCAAAGAATACAAAACCACTAATTCAAAGGGATACATTAACCTCTATGTTTATAGAAGCATTATTTGCAATAACCAAGATATAGAAGCAACCCAAGTGCCTATCAACTAATGAATGGATCAGGAAGATGTGGTATGTATGTGTACACACACATACACACGTACACACGCACACATGCACACACACAATGGAATATTATTCAGCCATAAAAAGTAATGAAATCTCGCCATTTTCAATGACCTGGATGGAACTAGAGAGTATTTTATGCTAAGCGACTAAGTCAGTCAGAGAAAGACAAATACCATATGATTTCACTCATATATGGAATTTAAGAAACACCAAGTGAGCAAAGGGGGAAAAAAAAGAGGGAGAGAAGCCAAAAAGCAGACTCTTAACTACAGAGAACAAGCTGATGGTTACCAGAAGGGGGGTGGCAGCAGGATGTGTTAAATAGGTGATGGGGATTAAGGAGTGCACTTGTGATGAGCACTGGGTGATGCAAAGAAGTGTTGAATCACTATATTGTACACCTGAAACTAATATTGCACTGTATGTTAACTAACTGGAATTAAAATAAAAACTTAAAAAAAACTGTTTTCTCTCAACAAAAAGAAAAAAAAAAGTCCCATTCTTGATCGGCAAAAATTATAATAAAGAGCTAATTTTAGTAGTATGTGAATTTATTGATACTAACTGTAAAATTAAAAAAGGGAGTCAAAATTTCTGGTGTGCCATTTCAAGCCATTTAGCATGGTATACAGGAACATTTTTGCTCACTCAACATTTTTTAGTAGAACTTTTTCCAATGCGTCAAATATGAAATATTCTTAAACCCATGGGCAAAAAGCAAGTGATAAGAGTCTGTTCCTATGTTGATGACACTGATAGTGGCCTAAAAAAGTTTAGAGACCATTATCTCAACAAAATAAAAAAAATTCTATTTGATATTAAGCCACAAAGAGAGAAAGTTTAAAATTCATTTTTCATTAGAAGTGGCTCTATAGGGTGCCTGGATGGCTCAGTCAGTTGAGCATCCAACTTTTGGTTTCAACTCAGGTCATGATTCCAGGGTCATGGAATGGAGCCCAACATCAGGCTCCATGCTAAGTGTGGAGCCTGCTTAAGATTCTTTCTCTCTCTCTCTCTCTCTCTCTCTCTCTCTCTCTCTGTCTCTCTCTTTCCCCTCCTCTATTCATGCTCTCTTTCTCTTTAAAAAAAAAAAAAAAGGGAAGTGGCTCTATTGTATTCTATCTCAATTTTAAAAAATAAAACAAAGGAATAATCCTGTCTAGATTTATGGAGCAGCCCAGAATAAGAACTTTGAAATATAAAATATAAAACCACATTTATAGGACACAGACTTTAGGAAGAATGACTGTCCCTTTCACCTAGAATTAATTCTAGAATTGGTGTATTTGAATACCATCCATGTGGTCAGTCCAGGGCTGAAATCTATATGGAACAATTCAAAATAATGCATGGTTATTTTTGCTTATTAAATAATAAAACAGTTGTTTAGTAAATAATTTTTTCTTGGTAAATATTGGGAAAAAATTGAAAGAATCCATACCTTGATTAAGATTCCAAATAAACAAATAAACTGAACAAAGCTAATTTAGAAAGTACCACCGTTTGACAGAGTTATATTAGGTAAAATTTACAAATAAATTAGAGTCAACAACAAAATATTTCTCTTACCTGAAATGGAAGATAGTTTCAAGAGGCCAAATCTAAAACGTCATAATTTTGGTTTATTTAATGGATTCTTTTGCTTAGTAACCTAGCAATCAATTACCTATTCTACAAGTAGAATCACATTTAAAACGAACCAACTATATCATTTCTGACCTCTGCAAACGAAATTATCAGATTAAAAAATAAGGACTTCGTAAACAATAACTTGAAATATGTATGTTCAATATTGTCCCTAGTCTATAATAATAATGCTACCAATGGATTTTACTAACACATTGGTCTAGGCTACTGAGATTTACTTACTGAACACAGGTCTAACAAAGCAAGCAATGTTGAAATCTTACCCTCTGGCCAGGACTTATTGAGAAGGAAATGTTCTCTAATATGGCATTTCCACCGTCTGTATACTTTGCTGTAAGGTCTTTGACTGTCATTTGGCCCCCTGAGGGCCAGATGTCATCTTCCCTCACATGCTGATTCTCAGTAATCATAACTTTTGAGAGCGGGATGTCCTTGGATGGTTTGAATGGCTTGCTAGGTGGTTTACTTTCTTCTGTAGGCATATCAATAAACTTGAAGACTCGGCTCACAGATCGCATCTGAAATGAAATAACAATGTTTCATTTTTGTTTAATAACTGCAGGCAATGCCATAATTAGTGTGATGTTTCCTAAAAAAATAACATGTAAGATGTGATGCCCGACCGTCGTCACTTGGTTATTTGTCAGAAGGTTTTTCAATGAACTAACAGGAAATAATTGGATATAATTAAAAGCTTAACCAAAGAGAATTAAATAGGATTTATATAAATGGGCTCTGTATAGACCTGTTTATTTTTGTGAGTCTTTAATTCTCAGTTATGCAAGCCACACATAAATAGCCCAACTATACTCAAAGGAATAGATGATGTCAAGAGGGAAATTTTTTTCTTCAACTATGAGCAACACTGCACACTCTTGTATAACTAGTATATTATGATAAAATGTTCCACACCTCAGAACCACTACTAAAGATTTTTGCCTTTCTCTCAAACGGCCTTAAAAACTATCTACAATTTTAGGGGTGCCTGGGTGGCTCAGCTGGTTAGGCATCTGACTCTTAAATTTGGCTCCGGTCATGAGCTCATGGTTTGTGGGATCAAGCTCCATATCGGGCTTCACACTAACAGCATGGAGCCTGCTTGGGATTTTCTCTCCCTCTCTCTCTGCCCCTTCCTTGCATGTGTGCTCTCTCTCTCTCTCTCTCAAAATAAATAAATGAACTTAAAAAAAAAACCTATCTACAATTCTGTAAGTCAGCTGGGTGGCAATGAATCCTTGCTGCTTAGTAAATTTTGAATGACTTCACAATAATCTTCAAATAAATTTAAGTCCTTGTCCTATATTTGTAGTTAAATAATTACATTTTAAATCTAAATAACCTCCAGATCAATATCCACTGCTGAGCAAAATGTCATTGCATATAAAAGTTGTGTTTGAAATTAAGTACACATTTGCTTTATAAGCCTATTTAATACATATACCTTTAACGTGCACAGAAATGAAAGAGCTCAACTATTTTTTAAAGGTGCTTAGCTTAATTCTTTAACAAGAACACATTCTGCTGAATAGTTATGATTGGAATTTGGAATATAAATTTATTTATTTATTTATTTATTTATTTATTTATTTATTTATTTTTAATGTTTAGTGATTTTTGAGAGAGAGAGAGATAAAGTGTGAGTGGGAAAGAGGCAGAGAGAGAGGGAGACATAGAATCAGAAGCAGGCTCCAGGCTCTGAGCTATCAGGACAGAGCCTGGGGAGTGGGGGCTGGAACCTACGAACTGTGAGATCATGACCTGAGCCAAAGTCAGACACTCAACTGACTGAGCCACCCAGGCACCCCTGGAATATAACTTTTAAAATAGCCTTACAAACAACAGGCACTTAATAAATATTTGAAAAATATTAATAAAAGAATAAATATATGAATGATTACATATACATGAATAAATCAGTGAATAACAAGAAAGAGCTGAAGACTGAATTCACTCAATTTCTATTTTTAATATATCATCCTTGATGGCTCAGCCCTTCCCGGGTATTAACTGCTTATTCAACAGAAATTTATTGCTTTTTTTGTCTTAAAAGTAATTATTGATTCTAGTTTTACTCAGTCAAGAATTCAACCCTCTCCTTTACAATGTTAATTTATAACCTTATTTACAGTTAAGGCTTAGATTATTAGAAATGATTTCTTATATTGCCTGTTTTCACATGCTATTGATCAAGTTTGCTATTTGTGAAGTTCTTCTGTCTAGTAATGTGGTTGCTTCAATTTTTATCTTGAAAATACCTTCAGATTATCTTCAATAATTTTTCAAGATTCAAGAGGAGAACGCTTTTAAGCCAAATCCATTGTTAATGAAAGTGAAAAGTCTCTAAAGCACACATCCATTACAAATAACTCTAGAATGGCTCCTACACATGATATTTTCAAATCCAAATTATGAGTGACTTTCAGAGGTTGTTAAATACTGATTCAGTTATTTTTTATTAACTTTGAATTAAAGTATACTCTTGCATTTCATTGTCATTTATTTTCCTAGAGAGCTAATTGATCTGGAAGGTCAATTAGAATTGTAACTAATGCTGAGATGGAAATGCCAGAGAAATAGCTCAAATGCATTTAAAATATTTTATTGTATTCATCATGCATAAAAGTAATATTACTCTCTTAAAATCATTGAGAGAAATGTAGCTTAGTTTCATAAAATAAAGTGAGACTGTTGACATCTCTGTACATCAATGCCAAGAACTCTACACTAGTCTTCAAGTGCTTTAGCACATCAAGAAAGCTACTATGTATCAAAAATCCTTCATACTTTAATACTTCCAGTGAACAATTAAATATTGCTATCTAAACTACTCCAAATTATATGCAGTGTTATTAGAAAATTATATTTAAAATCACTATTTTGGCAGCACTGACATGTATATAATTTGTGTGTGTGTGTGTGTGTGTGTGTGTGTGTGTGTGTGTAAGGAGTTGTGAAGACCATAGCAAATTACTATTCCATTAGTGAGGCTTACCAATGAGGGTGAACCTAGAACTTCAAAGTCAAATGCAGTGGATTGTACCTACCTAATTTAGAAAATGAAATTTTCTTTTTCTTAAGTTTATTTATTTTGAGAGAGAGAGAGAGAGAGAGAGCGAGAGAGGGAGAGAGAAATAGAGAGAACAAGCAGGGGAGGATCAGGGAGAGAGGGAGAGAGAGGATTCCAAGCAGGCTTTATGCTGTCTGCCTGGAGCCTGACGTGGGGCTTGAACTCACGAACTGTGAGATAATGACTTGAGCCGAAATCAAGAGTCAGACACACTTAACTGACTGAGCCACCTAGGTACCCCTGGAAATGAAATTTTCAACTCATCATCTTTCATATAGTCTAATTGCTTAAAGTTACTATAGTTACCCACAGCATGGTCAAATATCGCTGACCAAGAACAAGTTCTTAACAACGGGTACTCATCCACAGCATACAAGCAGACGCTCATTCAGTTCAGTGAATTAGAACATTTTCTGATGAGGAGAAAAGGTGGTTAGTGCAGATACCTGCATCATGGCCAGTTTTGTAGCTACTAAAATGCCACTGCTGAATAGATGATGTGGCTCGATGATATTATGAATTACTAATTCCTTGTACCTCAAAGGCTCTCCAATTATTATATTCTACTTCCATTCTACTTGCTTTTTAAAGGGAAAACCACAATAGAACCAGAGCGAAGAAAATCAATTCTGGTCTTTTAAGTTTCAAAAATTGGCTTTTAGAACCAGAGATGGATAGTTGAAAATTCCTAGCTACATGAATATTGACTTTAAAGTTTCAAAAATCAAAGTCTGAAAGACTCAAATCACACTGTTTATGCAAAAACAGTAGCCAGAGATGAATTTATGATAGGTGAAAAACAGTGTCTCTCCTCACTACATAATCTGACTCATGAATGGCGTTTAACAAAAGGGCTTAGACACCAGTTCCTCTAAAAATGAGTCCTGCCCTGCAACCAAACTCAAGTTCTATCCTTGGGTAGATTTAGAGGACTTTTGGAACACAAGAGGTCTATGACTCAATTTCTAGGTGGAGGCCTGGAATTAGGCATACCTTAGAGAAACATCCTAAGTGCCTAGAATGGCATGGAAGCACTACAGTAGACATGGGTGCTTGGCATGCCTAGACCCAGATAACTCGACAAAGCTTCAGATTTTCCTGTATTTCTAGACGGGTGTTGAAGGGAAGCCACATCCCAATCCTTTAATCCTTCAGGGTCTTCCATGCCCAAGGCATGGAAAAAGTTGAGAGAGAGCTCATCAAAGAATTCACAATCAGGATCAGAAGAACAAAGATTCAATCTCCCTGCACTGTACTCCTCTAGGTCAAAGAGCAACATCAATGCCTCAGAGACAGAACACAGATAAGGGGCAACCTATGGCCAGATGCTCCCTCCCCTCAGGATCTAGGCATTCTGTAAACTCTATTCAGAATTTAGATTCACTTCCAACAAGATTTCTGAATACACTGACATTGCTTCTTGCACTCAGCAGCATGTGTGTTCAAGTAGAAAATAAATTCAACTATAGCAAAAGTGGAGTCATATTTCTTACATGCTTGATTTCATAGCTAAAGATTTATAGCTGGCCCAGGATGGACCCAGGTTTGGTGGAACTTAAATAATTGAAGGGACTCTTACATTAAAGACTCAACATTATGCATTAATGGGGCACCTGGATGGCTCAGTCAGTTGAGTGTCTGACTCTTGGTTTTGGCTCAGGTCATGATCTCATGATTCAAGGGTTCAAGCCCCATGTCTGTGTTATTAGCACAGAGCCTGTTTGGGATTCTCTCTCTCTCTCTCTCTCTCTCTCTCCCCGCCTCTCTGCCCCTCCCCTGCTCACACATGTTTTCTCTCTCTCTCTAAAAATAAATAAATAAACTTAAAAAAATGCATGTATAATTAAGTATAGGGCCTCTGAAGGTGCCCATGCAAGAGACAGAACCTGAAGCTTACACTCCACAGGGTTAATGTTAAGCCCACATTACCTATTACAGTAACCTTATTCAAAGCATTCCATGTTGTATCCTTCCCATCTAGCATTTAGCACTATGCCGTCCCTTAATAAATCTTTGTTAGGGATGAGTGAATCCATTGTTCTACCTCATATGCAGAAAGCAATATCTGGGCAGGGCAAATGACAGCGCTAGGAGTCCTTCAGTAGGAAATCGGGGCTGCAACCGTACCTCACAGCTTCTCAGTCTGAAAATACACGTTGCTATTTGGATTTGAAGTGGCAACATGCCAAATGATTTTTAGTCTCATCTAGTTGTTCTGAATTGAGTTTTTTTTTTAATGTTTATTTATTTTTGAGACAGAGAGAGACAGAGCATGAGCAGGGGAGGGGCAGAGAGAGAGGGAGGCACGGAAGCTGAAGCAGGCTCCAGGCTCTGAGCTGTCAGCACAGAGCCCGACGCGGGGCTTGAACTCACGAACTGTGAGATCATGACCTGTGCCGAAGTTGGACGCTTAACTGACTGAGCCACCCAGGCACCCCTGAATTGAGTTCTTTTTAACGTAACTTAATCCTTTTTCTAATTTAGAGTGTCTATTAGCATTTTCAAGTGATATGTGAAAACCACCGTGCCACTGGATGGAAATTCAGATTTGGCAATTATCAGAGTGACTGTAGACTGTAGACTAGCTGCCTCTTCCTGTGCAGTGAAGGGGCTGCCCTAGGAGGCATGAGGGGCAGCTCTCTGTGGCCTGCTGACAGGAAAGTCTCAAAGTAGCCATCACCGGTTGAGGTGAGAGCACTTGTCTTAGAATTCAAGAAGTACATGCTGAGGGCAAAATGACACTCAAGTGCTGAGACACTCAACCTATTCTTCACGTGAAGAGGAAAACCTGACATAATCTGTACAGACTTCTATAAAAATTGAGTTTAGCCACAATGAGGTGGCATTTTTACTTGAGAATCAGCTGCTTTAAATTTCTGGTTTTGTTATTTAAATTTATTATGCTGCAAAAATTCTCCTAAGGCAATCTTTAAAACTGAATCTCATTATCTTTATAATAATTTCTGAAGTTACTAATCTAAGGATCAGGAGAACAAAGTCTTTGGGGAGTGTGATGGTCTTAACAAAAAGAAAGCTCCACAATCTTATCTCAACCTTATTTTTTAACGGATTTGTTCAGTGAAAAAAAAAAAAAAAAAAAGAAGATTCCTGATTTTCCTTTTCCCTTTCTATTGACAAAGAAAGAAGAAAAGGCTTAAAGACCTTTTCTAGAGCAAGTTAGAAACCCAGACTCCTCTCCCTCAGGAAAATATTTGCTCTGTTTCCTTTTACCCTTTTGGTTGTTTAGAAAACAGGGCATCAAAATTATGCATTAACACCTAGACTATATGCATAATGCCAGAGGAGCCATGATAATAGAAAATATATTTCATAAGCCCAACATCTGGCTGGCAATACTGTAAAGGGATTTCATAACTGGTTGTCCCAGGAAGATGACAAGAAATAAATGTGAGGCGAATCATCAGCAAAACTGATACAATGTGAAAAACTTCACACACTTTTTAAAAAAATTTTTTTAATGTTTATTTATTTTTGACAGAGAGACAGAGCATGAGCCGGGGAGGGGCAGAGAGAGAGAGGGAGACACAGAATCCGAAACAGGCTCCAGGCTCTGAGCTGTCAGCACAGGGCCCGATGCGGGGCTCGAACTCACAAATGGTGAGATCATGACCTGAGCCGAAGTTGGACGCTCAACCGACTGAGCCACCCAGGCGCCCCAAAACTTCACACACTTTATAACAGAAATTTTTAAACTGCGAAGTACATAAAAGGAAGGTTTTAAATCATCAATCCTTCCTGGTAGGCCCAAACCAGATGCTCTTCAGAACTTACTAATACACACCTGAAACCCAGAGCCACATTACAGTCATTAGCATAAGCTTTCGGCCATGCACAAAGACTTAGGAGATCATGGTTATCATGAAAACTGATTCTCTATTCAAAACATATTCCTGAAACTTTAGACTATCTTTTTGTGTCTATTACTTATGCTTGAGAATTTAAAAAGTCAGTCAAGCACTGTAATGCTATCAATTATTAACAGCATAAGTGAGTTACTTATACTATATACTCTAATCCTTTCTAAATTATTAGAGCTTCCTGTTACATGAATTGTTTATTGCCAACCTGTAGCAAACCACATGGCAAATCAATGTCACTTTTTCTGACTGCAAGAAGCAATAGAGATAGTGTTCCTGACACAAGAGAAAGAAAACCCATTACAACCAAAGACAAAAGGCATATCCTAAAAAACACAGAGGTATCAAATATGTTGTCCTCTATTTTCAATAATTGAGAACTTTAGTAATCATGATACTAAGTGTGCCAACGGGCAAAAGAAAACTCTAAAACTTACCCTTTAATCTGAAAGGTTCCACATCACTTATTGAATCTACTACTCAAACTTGAACTTACTTACACTCTATCTGGTATTATTATTTTTAAAAAGCTCATGACAGGCCATCAGCAAGTGCTTGATGAATAAAATTGGGTCAATGTGGTATTCATTAAAAGTATTTCAAAGGAAATCTCAAGAAACCTAAAATATCATATCAAAATATTCTTCCAAGGTGTATTTAATAAGATTTTTCTCTAAGCATCTTAATTTTGAAATATTTTGGCTTCCCCAAAGAACTCTGTTACTAAGAATCATCCTTTATATGAATATATATATATATATATATATATATATATATATATATATATCTCATTAGCTAATATATAGGGCAGAAATGATCGCTGGTGTTCCATCAATTCTATGTAAATTCTATGCCATAGACAAGAGGTTAGCAGAACTATGGCCAAATCCAGCCATACCCACTTGTTTACATTAGCTGAGCAGTTGCCATAATGACCATATAGCTCACTAAACTGAAAATAGTAACCATCTGACCCTTTGCAGAAAATGTCTGCTGACCCCCTGCTATCACACACACAAAAAAATCAGAGCTAAAATGGATTAGAGATCATCTAATCCAGTGATTCACAAATCTAGATACACATGAGAATCACCTGGAACACTTTTAAAAATATGGACCTCATGCTCAGTCACTCTGCCTCTGACCCAAAGAATTGATTTAATTGATCCTAAAGGATGCTACGTAACCTATATTTTTATGAAGTTTCCTCATGTGCTGTGAGGTTGAGAACCTCTGATCTAATCCATTCATTCTTGGTACAAATGAAAAAATTGAAACACAGGAAGTTAAAGTGATAGACATAAAGCTCAACAAATTTTCTCAACTTTCCTCAACAAATTTTCTCAACTTTCCAACACTCTGGCAATCCTTTATGGCTCTCATAAGCCTCTCCTACTAATTCAATATTTTAGAACACCTCAGTGGCACTTTCTTTCTCTTTGTTGGCTCTAGTAACAGACTGGTTGAGAATTCTTGCACTCTGACCAGGAGTGGTGAATCACTGGCATTTAGCAGTCAGGGATAGTGGCAGAGAGGTCTAATTCCTCTGAGCATCTAGAATAATGCCTATATACATGCCAATCAAGACTTGAAATCTTTCATACCAAAAGGATGCAGAAGAGAATGTCAGAGCTAACACAGTCCTTAGAAAATTTCTAACCAAACTGTTTCCTTTTCCCTAGTTGAAAAGTGAAGCCCTCAAGGGAGTTAGGACTTGCCTAAGGCAACATGACATCTTGGTGATAAGGCCAGAGTGGAAAACAGAGTAGAATGCAACTCTTCAGGACAGAAAGAAAATGTTTGGATGAAAAGAAGTTTTGGGACAGATGTCACAAATGGAAAACATGCCACAAAGCCTCATGAGAACAGAAAAACAAAGAAAGATATGATCAACAGACCATTAAAAGAGGAGAGGGTTGCCTGGTTAGCTCAGTCAGTTAAGGGTCCGACTTGGCTCAGGTAATGATCATGGGTTCGAGCCCTGCATCGGATTCTGTGCTGACAGCTTGGAGCCTGGAGCCTGCTTCAGATTCTGTGTCTCCCTCTCTCTCTGCCCCTCCCTTGCTTGCGCTTTCTCTCTCTCTCTCTCTCTCTCTGTCTCTGTCTCTGTCTCTCTCTCTCCCTGTCTCTCAAAAATAAACATTAAAAAAATTTTTTTAAAGAGGGAAAAAAAATGGGAGAAATGAATCCTCCCCTCAAATTCTTATAGGAAAAACTGCCTTCAATACAAGAGAATTAGGCACCAGGAGCAACAAAGAAAAGCCCTTTTTTCTTCCCATCAGATTTCTTGTTGATCATTGTACCATCATCAGGCACCTGATCCTTACTGGAACCCAAAATAAACACAGGCAATAAAAGGATAAAGGAAAAACAGAAGGAGTTTCTATTGACAGAAAACTCTTCTCAGATTGCATCAATCTTGCAAGAACTTTCTGGAATCTCATTAACTTGAATCTAAACTGTGCGCCCTGCAGATACGCAGTCTTCCCTGCTCATCCTGCTGGCCTTCTTCCTCTTGTGTTATTTTCAGGAACACACAGTACAACAGGCATGTGTTATCTGCTGCTGTCCTTAGAGAATGAAGGAAGCAGGATAATCTTCATATGTTCAGATCTTGTAGTTGTGATATCACTAAGTGGTAGACAGTCCTGAAAATACATGAATTGTCAATTGCCTCATTCAAAGAAGAGACTTTGAATGTGGGTAATTTATCAGTCACTGGATGGCTTGGTATTGCTAAGTCTGAAACACCACCTTTGTACCCATTCTAACTCTTATTTATTTAATCTTTATTCATTCATGGAGGCAGAAATATAGGTATGCACTGCTTATTTAAGACATATAATGCTTAAGTATCTAACAATGGGACAAAGAGAAGCTTTATGGTACTAAAAATGCCAAGCATCTTGTGAATCCAAAGAAAATAAATCAGTACACAGATTTGTTAACTAAGAATACAAAAAAAAAATTTTAAATTATAGCTTTAGCAATAACAACTGTAATTCTTACAGCACTTCAAGTAACGCTTCTTTTTTCACCCCATGTACAGAATGATGTAAAACATACAAATAAAAAAAAACAGACATATACACAATTCATGTTAAAATGAAGAGTGAATCTGAAATAACAGCTTAAAAAAATTTTTTTTAATGTTGATTTATTTTTGAGACAGAGAGAGACAGAGCATGAATGGGGGAGGGTCAGAGAGAGAGAGGGAGATACAGAATCTGAAACAGGCTCCAGGCTCTGAGCTGTCAGCACAGAGCCCGACGCGGGACTCAAACTCATGGACCATGAGATCATGACCTGAGCCGAAGTCGGACGCTTAACCGACTGAGCCACCCAGGCACGCCGGAAATAACAGCTTTTAAAACACGGTTATATCAACCAAAATAATTAGAAATTCCTTAAAATGGGGATTTCCACTGGGAATTATTAAATTTGACTCTATGATAATTTTATTATTTTTTAAATTTCTGAGGTGATTCACAGAGTACTAAACTATATCGTTCATAAGCTGACAATGATTTTTTTTCCAAACTACTATATAAAGCCAGACAAATTAGTAGGTAGAACAGAAGCTTTATTCCCTTTTAATGGTCTCTTGATACCCCATGTGGTATTTTGAAGAAATTCTAGGTAAGAACTTATGCCCCAAAATGGTGTACAGTAGAGATATGAATGAGTAATTTATTGACAGATGGTTTCTGAAGCATGGAGTCCGATGGTAACAGCTAGAAAGAATACAGGTAGAAGAGGGCTGGACTATAGCTGATGTTCAGAGATCTGTAAGAGGAGGGGCCATCAAAGAGAATTAAGAAGGAACCAAAGAGGTAGCAGAGACAGACAGGAGTAGCATCATGGTAGTGAGAGAAGGAAGTATCACCGGAAGAAGGATTTGTTCATGGCATAAGTACTGCTGAGAGGGTAAGGAAAACAAGGACGCTGGTTCTGGCAAGATGTTGGTCATGAGTCATGGGGGTGATGGAAATCAAGTGAAGCAGGAGACATGCCCTCTTTCAGGAAACTGTGCTATAAATAGATCAAAGGAAAGAGGTGCTTTAGCTACAGCTCAAACAGAGGTGGTTTTATGATAGGGAGAGAGGTCCCACATAGAAGAGTGAATTACATATTATTGGCCTTTAAATAGGAACAAAGACAGAGGGAAGGTAGAGCATATGAGTAGAGGTATAGTAGGGTGGAGAGAAACAAGGAAATTCTTTCCGGTTGCATCTGTGTTTTTCTATGAAGTTCGTAGCAAGGTCACTGGCTGAGAGTGCAGGTGGTGGAATTATTGGAGCTCCTGAGAAAAGATAAGAAGGTGGGAAAGAACTATCTTAGGGAATATAGTAAAGAGTTTATTAGGAAAATGTAATAAAAGGGCTGTCGGTCAGCTTTGAGTGCTGATAATTGAGATGTGTAGCCAGTCACAAATACAAAGTGACATGAAGTAAGGATAAGGAAGGGTTATCATCCAAATATTACCCTTCCTGGTTGGAAGCTAATAAAAGCTGGGCACCTGGGTGTACTCAACTGATGAGCGGTAAAAGAAAAGTCATTTGCCGCTTTCATGTCTTCATTGTTCTGTTTATGTTTGAATCTGCGCCCATGTCTAAAGTAGGCCAGATGGGTAAATGAAATATTCTTTCAAATACTAAAAAATTAAAGTGTGCATCAAAACATCCTGTTTACTGTGTTTAAACTCAGATCTAAATTTGGTTAAGACACTTAGTAATGTAAAATGAGAATACCCTGAGTTTTTCCTTCAAAGATCACAAGGACCTTCAGTGTTAACATCATATAGATGTGAATTTGAGGGCACAGCTTTCTCCCCTCTTACCCTCAACATATACCAGATGAAAATAAAAAGATCAGTATACAAATTTAGCAGTTGTATAGGTAAAAGCTGTATCATGGGAATTAAAAAGTGGATAAATGCTCATGAGGGCCCAGGAAAGACCATGTATCCTATTTGGCAGGGAAATGAAAACTAACATGATCACTTTGATATTCAAACAAAAGAACATGACTTTTTAAAATGAGATCAAATGTAAACACTGATACTTTTCATAGACTGTATTATAACATAATAGTTCTTGGCAAAGATTCTTTTATGCCGGAAAATGAAAGGCACAATGACACAACACAGGTTACAAAGCCCAGGATGCCCATGCAAAAAACTGGGGAAGTAAAAATACCTTAAAGAAACTTTAATGGACATTGGACAGCAGAATAGAAATGTACCAAAGGTTTCAACATCAGTGTACGGAGGTTGTTTTCTAAACCAAGAAAATTAATACAGCAAAGAGAAAGGAACTGAGCATATACAAGGTAAAGAGATAGTTTTAGACAAAGAGGGGAAGTACATGAGGATATTAACTGTAAAGTCAAAGTTGTGGAAAGTTTGAACAAATAAATAAATGCAAGCACAATATGGATTTACTATTTTCCTGCTATTTCTACAAAAACATTTTTCTTTTTTTTAAGTTTATTTATTTTGAGAGAGAAAGAGAGAGAGAGAGAGAGTGGGGGAGGGGCAGAGAGAGAGAGAGAGAGAGATAGAGAGAGAGAGAGAAAGAGAATCCCAAGCAGACTCCACACTGTCAGCACAGAGCCCGACACAGGGGTCAAACTCAGGAACCACAAGATCATGACCTGAGCCAAAATCAAGAGTCAGACGCTTAACCAACTGAACCACTTAGGCACCCCCGCAGAAGAAACATTTCTAAGTACATTTATGAAACCCAATCCCAAAAGCATAAGAGTTAAGTGAGGAGATAAATGGAGTCAGGAAAAAAGCTGATCAAACTCCAAAAAATAATGTTAAAGGAAAAGAGAGACACCCTACCATAAATCATATTAGGGTTAGATTACATTTTGATAAATTATTAAAATGCTTTGGTTCAATAAAATATTAAGATTCATGGGCAGGAAGAGAGAATGAAAAGGTTTGTTTTTTCCCTAGAGATATTTTGTATGCTGATATTTGTTCTGATAGGAATTGGTTATATAATTTTTATAGCTGAATGATCCTGGGCACACTGGGAACATGGGACCTATCTCAGAGGATGGAAAAGGAACCTAGGCAAAATGTGTAATGATAGTGTTATGTAGTCATTCTCAACGTGGCTCCCTCATCCCTTTGCATATGCAGTAATGGATGACTGATTTGCAATGCTCCAGCCAGACAAATAGAAGTTGATGATGAAGCTACCCTTGAAAATCATGTATTTGTTTTTTAAATTAAAAGTGGGAAGTCCACTTTTCTTCCTTTTTTCTCTCACTCTTGCTGCCATGGGCTATGTGCCCCTGACACAGCATTCATTCAGTTACACACTAGTGTGGGCTCTGCATTGTAAGGAACCAAGACAAATGAAACAACAAAACCAAAACATGGTCTTTAAAAACACTAATAAAGTATATAAATGTATGGGAATACTGATCAAGCAAAAAGAGAGAAAGCAAAAAGAAACACCCTAGGAATGAGAAAGAAGCTATCACTAAAGACTAGAAATTAAAAAAAAAATTACCATCACAAATGTAATGCTAATAAATTGGAAAACCCAATACAGGGAAGGGTTTCTTAAACAAGATACCAAAACATAAAGGGAAAGATTAATGAAATTAACGTCACTGAACTTAAAAGCTTCTTTTCATCAAAAGGCACCATAAGCTAAGCCACTGACTGGAGGACCATGTTTAAAATACACAGAACTGGGGCGCCTGGGTGGCTCAGTCGGTTAAGCGGCCGACTTCGGCTCAGGTCACGGTCTCGCAGTTCGTGAGTTCAAGCCCCGCGTCAGGCTCTGTGCTGACAGCTCAGAGCCTGGAGCCTGTTTCAGATTCTGTGTCTCCCTCTCTCTCTCTGACCCTCCCCCGTTCATGCTCTGTCTCTCTCTGTCTCAAAAATAAATAAATGTTAAAAAAATAAATTAATTAAAAAAATAAAATAAAATACACAGAACTGACAACCCAGAATTCAAAACTTCTGTAAGTCAATTAAGAAAAAAACTCCCACTACTGGAAAAACGGGCAATTGGTAGAAACAAGCAAAGCACACAAGAGGAAGTCCAAATGGTCAATAAATATGTATTACGCAGCCTCATCTCCTTAGTAATCACTTCACATCCATCTGATTGCCAAAATTAAAAGGTCTGACAAGCTCATGTGTTGCTGAAACTCCAGACCTATGAGAATTCTTACACTCTCTTGATAGGAGTATAAACGGATATAAGATACTTGAGAACAGCTGGGTACCATATGGTAAAGCTGAATGTGGGTAAATTCTGTGACCCAGTAATATCACTCCTGAGTATCTGTCCTAGAAAAATCCTGAACAAGGAGACTGTAGAGTAATGTTCACTTTAACACTAGATCCTGACTGTGGTTGTGTATGCGGAGGAAAGAAGACCTACACAGTAGCCTTCAATTTATCTGTAATGTTTTATTCCTTAAGCTTGGGGGTGGGTATATATAGTTGTCCCTTATGTTATTACCTATACTTTTTGGTTTGTCCAAATTTTTTCACCAAAGTTAAAAAGTAATAGTTACTTACCAAGCTGTCCACATCTATGCTGGAGTTTACAGCCCACTGCAATGTACCCATGATATTCATGGCTAGAGTTAGAATAATACCAACTGTTCCTTCTCCATCACCTATAGGTGGAAAGAAAAGATACAAACAAACTTTATGTTCTTTCTCTCCTCTGTGAGCCACTTTAGAGCATACGTCATGTTAAAAGTTCTATTTCAATTTTGTGCTAATTTTAACCATCCTTCATCTCAGGTCACCACAGCATCTACCACTAGTAATAATGCCCTGCCTATAGTTAAGCATTCAACCAATGTTTTAAATTAAAGAGTGATTGAATATTAGTAAGGAGTTTCCCTTTTAAAACAATACTTCAGATATTGAAGGGGCTTCTAGTATTGGGTAAACAGCATGGTTTTCTCTTTTTACTACTTCTCTGTAAGTAATAAAACCTCCAAAGACCAGGATGGACAATGCAAAAAAGACCTCTTATGTCTGGATGAGCTCCTCCACAGAGAAGTCAAAAGCAGGAGACAGGGGTGTCTAAGCAGCATCCACAAGATGTTTGGATATGTCTTCTGCCTTCGCGAGGAGGGCTTTCTCTGCTAATCAGATGTTTTGGGGGAGAAAGTGAACTTAGAGAGTTTGATGAGGAAGTCAAAACTCATGGGTCTGCCATTAGGAAAGAGAGAAAACTGACTTTTATGTTTTTTTTTTAAAAATGACTATTTCACCCAGGAAGAACAATACTTAAGTGTTGAATTAGAATAAATAGTTTTCAGGGCTGGAGGGGACCACTAATATATGGCCATAAAAATTTTCTAACGGGAAAGTTTTTAAATTATTAAAACTTTAGGTTATCAAATTTCAGTTAAGAGTCAGTCCTGGCATCTATAATGTGGGATAAAATTGTCACTGGGTTCTAAAATGGGGAAAAATAATTTGTCCTATTATTATTAATTGAAATTTTTTCTTCCATATATCCTCTGACAGAAGACAAACCATAGATAGTAGGTATGTGCTTCTAATACTAAATCATTTATTCTAAATAGGTAAGATTTATTGGGGCCCCAAATATTACTCATTCTAAAGGTTAAGATGAGAATAAGATAAAATTTTAATAATAACAAAAATAAGATTTAGGGCTATTTACTAGGGAACAGGCACTATACTGTTTTGCACAAATTATCACATTTAATGCACATGGGAAACTATAGGATAGGTACTATATTCTGTATATTTACATATGAGGACAATGAGGACCTTAGAGAAACTAACTAATATGTACAAGTTACCAAAGCTGAAGACCAGTAGAGGCTGGGCTGGTATTAGTCATGTGGCTAACACTCACACTAGCTGGGAATCAGATTTCGCTGATAGGTCCTGAACTAAACTGATCTGTAAATGCTTTGACTACTAACCCCTAGTATATCAGGACTTAATCAGATCCTTAACCACTATTTCATAGCATATGACATATCAGTTTGAACTCATTGTTAACAGATCTTTGTTCATTCAGCCCTCTCTGATCCTGTTTCAAATAACCTGAAGGAAAAATTTTACAATTCTGAACGTAAGAAGAGAAACTTTACTAAGGATTGAGTTCATTTGCCTGCCCATATATTCATTTCATAGAACCACTTCCCGCTGCTCTAGCTGACAGAACAATGAATGTGGGGAACCCACTACCCTCACAGAGTCACGATGAGCCTGCTTTCTGTTCTCTCCAGTACTTTATACCTAGACAGAGGCACTCTGCTGTTAACTCAAGGGGCCTAATGAAGAGGCCACAGAGAGTCAGAAAGATGGGAAAACCAGTCTTCAGAGAGAGAGAAATGGATGAAGTAGCCACAGAAAGGATGGGGCGCAAGCAGCATCTGGCCTCAAGAGATGAGAACAAGAGCTGAGGCTCACTCTCCACGCCTACTCCGCTTCCTCTGGAGACCCAGCCTGCCTCCTGCCCCGGGCTCCGAGAGGCACTCCTGTGACACCAGCATGCTACTCATTTTGTCTGAGAAGGATTCTATCCTTGTAACCGAGCAAGCCCTCAGAGCTGGCAGTTGCTGTGAATCTGTGTCTACTGTCACAGGTGTAAACTATTTCAAGACTTCTAGCTCAGTAATTCAACTTCTTAAATTAGAAGAACTCATTTGTCTACATAGAGTTTCATTTTACTTACAGTGAAAGGTTTTCTGGTTTTCACCCAAAGATGTTAAAATTCAGGACACTTATATTTTTAAAAATATGGTACTTCTGTCTAAGTTATTTCATGTCTATGGTAGTTTTTCATCTTGTAAAATTCACATAAGGATAGTGAATTGTACCAACTGGTGGTTAAAAAAAAGTTTACCAGGGAGGGGGGTTTTATATGTGTGTATAAATGGGAATGTTTCTTTTCCTGTATTCAGAGAGCTCTTGAATAAATGAGATCTATTACTGTTGAAGCCAGGATGCTTTACCAATATGAGAGTCAAAAGACAATATTTTTCTTTCAGTCATAGATTTGTTATCTGACACTCTCAGTGTCTGTTGTTCCCAAACTGTAA
The DNA here is from genome assembly GCF_027475565.1 of Acinonyx jubatus. Classification (NCBI taxonomy): domain Eukaryota; kingdom Metazoa; phylum Chordata; class Mammalia; order Carnivora; family Felidae; genus Acinonyx; species Acinonyx jubatus. The sequence continues at coordinate 32,973,134 of NC_069383.1, forward strand.
AGCTGAGATAATACTATACACAGCTCTAAATCAAAGAAGTCATTTGTTCAACAATCAATGAATTTTTGGATTAATAAACTGTCTCCCAAATCTATTTAAAGATATCTAAAATGTTTAACCAATAAGAATGTAGCATTTTGGGGTTGACAAAGCTTTAAATTAAATGGTCAGCTAAGAAGTTAACAAGTTCCTATTACCTGTTGTTAAAATGGAAATGAAGGTGACAGCAATGAAGAATATGACAAAAATTATTTCCATTCTCATTTGGAACCAGCGCAGTGTTGACAGGTACAAGAACCAGTTGGCGGTATGTAAGTTCAGCGCTTTGTGAAACAAAGTTTCAAAGTAAGGCTGACGTCCAAAGGCCCGAAGTGTCCATAGTCCTTTTAAGCTTGTAACAAGATGAGTGAAAATTGGACTCCTGCCTGTGAAATATTCCCATAGAAAACATGGCAAATCATGTCGCTACATAATGCAAATTCTTACTACCATGCACCTGAAAAAGATTAGCTTCAAAGAGAGTAATCATTGGTCAGATATCATGGGTTAGAGGTTTTTCACATTGGTACCATTCTTTGAATAGATGCAATTTGTTACTTTTTGAAAGAGAGAGGGAGAGAGAGCATGTGCACAAGTGTCTGCACACAAGTTGGGGAGGGGCAGAGGGGGAGGTAGAGAAAGAGAGAGAGAATGAGAGAGAGAGACTGTCTTAAGCATTCTCAGTGCTCAGCGCAGAGCCTGACACAAGACACAGAGCTCAACCTCAGGAACCTGAGTTGAAATCAAGTTGGACACTTAACCTACTGAGCTACCCAGGCACCCCTGGTATTTTTTTAAAAATGAATTACCCTCCTTTTCTACTTGGCTACCATAGATGGGAACTCATTATAAAATCAATGCCATTTTTATTCATATTTCTTGACCGCCACTGGACATTTTTTTTCTAGCTAATCCTAAATTGATCACTGCTGAGAGAAAATGTTTTTCTTTCAAAACAATTTATTCAAGTTCATGTGACTTCATTTAGATATTAACCTTCAATAGAAACACACTGGGTATTTAACCCTGAAAATGTACCAGCACTGAAGCTGTTACTGAAAAATGTGCTTCCCAAATAGCTCAAGCAGTGCTCGGGGGCAGACAAAAACGTAGACCCCAGGAGGAAAGGAAGGGTGTCTGAAAACAGGCCAGACAGAAATATTTTGTCCAGTATGCTCTGGGAAGCCAGACAAACCTTCAGTAATAATAGTAGCACTATCATTTTAAAATTTAATTTATATAAGAAAATTACAAATGAATATCCTATACTACAACCCTTCTAAGGCTCTATGCACCTGCTTTAAAAAGAAAATGAAGTCACTCGGTCATTAATGGACAAAAACAACCTATGTGTGCTATGTAATTTACTGTGTCCTTTTACATATCCATACGTTTTTAAAACTCACTGTTACACAATGCAAGAGTTTAAAAGCAGGACAAAAAAGTTGGCAAAGTAGGTGAATGATAGAGAATCACAAATAGCTTTGTGGTCATTTTCCACAATGGTGAGCATTGTACGCACAGCATCATACCTTCAGATTCCAGTTGTTTGAGTTGCTGCGAGGTGTGGAGGAAGTAGGCCCTCAATATAACAAAAGCTGCTATCACCGGCACCGTTGCTAGGAAGATGTAGGGTTGTAAAACCGAGACTACGGCCACGGCTCCAACCACAATCAGTAACAACTGTAGGATCAGAGAGAGCACGTTGGTGAGTAAATGTTCTCATGTTGCAAAGCGCACAAGGTATGTCACAGATACGTTGGGAAAGAAGATCGTCACACTCTGTTCCATTCTTAACAAGGGCAGGTATCTTCCTAGGAGGAAGGCAGCCACTTCAAAGTAAGATTTTCATAAGTTCTATCAAAATACAAAATATTGGGCAGGTTATAACACTTCGAAGTTTTGAAAACACGGTGCTCTTGGGTCTCAGGATATTCTCATTTCCTATATGCCTTAAAATGCTCTATGTTAAAAAAATTTTAGATGAATATGAATTTTTTTTCTGGTGTGGACTTCTTTTAAAATAATTTTTTAATTCTGAAATAATTTTGGTATAAATGTAAAATTTTAGGATTTATTTTGTTTAGACAATTTCTGAAACTTGGGCATTCATCTTGGAACCTTGTGGGTCACAAAGATTTGGTTTAAGTGAAAGTTTGGTCATTTAGACAAGCTATTTAATTTTTTCTAAACATAGCTGGCTCATGCTTAAGATTTTTAAAAATTATATTTAATAGATTTTACTCCCCTTCCCAACTTTCCTATTCTCATTCCTTAAAATAATTGGAGATGACCTATAAAGGCTCAAGTAAAGGTTTTTGGGATATGGCTGATTTGATTTTAAAGCAGACATTTTTTCCCATCTCATATGTAGTTGAAATAAACTTTGTATTTCAGTCAAGCCCAAGATCAGAGGTATTTCTTCACACTAACCAAAAGAAACTGGAGCCCTGTTGGCAGTGTCAGAAACAAGCTAACCGTATTGGCAGTTTTTGGAAGCAAGTTATAGGCTTACATTCTATATTTCCACATGATACTAAATCTAAACATTTTATGAAGGAAAAAAAGTATGCTAACATTTGCTCCACAATGACCCATTTGAATAAAGTATAAATAAAGTAATGTTACAACCAGGGTTAAAAAAATAAACTTATTGTAAAATCCGTATGATAATCAGTGAGCCAGTTCTCTACCAACTTCCATGGGTGACACATGCATTTTTCTAGCTGATATCGTGAAATGCACAACATTCTGGTAGATGGCAGTGGGGACAGGAGTGTAGATAAGAGCTGCATAAATCTTTGAACAGGTTGCTATTTTCAAATAAAACTTCAGATGATATCTCAATGATGCCTTTCTAGGGAAAATGCCTCTATGTCTCTATCAGCAATTCTGCCATACCGGCCTCTCACTCATCAACAAATACTCAGATAAATCTTTACTGTGCCAGGCACTAGACCAATTACATATGATGACTCAGGAATCTAAGGAGAGCCCTTCTTATCCATTCTTGCCCTATTACCAGTGCCGCCAGTACAATGAGAAAGCCCCACATGCCCTAGTTACTACCTGACAAGACTCCATCAATGGCAAACTACAGTTTTTACAAAAGACATGTATTTTCCAGAAATAGGATATTGGGAGAGGGGGATCAAGTGTTCCAAGTGTGATTAACTGGGGAATATGGTTTAATTAAAATGGACCATCATATTAAATATCAGTATGTCTAAAAGGGAAGTGTTGTTGCATTGGTGGCATGGAAACATTCAGCTACTCCATGAGGATCGGGGTCTTCTAATTTGTTGTTGGCAGCTGTAAACAGCACTGTGTTCATTTGACCTGTGCTGTTTTTACCATATAATTCCAACTCGGTGGTGTTGGATTGTAATATTAGTTGTAGAAAGTGATCATTTTGTTTTCATGATTGCTGATATGGTAGAGATTCTTAGGAATGAAATGCAACTGTTACAATAGAATATGTAGAATTGGGAAGTCAAACCAACCAAGATATCACGCTGGGTTAGAGAATAATGGAGAAGGTGGGTACAACTGTAAATTATGAAACATTCACAAGATAAATTTCCAGCAATTATAATCATCCAGAATATAGACCAAACTGAGAAATAAGTGAAAAAGAAGTCTAAGCATCGAGAAAAATAATTCTATTTCCTCCATAAAGAGGCCATTCTTAGGTACTAAGGTCAGGAGCTAATACTTTAGCATGTTCAAAACTAAAGGCACTGGTATAATACAGTTGACATTCTCATTACACAAAGAAGCCTTAAATTGTGTCCTAGTTTTTAATTCACAGTAGATAGTCAATGAATCATTTCAGAGCAGGTGCATTAGTGAGAGGGACAACAAAATCAATAGACAGAATTCAAGACAAGGTGAAAATAGGAGCACAGATTTCTAATTTCCAACCATCCTTACACAGATCCTAAACTTCCTCAGGAAAGAAAAAATTCAATAGACTATAAAGACTATAAGGCATCATCCATTCATGGTCCTAGGAAGTGCCCAGCACATTTTCACCCCACCATAAGGAGCTCAAAACCATTCCCGACACTGAAGAGTACATAGCACTGCCTGTGAAACCAGAGCAGATGAGTAAGAATGAAGGATAACTCTGAAATCAGCAGTAAATTAGTAAGCCAGTAAGTAAGTAAATAAACAAATACCTATTTAAAACAAAACTATGAAATGAATACTAGATTTGGAATTTAATTCATAAATGAATTTTTAAGTAAGGGACACATGGGATTAATAAAATGAATGAACGGAAAGAAAAAGATGTGAAAGACACAGAAGAAATCAAAGTAGGAGGACTCAGTGTAATCGCATATTAAGATAAGAGAAAAAGAAACAAATATATAAGGGTTTTGAAGCTTAAAAGAGAAGAATTTGGTATTTTAAAATATATAGGCTTCTGTTTAATGAAAAAATAAGTCATTCACCTAAACATGGAGATAAGTAGGATGTGAAGACATAGTCTTTCTCTGCCTTGTTTGACTTGTTTCTCCTCCTTTGTAAATTCAAAACTAGGAAGGAATTTAAGGTTTCTATGTGTAATGAGAAAATCAAATATATTAAACCAGTGCCTTTAGTTTTACACACAGTTCTAAATTATTAACTCTAAATTATTAGTTCTAAGTTAATCTGATCTCAGTGGAAGGAATGGCCTGAGCAAATTTGTCATGTAACGTCCATTTCCACTATGCCAATCTGAAGCACAGAATTTGAGTACTAAAAGTGACTATCATCAGATTTCTCTACCTCATGTTACAGGTTAGAAACAGAATCCAGATCTTCCATTTTCATTATACAATGTTCCAATCCAGAAAGCAAATTTTCCAGAATGTTATTAAATGTTAGGAAATAGAATAAATAGAAATTAAATTGTTTAAAGGAAATGTACAGGCATGCTTTATCCTGTGCAAAAATCTGTTCCTATAATGTTGTGACTTAAATAAATTTATTTAATGTGAATATAATTAAGTATAACAAAGAACCTCACAATATAGAGGATTTTTTTTATAATAAAACTGTGGTGAATGAATGATTAAAAAACTTTTTTTTTGAAAGAGAGAGCAAGTGTGAGTGGGGCAGAGAGAGAGAAAGAGAGAAGATTCCATGCCCAGTGCAGAGCCCCACGTGGGACATGATCACCACTGTGATATCATGACGTGAGCCAAAATGAAGAGTAAGACACTTACCAACTGAGCCACCCAGGCACCCTTGAGTTTTTAATAAAATCAAAACTAATCAGATTTTTACTGTATTTGACAATCATATGTTATGCTTCCTTAATGTGAAGCCCTCTTATAAATAAAATAGGAAAATTAAATAAATAAAAGAGTCTTGCCTAAGTACTTGTGAAACCACAACTAAGTAACTCCCACATTGGAAACTGAGTGGAAACTATTCACACTGCCATAACAGAAAGGATTTGAGAGTCATCACATGTGTTTAAAAAGTGTTAATTTATAAAATAGGTATTTAAAAACCATTTTTCCCAGAGGATTTCTGAAGTGAGCTTCATACTGATTCAGAAAATAATAAACTACAAAACTAAAAAAATTTATCAAGGGCCAATATTTGTGAATGTTGCAATCATGTCAAAATGCCCAGGTCCAGTTGGTACCTAATTTAACAATATCATATTTGGGGCCAGTCATTTATACACTTACAACAAATAAACAGCATTTAAAGAAAGACACGGGAAATGCTCCTTCAAATGCATGAACCCAAAGCACTGATTAAAGAATTCCAGCAGCTGCTGATGAGTTATTTCCCCAAACAAAGTAACTGCAGGAAATCCAATATGCTAAAGTTCACATGGAACAGTTAATGTATTTAATTGTGCCAATCATTTCAGATGAGGCAAACTGACAACCTGGTTTTTCTGTACCTGCCAATGTCAGTTGTGTATACACACAAGTGTGGTAGCCCTTTTTTCGTTTTATAGGCCCTTTCAAATAAAGTGTTATTATTGGGGGAAGAGGGCGAAAGGGGTGTAGGGAGAGAATGACTCATCCTAAGATGGGCTGCAATGTTCTAGTTGTCTCTCCAAGGAGATCACTGAGACTGGCATTTGCTTGACCTAAGACAGACAGGAAGCTGTTTTCAAACCTGGTCCAATAGCCAAAGTCATTAACTCACAACTCTCCTTAAGTCCTGCCACTTATGGAATCCTAATGTGCATCCCCTAGGTCTAGGTCACCTTTATCTCCCTCTCCTCCTTTCTTCGCATTCTCACCTCCAGTCAATCACCCCACCACTAGGACACATGTTCAGAGCCAGGCTACCTGCTCTGGTGGCCTCTTCAGATCTGTCACCCAGGAATAGTCCTCACTAGTCCTGGATTTTTCTTTCCCCTCGCCCCTGCTTGAAAGTGTATCTGTCCCTGTATTACTGTTCTTACTGTGAGGTTGCTGGCTAGCTAACCTGGGCCAACGTGTTCCTGGATAAGATTGGTTGAAACTGTAGCCCATCAAGGAATAGATCTTCATTTTTCACATGGGCCCTTTGGAGGTAGGTGATTTACATCAAACAGTAATGCCAATGTCAGAAATGTCATACTGTGGACAGTGATTTGGGGACAGATGCTCTATTATACCTTTCAAACCATTCCCAAGTAGATAGCTATTACATCTAAATGTGGAATTGCCTTAGGTTTAGGTCAAATAAACAGTTCTGACTTATCACTGAATTTACTAAATTTATGCCTATTTTGAAGACTTTTGATATTAACAAAATTTATATAATAGACAGGACTTCAACTCTCAATCAAATGAAAATAAAACTTACCTCTTTTTCTAATCATTTTTGAAAGTACAACAAACGTAAAGATACTAATTATTTTTACAAACCTGGATGAAGTCAAATATGGTAAGAGGCAGAAGATCATCCAAAATTGCTATATCTTTGGAGAATCTATTAAGAATCCCACCTATAATATAAAAGAAGATAGATTCCTCAAAAAATAGTAATCTCAAAAGGACAACAATATTTGATAAGTTTGGATCATAGCAGAAGCATTCAAAAGTCAAATAAGAATTAGCATGTAATAAGATAAATAAGGTCTTAGAAAATTTTAGTGTTGTACAAAGATTCTAAGCAACTGTATTCAAGTGATGGTCTCGTACTTTTAAACCTTTATAAAATATAGCTTCCTGTAAGATTCATTCTACTACTATCTTACACTTGCATGCTTGAATTTAATGATAATTTACTGGATTTGTTATCGTATTCCATCTGTATTCCATAATGCATGGCTCTCCCTCTCCTCTGACTGGTATACCTTCCTGACACACCTCTTTAGAACCCATAGCTACTGTTAATTTCTGCCTGCCCGTTATGTGGACCTCCTTTGCCATGCTTGCTCTTTCTACCCTCTTCATTGGCAATCTAAGCTTCAGCCTGTCTTCTGAATTCCAGACTCATGTTTGTAAGTCTGATAATGTTTTCCTTCAATGAAAATAAGTTATGTATGGAGTGTTTACTCTATGTCAGGCATAATGCTAGGCACTGAGATAACAGAGGTGAATAAGATGAGCTCCTTGCCTTTAAGGAATTCATTTTCTAGCGGGAGTTAAAGACATAATTTGATAAAACATAATATTGTACAATGTGATATTGAATCTTATCATTCAGCCCCCTGCCCCCACCATTAACTGTAAGATAGAGTCTAAAACTCTTAGTTTAATATTTAATGCCTTCCATAATCTGGCCTTAAACCACCTACCAAATATAGGCTTCCTCTACACAAACATTCTGTTTATCCATTAAATTGGTCTATTCTTTATGCTCTACACTTTCCTAGCTCCCTGCCTTTTCCATATAGTTCCCTTTGCCTGAAAACCTTTCCCCTCATCTCTACTCATCAAAATCTATGTCTCCTTCCTGGCCTAATTCAAATGTCTCGCCGACAAGGAGGCATCAATGTTTGCACCAGTTCAAGCAAATCTCTTTCTCCTCTGGACATACCTAATACCTTTAATATATTTTGTCAGGAAGTCTGTTGTAATGACTATATCCACATCTTGTATCACAGTCACTTGTTCATGTCTTACCTCTATTTCTCGATTGTAAATTGTTAGAGGTCAATGGGACCGTGGCACACTTAGTTTGTATCCCTCACAGCCCTCATCAAAAAGTCTTATATGTAGGAATTATTCAATGAATATTTATTGATTTAAGGCACTATCACTAGCCTTTAACAATAATATGTTCTTTAGCATATTTAATCAAACATATTTGTATATCTTTCCATAAATAAAGAATTGAAAAAAAGTCTATGGATTTATACTGTTTAGAAAATGAAAGTTCACTTTGGTGAAAAGAATATCATTCTGGTGCTTACTGTATTTCAAATGGTAGTGTTCCATCAAAGTTATCAATTCACATTTTCATCTATTCAACATAGTCTACTGAGCACCTACTACGTGTCCATGTGTCTTAAGGTTGTTTAAATAGTGACATAGAAAAATTGGGTAAGGAGTCAAAATCAAGGTCAATGTACAATTGGAGAGGGCACATGTGGGAGAAACTCAAGTGCACATACAAGGCATAGAAGCATCAGTTGCTGCCCAGTATAGCAGAGATATTTAGGCAAAATAATGAGAACAAGTGAATCATAAGTCAGTTATAGTAATGGTTTTTAAAAGAAAGCGTAATCCTTGCATAGAGAAATGGGGGGGGGTGGAAAAAGAACATCTAGATGTTGTAAGATCATTTTGTTACTTCTTATGCATCCTGTTCTCCTGTCTTGGTAAATAAGACAAATTAGAAAATGAAATGAAATACCATGTGACTTCACTCATATGTAGAATTTAAAAGGCAAAACAAACTAACATGGGGGGAGAAAAGAGAGACAAACCAAGAAATAGACTCTTAATTATAGGGAACAAACTGATGATATGAGAGGGGAGGTCAGGGGTGGGATGGGTTAAATGGGTGATGGACCTTAAGGAGCGTTCTTCCTATGATGAGCAATGGGTGTTATATGTAAGTGATGAATCACTAAATTCTACACCTAAAACTAATATCACACTGTATGTTAACTAATTGGAATTCACATAAAAACTTGGAAGTAAAAAAAGAAAAAAAAGAAAATGAAATAAATGAGGGGGGCCTGGCTGACTCAAGTTCGTGGAGTGTGCAACTCTTGATCTCCAGGTTGTGGGTTTGAGCCCCACACTGGGTGCAGAGATTTCTTAAAACTAACCAAATCTTAAAAAAAATAAAAGAAAATGAGGGGTGCCAGGGTGGCTCAGTCGGTTAAGCACTGACTTCAGCTCAGGTCATGATCTCATGGTTTGTGAGTTCCAGCCCTGCGTAGGGCTCTATGCTGACAGCTCAGAGCCTGGTGCCTGCTTTGGATTCTATGTCTCCCTCTCTCTCTGCTCCCTCCCCTGCTCATGCTCTGTCTCTCTCTCTCAAAAATAAACATTTTTTAAAAAGGCATTAAAAAAACAAAATGAAATTAATGGTAATCATTTAAATATGAAATAGAGAAGGTTCAAGACCAACTGTGAGCAGTGTATAAAGGAATGAGGAGCCCTGGAAAGTAAAGACATGAAAAGGAAAGTGCACCCCCTATGGGAACAAGGCCCCATAGAAAGGAACAACATTAGAGACCTAACATTTATTTCACATTGGCTCTATAAAGACAAGTAGGTTGCCTTGTTTAATTCTCATAATGATCCTCTGAGATAATTATTCTTTTCTCCATTTCACATTGTGGAGACAAGGCTCAGAAGAGCAACAAGCCTATGTTTATCACTCGTATGGGGCCAAGCCAATGCCTATGGCTTGGAGCCAATGCTCCATTACATCTCACCATCCAATTCTGACTGCTGGAAACTGGGGCAAATTTTCTAACTTCTCTGGGTTTCAGTTTTTCTATAAAAAGGTGAAATTATTGAATCAAGGTAATTTGACATTCTCTTTTACCTCAAAAATTTCTTAGCTCTAAAACAGGATAACGATGAATATACTCAAATGAGTCAAGGCTTTAGTGACACACAAAGACTTCAAAATAAATAGAAAGAAGATCTTTCTGAATACTGACACTGACATTTTGTTACCCAGATAAAAATGATATATATTTATTATCTTGAGATCTTTAGATAGAAATCACTCTAAAAATCTCAATCTTGGAACTTATTATTTGCTTTATAATTAAATATTTCTGTGTCTACCTCCTCTCCCTTGTCTGTGAGTTTTTCCAAGTCAAAAACTGTACCTTTTGCATCTTTTCATGCCAACCTCTGGCTTAGTGCCACACAAAGTAAGTTCTCCATAACCTTTCATATTTACCTTTTTCTTTTGATGAGAACATTTAAGTTTTACTCTTAGCAAATTTCAATTATATAATACAGTGTTTTCAATTACAGTCACCATGTTATACACCCTAGTTCCTCAGACCTTATTCATCTTATAACTGAAAGCTGTGCCCTTTTACCAACCTCTATAATCGTGCAAAAATATTTTACAAATACATTTGGGATTTATTCCTCTCCCACCCACCACCAAAAACAAAACAAACAAAAATAACCCAAAACGTTGGAATAAATTTATTTGATCATCTTTGAATAGTTACATGAAACTAGATTATTCTGTCCCCATCAAGAAACTTCATCAGTAAAAGAATTTTCTATTTTCCTTGGTCACTTCAAATCTGCTTCTCTTTTAAACAATACTATACATTGGCAACGAGATACCTGAAAAAGGGCTAGAGCAAATATCTGAATAGAAAAGGACAACAAACCCAGAAAGGCCTGTTTCTGTTGCTACACTCTCAGCAGCATCACGGTCTAACAAACTAAGCTACTCTAATCAGCTAAGACAGAAACATGGAGCAATAATGTCTGGTAGCCTACAATTTCTAGGAAATGTGCATGCGGGTCATAAGGAAGTTCAACAAAGGGCAGATGCTTCCATCAAAAGCCAATGCTACCACTAAAAAAAACCCAAGGAAACTGTAGGACCTTTTGCTTGTGGATCAGCAGTTTCATTTTGTATACCTAGTCAAATACCTGCTTTCAACGTGTTGAGGGTTGACACAGGTGCTTGAAGAACAGAATGTAACATTTTGTGGTGTAAAATTTTCGACACTGTGATTAGAGTATGCACCAGTGGTAAACCTCTGAAGAATCCCAGAGCAAGCAAAGTGTCAGCTACTCCCACATAAATATAAAAGACATAATATGTGCTGGTATTGGTGAAGATCACTGCGTAACTGCTATTTATACTCTTAGTACTATTCCCTTTGTCTTGAGAAGGCATTCTGCAAAGCAAAAAGAAATTGTTATTTGGCAACCAAACTTTCCTGCTGGATTTCCAATACATGTAAACAAAACTGAACTTGAGTCTGAAGAAACACAACATATTTCATTAGCATTAAGTTATGCCTTTAATCTCACGGACTCACTACTGCAGCAAAGTAGTCAGTTTTTTCACCATTGAAAGAGATAGGATTGTTATTACACAGTCAGAAAAAATACCAAATGTAAAATGCTGTTTTCAATATTTTTATTGCATTTTATGGAAACTAAACACAACTAAATCCTTTAGGAACTGACAAACAGCTGCAGAAACAGCACATGCTCACAATTTTAAACAAGAGAACTTAATTTTCCATTTCTATAATACTATGGGGAAATGAACTTTTATTCATTATTCAATATTCTTTAATAACATCCAAATAATCAATAGAAACAAAATATAATCTGCAATAGAACATGAAATACTCACTGTCTAAGCAGCCACAACACAACCAAAGAAACAGCCACCTGGAATAAAACAATACACACTTAATTTTTTCCCGACATCTCTACCTATTCATCCCAGACCCAGCTCTAATTCCACCATGACAAACAGCAAAATACACAATTTCTTTTTCCTTTCCTTTGCTTTCCTGGGTCCAGCAGCTGTAATAATTGTCCTAAAAATCATCCTTTGTGGTGAAAACATGTTAAGTTAGTGGAATTCAAATTTCACTGCATTAAACACTTTGCCATTTCTCTCTCATTCAACAGAAACTATTCATTGAATCTCACAGGAGAGCAAAATTTAATCTTTTAAATAATAAACTTTGTTCTAGGGATCCTGGGAAGATGGCGGAGTAGGAGGACGCTGGGCTCACCGCCTCCTGCTGATCACTTAGAGTCCACCTACACCTACCTAAATAACCCAGAAAACCGCCAGAAGATTAGCAGAACGGAGTCTCTGGAGCCAAGCGCAGACGAGAGGCCCACGGAAGAGGGGCCCCTCCCAAAGCGGATCTCCGAAGGAAAAGTGAGCTGAGCCTGCCCCTCCCGCCCCTGTGCACCTTGCCAATCCACCCCAGCTAATACGCCAGATCCCCAGCACCACAAGCCTGGCAGTGTGCAAGTAGCCCAGACAGGCCACACTACCCCACAGTGAATCCTGCCCCTAGGAGAGGGGAAGAGAAGGCACACACCAGTCTGACTGTGGCCCCAGCGGTGGGCTGGGGGCAGACATCAGATCTGACTGCAGCCCCGCCCACCAACGCAAGTTATTCAAGACAGCACAGGGGAAGGGCCCCCCAGTCCCCCACCACTCCAGGGACTATCCAAAATGACGAAACGGAAAATTCCCCTCAGAAAAATGTCCAGGAAATGACAACAGCTAACGAACTGATCAAAAAGGATTGAAACAATATAACAGAAGGTGAATTTAGAATAATAGTCATAAAATTAATCGCTGGGCTTGAAAACAGTATACAGGCCACCAGAGAATCTCTTGCTACAGAGATCAAAGGACTAAGGAACAGCCAGGAGAGCTAAAAAATGCTATCAACGAGTTGCAAAATAAAATGGAGACAACTACGGCTCGGATTGAAGAGGCAGAGGAGAGACTAGGTGAACTAGGAGATAAAATTATGGAAAAAGAAGAAGCTGAGAAAAAGAGAGATGAAGAAATCCAGGAGTATGAGGGGAAAATTAGAGAACTAAGTGATGCACTAAAGAGAAATAATATATGCATAATTGGTATTCCAGAGGAGGAAGAAGAGAGGGAAAGGTGCTGAAGGTGTACTTGAAGAAATAATAGCTGAGAACTTCCCGGATCTGGGGAAGGAAAAAGGCATTGAAATCCAAGAGGCACAGAGAACTCCCTTCAGACGTAACTTGAATCGATCTCCTGCAGGACATATCATAGTGAAACTGGCAAAATACAAGGATAAAGAGAAAATTCTGAAAGCAGCTAGAGATAAACGTGCTCTAACATATAAAGGGACACCTATAAGACTCGTGACTGATCTCTCTTTTGAAACTTGGCAAGCCAGAAAGGAATGGCAGGAGATCTTCAATGTGTTGAACAGAAAAAATATGCAGCCGAGAATCCTTTATCCAGCAAGTCTGTCATTTAGAATAGAAGGAGAGATAAAGATCTTCCCAAACAAAAACTGAAGGAATTCGTCACCACTAAACCAGCCCTACAAGAGATCCTAAGGGGGATCCTGTGAGACAAAGTACCAGAGACACCGCTACAAGCATGAAACCTACAGACATCACAATGACTCTAAACCCATACCTTTCTATAATAACACTGAATGTAAATGGACTAAATGTGCCAACCAAAAGACACAGGGTATCAGAATGGATAAAAAAACAAGACCCATCTATTTGCTGTCTACAAGAGACTCATTTCACACATGAGGACACCTTCAGATTGAGAGTGAGGGGATGGAGAACTATCTACCATGCCACTGGAAGTCAAAAGAAAGCTGGAGTAGCTATACTTATATCAGACAAACTAAACTTTAAATTAAAGGCTGTAACAAGAGATGAAGAACGGCATTATATAATAATCACAGGGTCTATCCATCAGGAAGAGCTAACAATTATAAATGTCTATGCGCCAAATACAGGAGCCCCCAAATATATACATTAACTCACAAACATAAGCAACCTTATTGATAAGAATGTGGTAATTGCAGGGGACTTTAACACTCCACTTACAGAAATGGATAGATCATCTAGACACATGGTCAATAAAGAAACAAGGGCCCTGAATGCTACATTGGATCAGATGGACTTGACAGATATATTTAGAACTCTGCATCCCAAAGCAACAGAATATACTTTCTTCTCGAGTGCACATGGAACATACTCCATGATAGATCACATACTGGGTCACAAAGCAGCCCTTCATAAGTATACAAGAATTGAAATCATACCATGCATACTTTCAGACCACAATGCTATGAAGCTTGAAATCAACCACAGGAAAAAGTCTGGAAAACCTCCAAAAGGATGGAGGTTAAAGAACACCCTACTAAAGAATGAGTGGGTCAACCAGGCAATTAGACAAGAAATTTAAAAATATATGGAAACAAATGAAAATGAAAATACAACAATCCAAACGCTTTGGGATGCAGCAAAGGCAGTCCTGAGAGGAAAATACATTGCAATCCAGGCCTATCTCAAGAAACAAGAAAAATCCCAAATAAAAAATCTAACAGCACACCTAAAGGAAATAGAAGCACAACAGCAAAGACACTCCAAACCCAGCAGAAGAAGAGAAATAATAAAGATCAGAGCAGAAATAAACAATACAGAATCTAAAAAAAAATGTAGAGCAGATCAACGAAACCAAGAGTTGTTTTTTTGAAAAAATAAACAAAATTGACAAACCTCTAGCCAGGCTTCTCAAAAAGAAAAGGGAGATGACCCAAATAGATAAAATCATGAATGAAAATGGAATGATGACAACCAATCCCTCAGAGATACAAGCAATTATCAGGGAATACTATGAAAAATTATATGCCAACAAATTGGACAACCTGGAAGAAATGGACAAATTCCTAAACACCCACACTCTTCCAAAACTCAATCAGGAGGAAATAGAAAGCTTGAACAGACCCATAACCAGCGAAGAAATTGAATCAGTTATCAAAAATCTCCCAACAAATATGAGTCCAGGACCAGATGGCTTCCCAGGGGAGTTCTACCAGATGTTTAAAGCAGAGATAATACCTACCCTTCTCAAGCTATTCCAAAAAAGAGAAAGGGAAGGAAAACTTCCAGACTCATTCTATGAAGCCTGTATGACTTTGATTCCTAAACCAGACAGAGACCCAGTAAAAAAAGAGAACTACAGGCCATATCTCTGATGAATATGGATGCAAAATTCTCAATAAGACACTAGCAAATCGAATTCAACAGCATATAAAAAGAATTATTCACCATGATCAAGTGGGATTCATTCCTGGGATGCAGGGCTGGTTCAACATTCGCAAATCAACCAATGTGATACATCACATTAATAAAAGAAAAGATAAGAACCATATGATCATGTCAATCAATGCAGAAAAGGCCTTTGACAAAATTCAGCAACCTTTCTTAATAAAAACCCTCGAGAAAGTCGGGATAGAAGGACCATACTTAAATATCATAAAAGCCATTTATGAAAAGCCCACAGCTAACATCGTCCTCAATGGGGAAAAACTGAGAGCTTTTTCCCTGAGATCAGGAGCACGATAGGGATGTCCTCTCTCACCGCTGTTGTTTAACATAGTGTTGGAAGTGCTAGCATCAGCAATCAGACAACAAAAGGAAATCAAAGGCATCAAAATTGCCAAAGATGAAGTTAAGCTTTCACTTTTTGCAGATGACATGATATTATACCTGGAAAATCCGATCGACTCCACCAAAAGTCTGCTAGAACTGATACATGAATTCAGCAAAGTTGCAGGATACAAAATCAATGTACAGAAATCAGTTGCATTCTTATACACTAATAAGGAAGCAACAGAAAGACAAATAAAGAAACTGTTCCCATTCACGATTGCACCAAGAAGCATAAAATACCTAGGAATAAATCTAGCCAAAGATGTAAAAGATCTGTATGCTGAAAACTATAGAAAGCTGATGAAGGAAATTGAAGAAGATATAAAGAAATGGAAAACCATTCCGTGCTCATGGATTGGAAGAATAAATATTGTCAAAATGTCAATACTACCCAAAGCTATCTACACATTCAATGCAATCCCAATCAAAATTGCACCAGCATTCTTCTCGAAACTAGAACAAGCAATCCTAAAATTCATATGGAACCACAAAAGGCCCTGAATAGCCAAAGTAATTTGGAAGAAGAAGACCAAAGTGGGAGGCATCACAATCCCACACTTTAGCCTCTACTACAAAGCTGTAATCATCAAGACAGCATGGTATTGGCACAAAAACAAATGGAAGAGAATAGAAACCCCAGAACTAGACCCACAAACGTATGGCCAACTAATCTTTGACAAAGCAGGAAAGAGCATCCAATGGAAAAAAGACAGTCTCTTTAACAAATGGTGCTGGGAGAACTGGACAGCAACATGCAGAAGACTGAAACTAGACCAGTTTCTCACACCATTCACAAAAATAAACTCAAAATGGATAAAGGACCTGAATGTGAGACAGGAAACTATCAAAACCCTAGAGGAGAAAGCAGGAAAAGACCTCTCTGACCTCAGTCATAGCAATTTCTTACTTGACACATCCCCAAAGGCAAGGGAATTAAAAGCAAAAATGAACTACTGGGACCTTATGAAGATAAAAAGCTTCTGGACAGCAAAGGAAACAACCAACAAAACTAAAAGGCAACCAACAGAATGGGAAAAGATATTTGTAAATGACATATCAGACAAAGGGCTAGTATCCAAAATCTATAAAGAGCTTACCAAACTCCACACCCGAAAAACAAATAACCCAGTGAAGAAATAGGCAGAAAACATGAATAGACACTTCTCTAAAGAAGACATCCGGATGGCCAAGAGGCACATGAAAAGATGCTTAACATCACTCCTCATCAGGGAAATACAAATCAAAACCACCCTCAGATATCACCTCACGCCAGTCAGAGGGGCCAAAATGAAGAAATCAGGAGACTATAGATGCTGGAGAGGATGTGGAGAAATGGGAACCCTGTTGCACTGTCGGTGGGAATGCAAACTGGTGCAGCCACTCTGGAAAACAGTGTGGAGGTTCCTCAAAAAATTAAAAATAGACCTACCCTATGACCCAGCAATAGCACTGCTAGGAATTTACCCAAGGGATACAGGAGTGCTGATGCATAGGGGCACTTGTACCCCAATGTTTATAGCAGCACTTTCAATAATAGCCAAATTATGGAAAGAGCCTAAATGTACATCAACTGATGAATGGATAGAGAAATTGTGGTTTATAGACACAATGGAGTACTACGTGGCAATGAGAAAGAATGAAATATGGTCTTTTGTAGCAACATGGATGGAACTGGAGAGTGTTATGCTAAGTGAAATAAGCCATACAGAGAAAGACAGATACCATATGTGTTCACTCTTATGTGGATCCTGAGAAACTTAACAGGAACCCATGGGGGAGGGGAAGGAAAAAAAAAAGAGGTTAGAGTGGAAGAGAGCCAAAGCATAAGAGATTCTTAAAAACTGAGGACAAACTGAGGGCTGATGAGGGGTGGGAGGGAGGGGAGGGTGGGTGAGGGTGGGTGAGGGATATTGAGGAGGGCACCTGTTGGGATGAGCACTGGGTGTTGTATGGCAACCAATTTGACAATAAGCTTCATATATTGAAAAAAAAAATAAAGGAGTGTCAATGTTTCTGGCAATGCCAACATTCTCAAGAATAAATCCCAGAAACAAATATTTTATCATATTTACTAATGAACAATAACCAAAGCAATTTCCTAAAGAACTGGTCTCATCAGTGTAGTATTAAATTGTTTACTGGCTTTTGTAAATAGAAACCACTAGTGGACAGAGACACAGAACTACCAACCCAAACTACTTTTGTTGACTGGAATAAAACCACGTCCAAGGGTTTGATGTAATGACATTAGTACAGATATTTGGGGGCATATAGAAACAATTAATTAAGCAATTCTATTATTTAATTTCTAACATATTTCAAAGTTATAAAGTTCATGCAGTTTATGATAGAGTGAGAGTCCTGGATCCTTAAAAGGTAAAAGCAAAAGGTCTTTTTTTTTTTTTTTTTTTTTTTTTAATTTTTCAGGGTATTAGGATGCCTGGGTGGCTCAGTTGGTTAAGTGTCTGACTTCAGCTCAGGTCACAATCTCTCAGTTCATGGGTTCAAGCCCCACATCGGACTCTGTGCTGACAGTTCAAAGCCTGGAACCTGCTTCAAATTCTGTGTCTCCCTCCCTTTCTCTTCTCCCCCACTTGCTCTCTCTCTCTCTCTCTGTCTCACTCTCACTTTCTCTCACTCTCTCTCTCTTTCAAAAAGATGAATATAAAATGTTAACAAAAAATAAAAAAAATAATTTTCAGGGTTTTACACTTCATTCCATATCACATAGAAAACAGTACAGTCTAAATAAGCCCTGTCCAAAGGAATTTTCTATAATAATAAAAATGTTCTATATCTGCATTGTTCAATATTGTTTCCACTTATCATATAGGACAGTTGATCACTGCAAATGTAGCTAGTATGTATGACTGAGGAATTTAATTTTAAATTTTTTTTTATTTTACTTAATTTCATTTCATTTACATGGTCATACATTGCTGGTGGCTACTGTATTGGACAATGCATGCATAGATTATAATAACTATTAGTTACATAAGGGTGTACACAGAGTGTTTATTATATATCCATATTGGGTATCTAAAATCTGATGATGGAATTCTCTAAGGACAGCTCCGTGAATGACCAAGGCGATAATTCATGAACTGTGCAAATAATCCCAAGATGGAAAAGAAGTAGCCAGTATTTAGTAAATAGGTCAGAATCTAAATTATGTAGATAATTTGTCTACAGGATTAAAAAAACACCATGGAGTGTAGGGGTAGAACATTATAACATATACATATAGAAAAAGAAGGCAAATGCCTATATTTGAAATACTTATTTGCTAAATGAATTAGTAAACATCTAAGGAGACATGATAGATAAAGGTTGATTGTGTCTGTAGCAAAACTCTAACAGTATGGTTTCAAAAAGAAGATGCAATGTTAAGCAAGAGCAAGAACCTGTGAGGAACCCCACCATAACATAACATGGCCAGATACAAGTCTGATTTTTTACAACTAAAGAAAATAAGTGCAAAAGGGAAGAAAATTGCCAAGGGCGATGTAATAAGGCCAGGTATATAAAAGGCTAAAAAATTGTGAATACGACCAAACAAAGTATAATTCCAACATTCTACATGAAGAACTCCAGACTATTTCACTGCAGAATATCTGCAGAGGCCTTTAAATATGATTTAAGGTTCTCAACACTCTGGATGTTCCTACTGCATTTAAAATAAAACCTAAGCTCTTTACTATAGTCAATAGTCCCACAAATCTCATTCTTGTCTACTTTTCTAATATCATCACTTGCTACTCCCTTCCCTCTCCCACTCCCTCTCACCTCCCAGCTATGGGCCTCCTCTTAATTTCCATCATTGACCAAACTCTTCCAAGACCTTTGCATTTTTTTTAATATGAAATTTATTGTCAAATTGGTTTCCATACAACACCCAGTGTTCATCCCAACAGGTGCCCTCCTCAATGCCCATCACCCACTTTCCCCTCCTTCCTACCTCCCATCAACCCTCAGTTTATTCTCAGTTTTTAAGAGCCAAGACCTTTGCATTTGCTCCAGTCTCTACATGTCTGACTCCTTATCTTTTAGGTGTCAAATAAATGTCATTTTCTCAGACAGCCCCCCTCGCTCATCACTGTTTATTTCCTTGCTGGTGCTTATCACATTCTGTGATTATTTCCATCCAAACACATTTATTGTCTATCTCCTCCCTCAGAATGTGTTTCATAAGAGCAGGAAAGAGCCATTTATTCTCTACCATTGTGTATCACCAGTGCCCAGTACAATACCTGGTAAACAGTAGGCACTCAATAAATCTGTATTTAATAAATAAAGGAATGGATGAATAAGAGGACACTTAAATAAAAACACAAATGTCAACAGAGAGAAAATTATAGACAACACATTTGAAAAAGCAGATGACGTGTCATGTTATGTAAAGTTAAAACCAAATCAACTCATTCTACAAGTTTTTACATACACATAACTCAGAGCTACCTCCTAAGTCATGAAATGAGATCTGTGTGTAAGTGAATGCCTATTAAACTACTACTGGTATTTTGAGTTTTTACCAATGGAGCACAACATTATAAGTATTGTGTTAACATTATAAACATAAGTGCATTCGTGTATTCCACCTGTATGCTCCATTTTGTTCTTCACTACACACATATACACAGAATTATGCCTGACATATTACAAGAACTCCAAATATATGTGTTGAATAAGTAAATGGCTGAATGAATGGCAGGCAGTAATAGTAAAGTGACACCTTGTCATGACTTAATACATAGATTTCAATGCTTCGCAGATCAAATCATGCCCTAAAACACAGACCCATGCTAAGTAAAGCTGCTTTGAAAGGATGATTATTAATCATTTATAGCAGAAGTATTATGGAAGTATAATACATGTCCACTTCACTAGGAATGTAAATCCAGTCAGGGCTTCTTTCTTAACAAAGAGAAGATAAATCATCAAGAAATAGGATACAGCAGTACTGTGACACATTTATTAAAAATTACAGAATGAGGGGCACCAGGGTGACTCAATTAGTTAAGCGTCTGACTCTTGATTTCAACTCAGGTCTCAATGTCAGGATTTGTGAGTTCGAGCCCCGTATCTGGCTATGCACTGTCAGCTTGGGATTCTGTGCTTGGTATTCTCTCTCTCCCTCTCTCTCTCTGCCCCTCCCCCTGCTTGCACTCTCTGTCTCAAAAGTAAAATAAATATTTTTTACAAAATTACAGAATGAAAACACTAAACATAGGATCTTGAAATACTCCAATCAACAATCCCCTCTGGTTGTTGTAAGAAGCAGGAAACTGTCTCCTACTCTATTATTTGCATTTCTTCTCTAACTACTCAGTAAATGCACTGCTAAGCAGAAGCACTAGAAAGACCAACATAATAGAAATTTTATAGCCAAAATCCTTGAACTTATCTAAGAACTTAGAGAAAATAGTGCTCTGTAGTAGAAAAAATGGTATAAAAATAAAAAGGTAGACTGACTCCCTTATCAAAATAACATATTAATGATATATAGTAACGAACTGAATAAATCAACAAGTCTTTTTCAGTTTAGCACTCTGAATAAAAATGGGAAGCATATTGAACCAACCCGATAAAATCATAAAATCTAAATTGAAGTATCGTGCCTCTGAAAACTAAAAATGGATAAATCACTGTCATTAAGGAAGAAATATCTTAACCTTCTTCAGGTTTTCTGATCATGATGAACTAAAAGAACTAAACTATCTTCCTGGATTAGCATCTGTACCATGATGAATACTAATGAGATGCGTCAATATTAATGAGGAAAGGGCACACTGGTGTTAAGAAGCTTAGTCTAGAAGAAAAAGTGTAAATTTTGATTCAAAGAAGTTGACAGAATTCTGAACATTAGTGAATGACTTATGTAGCTTTATAACTGTGCACATAAGTAAAACAATTGCTATTTGTCTACTATCACCAAGGTTTTATTATTCAAAATTTTGAGAGCCAGTTCATTGACAATGGTCCCAGGACACTGGCCAAAAAAGTCTCATCACATTATATTATTTCTTGCCTAGAAAATGGCATTATCAATTTTTTTCCCATCTAAAAGATTTTTTTTGCAATAACTGTGGGAGCTGCACTAATAATCTATATCGTCTTGCAATTTAGTTTCTAGCTTGAAGACAAAAGACCACTATCTTCGTGATTAAGTGAGCTAGTAATAATATACACATGTGCAGCAGCTCAGAGCTCAACCACTAATTAGTTAATTAATTATACACTATTTTGAAAGGTACATAAGTTCAATTCCATGGAGCTGCATAGGACAAAGCTCCTATACATTAAAATAAATCATCACCACATTCAGATAGGCCCATTTTTTTCTTATGTAACATGTAACTCTATAAACTGAGGACAATTAAGAATGTGACCTTTAGATGCAGAGGTTTAAATCATCAACAGTCATGAAAGGCTGGTTTGAGATTAAATGTGGCACGGGAATAGGTTTCATTCACATTAAGGTTGGTCATTTGCATGACTGGCAGAGATTAATGAGGTAAATATAAAATACATTTCAAAGCAAATTTTATTACTCTTGTAATAAATAGTACACTTATGTGAGAGTGTCAAATTACCCAACTCCATATTTTTGGAGTATAAAGTATATTATATAGTATATTATTTATATATTTGGAGTATTTTAAAGTATAAAAGGGATTATTGAACTTTCATTATATCTTGGTTATAGACTTGTTTACCTCAGACTATCTTGAGCTCTATAATAATGGTATGACATTAAGGATATTAATGAGAATAGCAACTAGCATTGGTCACTATATGCCAAACCCTACATTAAATGCTTTATAACCATGATGTCTCTTAACTCAAGAAAGGACCTGGGAAGCTGGTACTATATAACTCTATAAACTGAGGACAATTAAGAATGTGACCTTTAGATGCAGAGGTTTAAATCATCAACAGTCATGAAAGGCTGGTTTGAGATTAAATGTGGCATGCCACGTTTTGCAGTCGCCATTTTGTAGATGAGGAAATTGAGGCTCAGTGTTGCTAACTACCTTGCTCCGTTTCATAGTGTTAACACAAGGTCACAGCCAAGTCAGTGTGACTCCATAGTTGGTATTGTACTATACTGCAACTCACATCAAGCTTCCATTTGGTTCATTAATTTAAATGATGGGGCAAAAAAAGAGATACCACCACAACTTAAAGATCAAATGGAAACTGATGGTTTACAGATGAAATAGTATGCACAACTTTTTGTTATATACACCTTAAGATATTTAACACTATCTTACCTGATCAGGGAGAAGTGATGATATTTTATGTAGACCCCTTCACTGAGGTTAGAAATATCCCAACAATAGGAAAAAACATGTAGCTGTAAGATTGGGTTTCAACTACATGTACATTTATACTGCCTCAGGAGAGGCGGCTCTTCACCTGAGTCACTCCTTCCCTGAAGACAGTATGGGCCTGTATGTTAGATTTAGCTTGTATATTAGGGCACAGCCAGTGGTGTTCCCTGAAATAAATATCTAGAGTAAATAGTCATTCACAGGCTGAATCCAATCCACATGTGTGTTTTGTTGGGCCCATGTAGTGTTTCATTAGTTTGTTTTTATTTAATCAACTACCCACATTTAAAAATACGAAAATTTTACAGAAAAAACCCTGGATTTCCACCTTATCTCAGTAAACAAAGACTTAGCAAAAATGATCTTAAATTCCCTCTTGATAAGTCCTTTGCTGGTGCCGGGTTTCAGTTGGCCCCAGTAGACAACTGGAGGGTACTTGCTTTCCATTCAGCCTCAAAGCCACTTCGCCCACAGACATTCTCTGCCAGGCCCCTTTTGGCATTTAGGTGGCTGTTCCTCATTTAGAGAGAAGCCTCATCCACCATCCAGCTTTGAGAACTTCTTATGTCCTCATGGGATTGTACTTGCAGCCTACTGTGCTGTTTGCACTTTCCTCCCTTGTTTTTTTAATGTGGTGCTGTGAAGGACAGCAGGGGTGGGCAAAGAGACCAAGATAGTGGTGCTGAATACAGACAAATTCTGTAAGCAAGAGGGCGATCTGGATCTCTGAAAGGATTGTTTCATATGGTTACTAAGCCACTAATACATATTTCATTCTGTGAAGACAAAGTCATTTAAAGGCGGTGATTCATCACTTGCATATTCAAAAATGCAATATCTAGAGTCAAATGAATTTAAAACTGAGTACAGAATAATTTTCACTGTTTAATTTCAATCCATATAATGTATATAAATCCATTCTTCTTTTTGTAGGTTTTGAACCTCTCTACTAAAAGCTCTTCATATATAAAGAGCATATATACAATATATGGAAAGAGAGATAATCCTAGCATATATAAAGAGCATATATAAAATATGCTATGTATGAAAGAGTAAAATGGCAATAGAAGAATTATATGAATCTATACATATAATTATGTAATTTAAAATTACAAATATATTGGGGTGCCTGGGTGGCTCAGTCGGTTAAGCATCCAACTTCAGCTCAGGTCACGATCATGGTCCATGAGTTCGAGCCCCATGTCAGGCTCTGTGCTGACAACTCAGAGCCTGGAGCCTGCTTTGTATTCTGTGTTCCTCTCTCTCTCTCTCTCTCTCTCTCTCTCTCTCTCTCTCTCTCTCTCTCACAGCCTGGCGCCTGCTTTGTATTCTGTGTCTCCCTCTCTCTCTCTCTCTCTCTCTCTCTGCCCTTCCCTTCCTCACACTCTCTCTCAAGACTAAATAAGCAAACAAAATTCAAAATTACAAATATACATATATATTTATGTGTGTAAGTGTATGTGTGTGCATATCTATGTATATACCCTTCCAAACTATTCTTAATGTAACTTTAAATCACAGTAATATTTTACAACAGAAAATTCTTACCTCAGCCAGAAAAACAACTAAGCACCAAATTAGCACAAAAATTAAGCTCTTATGGACAGTAACATATCGAAGGTATGTGTTCCATGTTGTCACTGGTGGTATGCTCTCAACATCGTCAAAAAAGCACTCCTAAAAAAAAAGAATCATGGTTACTACAAGGAGACAACACCGTTTCACACGACCATCGTGGTTTTATTTTGAATCTTGGAAATAAAGGAATACTAGTATTCCTAGGTAAACAAATTTCAACAAATATAAACCACTATGAATGACATGTGTGATGTCACTCTATAACCAGTATAATGTCCACTGAAGCAACACAGTTTTTTGAAAAATGAGAAATGCTGTAAGTTTTCAAAATTCTGGAAGTATATCACTGATTATATAACTGTACCAGCTTCAGACAATTTCACCATTTTAATGTTTAACAGTGTCACACCTTCTATCAAATACATTGCACCATCAAACTGAATTTTCCTAGAACTCTTCTTGATTTAACTTATTTCTTCAGGGCTCCACGGACAAACAGTTTGGAATTTTGTTGGCTATAGAAGTTTGCTAATAGACATGAAGGCCAGCTGATGTTTGAAGTTTCCTCTCTCTTTCCAGATATGACTTTTTTTTTTAATGTTTATTTATTCTTGAGAGAGAGAGAGAGAGAGAAAGAGAGAGAGAGAGAGAGAGAGAGAGAGAGAGAGAGCAGGAGTGTTAGTGGGGGAGGGGCAGAGAGAGGGAGACACAGAATCCAAAGCAGGCTCTAGGCTCTGAGGTGTCAGCACAGAGCCCGATGTGGGGCTCAAACTCATGAACCATGAGATCATGACCTGAGCCAAAGTCAGATGCTTAACCGACGAAGCCACCCAAGCGCCCCATGACTTGTTATATAATTCTAATCTTCAGTATATTTCCCTGAAAATCTTTTTTTTAATATTTTTTCAATGTTTATTTATTTTTGAGAGAGTGAGAGAATGCGTGAGCACCTGCAAACACATATGAGCAGGAGAGGGCAGAGAGAGAGGGATTTAGAAAATCCCAAGCGGGCTCTGTGCTGACAGCAGAGAGCCCGATGTAAGGCTCAAACCCACAAACTGTGAGATAATGACCTGAGCCAAAGTCAGATGCTTAGCCGACTGAGCCGCTCAGGTGCCCCTCCCTAAAAGTTTTTATTTGTCCTTTGGTAAATGCATTTCGAAAATTTGAGAAAGAGCAGTTCCAGATAGTACCAAAGGAAAAGATACTTTTGTTTCTTTTGAAGTCAACAAAATTCATAAGAGAATCCCCAGGAACTCTAAAAGGGGTTCCTATGAAATCGGAACATAGCAAACTAATTAGATGTAAAGACTTTTCAGGGGTATAGCTCAGTGGTAGAGCATTTGACTAAGATGTAAAGATTTTTGGAAACAAATAAACCTGGATTTAAATCTAAGCTCCACTATTGACTTCCTGGGAGCTGCCTGAGTTTAGGCAGCGGGACTTCTCTAAACTTTAGGGGTTTTTTAATCTGTAAATGAAGATATGTACTTTCTAGGGTAGTGGGGTGACTGACATTAGGAGTGATCAGTAAGTAGTAACTATTATCAAGGCATCTGGGAGGTTCAGTCAGTTAAGCATCTGGACTCTTGATTTCAGCTCAGGTCCTGATCTCAGGGTCCTGGGAATGAACCCTGCTTCAGGCTCTACACTGACAATGCAGAACCTGCTTGGGGTTCTCTCTCTCTTCCTCTCCCTCTGCCCCTCCCCTGCTCATGCACATGCACATACGTGCTCTCTCTCTCTCTCAAAATAAATAAATAAACTTTTTTTTTAAAAGGAACTATTATCAGTTACAGAGATCATTCTTTACAACTAAATTTATAGGCTTACATTTGAGAAATTCATTCAGATTGATATGAAACCATACAGAAAAACTATCCCTTAGAAAACCTTTGTAAAATTACAGAAATACTGAAAGTATGTATTTTAGATATCACCTTTGCTGTTGTCTCATTTTACAGAAGAGGAAAAATTGGTCCAAAGATGTGAACTGACTTGTACCCTAACCAAAATCATACTACTCTTAAATGATCTATGTACTAAATATGGCAATTCATTAAAATGCTGCCTGATTCATCCAAGGCACTTGAGGAATTTTTCTAATAAAACCCAAAACACAATAAACAAAACCCCTCCTCTTGTATATTGCTTCCTATTTGAAGAATAAAAGCATTTTATTCTTTAAAACGTAATATAAAAGGCTTTCTACCTGAAGGTTGGCATAGTATATGTTGAGTTTCATAAACCTTCTTTAAGAGAAATCTGTCCAGAGAACAAACTTCAAAGCAAATTTAAAAGATAAAAGAAAGCCCACTCTAAATTAAGGTAAGACTGACGTATAAGCCAGAATGTGAGTTAGTCCTGTCAAGAGACTAGATGCTTACATACCTTACATAGACTACTTGCATATGAAATACTTCTTGGCCTCTAAATAACTGAAGCTATTATTTGTTTATATATTTATTTATACTCCACTTCTTTCCACAGAGATTTTAAGGTAGTAACAAAGCAGATTCATTATAATTTATAATTTTTCTAATTGATTACTGGCCTAGTAAAGGACCCAATACTAGCCCTTACGTTATTTTTTTTAGGAAGAGATACACCCATGGCCAAAGGAAATAGTTCATTCTTGTACATTTTGAAGTTGCTTATATAATTTATGGATTCTGGACTTTCTGAATCTTAAAATAATCTCCACCTTAAACCCATTATTTGAGTAAGTTTTATATCACACTATATACTGCATTTCACTCAGTTGCACTCTGTTGCAAACAAAAAACCACTGATAATTTATACATACCTTTAAATCTTCTTCATTAATTTCTTCACTTACATCCAAGCCACTATCTAGAGATAATCGCCTTGAATATATATCCATTTCAGTTAAGTTTGTCTGAGGGGCCAGTGACATTTTTCGTGTGGATGCTGTTGTCCTTCGGTGAATGCTTTGACCTTGGTTCACAGAGGTCATCAGGTTCAGAACAGACTGCCTTCTTTGTCTCTGAAGTGTGGGGCCAGCATTGACCATGTTGCTTCGAGGCAGGACAGCCTCTCCTTGCTCGCCATCTGGAACTAAGGACAGCCTTCTCTCTAAAGGCTCATCAGGATCTCCTTCGATGCCATTCATTTGTAACGGAGTCTTTTGAACAATTGAAAATTTCCTTATAGAGTTGATTGGATTAAGAATAGAGTTCTTCCTTTTTTCACCAAGCTCTCCAGTCTGTTTAAAAGATTGCTTTTTTGTTTCATTCCAGGAGACTGCCGCATCTCCTTCCAATGAGAAACGCCGTAAAGTCTCAGTTATGATGGAATTTCTTCTTTCTGCACTAAACTGGTCAAAAGACTCATATCCCATGAGCTTGGAGCTGAAGTCAGGCCGTAGATTTTGTAATTCAGAAAATGTCCCATAAAAATAGCAGCTACCTTCATGTAAAATTAATATTTTGTCAGCTTTCTTTAAATGTTCCATCTTAGAAGTGACCAAAATCCTAGTTTTGTTAGCCATCAATTTACAGACACAGCTTTAAGAATATAAAAAGATAAAAATAAGATATCAATTGTATAAGAATTTTATTACAAGTCTATATATTGCATTGTAACATTTTATTAATGTATTCTTGTGTAAAACATCTATCATACAATGTCATTATTATACTTAAAATACCTCTAAAAGTAAAAATAGCAATTAATTTGGTGCCTCTTTCATTATTACAGCATGAAATATATTACTGAATTATTAGAGTATGCTAAATCATAAAATTGAGTGTTAACAGACCTAGAGTGAAATTAAATATCTGATATTAAATAAATGTTGGACTTTGAGCAAATTGGCAACCCTCTGTGTCTTGGTTTGTTCATACAGAAAATGAGAGAATTGTTAGATAACCTTTAAAGATCCCTGGGGAGAGGGGTGTATGCAATTCTGTATCTTCTAAAATGTCAGAGCTTTCCTGTTCTTTACATTTTCTATTAATTTCCTTTTACATTTTAAGATGGCCACAAATTTAGTTCTCAAGAGCTTATATTAAGACTAATCTAATTTATTAAAAAAAAAAAAGCAACAAACCAGAGAACTGAATAATAAATTTAACCTTCCTCTAATATAATTTCCCTTTAGTCTAAAAGTAAATCCTGACTAGTACCATCTAAGAGAGGCCACTTTCTTTTAGATATTAATACATTATATATTGTATAAAAAGAGGCATCATTCTAGATTATACTTTAACATACTAATGTAGCTAACAAAGTGTATATTAGTAATAAGTTACTTATCACAATTACAGGATTGTAAAAATCTTAGGTATTAAATTTAAATTGTAGGAAAGGTGCTTCTAGGGGTAATACAGCCATTTTATAGACATAGACTTCTACATCCTCATTGCTTAAAATCTTTATTTCAGAAAAGTATAATAATTCTCTTAATAAACTACTTTATAGCTCATGAAATCATTTTGAAACTGAAATCAAGTTGTAAAACTGTTCCTCTTAGGAACTTTACATACATTGTGCCCTAGTAGGAGCTCCAATAAAATGAAAATCCCTAGTTTTGTGTAACCAAGGAAGAGGTTCTATAGAAAGTATTGAGGTATATAAATAGTCTGAGCATTCACCTACGTTAAAACATTCAGCTTGTTTACTTTCTAAGAGACATCCTATCTAAGGAGAAGACAGAATAAAATACTAACACAAAAAAGTAAAAATGTTAAGCACAATAACCATTTAAAATAATATATGCCACAAGGCAATAATAATGTAAAAACTACATAGATAGTGATTGTTTTGACAATAGCAATGGAAGAAATTGGTTTACTATGTGGTCAGAACAGGTTTTAATGGAAGTGATTTTGAGTCTTCACTGTGAAGGGAAAATCAGATTTGGGTGAGTGCTATGTCACATTCTACCACAATGGTGGCCATATTTCTCAAGGGTAAAATGTCACCTATGATGGTATAGTTGTGCTTTCTTCTCTTTTAGCATGGCATGAGCATTATAAATTATTCAAAGAACATACCTTTCAAATATTTCTTTTTCTGTTAAAACATCCAGGTATCCAAAAGGAGAGTCTAACAGGTATAAATCAGCATCTTTGTACACTGCTCTAAAAAGAAAATGGAAATTAAATTATATTTTTAAATATCTCATGCCATTTAGTACAAATAATTTTAAATGAGAATCAAAAGGGTAAGTCTTAAAAGATTTTTATGGGTTTTCACAACATTTCAAGAATGATTAAACTGGCTTTGCTAAATGTAAATGATATAAACTAGCAGAAGTTAACAAACTGAATCACACCAGACCATACAATTTAAAATACTATCTTGAAAAAAGAAAATCTTCAATAATAGTATTTGTTTAGAGTCAAGAACCATGCTATGTGCTGAGAATACAGTGGTAAAAATTACATAGTCCCTGCCCTCAAAGATCTTGCATGTTGGTGGGAAAGCAAAAAAGAAAATGGACTGTTTCAATGCTATAAAATGTCAGAGACAGCAACTAAATAGCAGCATGAGATAAAAAGAAATGTTAAGTGTCTTTCAGTGTTGACTGCTACCAAAAAATTTTGGTATTGTGGCTATAATATTACTGTTGGATTTTGCTCCATGTAGTTTCAGTCTCTGTACCATATTTATAAGAATTCCAAACAAGAAAGGATAAATAATTCACAACAAAAATGTACACCCATATCCGTTTGATTTTTTAAGTTAAAAATATGTAAGTGATGAATCACTAAATTTTATTCCTAAAACCAATATTACACTATATGCTAACATATTTAAATAAATTTTTATTTCAATAAATTGAAATAAAAACTTGAAACAAAAATAAATTAAAAAATAAACTTTTTAAATGTTTATTTATCTTGAGAGAGTGAGAGTGCGAGCGAGCATGAGCAGGGAGGGGCAGAGAGAGAGAGAGAATCCCAAGCAGGCTCCACACTGTTAGCATAGAGCCCAATACAGGGCTCAATCCTAAGAACTTTGAGATAATGACCTGAGCCAAAATCAAGAGTCAGATGCTCAACTGACTGAGCCATCCAGGCACCCCATAAATAAAAATTTTATGAGCAAGTAAAATCTTCATTAAAGTGATCTTAGAACAGTAATAAGATGAAGATATAGTCTCATGTTAATAGAAATGAGATTAAATCTTCATAACATCTAAGCTTTTCAGGTGTGGTTGTTAGTAGCACTACCCTTACCCCATGCATAGGATTCAGGGTTTATGTATAACTCTTGGTATTTTCTGCAAAAATTGTATTCAATTAAAAACTAGAAATGGCAAAAAGGCAAAGTGAAATCTAAAAGAACTTTTGCAACATAGGGGCACCTGGGTGGCTCAGTTGGTTAAGTCTCTGACTTCAGCTCAAGTCGTGATCTCACAGTTCATGAGTTCAAGCCCCATGTCAGGCTCTGTGCTGACAGCTGGGAGCCTGGAACCTGCTTCATGTTCTGTGTCTCTCCCTCTTTCTTCTCCTCTCCTGCCCCTGCTCATATTCTGTCTGTCTGTCTCTCTTTCTCTCTCAAAAATAAACATTAAAAAAATTTTTTTAAAGAACTTTTGCAGTATAAATTATTTTTAAAGATAACATGCAAGAACTAGATAAAAGACCCCTATCAAAATACACCCTCAAGGTCTTTCACTGCCCCCTGCTCTGTCTTGCTTCTCTCTCTCCTTTACATCTATGACCACAGTTTCTCAAGAATTGGAAATAATATATTCACAACCCAAAACTGGACAACACGTGATGTGACACATTCCAATCAGAATAACAATAATTATTTTCAGTAGTAGCTCAAATTGTGTGCACCTTATAAATAAAACCAAATTTTAAAGTTTTGTAAATACAACCTCAAGTCTATGTTAAATGCCTAGACACCACATAGCATATCTTAAGTTTTGAAATGGAATGTTTAAGATAAGTCTTACTTTGACTCAAAGATTAGTCAATTTCTATTTATTTAGAAGCCATTATCTTGTCTGTGAATAATTGATACCTACTGATTTATTACTTCACAAGTAATCCCCAAATCAAGTCATGGTTTAATGCCAAGAGTCCAGAGGACCTGGTTCAAATTGTGACTCTACCATTTCCTGGTATAGTTTTTACAAGTGAAGCTCTAACAGCCTCAATTATCTGATGATCTCTTCTATAAAGTGGGGAGAACAATTTTCTCTTTGCAGGAGGATATGAGGATTAAGTAAAATTACACATGCATACATTAAGCCTAGAATAATACCAGGCAATTGCAGGTGCTCCGTAAGTTAGTTTACTCTTCCAGACTTTGAAAGCAGGAGAAAGTAAGGGAAAGGAGCCAAAATATCAATCAGTCAATGTGATTTGTTGTTGACAACTTTGGCAACACAGTGAGAAGAATTCTATTCAAATAAAACTGGAGGAACATTTGACATCTCATCTCACCAACAACTTTTTAAACTGAAAGTTCTAGTTTAACCACAAAGTTTTCTTCTTGACACAAATTAACTTTATGTACTTCTCTTCGACAGCTCAAAACGCTTAAACCAAGAATGTCTCTACCAAGGGACTTCACTGTCCCCTACAATGTTAGATGTGCTTGTCCTACTTATTTTTCCTTTAAAGATTATAGACTTTAAGCCAAGTGACATCATTTGCCTTGATATTTTTGTTATGAAATTGTTAATTATGTTGAAAATTTGAAAATGTAGGTTTTTCTAAA
Organism: Acinonyx jubatus; assembly: GCF_027475565.1. Lineage (NCBI taxonomy): Eukaryota > Metazoa > Chordata > Mammalia > Carnivora > Felidae > Acinonyx > Acinonyx jubatus. Next base: position 33,005,391 of record NC_069383.1, read on the forward strand.
CCAAGAAGTATAAACAGAAGTTTAAAGCAGGTGAGTACGTTGTGGGGTGGGTGAGTGGGGACCCCCTGATCAACTTAAAAGAAACACTTTTTTTTCCTTGTGTTGTGCAGAATTCCTGAGTTTTCTATTTGTAGTAAAGCATACCATAAGGCAACAAATATACAGACACCAAACTAAGAGCATGCATTTTGAAAAAGCCGTAACCTTTATCAAATATGAATAGTAAATCCTTATCTATAGTTCATAAAGGTGATTCTTAACCTGCTAATTATAAAACCCCAGGCATTTTTCAATTCCAGAAACAAAATATAAAAAAATAGAGCAATATCTATAATTTTTACGGGCATATTTACAACAAAAGCTCACTGAACCAATAATCAGATATTCACCTTGCTAAGGAAATTCTTGCTCGCTGACCTCCACTCAGTGTGATTCCACCCTCTCCAAGAACGATATTATCCTTCTCTGCAAACTTGGAAATGTCCTATTATCCAAAAAAGGAAGTTAGAGAGGAATTGTTAGTATATTTATGAATTTGAAAGGTATACTTTCCTTCAAATGTAATCATATATCAGACTGTTGCTTTAACCACAGCCAAAATTTAAAACATTTCATTCTCAATTATTTCAAATCCACTTCAATTGGTCAAGACATGGTTGAAATTTTAGAAGTAATTTTTTCTTTAACCTCTAGAATTTCATTCATGATCATGAAATAAGAATTGGAAAATATCAAAAGGTAAACCATATGTATATTTATGGGCGTGTAAACACGGGTGTATATAATCCATAGATTTGTTACACAAACTCAAGTACTATCAACATGCTAAAATGCATTACTTTCCAATTTCAACTCATTCTTCTAAAAGAAAATCTCTGGACACGAATACACCTAACAAGAAAAACTAAAAGAACACTACTCCCATCCCCTGCAGTACCTAAGCATATTCAGTGGATGACCAAGAATAAAAGGCAATTCCTTTCCATACTTTTCTCATCCATCCACCACCACAGGCTTCTTCCCCATCCATCCTCAGCAACTCAGCCCCATGTGCTTTGCCATCTACTTTGTCTCTCCTGTCATCACCACCTTTCCACAGGGGGCATAACATTCTTACTCCCAGTTAATAACTTCTCCAAGGCAACAAACATGCTAGACATTGTAAAAGGAGATTAGAACTTATAACAAATAGTCCTTGGAGAATAATCCCGGAGAATGCTAAATAACATCCCAATGACTTAATTAATCCTTTTAAGACAGGTTACAAAACAGTACCCAATTAAATGGCAAATTAATTGTACAGAGAACAGAAGTATCCATACAATATGGAAAATTCTACAAGGCTTTTTGGAAGTGATTAAGTTGGCCTGAGACATGAAGAATGAGTTAGACAGGTAACACTCTCCCTTTAGTTCAAAAAAAGTTACTCTCCCTGTGCTCTTCTCACCCCCAAATATCTGCTCTTTTCTTTTGTTACCACTTTCCTCTTTCTCCCTCCACTAAAAAAAAGCATTTCTATACTATGCCTCCTTTTCTTTAACAATCAAGAAGAATCCACCATCTCTCCTTGACCTACCACCACCATTATCAATATTTAAATTGTCAAAATGGTTACTTCTGTTATCCATTTGTTTCTGTTGTCTACCTTATGAAAGTTTATAGAACTTCATACACAAAACTCTAAACTTACAAAGCAGGTAAATTAACAAATATTCATTTATATTAAAAATGATTTTGCAGCTCCTGTAGGCTAGAACCATTACCCCCAAAGAACTGTTAATGTTAGTACTCCTGACCTAGGGGAACCAAAGGTCTGAGATAAAAAGTGCTGACATTTTGGAGGAGATTCAGTAGGACTCAGTGGAATTGACTATGCTGGCATTGGAGAAATATCACACACAGAGAAGTCACTGACAGCCAGTAGCCCTACAGATGAGAAGGACCTTCATAGTTATGAGATATATCAAAGAAAGTGCTTCATTTCTTTCTACTGAACTAAATGATTTTTTTCAACTCATGAGCCAAGCCATATATCTAGGATTCTATCCAAAACAAAGGACTCTAGCTAAATTCCACACTCTAGAGTCTGAAATCTTCAGCCTCACTGAAGAAGCACTTCCAGGAACTTCTTGGTCTTTATGCCTTTACTCAGCTGTGTTATGAAGCACATCCTCTGTACTTGATTTAGAGCAATTAGCAAGAAAACTGACATGTGTATTTCTTTTCTCCTGTACCATATTTGCTTCCCTCCAATCCCATTCTCTTTTAAAAAATAAATCCTTTGGAGTAAGAAAAATCAAGAATAGTTTGCCTTATGTGAATATATTGAGTGCAGGCTTTTTATAAAGGAAGCAGATTTATAAAGGAAGCTATTAAAAAGCCAGTAGATGCTGAAACTATTGGAGTTTTCAGTTCCCCAAATTTGAATTCAACACCATATTAGTTAAATCAGTTAAAAGCTTTTAAAAGCGTTTAAATTTAGAAATATCAGTAGTTATGTTGATGGTATGATTATGTCACAGTTTCACTTAGGGGATAGAATATGAATGTAGAGGATACAAAATCTTAGCCTAGTACGAGCATCAATAAAGATTTATGGAATGAAGGAAGAGAGAAAGAGGGAATGGAGAAAGGGCAGATAACCAAACATCAAGCAACAAAGAAATGGGTACATATAAGAAAAGGAAATGAAGAAATGTGTACAAAGTAGAGAAAGAAAATGGGAAAGCAATAGTATCAGAAGAAATAGATACCTGTAGAAAGAGGCAAGAAGATATTGGCAGACTAAAAGAGACCAGAAAAGTGGAGGGGAAAACAAGAAACAATAGAAGATCATGAATTATCATTTCCACTTTCCCTCTGAATTTAAATGTCCAAAGAGCACAATGCAATTTTATCTCATTAATTTGCTTTTCTTAAGACAATAAAGAACAGACTATTTCAGCCAAACTTCTCTCATTTGTCTCTGTATGCTACAGATATTAATTTTTTTCTGCTATTTCTGTTTTCACTATGTTTACACTATGTCATTTGCAAAATTTTCATTTTCATGAAGTTAATTTATCTATCTAGAATTCCTATATTGGTTAAAAAGTACTACTTCACTTTTATTTTATTTGTTTATTTTTAATTTTTTTTAATGTTTATTTATTTTTGAGAGAGAGACAGAGTGCGAGTGGGGGAGGGGCAGAGGAAGAGGGAGACACAGAATCTGAAGCAGGCTCCAGGCTCCGAGCTGTCAGCACAGAGCCCGACAGGGGGCTTGAACTGACAAACCGTCAGATCATGACCTGAGCTGAAGTCAGACACTCAACCGATTGAGCCACCCAAGCGCCCCAGTACTAACCTAAGTTATTCATATAATATTCTAAATTTTCTCTTAAAATGTTTATTACTCTTACAAAATTCAAAAAAATATATTCAAGGGACAATTTTTGTTTGTACAATGGTATGAGATATGAATCTAACTTTTTTTCCTTTTAGTTGAATAACAGTCATGATTTAGTAAATAAATAATTTTCCTCTGTTCATCTATCATCTACCATATATCAAATTCTCATATTTTATAAGATCTATTTCTGGGCTTTCTGGTTCCTCTGATCCATTTTCTATTCCTATACTAGTATTTTTGGTTTTGGTCATTTAATAGAGTTAAGTATGATTTAATATCTGACAAACAATTATTATTCATAAATGTTTTGACTTTTTGCTTATAGTCTTCTATATAATAACAATATCAATAACACCAATAGTAATAATAATAATAGCTAAAGAATACTGAGTGCCTACTATATGTCAGATACCATTTTAAGCACTTTACATGTATTAGCTTTTACAATATTCATCACAGCCCTATCCTCATTTTAAATATGAAGAAATTGAAAGTTCAAAAAGATAAACCAAGGCAGATAATGTTTTAGACCTTTCAATAAGAGCTTACAATGTTCTTCATCTATGTCCTATAAGTTTCCCATTAGATTTATCCCTAATACTTTTAAATTGGGATATAATTGAATATAGTTACAAATATATTTTTCTTGTGAGAAGAACTTACGAGATTTGCTCTCAGTAATTTTCAAGTGTACGTTACAGTATTGTTAGCTATGGTCACCTTGCTCTACACTACATCCCCAGGATTTACTTATCTTAAAACTGTAAGTTTGTACCTTTTGACCCCCTTCATCCATTTCACCCTCTCACTCTCTCTTGCCTCTGTTTCTGGAAACCACCCCTCTGTTTGCTATATCTATGAGTTCAGGTTTTTAATATTCCACCACTAAGTGAGATCATACAGTATTTGTCTTTCTCTGTCTGGTGGATTTCACTTAGCATACTACCTTCTAGTTCCATTCATGTTGTCGCAAATGGAAGATTTCATTCTTTTTTTATGGTTAGGGTTATAATATCCCATTGCATATATGCGTAGGTGGGTAGATATAGACAGACAGACAAAATACTTTCTTTATGCATTCATCTGTTTATGGGCACTTATTTGTTTCCATGTGTTGGCTATTCTAAACAATGCTGGAGTGGTCGTGGGGGTACAGATATTTTTCAAGACAGAGATTTCACTCCTTTTAGTCAAATACCCAGAAGTGCAATTGCTAGGTCATATGGTAGTTCCATTCTTAATTTTTTTTGAGGACCCTCCACACTGTTTTCCATAGTGGCTGCACCAGTTTACATTCCTGCCATTATCTTTCAGTATTTCATTATCTTTCAGTATTTATTATTTTCTACGATTGTGAATTGAATAGCTTTCTATTTTTACTCCTTGATAACTATTGCTTGTGTGAAGAAAAGCTAGTTATTTTTGTATGCTTATCTATTGTCCAGACATCTTATTATATTCCCTTATTAATTCTAACAGACTTCTGTGTTCTGTTTGTTTGCTCTTTGCTAGAACTTCTTGGGTTTTTTTTGGATAAACAGCCTTTTCACGAACACAATATTATCCCTATTTTAAGACAAACAGCATTAACTTTTCAGCATTAAAAATAAGGTTTACTTTGGGATGTTGGGTTAAAATAAAGTTACTGTATTTATGAAGTTCCTTCTACTTCTATTTTTACTTTAAATTTGTATTACAAATGACTGCTGATTTTTATGTACACTTTTAGCATCTACTGACCTTGCTATATGGTTTTCTTCCTTGTCCATATAACAAATTATGCTGTATTTACAGATTTCTTTACACTGAAGCACTTTTGCATTCCTATCATAAACCTTTCTTTGTCATATTTTATCATTTCTTATATCATGCTGGAATATATTCATTAATATTTCATCTGATAACATTTTACTTAAATATCTATATCATAAGTATGATTAACTGTAGTTTTATTTTTTTATATTATTTTTCAGATTTTGGTCCTAGACTATTCTGGCTTTAGAAAATGAATTGGAAAAAAGGGAACCCTCGTGCATGGTTGGTGGGAATACAAAAAGTAAAATAAGACACTAAGACAAGTACTCATGATCTCATTTATATATGGAATAAAAAAATGAATGAACAAAACAGAAACAGACTCAGATACAGAGAAAAAACTGGTGGTTGCTGGAAGAGAGAGGGATGGGGGATGGGCAAAATAGGTGAAGGAGATTGAAAAGTAGAAACTTTAAGACACAGGGATACAATGTACAGCATAGGGAATAAAGTTAGCAATGCATAACAACTTTGTATGATGACAGATGGTAGCTACATTTATCATGGTGATCACTTCATAATACATATAAATGTTGAATCATTATGTTTTATACCTGAAAGTAATATAATATTGTATGTCAACTACACTTCAATTTAAAAAAAAAGAGAATTAGTTGAAGAGCTTTCTATCTTTTTCTATGGTTTGGTATAGTTTAAATAATATAGGAATTATATATTACTTAAGGGTGAGATACAGTTCAATTATAAAATCATCTAATGATAATGCTTTTTGAAGTAGTAGACACAAAGCCAGCTTTAGAGTGGCAATATGTCTATTCAGGTCTTTTTTTAATGTTTATTTTTGAGAGAGAGAGAGAGTGAGAGAGAGACAGAGCACAAGTTGGGGAGGGGCAGAGAGAGAGAGGGAGACCCAGAATCCGAAACAGGCTCCAGGCTCTGAGCTGTCAGCACAAAGCCGGATATGGGACTCGAATTCGGGAATGGTGAGGTCATGATCTGAGCCAACACTTAACCAACTGAGCCACCCAGGCACGCCTTCAAGTCTTTTTGTGCTTTGAAAGAAATTTTGATCATTTATATCTTGCTAGCAAATCACCCAGTTTCTCTAGGTTAAGAAAGGTTTTCTTAGGTTTTTAATTTTGGATAGCAGTGGTGATAACCTCTGGTAGATGTACCATACTTAAAAAAGAAGACAATGGTATTTTACATACCACTAAAATGCTGTCAAGGGATGCATTGCTAAAAGATAAAATCTTTTCTAACACTTACAACGTATGCAATTAATTATCAGTTTTGATCTTAATTTTGAAGATCTCTCCTCTTAAACTAAGACAGATTAAATATGTAATGATTTTATTAGGGGAAATACTGGTGTAAAAGGAAATAGGAAAGAAAGCGGGGAGGCTGAGAGATATGTGAGACCTTAGTCCAAGTCCAACCCCTGAGTGAAGGAGAGAAGTCCAGAAGGTTGTGTGGAAAGACCCTAGATCACCATCTGAATCTAACCAACTTTTGAAAAGCCATCTGGGAATCTCTGAACCAAAACAAGTTACTAAGTCCCACGTCCTCTAAACACAAATCTGCTTCTGTATCCTGCCACACTCAATCATTCATGGGAAGCTGCCTGTGCAACTTGAAGTCTCAAGACAAACTCAGTGAGTGGAGGATTTCAATGTATGGCAACTGGGGCCATTTCTCAGATCCGCTTCCTGCAACAGTGATCCATATGGCATATCTCATAACCACCGCAATACCTTACACCCTCAAATTGGCAAAGGATATGAAATCAGAACGACAAACAAACATGAAAATATCTCACCACTCATCATGGAACTACAAATTAGAAAAGAGAGAGACAGAGACAGAGAGGGAGAGAGAGATAGGACTTTTTACAAACTAGAATGCCAAAAATTAAAGTCTCTGTCAATAACAAGAGATTTCAAGATGTGAGTCAATGGGAACACTCATAAATGACTGGTGATGGTATAAACTGATACAGCTACTTTAAAGTACAATTTGGCAGTATCCAGTAAAACTGGAAATGTGCACATATACCCTAAAACACCAAAATTCAGTTGCTAGATATCCACACCAGAGAAACTCTTGCAGATGTGCAAAGAGAAATGTTGAAAGATTTTCATCACAGTATTAAGTAAAATCTTGAAACAATCTAAATGTTCATCGGTATCACAATGAGTAAATAAAATGTGATATAGGATTATAATATAACAGTTAAAAAGAATGAAACAAATTTCTACATGTAAGTAGCATGTCTAGACCTCAAAGAGGTAATAGGAGCAAAGAAAGCAAGTTGAAGAATGATGTATATAAAGTATACCATTTACATAAATTCTAAAACTACACAAACAAAACTGTTAAGTATTGTTTGTTGATAAGTACATGTATAAATGGATGCATATTCATTTAAATAAATCGGAAAAGTACATACCACATTCATCACAGTAACCACTTGAAAGTTGGGGTTTTGTAGAAGAATAATGGTGGAAAGATTTGGTAAAAAGTTATACTTAGGGGCGACTGGGTGGTTCATTCGGTTGAGGGTCTGACTTCAGCTCAGGTCATGATCTCCCAGTTCATGAGTTTGAGCCCCATATTGGGTTCTGTGCTGACAGCTCAGAGCCTGGAGCCTGCTTCAGATTCTGTGTCTCCCTCTTTCTCTGCACCTCCCTTACTCGAGCTCTGTGTCTCTCCCTCCCTCCCTCTCTCTCTCTTTCAAAAACAAATAAACACTAAAAAAAATTTTTTTTTAAAGTTCTATTTAGAGGGCACCTGGGTGGCTCAGTTGGTTTGGCTCTTCATTTTAGCTCAGGTAATGATCCCAGGTTTGTGCGATCAAGCCCTCTGCCAGGCTCCTTACTAAGCATGGAGTCTGCTTGGGATTCTCTTCATCTCTCTCTCTCTCTCTGCCACCCTTCTCTCTCTCTCTAAAATAACAATAAAATAAAGTTCCACTTAGAATTTGTCCAGGCCCCTAATAATGCAATTAGAAAACAGGAATATTATCATATAATTGTTTCCTATCCAGAATGGACACTAGTGGTACAGACTACCTTTTAAAAAGCATGAAAAAGAAAAGAAAAGAAAAGAAACGAGAGGAAAAGAAAAGAAAAGGTTTCCACACCTGAAAAGAGTTGAGGTTCTGAGCTAGTATATTTAGACTCCTTTTCTGGAATGAAGCCATTTGTGAAGAAAAATGTGTGTACATGTGGATAATTTCATAAGTTTCTTAGAGAGTGTAATTAATAGGAAATTGCTAAGTTTCAAATGAAACAAAATAGTGGGGATAGATTGAATAGAATTGTGAATAAGCTCATTATTTTAAGATCAAATATATTAGTAATACCAACATCCTGTTTCTAACGTGAGTACTTGCTCTGATTGCCTAGTTTATTGATCATTTGTAGATTTCTTTATTAGTGTTTGGCTTTTTCTATTTGATTAAATATAAAACACTTTGTTTTGTATACATAGTTAATCTTTATCTTTGCTGATTAGTAAGGGCACTCAAATCTGGTAATATATTTGCCTTAAGGGTGTTGGTTTTCAGCCTTCACAGCACATTTTCTTTCATGTGAAAATTATAATCCAAAAAAAAAGTTATGCCACTTGGTACTATCATGAGTTTAACAAGCAGTGTTGCTTAGAGAAGCCCTGTGCACAGAGACAAATGCTATTTTCTCTTTATTTGCACATAGCTTGAGTTCCTTTGGAGCTATCCACAAAAATTGTTACAGGAAATCATTCAGTGACATTAAGATGCTGGGCATGATTTGACTTCTTAAATAAAAATTGATGACTAAGATTTTTTTAAATATTTATTTATTTTTTGGAGAGAGAGAGAGAGAGAGAGAGAGAGAGAGAGAGAGAGAATGAGCAGGGGAGGGGAAGAGAAAGAGGGAGACACAGAATCCAAACCAGGCTCCAGGCTCCGACCTGTCAGCACAGAGCCCGATGAGGAGCACAAACTCATGAACTGTGAGATCATGACCTGAGCTGACAGCAGAGTTTATCTACAGATAAAATAAAATATGTGGACAATTGGTTCTCAAAGTGAAGTATGTAGACCGATTATTTCAGAATCACGTGGGGAGCTTGTTAACAACGTTGTACCTATTCTTACTCAGATGAATTAGGGAAGAGCCCAGGAATTTGCATTTTGTGGTTATTATACCTACTCAAACAGATACTTACTCTTTAGGGTAATTTCCTTTACAATGCTGGTCAGAAAGGCAAATGCCATCTTCAAAGAACTCTATGCATGTACTGGGTCTGTTTGAGATTGTAAAGCACTTTGAAAATACTTAGATAAAGAATACTAGAGAGGGTCAAAGTAATGCTATAATAAGTGTGCAATAAAGATTAACTTATTATTAAGAAAAGCATTCTATACCCAATGTGATGGATGCACTTCTCACACAAATGTTTACCATTTTATTTTTTTAAAATGCACCTAAACACCACCCTAATATGGTTCAACTGAGCCAGACAAACCAGAAGTTGTTAAAGAGGAACTGCTAACATAAAGTTCATTAATTCTGACTTGAGAATACATTTATTACATTAAAGAGGGGGAGAACTTTAAGAAAAGGGTGGAGTGTTACATTTAATGGTTCCTTGCAATTTTGCAATATTTGCTGAGTACATTTGAGCTTCCTGTGACTTTGTAGATAGGAAAAATCATAAACCTTGCTTTATGGCTACCTTATCATTCTTTAGAACAACCTTGACAATATAGCTGCTTGTGGTAAGGGAGCAGGGTGTGAAGCTTGGGTTGAGGGGACATGAACTTTAGAGGGAATAACATGCCATAAAGCATGTCTTTAACAGTAAATCATCGGCCAGTTAGTGCCAGCGTTATTAATGTTTAATAATTACTAAGCACTTTTGCTTTATACACAGGGAAAATGAGCATGGAGGGAGAAGAAAAGAAGTGTTGGGGGAACAGAAAGAAGGGGTGAGGAGGAGAGAGGAGGGAAGGAGAGAATGTGAGAAAGTCAAGAGTTGTAGGAAGAAAGAATTAATTAACCATTTTTGCACATAGCTTTTATAAACATGGATGTGTTATCTTGAGAGTGTTGGGTAGCTCTGTATGATATATCAACAGAGGTTAACTTCTACAGCAGGAAATATACATGAATGAATTCATAAATTAAAAATTGGAGTTCTGTTTATTAGGAAAGATAATATTGACCTAAGTCAAACTTGATACACATAGCTGTACATAAAAATACTGACTAAAGATTAACCCTGCTGGAAAGCATAAGAAGTGAGAACTTTTTATCAACCTGAAAAATAAAAGCTCTTCTTTCCCTGAGATTTGGCACTGGCCAGATTTATAGCAGAAAACTCAAAATCCAGTATAATTTTTATTGTGGCCAACAAAAGTACAAAAAGCTAGTTCTTTTACATAATGGATGTTACGGTCTTGTCACCAATATTAAACAAAAGTTTAAACTATTAAATTAAATTATTAAATTAAAATATTAAACTATTGCTTAATATTCAGATATATGTGGTTTTATGCATGAGCTTGTGAGTATATATGCAATTTTGTTCATATCTCTAGCCTCTTTAGTGTTTATTTCTGTATGTGTGTAAGTCTGTATTTGTATTTGAAAATAACATAAGCATTTTTATTTTATTTTTTAACATTTATTTATTTTTGAGAGAGAGACAGAGTGCGAGCAGGGGAGGGCCAGAGAGAGAGGGAGACACAGAATCTGAAGCAGCTCCAGGCTCTGAGCTGTTGGCCCGGAGCCCAACATGGGGCTTGATCTCACGGTGAACTCACAAACTGTGAGATCATGACCTGAGCCGAGCTTAACCGACTGAGCCACCCAGGAGCCCTACATAAGCATTTTTATTTATTTATTTTTAATTTTTTTTAATGTTTATTTATTTTTGAGAGAGACAGAGACAGAGCATGAGTTGGGGAGGGCAGAGAGAGAAGGAGACACAGAATCCAAAGCAGGCTCCAGGCTCCAAGCTGTCAGCACAGAGCATGATGTGGGGCTCGAACTCATGAACCATGAGATCATGACCTGAGCTGAAGTCAGATGTTTAACTGACTGAGCCACCCAGGCGCCCCTACATAAGCATTATTAAAGGAAGACCTACAAAATGCAATGATTTAAGGTACCCCTGGGTAAGTGCAGTTAGGAAGTACAGTTAGAAAAGATACTTGATTAAATAAAATTTTGGAAAAAAAAAAGATAATTGAAACAAACAAAAGAATATTGTTTCTTTTATTCTGGCTCTACATTAGACTCATTTAACTCCAGATTTCAGATTCTCTGAAATGACATTTAAAAATCTACTTTTGAAAAGCTCCCTAGGTGATTTTGATTCAGTTGATCTAAGAATTGGCATTAGGAAGCTGTTAATTCCTTTACTATCTCTTTTAGGTCTACCCACCCAAGATTCTGGGACACATCCAATGCCTGATAAGGCACCCCTTTCCTAGTACCTTGCCAGCTCATTAGTATCCCATAGTTGATCCTGCTCTGGACTTCCTAACTAGTCTCCCAGCTCCCTAGTAACTAAATCTCCTGATTTGTAATTCAGTTCCTTAGGAGACAAGCTTCAATACTTTCTTACCTGTTTTCTCTGAAGTAATACCACCATGACCCTTATTTTCTCAAGAGCTGACTGGAAGACCAGCTGCTCAACTTGCTCTGAGCAGGTTTCCTCTCCTATGTGGACTTGCCCAGCTACTTGGACTTCCATATTTTATTTTTAAATTTTTTAAAAATATGTCACTTATTATCAATTGTACCTTTAAAAAATTTTAACTTTATTTATTTATTTTGATAGAGGGCAAGAGTGAGAGCAGGACATAGGTAGAGAGAGAGGGAGAGAGAGAATCCCAAGCAGGCTCTACATTGCCAGTGTAAAGATCGATGTGGGCTCGAATTCACAAACCGTGACATTATGACCTGAGCCAAAGTCAGACGCTTAACCAAATGAGCCACACAGGTGCCCTGGACTTCCATATCTTAAATTAGAGGTTATGAGGCATGGACATGAACATGAGATTCTGCCTCAAGGGTAAAGGAAAAGGAGAAGATATTTTGGGAGAAGATCGGGGAAGAAATTTCCTGATTTATTTAAATTTCAAGTGTGTTAGTATAGGTGGTTTTCCCAAGATATGCTTATTTAGGACCATGGTAGCTTCACATATCATTTCCATGAAAACAAATAGCCTTGCTAAAAATAGTTTTCATAACTATGTCATGGAATTCTCAATGCCATTAGGTCACAAGTCTTTGTTATCATAACATTCTCCTGTACAAATGGCAGACTTACAATCTTAATGGTTTAATAATACTGTTACCATCATAGTGAGATTAACTAGCCTGAAGTTCTAACTTAAAGTCAGCAATGTTCAATGGATAAGTCATTAGGTTCTAAGATAGAGTTTCTCATCTAATAAGCAATAACCCTAATTGAGCACATAAAAAAAAAAAAAAGAGGAATCAGAAGACTTGGATTCTCTTGCTGGTCCCATCAATTATGGATCTTCAACAAGTCTCTTAAAATTTTACTTCCTTTTGTTTAAAATTTGAATAACAATATTTGATAAACTTCTAACCACAACATCTCCATTATCCTCCTTCAGTTTGCATATTATATTAGAAGAATCTTCCTGGGGGCACTTGGGTGGCTCAATCAGTTAAGTGTCCAACTCTTAGTTTTGGAGCAGGTCATGATCTCATGGTTTTGTGGGTTTGAGCCCTGCATCAGGCTCCGTGCTGACAGTGTGCAGCCTGCTTGGGATTCTCTCACCCTCTCTCTGCCCCTCCCCACTCACACTGTCTCTGTCCTTTCAAACTAAATAAATAAATTAAAAAAAATAATCTTCCTAAAACATTGTTTTTATTATGGCATTTCCCCCAGTAAAGAAAAGCAACTGTAGAAGATTCTATAGACCCGCTTGCTCTCCTCCCAGGGACATTCCTGTGCTCCCGCTAATTACCATGTTTCTCCGACTCCTCTACAGCTAGAATGCTGTATGAGAATTGGATTTCACCAATTGGATTTACTTATACGAAATACAAAAATTAAATGGATGCCTTTGTCTTTCTGCCTCTTTTGGCTTTTTTTTTTAATTGCTGGCAAAAGGAAGAACAGAAACTATGATCTGACTGTGCTCTCCCAGTTCAGCTATCACTATATACCCTTCTCTTTCCAGACCCAGTCTTGCTGTCTTGTCTAGAGTTCTTGCAAAAATGTAATGCTGTCTCCTGGCTCCAGGCCCATTTCATTATGCATTCCAACCACATAGAGCTGACTATAGCTCCTCGAATATATAGTGTTCCCTCTGGGCTCCAGGCCATGTACATTATGTTCTCTTCCTGGAATGTTTTCCCTGTCCTTCTTTACTGAAATGCTCCTACTCATCCATCATCTCTCATGTGAGACATCACTTCCTCCAGGGAAGCCTCACCTGAACTTCTAAGATCAGTTTCAATGCTTCTTCTATGTACTCATTTAAGGACCCTATATTAATCATTATTATAGAACTGATCAAACTGCTCTTGTTTTTACTTGGTTATCTCCACTAGAATAAAAGCCCCTTGAGGACAGGGACTGTGTCTTGTTCACTAATAATTCCCAGAGTTTGGGGGTGCCTGGGTGCCTCAGTTGGTTAAGCCACCAACTCTTGATTTTGGCTCAAGTCATGATCTCATGCTCAGGAGACGGAGTCCCATGTCAGGCTCTGTGATGAGCATCGAGCCTGCTTGGGATTCTCTCTCTCTCTCTCTCTCTCTCTCTCTCTCTCTCTCTCTGCCCCTCCCCTACTTGCACTTTCTCTCTCTCTCAAAATATAAATAAACTTTAAAAAATAATTTCCAGAGTTTGGAGCACTTACAAATATTTACTTACTGAGTGAATGTGTATACACGTGTTTCTTTTCCCTCAAATGCCTGTAAGTCAAAAACTAATGGCACACAGGGATCCTTGCTACACTTGCAGACAGCATCCCGAGTGCCTAATGTACTACTGTGTCCACAGTAGGAACTCAAATATTTGTTTAAATAAACTTTTTAATTTATTGAATTTAAATCAAGACTAACTAAACCTCTGAATAAAAATTATTATAGACTTGGTTCTGAAAGACATTGATGGTAATACAATTGCCATTTCTAGGGTCCGTTTTGTCAAGAGAACACTTATACTCAGAATTTTTAGAAAAACTAAATTTACCTTCCTGCAAAGACCTTTATGAACATTACAGGGTTCTAAGGTTCTATTAAAACATAAGTGTAAAATCTTCCCTTGATCTTGACTTATTAGCCCCTGCTACAAAAAGGGAAATTCCAAGAGTACAGAGCTCAGAATTCCAGTTCTTCAAGAGGGATGAAACCTTAGACATATATATATAAAATGATATAGCATGGCTTTGACCTTTGGAAAACTCAGTGATTTTTTTAAATATGAAAACATAGCTTAAATATCTTAATTTCATATATATTCATGAGATAGCCTGGTCCCAGACAATTAAAATTACATGTTTATAATACTGTTCTATTGACTTGCCCAAATCTTACTAAGACAAGCAGTCTTAGGGCTATTTTGGTTTTAGAGATGTCAAGCTAATAATTAATTCCAAAATTGTAATTTTAATACCTAAAAAATAGTTCACGCTTTTAGAATTCAGCACAAGTTCACTTCGACTGCAAACTCTAAGCAAAGTTGTCACTAGAAGATTAAAGTGAGAATTTGATGGACCGATGTGTGCAAGCATTTAGCATAGCAGTACTGACATGTGCTCTCTCAACAGATGTTAGCTAGTGCATTTATATTTATTTATTTAGTAATGTTTATTCTTTTTTTAAAAATTTTTTTTTCAACGTTTATTTATTTTTTGGGGGACAGAGAGAGACAGAGCATGAATGGGGGAGGGGCAGAGAGAGAGGGAGACACAGAATGGGAAACAGGCTCCAGGCTCTGAGCCATCAGCCCAGAGCCTGATGCAGGGCTCAAACTCACCGACCGCGAGATCGTGACCTGGCTGAAGTCGGACGCTTAACCGACTGCGCTACCCAGGCGCCCCAATGTTTATTCATTTTTGAGAGAGAGAGAGAGAGAGAGAGCACGAACAGGGGAGGGGCAGAGAGAGAGAGGGAGACACAGAATCCCAAGCAGGTTCCAGGCTCCAAGCTGTCAGCACAGAGCCTGACGTGGGGCTCAAACCCACGACCTGTGAGATCATGACCTGAGTCGGATGCTGAACTGACTGAGCCACCCAGGCGCCCCTAGTGTGTGTTTAAGTTCCAGGGCTCAAATGAAGTGAAATAACAGTTCAGTTCAGGAGACGCTATGACATTTCTGTTTGGTTCTGGTTCAATAGTTTTATAAAATAAATGTACTTGCTTCATATTACAGTAAATAAATGGCAGTGCTTTCAGACTTACTTAATTACTTATTAGGAGAAAATTGCAGGTGGTTCAAGGTACAGTCACTAAGTGTGGTTTATTCTGGTTTAGGGGACATAGTTCAATGTGCTTCAAATATCTGTTTTACATCTCCACTAAGTCTTGGCTGCTACTGAATGCAATTGTTAATTCCTATAGCTCCTTTTTATGTACAGATCTCCCAACTGAATATTCCTGAATTCTCCTGTAGTGGTGGAATGACCATCCCAAGGTTAAGCTTCTATTCATATAAGTTAGTTTTGGCCAGATCTGGAGATCCAGAAGTAAAATTCAAATTTAATTAGACTTATGGTATCTGTATGATGGAGTTTATATTCCAGACCAGTCACTAACTCATTTCTTTGCTTACTTCCCTCCCAAGTTTTTCATACTTCTTGCCAATTTCCCTCCCAAGTTATTTTTTTCTTTTAGTAACTTCTTGCCAAATTTTCTCCCAATTTATTTTTTTCCAGTGACTTAAAGATGAAAACTGCCAAGCAGCAGTGGTAGAGAAAACACAAACAGACTTTAATTCTGCAACCTACATAGTAAATATTTTTTTTTACAATGCATATGTAATGGCTGCCAAGACAATTACTTAATGAAGACCATTTTGTGGTTGCAAAAGGATCTCAACAGCTTTGTGGAAACCGATTACATATCCTAAGTCCCTGACCTCTTCTCATATCCCACGCCCCACCTCCCACCACGCACTATCATAAAAGCCAAACCCAGGTACTTTTACAAGAGAGTGAGTCACTGAATAAAATCAGTCCAACTACCCATTTACCCAAACACCAGCCTGCCTAGAATTCTCTTGCTGTCTGCTATGGGGTTCTGTGGTAGGATAAGGTTTTGGTGAAGTGTATAAAAAAAAAAAAGCAGTATCCTGGAAAAAAAAAAAAAAGACAAGAGAACAGTGAAGTCTGACCTCTTTTAGTAACGAAACAGAGTTACAATCTCCTTAAGGGATAAGTAAATTAATGAGGGCCCAATTACACTGATTCCTCTTTTTAAGATAGCAGAATCTCCAGTGCTGGTTACAAAAGTGTACAAACATTTAGAACTCTAAAGGTAGTCTGGCAACACGGAAAAAAAATGGGAGGATAAGTTAATGGGCACCAAAATATAAAATGGTATTTAAAAATAACTATAGGGGCGCCTGGGTGGCTCAGTTGGTTAAGCATCCAACTTCAGCTGGGGTTGTGATCTCAGGGTTCCTAAGTTCAAGCCCCACGTAGGGCTCTGTGCTGACAGCTCAGAGCCTGGAGCTTGCTTTGGATTCTAAGTTTCCTTCTTTCTTTGCCCTTCCCCCTCTCGCACTCTGTCTCTCTCTCAAAAATAAATAAACATTAAAAAAATAATAAAAATTAAAAATTAAAAATAACTATAAATTTGCCTAGGAATCCACTATATTATAATCTGGCTCCAGAGTAGAAACTGTAAACCCATATATGGAGATGTTCCCAAAGCAGAACTGACCGTGACTGCACCTGACTTGTTCACTCGTGTCTGCACGTTACCAGTTATTCTATCAGCCCAGAGCTGTCTCCGTGCCCTTCCCTGCGATAAAGTCTTTAAGCTATCCCTCAGAGTGAATAGTTTTCAACAAACTGAAATCAGAAAACTATGTGAAATATGTTGTGCGTACTTTTTCCTATCCACACAGATTTACACCTAGCAGCCTACTCCTATGACCATAAGCATCACCACATACGCAAGTGCTTTGTAGATACTAGAGCTGAACAAAAACACAAAAATGAGGAAGAAAATATTCCGTTCTCATCTCCAGTTTCCAAGTCTAGCTGGAGCACATTAAGAAACAGATCAATGCTGGCAGTCAAAACGAAAACATATTGAATCATGAATGTTTGTATTTGCTGATGGGGCCACATAGAGAATACATCAAGGGTTTCTTTTGCTGGCACCAGCTGCTTAACCCTCAGGGATTCTGTAGGTATTTCATGTTCCTATGCTCCAAATTCCTCCACACTTAAAAAATAAAAACTTCATTTTGGCAGACTCTCACTGGCCTTTTTTTAAAAAAGGTGAGGAATACTTGTTTAACAATGACAACAAAAGTACAAAAGTTGGAAACTCTTTAGTACTGAAAATAGGGGAAACTTTTGATTCTGAGTAAGACCATCCAGAACTTCCAATTACTTTTTTTTTGTTACTCCAGCAATAGTATGCTGGTGTCATGATTCCAGCCCTGAGACTGTGAGGCTCAGGGGAGAACACGTTCCGAGGAAAATTCTTGTAACTGGCATGCCTACTCCAAAGTATTTCTGAAATAGTCACCTAATAAGAATTTACCATTCTGCCTATTGAAGTCCTAGGTGGAGTACACCAACATAAACTTTTTAGAATCACTGCTTTCAAGCAATTCATCATGTAGTTGGATAGATAACAGCATACAGGGACTATTCAGCAATGAGAAGAGTACCCACTACCACACTAATATGCTCATTGTACCCGCTACATTTTCCAGTTTCAAGAACAAGGAATTTAGGATGCTGGATATTTTTGCCTATAATAAGATGACTAGGAAGCACTAGTTGCAAAAGTCAGCAGGACAGGAAAGGACAGGGAGTCAGGATTCAGAGATTACTAGAACTGAAAAGCTAAGTGTTTTGACAATTTAAAACAAAAAGGAAGGAGCGCCTCAGTGGCTCAGTCAGTTGACTGTCCAACGCTTGACCTCAGCTCAGGTCATGATCTCACGGTTGCGGGGTTCGAGCCCACATGGGGTTCCATGTTGACAGTGCACAGTCTGCTTGGGATTCTCTTTGTCTTCCTCTCTCTCTCTCTCAAAAATAAATAAATAAACTTTAAAAATAATAAAACATAAATAAAACAAAGAGGAAGAAGAGTGAATTGTACATTAAGAAAGCAAAATGCTCATCATCATCATCATTAACAATTACTTATTCAAGCCCACTTAGTGGTGTCCTCCACTAGAAATGTTGTTAGTAAGACCTGCGATCTTTCTGCCTTGTTCAGATGTCTCAGTTCTATGTAATTTCACCTCTGCATCCTTCCTTCCTAAACACATAGGATTCCTATGTGTCCCCCTTCCGAATTCCTGTTGTGCGGGGGAATCCTTAATCCTAAGCCAATTTCTCTCTTCTTCTCATTTCCTCAGGGTTTTTCCCTCAGTCTTCCCTGAAAGCCCATTTTTCCCTGATGACCTTCCTGTGGATGGAAATAGTACATAAATATGGTATTCCCAATCTCCTCACAATTCTTCTGCTTAACTTCTGTTTCTTCTTGTCTATAATAACCATTATCGGAATTACTGAAACAGCTTCCTATTAGTCTCCCTTCTTCTAGTCAGAATAGCAACTGCTGCTGCTACTACTACTACAGTTACTACCACCACTAGTTATTTTACTAAGTACTCTCTACGCATCAGAAAAATCTACAAAACTACAAAATAGGTAATATTATCTCCATGTTAAAGAGGACAAAACTGAGTGTATAATAGGATTAAGTAACTTTCTTTAGTAATCCAACTCTGTCAGATTTCAAAATATATATTCTTTCTGCTACCCCACAAAGTTTCAAAATGCATCCACCTTAATTCTGTTTCTCATAGTACAGCCAAAGTGATATATAAAATGCAAAACTGACTGCATCCTTCCCTTGATTAAAGCTCTTCAAGACCAAATTCCTGACACTGGTTATAAGGTCCCAAGGACATGGTCCTCCAGCTCCATTCCTCCCCACTCAGTGTCCCCCCAGTCACACTCTGGTTCTATCAAGATGCTTGTGGTTCTTTGCACTAACCAATTGGTTTCATATCCTGTGTTCCTGCTCAGTTTCTTTTGTCTGGAATGCCTTTCCCATTTTTACTCATCCATCTTTCTTTGTAGAGAAAGTTTCTACCAAATGCTGAGGGAAGCTAAAAGCCCTCAACTGGGCTTCCGTACTGCCTTAAGAATACCTTTATTACAATACTTGCTATAGTAAAGTGAAAGCATCTCTTTATGTATGCTTCCCCCCAACTAGCCCATTAGTTATTTGCAGGAAGGGATAATAAAGGTTTTATTTTGTACCCACTCAGACCCCACCATTGGGGTCTGGTACATTGTCTGGTACAGAGTAATCACGTAAGTAATGTGTTGGGGTCTGAAAGGCATTTAGAAACTGGATTCGCCTCCCAATCCCATTGCCACTTCTGGAGTATGGAACCAATGTGACCTGGACTCAAGACTGTCCAATGTCATCTGTTTTCTTCCATAGAATATACCAACTTTTGTTGATTGGGTCATGAAGAACAACTACCATATTTACAGATAACCACTTCTTAAATTTTTTCTTATAAACACTTTGTCATCATCAAAATTCACATTGATGACTTTTTATGGCCAAAACATTTCCCCATCTTAATTAAACCAAGTTCCATCTTGTTTCCATAGTAGTCACTTACTCACAAGAACTCTCAGACACATTTATTTTATATCATACTCTGTGGCAGTATTCTCCATCTCAAAAGGAAGTAGAAATGATCTAATATTTACTGAAGGGGTAATTTACATCAGATGCCTTGTTATACACCTTATATTTATCCCATTTTATTTTCTCAATAATCCAGTGACCATTTATTCATCAATCCCCCACTTCTTCACACCAGCCTAACCTTCTCTCTACTTTATTGGCAGTTCTAACGTTCTTAATCAAAAACAAATTCCTCCAAGGCCGTAAGTTTCACTCTTGTCACTATTAGAATTCCATAATGAATCATTCCACTGGAGGACATTAGCCTTGAAAGAAACCTCCTCTGGAGGTTATTCCTCACATCTGACAGACCCAGATCGATTTCAGGGCTCCCTCTTTTCACTCCTACAGAAATAGCTCTTTCATTTTCCATTAGAGCATCAATTCATTCTTTACCGATACATTTATTTCCCCTACTGGTCCATGAATCTCTGAAGTATAAGGATCTTGTCCTATTCATATTTTTATAAAATATAGCAAGTCTCAAATGTTTTCAAAATAAAGACTTAATTAACTTCTTCTAGTTTAAAATTTTACTTGGGTACAAAAGGCCATATATTGTATGATTGCATTTATGTGAAATATCCAGAACAGGAAAATTTTAGAGACAGAAGGTAAATCAGTGGTTGTTTAGAGCTGGGTGTGGGGAATGGATAGGTATGAAGACATGGACACTGATTGCTAATGACATTTCTTTTAGAGGAATTGAAGATGTGGCGATGGGTATGCAACTCTATGAATATACTAAAAACACTGCCTTATACACTTTAAAATTAATTTTGAGGTTGGTCATAGAATCAGAAAAAGAAAATGTTGTCCTTGCTCTTATCCTCTTTCTTTCATTATTTTCAACAGCTTTATTGAGATATAATTCAGATACCATACTTCACTAAAGCACAGATCACTATAACATGAACTCTTTAGAAAATGGACTGTATTTTCCCATACCCAGCACAGTATTCATGAGTTAGCAAATGCTCATTTCATGAATGAGGGATCCACAGCTTTGAATTTATTATTATTAATATAGCTATGGTAAATTTGGGTAAAATATACTTTAACCTTCGTAGAATCAAGGTGAAAATCACCATTTATAAAATTATCTTTTATTTTCCATGCCCAGCATGGACCCCAACGTGGGGCCTGACCTTACAACCCTGAGATCAAGATCTGAGTGCCTCTATAAAATTATTTCTATGAGAAAAGGCATAATCAAAGCAAAAAATAAAGCCTACCATAAACCTTCCAACACCTTGCAACTAATAAATAAAGCCTATGATTTATCTTGCAAGACACTACCACTCCTACATCCCAGTCCCCACCTAGACAAATATCTGTGGTCTCTAAGAACACTCAAATATTTTTTTCATAACAAATCTACTGAGAGTTTCAACATCCCGTTTGTGAAATACTATTCTTGGAAGAAGGGCTTTTGAGGAACGAAGAGTATCTTCTTCAAAACAAATTCAATACCTTTCCACAATAGTTTTTATTTTTATTATGCTTTCATGTATAGAAAATAAGAGAATGGAGCTCTAAAAAACTACTCTGGAATGAGTCAGTATATACATGGAGAGCCATTTGTACAAGCATGCATCCTTCTTTTGTAAGTATTGCAGTTTCTATCTAACCAACAATTAGCCTTTTTCTTTTCTCTGTACTTTAAGTTTCATTTTATTCTTACTGAAATTTTTTTTCATAAAAGGTGACTTAAATCCACTAGTGTCAAATGCCATCTATCAAAGATAATGATTTTGAATCAAGATCTCTATTCAGGCAATACTATTGAGAAACCTCATAATGATATATTCCCTGCCTTAATATTTATATCGGTAATTATTGAACACTCCACCATATAATTTATGCATTGAATAGCACAAGATGCACACACTGGCCACTTGGAATGCTTCACATATTTTCAAGCAATTAACCCATTCCCCAATATTATAAAATGAGTCAACAGCATTATCTTCATTTTGTCTCTGTTTCAGAGAATTACAGTCACTATAGGTCATATGGCTACATGTTGAAGGCCAAAGGATAAAATGTAATCACAATTTTATCTCTGATTCTCTACTGGCAGGTTAATGCTCATTCCATTAGGGTGTGGTAGTTATTAAAATTATTATTTATTATGAATAAAATCCTCTCATGTAATTGTGAAGTATATTTTAAAAAAATGCATGCCATATAAATGCCCATTGAGGACATTTGTCTCAATAATGATTCAATAAAATTCTCTCCATTTCATAAAGAATTTTTATTATTATTTTTTTTTCCCAAATCAGCCCATCATTTAAAAAATAAAATTGTACTTTCTCTATGATTTTGCAAGTTTCTTAAAGTAGGGGTCATATATTTTATTAACTGATTTAACTCAGAGTAGTTTGTCCATAGTGGAAAGTTGATTAATATATGTAGACAGACTGATTGAATAGAGGACTAATTATATCATTTAGGTAGGCTAAAAGTGTCACATTCAAAAATCAGAAATATGTCAAATACTTACCTCTTCTAGTTGGCATGCTTTGATGACACTCTTATATCTATACTCATCATAGGAAACACCAAAGATGATGTTTTCTTTAATGGTGCCAGGCATGATCCAGGAAAACTGAGAGCAGAATGAAATTCTTCCACTGTGCTTAATTTTACCCTCTGAAGGCTCCAGTTCTCCCATAATCATCATTAGAAGTGAAGTCTGGAAATAAAACCATTGTTATTAAATAAAATCATTTATCAGATCACTCTCAGAATATACTTGCCTCCAACTGTCATCCTAAGCAGAGGTATCTATTCTGATTTTAAAGGATTCTACATTAATTCATTTGATTCAAAATTTATTAAGCACTTCCTGTTCTGGATTTGCTGCTATGCACACAAGATACAAAGGGGAATAAAAGAAACAATGACAATAGAGTGTGCTAAGTGCTTTGGTAGAGGTTCACAGAGATAGAGCACCTAATTCAGATTGTTGGGGTGGGTTTGGAGGAGGTCAGGGAAAGATTATCACCAGCTAACCTTTGTTAAGTACTCAGTCTATGCTGGGTGCTGTCCTATGTGATTTAACTGTATTCATTCACTTAATCCTCACAAAAACCCAACAAGGTAGATTCAATATTATCTTCATCTAACAAAGAAGAGATCAGTTAAAAAGAGATATAGTCAGATAATATTGTTCTCATGAGCCCTTATTGCAGAAACTAGTATAAAATCATACAAGGGATGACTGAAGAAGCTTCACCAAAAGGACTTTCAATGAGCAAAGACTTTATATGAAAAAA
Source organism: Acinonyx jubatus (assembly GCF_027475565.1). Taxonomy (NCBI): domain Eukaryota; kingdom Metazoa; phylum Chordata; class Mammalia; order Carnivora; family Felidae; genus Acinonyx; species Acinonyx jubatus. The sequence goes on from NC_069383.1 coordinate 33,028,781, forward strand.
GACTGTGAACTAAAATTTAAACTAACGTGGAAATTAGAGTTGAGAAAGAGAATTAAAGTATGTTATATTCCCTGACAATAAGAAAAGTTATAAGTAAAGCCCAAACAAAACAAAGGAAACAGAGTATAAAGGAAATTCACTGATTGTTTACAAAGAAAAGCTACAAGTCAAAGATATGATTTAAACATAACATATCAGCTAACAGAAGCATAAGCATATTTAACAACACAAAGATAAAACATTAAGAAAGGTAATACTATGGACTAAAATTTAGTAGAAAAAAGGGAGGCAGCAGAGGACAGAAAAACATTGATTTTATCAGAGCTCACATTAGGGAATAAGAGAAAGAAAACCCCAAAGATTTAATGTAAAGTTATTATAACTATAACCACTGTAACAAAATACCTCCCAACCACTAGAAGTTGGAATGCCTTTGGGCTCACACCTTGGCCCCTTTCCCTGCCTATCTATACTCTCTCCTTTGGAATCTCATCTGGCCTCAAGTTTTTACACTGCCAGCCCCATTCCCCTGAAATCAAACCTGTATAACCAACTAACATCTCAATTTAGATGTCAAATATGCATTTTAACCTTAATGTTCTAAAACCAAGCTCCACCCCAAATCAGTCTCTTCCATAATCTCCTCAGGTAACGGTACCTTCATGCTACCATTTACTCAGTCCAAAAACCTTGGACTCACCCTTGACTCCCCCTTTTGTTGCATACACCACTTTCAATCTAATTATGTGGTATCTTTCTTAGAGATATGTTCTGAGGGGTGCCTGGATGGCTCAGTCAGTTGAGCGTAGACTCTTAATTTCTGCTCAGGTCATGATCCCATGGTTGTGAGATTGAGCCTCATGTTGCTGAGCATGGAGCCTGCTTAAGATTCTCTCTCTCCCTCTCCCTCTTGCCCTCCACTGCTCTCATGCATGCCCATGCATGCACGCAGCACAAGAAAGAAAAGAAAAGAAAAGAAAGGAAAAGAAAAGAAAAGAAAAAAGGAAAGAAAAAGAAAGAAAGTCCCGAATTTGACTATTTCCTTCACTACCTGGGTTAAGCCAGTATCATCTTCTGCCCAGTTTGCACAATAGCCTCCTAACTCATTTCCTTGCTTCTGCCCTTATCTCTTTACAACCTATTTTCAAAGTAGCCTCATCAAAACTAAGACAAATCATGTCACTTTTCTGCTTAAAACTCTCCAATGGCCTCTCATTTCCTCAGAAAAAAAAAAGCCTTACTCTTTACAAGCTCCTTTGTAAGGTCCTTGAGACTCCCTCTGGCTGATTCTGTGCTAACCCCACTGACTTCCTTGCTGTTCTGTGAACCACACGGGAACAGTTCCATTTCAAGGCTTTGCTCCATCCTCTATCTGCACAGCAGTTCTGTGGCCTTACTGACAATCCCTGACACAACACAATTTCTGTCATCCATCCTGACCTTACCTTGGTACTCAATTTTAGCTTCGTCTTAATAATAACTGGCAGCAGATGTGGAGAATAAGCTATTAGCTCCAGCTTTTGTTTACATTTAAAATAAAATACAAATGTCTGTGAAGTTTTATCAACATTTTGGTATTTATATATAATAATATACTATATATTGTATATATACATTATATATATAAATATATTAAGATATATTTATATGTATAAATATTCATATTCAGTGATGGTTTCATTTAATGTCATATCTCTCAAAATACCAAGTATTGATAAATATATATTACATATACTTGATAAATATATATGAAAATATAAAAATTATATATAATTTTATATGTTTAATATAATCATTATATTATATATTTATATTGACAAATATTAACATCAACATTAGTATTGTATTAATATAATACATATAATATAATTAATAATATAAATATTATATATCTTTAACATGGATAATCAGATATATTCAATTATGTAAGTTTATTAAAACTGTTATATATTAAAATATCGCTTCTAAAAAATGGGATTTATAATAAGTTGAGTGGGGGCAGGGGGATGGGAAGCTGACCAGCACTGAATAAATTAACATTCCTATGTATTTCTTTCAAAAATCTATCCCACTCAATAATTTTCCCTCATAATAAGTCCTAAGTAAGTCTGGGTCCATTCTCTAAAATTCTAATGTCAACAAAATAGGGACCTTTTGTCTATGGGGTTAGTAAGGCAAAATCTAAGCCAAGATTTTCCTGGACAAGCTCTGGAAAAATGTCTATGCCAGAGATTGGTAAAAATGAATGGTTCGTTTATTCAATAAATTACTGAATATCCACTATGTACAAGATACTTTGTTGACTTATATGTGAAATCTAAAAAACTAAAGGAAAGAATAAATGAACAGAAAACAAAAACAGACCAATAAATACAGAGAACAAACTGATGTTTGCCAGAGGGAAGGGGATTGGGAGGGATGGGCAAAATGGGTGAAGGGGAGTAGGAGGTACAGGCTTCCAGTTATGGAATAAGTCACGTGAATGAAAGGTATAGCATAAGAAACATAGTCAATGGTAGTGTAATACCATTGTATGGTGACAGATAAGTAGCAATGTTTGTGAGCATAGCATAATGTAGAGCATAGCATAATGTAACAAATCATTACGTTGTACAAATGAAATTAACATAACATTGGGTGGCAACTATGCTCCAATTTAAAAAAAGAAAAAACAATTTTTAATAAATTTAAAAATCAGCACGTGGGAGAAAAAAGACACTGGGTTCAGTGCCATGCACCACATAAAGATGCAGAAGAAAAGGTCACTGAAGAAATAAAAGACTAGAGACTATTATCAGTGTAACAATTTATATTTTAAGGGACAATATATCTAAGCATTCTGCTACTACCAATGTAAAAATTTTTCCAACATGCCCTCTTAGGCTACAGACACACGAGGAAATGAAAGAAATGCATGTCAAATGAAGTTCTTAACGATGAGGAATAGATTACCTTGCCTGCTCCAGTAGATCCAGCAACCGCCAACAACTGACCTTTTTCTATCTTGAAATTGATGTCTTTCAGGACAGGAGCACCAAGAAGTGAGAAGTTGCTGAAGAAGAGGCTGTTGTCACCATCAGAAATTTTTCTATCACTACTGTTTTGTTTTGCTTTCTCAAGTAATTCCCCAAATCCCTGAAAAAAAATATAGAGAGAAACAAAAAGGTAGATTTTTCAAGTATTTTCAATAGCTATTTGTTTTATTTATTATGAAAAGCACATGGCCCATGATCCATACTTTATAACATGTAATTATATAACATGAGATCTAGAGCACCTGATACAAAACATTGAAAATTTTAATACAGCATTTGATGGAAATATAATTTCAATATCTCAGATTATAACTCACCATTAAGCTAAATTAAATTATTGAAAAAAATGTGTACCTTCTCCTATAGGCTGAGCAAATAAATATTATTATCTAATTCTCAGCACAGTAATAACATCTGTTATAATCCCTCTGTTTCAAAGCTGTAGCCTTGTGACTCAGAGGTTAAATGACTAAAGTCAGCCAGAGTGGAATTACAACTCAGTCTGACCTCTATCATGCTGCTGGTACCTTCCTCTAAGAAGCTATCATTTAAGCAGTTTAATTAAGTAGAAATGCAATGAGATGGCCAGATGATTCAGATGAATTCCATTATATGAGAATAGCTGGGAGGAAGGAATTGCCTTCTGAAAGTTCCCTGCTTCTCTGTTGCCCCATGGGAAGCTTTAGGGTAGTGGTCTTCAAACCAGACCAAACAGCCCTAAGGATCGATCATGAGGAAGCTTGTGTATACAGTCTTAAGGGAATCTATTTCCACATTCTCAACCTCCAAATATACTCCTTCCTAAAATAATCTGCCTGTGATTTGTTTACTCTTCGTTATCTCTTCTTTCCCACTTTCCGGTTCACAATTGTCCTTGCCTCACTTTATACAGAAGAGAAGCCTTTAGGGACATCTGTTGGTTAGGTGTCCAACTCTTGGTTTCTGCTTGGGTCATGATCTCCCAGGCTGGTGGGCTTGAATCCTGAGTTGGACTCCATGCTCAGCTGGGAGGCTGCTTGGGATTCTCTCTCCCCCCTCCCTCAACTCTCAAAAATAAATAAATAACCTTTAAAAAAAAAAAAAGAAAAGAAAAGGAGAAAAGAAAAGAAGAGGAACCTTTTACTTTTACTAGTCCTAAGTCTTACTGTGTTGTACTTCTTGGAGTGTAAAACTTCTAGGACACAAACGAGGGGACCACAGAAGAATAATTTTCTCCTCAAAGAGGGTCCCACAAAAGCAAATCCAGGAATACTGAAAGAGGTAACATCTTATTTCACCCAGGTTTCAAACTGGAGGCAATCTATGTGTCTTACCTAGCTTAGAATAAGATTTCAGAAATGAGTTGCAGGATAAGGCATTTTAATTATTTGATTACTTACTTAATTTTTAATAATTTAATAAATTTACTTAGTACATATTAATTACCTGTATTTTAAGGTTATACTTTGTCTGACATAAAATAAGCTGATTGACTTGACAATGGGAACTAACTTCATGAATTCATGTATCTTCCATAAACTGAATGCACCCAAACTATAGTGCCAACGTTTCGGCAAAAATCCATTAAACATACTTAGACAATTACATATTTTTCCACCACTTAAGAATACACTGAAAAATTTACGTCAACTTAAAAATGTGTCAGAGGTGTGTGTCATAGTTTTTCAAAATTCTTTTGGGTCATACATAAGCAATTAAGTTTGAAGACCACTGCTTTTAGTTCTCATGATAGGGATGGTTAACATCCCCCTCAGTCACCAAACAATAAAAGCAAACCGTTTAGGAAGTAGACAATAAAAAGTTTTTATAACATGGATCAAAGGCATCTGCTATTCCCTTATTCATTTATTTATCTCACAGATATTCACTGGGAATCACCTCTGTATTAAAGACCACTTTGAAAATCTCACATGAGAGAATAACATTATGAATGGATATTAACGCTGCAACATGCTTAGTGCTAGAACTGAAAATCACACCAAGTCTTATGGAAGTACATTATAGAGAGTAAGCAACTCAGCCTGGAACTTGACCAAGTAAATGACCTGCAGGCTAGGCTACAAGGGATAGAACTGGGATTTCATAAGACAAAGAAATGGTATAGGTGTTCTAGGAAGACGGATCTGCATGTACAATGATTTAGGCTTAAAAAAAATAAAATATGCCTCAGAAATGGCAAGTGGCCAGGTGTGATGTATATGGCAAGATGACAAAAGATTTCCTTAGTAAGGCAGGCCATGCAGTTGTTAAAGCTTCTAAGCTGTGCCATGCTTAGAAGCAGGACTTTTATCCAATAAGCATATGAACCAATGGGAAGCTGTTGTTATAAATAATTTTTATTTCTTTATTTTTTTTATTTGAGAGAGTATGAGCAGGGGAGAGGGACAGAGGGAAAAGGAGAGAGAGAAGGAGACAGAAAGAAAGAGAGAGAGAGAGAGAGAGAGAGAGAGAGAGAGAAGATTAAGCAGGCTCTATGCTAAGCTTGGAGCCCAACATGGGGCTTGATTCCATGGCCCTGGGATCATGATCCGAGCCAAAATCAAGAGTTGGACCCTCAAACCAACTGAGCCACCCAGGCACCCCACTAATAACTTTTATTTCTGATTACAGAAGAAAGACACTTATTTCAAGATTTTTGGAAAATATAAAAAAAATCAGAATGAATAGAAATCACTTATAATACTACCACTGAGAAGCAACCATACTTAACATTTCAACCAAAATCCCTCCATTTTCTTACACATAAATGTATATGATTTTATATAGAACCAGGGATTAAAAGTATAGCATAGGCAATATAGTCAATATTATTGTAATAACTTTTAAGTGTAGATGGTAACAACATTTATCATGGTGAGCATTTTGTAATGTATCTAATTGTTGAATTACTAGATTGTACACCTGAAACTAATATGTCAATTATATTTCAATAAAATATAAATGTGATTTTTTACAAAATTGAGAAAAATATAAGGTTGTGACATGCTTTCTAACTTACAATAAATCAATATTTTCATATATCATTAAACATGATTTTTAATATAATTTTTAGTTGCAAGATAGTATTCAAGAGTATGGATATACTATATGCTCATACTTTTGCTATAAATTGGGGGCACATTTTCTTTGTACAAATTCCCACAAGTGGAAGTTCCAGAGCATAAAGTATGTAAAATTCCATGTGTTTTCAATAGTAGTTCTGAATTTTCTTCATCAAGAAATATATGAGAGTGCCAGTTTTCAAATTTCAGTTTTCAACACTATTATTTTTTGGTTTTGGATTTGTTTTGACTTCTTTTACTTGTAGCTTTATAAGGGAAAATGGAATATAATGATCTTATTTGTATTTATTTGCTCTCTAATAAGATTGAACATTTTCCATATTTATGAGTCCCCTGTTGGGCATAAAATGGTTATGACATCCTCTGTCATTACTCCAGTAATGGCTTTACTCCGGTAATCTTCTCACCCAGGTGGATAATGGTTAACTTCAGTCTGAGCTTCAGTCTACTCTGTTTTTGAGGGTATTAAATGAGATAATATACATGAAAGCATTTTGAGCACAATAAAGCAGTAGTCACTCTCTTTTGTTTTGTTTAAATAATTTAAAAATTATTTGTTTAAACAAACAAATAATGCTCCTACATTAAATAAGGAGCAGTATTATGAGTGGTAAAGGGTTTTGGAGTCAGAGAAATGTAGGCTGACATTTTAGCTCTGCCCTAATTAGTTGTATAACCTTGTTCTAATTGCTTAAACTAAGTTTCAGCTTCCTAGTAAGTAAATAGCAATTTTACCCACTCACAGGTTTATACTGAGGGCAGAATCATGTATCAGAATCACCAGGGACTTGCCTCTTGGGTAACTGGGTGGATGGTAATGCCATCAAAGAAGAGAGCAAATGCACTCACTGGAAGGGGCTAATTTATGAAGCTTGGTGAGTGATGAATGAGAAGTGCTTGAAGAGCGTGCAGGAAACTTAGAAATACATGTATGAATTTCAAGAAAGAAACTGGGGCCTGAAATCTGCATTTGACACTCATCAGCACATTGATGTCAGTTGACCTAAGCTTGAGGTCACCCACAGAGGGCATGAAATGCTAGAAGAAAGCCTAGGGGGGACATAGTGCCAATCACCATTGAAGTAGCAGGCAGGGAAGAGGTAGAAGTCATGGTCTGAGGATAAAAGAATATGAAAGGAGTGGTTCACTAAAGCCAAATGATCAATTCAAGAAGAAAGGAATGTTTTAATGTATTGGTGAGGGTAGAATCCAGATTGCGGTGGGGAGAAGCCCATGAAAGATGAGGAAATGAGAACGGGCTTGACAACAAAGGGAAGGAAAGGGATAAAGTTTAAAGAATGAAGCTGGGTGGGCAAAAGCAATGGGAAAATTTTTTAATTAACTTATAAATATGTGAATGTGAAGAGGGATCAGTTGAAAGGAGATGCTGAAGCTTCTAGAGAGAAGACTGCTGGCCCCTTGTTCTAAGATGAAGCAAGGTATTAATAGCTCAGTCAAGGGCAGGGAAAAACATACATCTTAGATACAATGGAAGGAGAAAAACATAATTCCAAGGGTGAACAGGGAAGTTGGAAGCATTCATACATAATGATGGCTTCTATATTCTTTATGTATTGTAGGAAGCAAGGAAAGCCTGAGGGAAGTAGGGGGTTTCAGGAAAGTGGTAAAGATTTGGAATAGCATCTGGGGAAATGGTAAAGGAAATTAAAGACAAATAAAAAGATTTCCCAAGAAGGTTTACAGGCCCCACTGAGGTTGAAACAAGAATAGTATAAAACTAATATAAGATATAGGATTTTCCCAGATAGCACCTCCTTCACCAAAGTCCATAAAGTCATGTTTTGCAGCAAAGGATTCAGTGGAAGGAAACAGGAATTGGGACACTTGTTGGAGAAGAACTGAAATGATAGGTCTTGGAATAAGCAGAGGTTGAACCAGGCAGGGTCCAAAGGGAGTATTAAAGAGACTAGAAACCTTGAATATGAAAGACCATCAGGTGTGATTTAGAGAAGATAGAGATGGAAGGTTAGAAAATTCTGGGCAGAGAAAGATTTTACATTTCCAAAGTGGAGGAAGTCTAGGTGTTCTCAAAGCTCAGGATATGCCTATGAGAGGAAGCTTCTAAAGAAGTCCCTGGAAAGTATAAGTTCTAAGGACAGTGTTGGGGGGACTGCTCATGTGGGTGTTGAGGTTTCAGACATCATGGCAGAAGTTTAATGAGCAACACTATCCCGAGTAAATGTGATCAAGAAGTGAAAGAAGTCAGGCAGAAAAGAAAAATACGATTTTACTCACATGTGGAATTTAAGAAACACAACAGACGAACTTAGGGAAAAGGAAGGAAAAAGAAGATAAAAACAGAGAGGGAGGAAACCAAAGGAGATTCTTACATGCAGAGAACAAACTGGGGGTTTCTGGAGGGGTGGTGATAGGAGGGATGGGCTGGATGGGTGATGGATATTAAGGAGGGTACTTGTTGGGATGAGCACTGGGTGTTTTATGTAAGTGATGAATCACTAAATTCTACACCTGAAATCATTATTACACCATATGTTAATTAAATTAGATTTGAATACAATTTTTTTAAAAAAATGGGAAAAAGAAGTGTCCAGAGTTTGACAGGTGGCCATCAAAGACTTTGAGGATACAGCCAAATGGGAAGCAAGAGTTCAGGGAAAGGATTGGAGGCTGTGACATCGAGGTCCAAATTTCAGCTTCAGCGCCTGCCAGTTGTATGAGCTGAACCAAGTGCCTTAACCTCTCTAAGCTTCCACTTCCTTATCAGTAAATTACTTAGGTCATAGAAATGTTATGTGAATTAAATGAGACAACATTTATAAAGTGATTATTCGAGAGCCTGAAGCATAGTCAGGGTTCAAGCCTGCTACCTATTTTATTAGATGGAAGGAGAGTGAAATGGAAGACTTTTGAGCAGAACAAGGAAATAATTGTCTCAAATTAGTAGGGAAAATGTTAAACCTCTTATTTTCCCTTCATTCCTAGAAGGACAATTGAAACTCCTAAAAACAAAGAAGTAAAATCAATCTGATCCCTTTCTGATCTGGCACTTTCCCACAAACAACTTCGCCAGGCAGATAAAGAATTATTCTCTAACCTGTATCTTCAAAAATGAAGTAAAGTGAAGCCCTGGCTGTCAAGTTGCTTATATAAATAAAGCCAGTTTCAGATATTTTGAAATATGCACAATAAGACACTGGTTTCAGAACTTCTATCTTTATTCAGCACATATGTGATAAGAAAATAACTCAATAGGTATTCTCAATAACCAAATATTGCTTCTTTAGAGGCTGAATATTATTGATAATATTTTTCAGACTTTGAGATATATGATAGAATTTTTATTTTTTTAATTTTTTAGTTTTTTTGAGCATATTGGCTTTTTTTTTCAAATTTTAATTTAAATTCTAGTTAGCATATAGCACAATATTGGTTTCAGGAATAGAATTCGGTGGTTCATCACTTACATACCATACCCAGTGTGAGAGAACTTTTAATAGTGAATGGAAATAAGTAAAAATAGGAAAAAACACATTGATATATCTCTCATACATCTTTACATTGCCTTGTGTATGTAAACACATTGGACTAGAACTTGAGATTAGAGAAGATAATATTTACTGAGGAACTACTTACTATGTGCACGGTACTCTGCTGAACACTCTACGCTTCACAACAGTCTTGCAAGAAACTAGGTACTGCTTGCAAGGTAAATATTAATATTTCACTTTATAGATGGAGAACCAAAGGTTCCACAAGTAATTTGATCTAGATTACACAGAGAATAAACGGCAAAGTCAGAATTCAAATCTTGCTCTATCAGGCTCCAAAACCTATGAGATTTGTATGCCTTCCTAATCTGTTGTGTCAAACAAATTATAGGACTTAGAAAACAATAAAGAGGCTTCCACACTGTAACATTTCTGGGCCCTGACTTCTTAATTTATCAAGTAAGTGCAGTGGTTCCCTTCCGGTGCTACCAGTTCAATTATCATTCTAACTTTCTCATCCATTAGGATGAAAACTAGATTTGAAAAGGAGAAAATGGTAAAGTATTTAGGGAAAACAATTAAAAAAAAATTCTGACCTCTTCCCAGAAAGCTGTTACATTCTCCATCACTACTTCTGTAGTTGTTAAGTTATATTCCAATGTCTTATATTCTTGCTTTTGTAAGAAATCCTGTTTACAAAAGGAAGCAAAGATATATTGTAGAACTAAAATAGCATTAATGCATTATTACCTCTGTTTTACACTCTAATAGTTCTGTACCCTGTATTTGCATTTTGTGAATATTTATGAATATATTTATGAATACATTAGAAATTACTTCATAATAAAATAATTGATAGCAGTGTTCCGAAGTTAATTTTCCAAGTACTTGGATTTATCACATTTGAAATGCACTCTTAAAACATGTGCTATTTTAGGGGCACCTAGGTGGCTCAGTCGGTTAAGTATCTGACTTTGGCTCAAGTCATGATCTCACAGTTCGTGAGTTAGAACCCATGTTGGGCTCTGTGCTGACAGCTCAGAGCCTGGAGCCTGCTTTGGATTCTGTGTGTGTCTCTCTCTCTGCTCCTCCCCCACTCACACACTCTCTCTCATTCTAAAAAATAAACAAACATTAAAAATTAAAAAGAAAACATGTGGTATTTTCTAAAACTTTTTTTAATGTTTATTTATTTTTGAAAGAGAGAGAGAGAAAGAAGGGAAGGGAAGGGACAGAGAGAAGAGAGGGAGACAGAGGATCTGAAGCAGGCTCCACCCTGTTAGTGCAGAGCATAACGTGAGACTTGAACTCACAAACCGTGAGATCATGACCTGAGCTGAAATCAAGAGTTGGATGCTTAACTGACTGAGCCATCCAGTAACCCCTATAAAACTGTTTCTATATATTAGATTTCAACACACAACTGATTGTTTCTTCTACTCTTACAAGTTAACCTGGGTAATGAATTTATAAGGCCTCCCTGAATTACCCTCCAACGTGCCTCAATTCAACATTAGGACACAGAGAAAGCTAATGTCTTCTCATCTTTAGCTTCTTCCTTACTGGAGGCACCATAGCATCACTTCTCTGGGTTAAGGTATGAAGATCTAATACATCTGATTTTAAAGCATCAGACGTTGACTCTAAGAGAAGGCTCTATCAGACACGATTAGGGCTCAACTAAGAAAGGTGGGAGCATAAGGGAGAATTAAATGCCTGTATCCTGAGGTCCTCACCATTAGGAGGTATTGAGGAAAGCCTGGTCCTTGACTCACTTTTGCTTTTTTTTCTCTGCTCTTTTCTCATTCACTATTGCTATTTTGGGTTTTCTCTTTCTTTCCTAGTTTGGTTTCTCTCTGTGTTTCTGTTCAGTGACTCTCCCTGTCTTTGTGACCCTCTCTCTTTGGGTCTGGATTCATGTTCATTCTCTCTCTCTCTCAGTTGAGAAGGGTTAACAGAAGAAATAGGATTAGTCCAAGAGCAGCTATGGTTCGGAGCTATATTCCCCAATTTGTCTAACTCACAGATCTCAAACTCGTATTTTCAAAACTATAAAATTAAGAAGGGTGGCTGAGTAGAGACTGTGTAGAAGTGGAGCGGGCAGGCCCTCCTTGAAGGGGGAGCTGCCATAGCTTGTGGGGGAAAAGGGACCCAGTTACTATATATTCCAATTCTTCAAAAGAGATTGAAGACATAATTTTTGTATATGTAACATGTCCCAACTTTTAAATGCTGGCAACTAACACAATTTTTTTTTTTTAAATTTAAAGTTCTAGTGAAACAGGTCAGAGGCCAAAATGAAATCCATGGACCACCCCTGGCAAAGTCTAGCCTACATTACATAATGGCAGAACCACTTAAAAGTGGCTTACCCTTCACCCTTGTTTTTATTTCTATCACAGTGATTTTCTGAGTTACATATTTAAATGAATATCAAAAAATATTAATTATAAAAATTATACCCACACATAAACTCATGGTGATGATTCAGTTAGCTTTATGTATATTGGGTATAATCACCTGAGGACTTTAGAACTTCTCTTCCAAGCTACCAGCTACATCAGAATTGCTAGGATTTTAAGGTAATTAATGTGGCATAAAATGCCATTCTCATCTATCTTATTTTCTGGAAAGTATGTTGAAAAATTTAGAAAATTTAAGGTGAACATTCTTAGTTTTATCTGGAATGTTTTATAACTTCCTGGTGAACCTATTACCATCTTTTGCACATTTGCCAAGTTAATTAGAAATGATCTATTGGTTGATTACGTAAATAAAATTCTCCAGAATACAGAAACAATATTCTCTTCAACCTCTTTATCTTAAGAGAATCTCACAGGCCTTCATTTATTTCACTAGGCTTTTATCCCAAGGGCTCATTAGACCACATGTAGACATCAAGAGAGGAGGAAATCCTGTGTGTCAAACAGGCCCAAGACCAAGACTTGATCTCTAGAGAGTTTGCTCACTAGAAAAGCTCAGAACTGTTCTAAAATCTTTGCATATGATGCCCAGTTAGGTAAATTACCTGTATTTTGTTTATTGCTCCAAGAGAGTCATACCATGTTTGCACAGCCCAGGGGAATTGCCGAGTGACTGCCATGCGCAAAACGATGCAGAATGAGATGGTTGTGAATATTTTTCGGAGGACGATTGTTTTGATCAGTGCATAGGGAAGCACAGATAAAAACACAACAAAGAACCCTGAGAAGAAGAAGGCCGAGCTATTGAAGTATCTCACATAGGCTGCTTTCCGGGTCAGTTTCAGTTCTGTTCTATAAAAAAATATATAAAATTTGGGATACTTATTAACTTTTCGAATACCAGGCATCTTGGAATGTAAAACCGGAACATAGGCTCTCAAGGCTTTCTGCCGTTGTTCTGATCCTAGCTCCATCCTATATGAACTGTGTGACCTTGGACAAGTTATTTTATCTCTCTGGGCCTCAGTTACCTTCCCTGAAAGGCAGAGAGTAACAAATGTACCAGTGTCTTAGACATAATACCTGTAAATATTATTTTTAAACTATAATTAATAATCTATTATTAATACTATTACTATTTGACAGTATTTTAATATCTTCTTTTTTTTACTTAAAAAATATTTTTCAATGTTTATTTATTTATTTATTTATTTTTTTAATACGAAGATTATTATCAAATTGGTTTCCATACAACACCCAGTGCTCATCCCAACAGGTGCCCTCCTCAATACCCATCACCCACCCTCTCCTCCCTCCTACCCCCCATCAACCCTCAGATTGTTCTCAGTTTTTAAGAGTCTTTTATGGTTTGGCTCCCTCCCTTTCTAACTCTTTTTTTTCCTTCCTTTCTGTTAAGTTTCTCAGGATCCACATAAGAGTGAACACATATGGTGTCTGTCTTTCTCTGTATGACTTATTTCACTTAGCATAACACTCTCCAGTTCCATCCATGTTGCTACAAAAGGCCATATTTCATTTCTTCTCATTGTCACGTAGTATTCCATTGTGTATATAAACCACAATTTCTTTATGCACTCATCAGTTGATGGACATTTAGGCTCTTTCCATAATTTGGCTATTGTTGAAAGTGCTGCTATAAATATTGGGGTACAAGTGCCCCTATGCATCAGCACTCCTATATCCCTTGGGTAAATTCCTAGCAGTGCTATTGCTGGGTCATAGGGTAGATCTATTTTTAATTTTTTGAGGAACCTCCACACTGTTTTCCAGAGTGGCTGCACCAGTTTGCATTCCCATATTTTATTATCTCCAATCACTTCATTATTAATTTTTAAGATTAGTGAAATTTCATTCAGTTTTTTAGTTTGTTGGTTGCTGTTTTAAATAAGTTTGGAAATGAGGACAACGTTCCAAGATTTATAAAGGAAAAATATAAGTTTGTGATTCCCTAATGGATTCTTAACATTTTAGAAATTCTAGCTTGGCTTTGGAGAACACTGAAAATAACATATAAGCCACAAAGGAGTGGTTTCTCAAACCTTAGCATGTGTGAAAATCACCTGAGAAACTTATTAAAATGCAGTCTCAGGCCCACTGCTCAGAGATACTAAGTCTGCCATAGGCTTCCAGAATCCACGTTTAAGTAAGAACCCAAGTGATTCTGTTGCAGGTAGTTCTTGAAAAATTACAAGACAGAAGCTACTATATCCTCTCTATGTCTCACTTTAGTATAATTATTTGTAACAATCATTTTTTAAAAGATTTTATTTTATTTATTTTTTAGCACTTATTTATTTTTGAGAGAGAGAGACAGAGAGCACGAGTCGGGGAGGGGCAGAAAGAGAGGGAGACACAGAATCTGAAGCAGACTGCAGGCTCCAAGCTGTCAGAACAGAGCCTGACACAGGGCTCGAACTCATGAACTGTGAGATCATGACCTGAGCTGAAGTCCGATGCTCAACGGACTGAGCCACCCAGGCACCCCTAAAAGATTTTATTTTTTAATTTTTTCTAGTGTTTACTTACTTTTGACAGAGAGAGAGAGAGAGAGACAGAGGGACAGAGTGTGAGCAGGGGAGGGGCAAAGAGAGAGGGAGACACAGAATCTGAAGCAGGTGCCAGGCTCTGAGCACAGAGCCCAATGCGGGGCTGGAACCCATAAACCGTGAGATCATGCCCTAAGCCAGTGGGACAGTCAACCGACTGAGCCACTCAGGCGCCCCTAAAAGATTTTATTTTTAAGGAATCTCTACACCCCATGTGGGGCTAGAACCTACAGTCCAGAGATCAAGAGTCACAAGCTCCACTAACTGAGCCAGCCAGGCACTCCTGCAACAATATTTTTTTTTTACTTCTGATCTTCTAGTCTGAACTGCAAATGGGCACTATTTTTTTTTTAACATATATAAAAGAGATTTCAGTGCTCCAGCAGGCAGAAAATAGGGAGTGCAGATGCTGGTAATAAGAGAGAACAATACTGCCTTCATCTTCCATCCCACTCTTCCAGGAAGAAAAATTAGTCACTTGTGATCCTCCTATTCAGATCTCTCAAGGGAAGAAGCAGGGATGAACAGACAAGCAGACGGTTCTGGTGGGAGGAAGCAATAGCAATAGCTGTGCCTGGCATTTGGGTGCTGGTTTCACACATTTGTATAATTCAGAAAAGTTCTCATTCTCAAGTGGCAGCGTTCAGAAAAAATCTTTTGGGTTTTTTCAGTCTGAAAAAAAGTATAATCCTGAGCACTCTGATCAAGAAAATGAAGTTCAACATGCCCAACTTAGACCATGATTCACAATCTAATGTGGTCTAATGCTTACTTATTTCAGTTATTTGGCATTGAAGGCAGATTGGGATTTTTGGAATCTCTCTGGGCTTGACCCCGGCTCTGCCAGTTACAGCTATGCAATCTCAAGCAAACTGCCCTTCCCTTTGATCCTATAGAATCCACATGGGTAGAAGAGAGACATACCATCTCTCTGCTGGAGTTATTGCCAAGGTAAATGACAGCACGGCAGAGGGCCTAACACTGAGAATCTATGCTTAGAATCCTTAATCTTCAACAGAAAAAAGAATAATATTGGCTAGGCTGATATTAATAAAATGCTAAAAAGCACTGCTCACAAAAGTGTTCATGAATTTGTGACAATTGTTGAAATATATTAGAAACAGTTGAGGAAAAAGGAAGAAGTGGTATGACTAAAAAAGCATAATGGACTCAAGAACATTTACAAGAATCACCCAAAAAGTAGTGATTTCCATAATAAAGTCACTTGTACTTTATAAGTCATAAAAATATTTTATCAGTTTCTTATTTAAAAAAACTTGAAAGTACCTTTGTTAAAGAAGAGCAATAAAGGAGTAGATTTTCAGAGAGTTTTATAGTCTCTGCCCGGTTCAACAATGGCGTTGGCTGAGGTAATCACCCCTATGAAGTGCATCCTGCCATTCTCTTCCAGAATATTATATTTGCTCTTTTAAGGAGAAGCAATTCTTACCTTCCCATATTTACATCAGCACTTCCCAGCCTCTTCGGGTAACAATTCCATGACAGATTAAAGAACCAGATCACACTAGTTACAACCAAGCATTTGCTAATAGAATTGGCCAGAGAGAAATACAGAATAGAAAGGATGAATTTCATCTTTTGAGGAAGAGGAAAAATAAAAACCAAAGTCAAGAAAAGTCAGCACCTAGAATGACCTGACCACAAGTTTATCTTGAATCCAGAGACAACCAGATCCTCTGATCAGCTCCTCATCATTCTTGCTATGTCTGTGCTTATAGGCACAGAAACGACCAAGGGGACAAGTGTGATAGAGAAGTCACTTTGTTAAAAAGAAAAACAACTTCAACCAACTAGACAATTCCCCAAGATCTTTAAGGATGTTTCTGGAAAGAAAATATAATTCCTTTCCTGGATTTGTTTTGAAAGTCATAATAAAAACAGGTGAAGGTAATGTTTGGGAAATATTTACTCTTTTACTCTTTCTATTTACATGGCAAAGGCCTTAATAGTTCAGCATTTCTTTTGTTGTTCCAATCACACACCTGCAGCTCAGTTATCACCGGCGACTGGAATCAGCAGCACAATTTCCTGATGACCACATTCACACCATCCAAAAGGGTACTCTTTTTTGTATATTTTCCCCTGTGAAACTCTCATATGCTATAAGACCTGAAATTATCTGCTCTTTAACAGTAGTATATCTATCACTGAGTCTCCTAGAACCCTTTTTTGATTGCAGTTTGTAGAACATGGAACTTGACCGAAAGAGATGGTCTCATGGCTACAGAAATGCCATAGCTTATATTGTACCCTAAATTACCACAGTAATCATATCTCAGTCTGTGCTATACTTTTTCACTGGATATAGTCTTTACCAGTCAGTGAAAGAGAGATTATCGGAGGTGAAATAAGACTAGAGATAGGTGCCAAGTATTGATTCTACCTCAGGTGGTGGCTTTCATTGCTTGAACTGACCTCTCAAATGCAGGGTTTCTAGAACACAAGTTACTAGATATTATCCTGTGTTATTATTCTTAAGTTAAGGAAGAACAATGATACTTTAACCAAAGAGAAGGGTTTCTTTTCACTTTTCCTGAGCCATAACATAAGTGAAATGGAAGAACAGAAAACCACTTTATTTGGTTCACATTTGCACACTTATTGCTCTACTGGTTTCATTTAAGGTTTTATTCAGCCTCCAGCATTATGATCATTATTTTAGTCAAATAAGTATAATAAGCAGCTATAAACACATAGAGGGGATTCTTCATAAGGCATAAATATCCTTGTAATAAAAAATAACACACTTAACCAACTATATACAGACCATGAAAATGACTTTATGCCACTTGATAGTGATACAGGAATATTGATATAACTTAATACAATTGATTGTCAGAAACTTCAAATATGAACTGAAATCCCACTGTGACATACTCATCTTTAAAATATTAAACATGAAATAGCTACTGATATTGAAATTATCAGAAAGACTTACTGTCTTAGGTTTTCAATCATTTTTTCCATCGCTTCCTCCCAGCAGTATGCCTTAACAGATTGGATATTTTCAATCATTTCAGAGGTGATCACAAGTCTTTCGTTGATCTTTCCAGCTCTCTGATCTCTGGAAATCAATTAATCAATCAAATACTTAATAAAACCAAGTCAAATTACCACTAAGAACCACAAAAGTTTTTTCAAAAAATCCACATTTCTTATTAAACAGATGAACATTTATTTTATTATCTAACAGATGGTAACAAAAATCATGAACAAAAATCATTCACTAAATAGCTACCATTTAGTGAATGCCTCTTATGTGCCACACACTATTAGATGCATTCCACATACTATCCCAGTGTAGTACCCTTCATGGAAGTCTAGAAGTAGTGGTTATCTCCATTTTAAAGATAAAAAAACAGAGACTCAGTAAGGCCAAGTGACTTGAGTCAGGTCACATAACTAGTAAGCATGCAGTCTGGTATTTAAACCAAGAGTTAGCAGATTCCACATTTTGTATACATGCTATCATCTTCTAGCTGACAAACTCTAGAAGTCCTCTATCATAAGCTGTGACTTGTATCATTAACTCATTCTCTACTAAAAAGTAACCAAGGCTGTAGTGTGATCATCCTTGAACCAGAGTAGGAAAAACCTATAAAATTCTATCCAACATTTATGCATTCACTCCCATGTACATATATGTTTTATCCATTCTACCTAAATATTATAATACATAAAAATGAACTGAATATTAAGATATTTAAAAAGAAATTCTATAGATTGATAAGCAAAAAAAAAGTCCCTTAATACACTGAGTATGATTTACACTATTAAAATAACTCCTTTTTAGTGACATCCAGGAAGTAGATCCCAGTTCAGTATATAGAGCAGTCCCTGGTTTTACTAGACTTTTGGAATATTCAACTTAAAATCCTTCCAAGCTATGTAACCAGAGTGCTACCTGTACTTCATCATCATTCTTCCCAGTGCAGCTTGAAAAAGGGCAAGGATTATGAGGAAAGCAAGACCACAGAAGGCAGAGGCCTGTAACAAGTCCCAGAGGAGCCCCATGAGGAGAGCCACTTGCAAAGGAGCAATCCACACAAAATGTGCCAGTGCAAGTCCCTGCGAAATAAAATCACAGTGAAAACCAGTAACAAACAAACAAGCAAACAAGCCTAAGATGGGAGAAATTGAGCACAGCGAGCTTATACAATCAAACACATCATGGTTCCCACTGTGCTAAACTCAATGTGTTTGTTACACGAAGCACACATCAGTGTGCTTAAACATTCTACAAATAGACTAGGATTTCCCAAGGAACAAATTTCAAGTTGTTGCATTTTCGGGGTGTTTTTATTCAATGGAATTAAAATTAAATATCTTAAGTATCAGGTCAGGGACTTATTTTAAATAACTTACTTTTATTTGGATAAAGCAAGAGCCATGGTATAAACATGTAAGAGCAAAAGGGTTTCCAAAGGCTCAAGGTAACAACTCTATCACCTGACAAAATATTCAGAGTAAATGCAGGCTCAATTCATTAGTAATTTATGTAGCACCTGCTGTGGGTTTAACATTATGCTACATACTGAAAATGCTAAGATAAATAAAACACATTATGTGTCCTCAAAGACCTTGTAATTATTTGTGTCATAAGACAGCACTGAACAAGAATTGCTCAGAGTATCATATTCAGCCAAAGTAAATAACAGATGTAAAGTATTAAAAGGAAACAAGATCTGATAAAAAATGAATTTTGAAACACCTCATTAAATATGCAGCAAGCTGAGATGCCTTTGTATCGGCTGGTTCTGTAAGCCCCCAGAATGGCACTGTCCTATGCAACCCAACCTTGCAGGAATAGGGAAGGTAGGGATGTCTATGATTTAGCCACATATTACCATCAACTAACCCAGAAAAACCTTTGGGACTGTATGATTTATAACAATAATGCATAAATCAGTAGGTACATACTTCATCAAATTTGTTCAGGTTGTTGGAAAGGAGACTAACAAGTTGTCCAATACTTATTTTATCCAGAACACGGCTTGACAGCTTTAAAGTCTAAAAGGAAAATCGGAAGTTAGGTGATGTCGACAAAGAGAAGACAAAAAGAATATTTATAAATAACATTATAATACAGCTGAAGAATTAGGTGACTATGCATGCGTTTTTAAGTAAAGGTAATGAAAATTATTTTATGTTTATCTAGCTTAGGATATTCTCCAATTTATAAATATTTCTCTTCACAAAATATATTATACTGGCATGCCTGTAGTTATTTTATTTTCCAGCATCTATATAGTAAGAACATCCTTTCTACTCCACAGCAGTAATGATATTACACTTAAATGTCCATTCATATGGTGTGGAGATTTTGGTGGGTTTGGTTTGGTTTGGTTTGGTTTGGTTTTTATAGGCAGCAAAATTTGAGATTAAAGCCTATAATCTTATAGTAACTCTATTTTTCTATAGTGGAGTCCTATAGTAATTCTATTGAATAAAATGACAATTAAAGTCAATAAAAGTATATTATGAATAATTGAATCATTAATGACTTTGTGAAAGATTAACAATACAAAATCCTTAAATATTACACAGAAAAAATACATCCCTATACACAAATAGAACTGGTAAGTAGATAAATTAATAATAGTTATGAAAGATCACTTATACTTTGCCTAAAATTTAATAAGAATTTATTATCCCTTAGATGCCTTTGATTGGAGAGTACCCATCCAATATTTGTTTCAATTGAATGTATATGTATTGAGCACTTATGAGATGCAAATCACTGGATTCAAGGCTTCAGGAATTATTGTTAGGATTTATTAATACATGTTTCTTGCCTTAAGGTAACCTAGTACATACATCAACTAAATATGATATGATAAATGAGTTCAAGGGAACAGAATATAACTGGGTAGTTATGAGAAAGTTCACATACCTGGTTACAAAAATTGGGATTTTATCGAGGAGGTAAAATTGAATATGGGTGTGGAATAATGAATACAATTTAGATAAGAACAGATGAAGAAAGAATCAAAGCAGTTAATTCCAAAACACTATTAGAGCAATATGAGGGGAAAATTCCACTGACTGGGTCACACACTCCTCATTAATAGACTTCATCTATCTCAGGTGTGCATAGCAAGCACTCAGCGAAGATTTGTTTTTGTTATTATTTCTGTCTTCTTGAAATTCATAAGCAAAGATAAATTTAGTTCATATTTAGATTATTTTCTTGTATTTTTACATTTTTCATTTAAGTACAGTTGACATACAATATTGTATTCGTTTCAGGTGTACAACATAATGATTTGACATTTATAGAATGCATTTAGGTTCATTATTTAAAATATAATTTGAATGTATCATAGATGCAGATTTTGGAGCAAAGCAAAAAAGTGCTGTATTACAAAATTTGGGGTACTGTAAGGAGAATTAGTGGCTGCCTGCCATGTGGATGGAGCTGGTCTGATATGGGACCAGTCTACTTCAGGCTCCTTTAGGGACCAAACCACAGCCTCGTGAAGACACAACTGAATTCTCTGGTGATGGTGCCAGTGCAGGCCAGTAAGTGCAGCTAGAGGGGTAAACAAACCAGGTAATAACACAAATACTCAAAAATGAGAGAAAAAAGGATAGATGCAATATCTTCTAACTTTTCCTCAGCGTGTTCTGAGTCTGAAAGCACATATGCTGCTGTATTTGTGCTAAATGTTACACATGAATTTACAAATAACCTTCTCCTTCTTTGATCTCCCATCCCCTTTAGCCCATAAAATTTCTGGATCAAAACAAAATTTTTGTTGATTTATTACCCATGTTTTCCTGGTACTTGGTTGAATTGATGACATTGTACCTGAGGTGATCTGACTAAACTGTGGACTCTATTTTTTTTTCGTGTGCATCCATAAAAGGCTGTTTTGAACAATAAAGTATGACTATCAAGGTTTTATGACACAACTGACCTTGCATATATATTATGGAAGTGTTATGGGTTATTTGCTAGAGGTAATTTCAGATCCATGTCCCTTATAAGCCAAGTATATAAAGTTTTTACACTGGGGGAAGAAAAAGAGAAGAAGGGTAAAGCAATACCCAAATGATTCAACCAAAATAGCTTTACTGTAATGACTTGGTAGACCCAAGCAATCACACATGGCCTACAAAGCATGTCACTGAAATGATATTAAATTGTGTTTGTAAGGTGGGAAGTCTTAATCTGCATTCACCTAAATCATGCTTCTGCAACTTGGGCTTTTGTCTGGATAATGCATACAGAAAAGTAGAGAACGTTCTTATGGTTGTAGTACATGTGTTGTTGCAAAAATGTTCAATTTGCAGGACTCAAAGGATGACAAAATCACTGTGTCACAACTAATTAAGGCAGGAACTGTTATTGCTTGGATTATCAATAACAATTACATACTACACTCTTGTTATTGAACGTAAAGATATATGGCATTTTACCACAAGACATTTTGCCAATGACTTTTACACGGATGGTAAGTATCATTTTAATGGGGAGCCATACATTCCAAAACACAATGATGTGACTAGTTTTAAAAAATGAAATCTGGGGCACCTGGGTGGCTCAGTCTGTTGGGCCTCCAACTTCAGCTCAGGTCATGATCTTACAGTTCGGTTCGTGAGTTCAAGTCCCACATCAGGCTCTGTGCTGACAGCTCAGAGCCTGAAGCCTGCTTCAGATTCTGTCTCCCTCTCTCTGCCCCTCCCCTGCTCACACTCTCTCTGTCTCTCTCAAGGATAAATAAACATTAAAAAATATTTTTAAAAAATGAAATCCATAGCATAGGGAGTTTACAGAAAATGCTCAATAATTATTAGCCAAAATGAACTGAATTAATCACCAAGGAAAATGAGAAACATTAATTAATGCTGCCATTTACTTAACAGGCCTACAAAATTGATTTTAGCATTTATCCCTTATGTGTATCAACATGACATTTAAAACATGTTGCACGTAGCATGGAGACTATGCAAGAAAGCATTACCTTCTTATAAATCAAACTAAACATAGCTATTCTTATTTGCATTCCAATGTGATGAAGGCCAAAAATGGCTGGATGCAAAAGCAGAGTCCTCATGACAAAGAGAAGGCATAAGCCTATGGCTAGATAAATTGCAATGGAGCGTTCCGCCTTGTTATCTGGATCATAGGAAGCTATGATTCTTCCCAGTAAGAGAGGCTGGACTGCTTTGGTGACTTCCTAAAAAGAGGAAAAACCAAGAAATTAGATTTCATTTCCCTTGCATAAAATGGCCCCACAATTTCAACAAAAAAAATTTTCATCTTTAGAGAAGGATTTAAAATGGGCTAACATAGAGGGCTGCACCATATGTAAAAGTCTTGATGTTATTTTCATTTTTATACTTTGAAATAAGATTTGATTTTTGGTTATACTGAAAGTCATTTGGAGACAAGTTTATGCATAAGGTTTTTTTGACTGAAAAGTGAAGTGTGTCCATACAGTAAAGGTGTGGTTTCTGGAATGGTATATTAATCAGTAATATGTACATAGCACTGAATGGTTTATGAAATATTTTCATTTGATTTTCAGGACAGCTTTAGGAGTCAGAGTAGGCATTATTATTTTCACTTTGTGGATGAAGAAACTAAGGCCAAAGACACCAAGTGACCTGATGTGACTTCAAAATAGAACTTGAGAAAGTGTTTGGAGTTAGTGGCATTATTTCCAGAATGAAAACAGCTTCTCAAGGCAACCACATAAAGGGGAGCTGGCAACAGGAGGAAGGAGCATGCAGGCACTGGTGGCATTTAATTCAGCCACCTCCACTAATGGTCTCAAGCCCATCCTGGTATGGAATGGGTATGGACTTCAGGGAAGCAGTGTTACAACAAACTTCAACCTCAGTCCAGTTTCCAATGATTTATCAACTCTTCAAAGCCTTGTGAGTTAACACAGGAAGACGAAAGTTGTGCTTTCCAAATGCATCTAGTCAGGGTCCTCAATTAATTAGTAAATCAAATTGTCCATCAAATCCATTACCCCTCCTCCTGAATATATAGGAAGAGATTTGAATTCAAGAGGTCTAACTCTTCTCCATCTTACTAAATTGTTTTCAAGAGAGAAAAACACAAAACCTCCCCTGTCTTGTTTTATGATGAACCAATGAAATGGAGATCTGAAGCTAAACCCTCAAGGGATGTGATGTTAGGCTAATTGATTCCATTTCAAAGGTATATTTTCCAGCCAGACTGGTACCACAGCATTGTTCAGTTTACTCCCCCTCAACCCTTAATTTGCTTATTCTCCTCCATTTTCTACAATCCCTTTTCTAAACCGCAAATGCACAATACCACAAGCCCCCTTATTCCCAATAACTAAAAACGCTTTTCTGTACCAAGTTCATCCCCATTAGAAATCAATCCTAACCTATACAGAGCTGTCATTGGTTGATCACTAGCTGTGCATTCTATACTTTATATTCAGTACTTTATTTCAAATTAACTATGTAGACTAAGGCTCTGAATATAAGGAAAGAATCAAACACTTTTTAAAAGTTTCCAAACTAATCACAAAATGGGTTATAGTTTTCTCATCTCACATTAGCCATATTCAAACCTGTATTCAGATGAGTACTGAAAAGAAAATCACTAACTTATCTGCATATAACATGTTAATTGATTGCTATATCTGAAGAGCACTTGTTTTTTAAAAAGTAA
The DNA here is from genome assembly GCF_027475565.1 of Acinonyx jubatus. Lineage (NCBI taxonomy): Eukaryota > Metazoa > Chordata > Mammalia > Carnivora > Felidae > Acinonyx > Acinonyx jubatus. The sequence continues at coordinate 33,053,020 of NC_069383.1, forward strand.
ATAAGTGTGTACTTTTTTGTTGGTGTGTATCATATTGTATATGATTTGTACTTTTATTACACATGTATCCACCTTTAGAATATATAGAAAGAATTGGCTCTGGTGTTTTAAATTTATATAAATGGTATCATACTATGCTTTTTGCAACTATTCTTTATTTACACTGTGTTTTTGACATTTATTTCCATTGATCCTTGCATAGCTACACATTTATTCTAAGTGCTGTTCAACATGACATCCTTGAATACATCAGGTTATATGTCCCATTGTCTTAAACTGGGGGCATACAGGTTGTTTCCATTTTTAAACTACTACAATCTGTGCAGGTGATGCCCTATTTCTTTCAAGTTTCATAGACCCATGTCAGACTTTGTCTAGCAGAGATAATTTTATTTCAAAATAACTCCTTACACCAGGAAAATAAAGCCAAAATAAATCTTGTATTTGAAATTACAGGTATGAATTTATCTGCATTACAAATATAATTTTTCACAGTGTGCTTAGAGTGGCAATATTTCATCCTCAAAATTACTTTTAGATCAATATTTTATTCTAGAATTTTTCTATACTATGTTGCTCTTCATAGACAAATGTCAATACCACATTTACTTTGATTTAATTTTCCATTAATAGTGGGTTTGCGGTTGGCTTTTTACTTTAAAAATGATACCTCTAAACTCAAAGCGTAGTTATTTTTTTCTGATACAAGTACATGATTAGTTGAAGAACTTCTAAGGTTCCATTATTTTCTATGGTGTGTAGTCACTAAATTCCTCACGATCATCAGTATGTCAACTTTTTTACAATATTATTTATATGTCTTTATCCCAGGAATATTAGGCATTATTTGTGAAATATTGAGAAGTTAGGATTGCTCAATATTAAGAAATTAATAGAATCCAATAGACTATAGAAGAACTTATGATTATCTCAGTAACAACTGTAATAAATCTGATAAAACTTCAATATCAGTTTCTGATAAATGTTCTAACTATACTTGAATATAAAGAAAAAAATTTTCCTTCAAAACGGCAATCAACACCTAATTAACTAATCTTAACAAACTAATCAATAAAACTAAAAGCATTACCTTTAGGGTCAGGCAAACACAAACAATAGGAATACTGGTTATTAGAACAATTTAACATTTTCTGGAACTTTTAGCTGTTACAACTCAATAAGAGAAATGATCAAGGTATGAGTATTATGAAGAAATGAAAAGGATCATTATAAGCATAGAATATGACCATCCATATAACAAATTTAAGTGAATTAAGAGTTTCATAGGCAGAGGTTTAAGAAATAATTATACTAAGAAATTAAATTCCTACATACCAAGCATAGTAATCAATTAAATAAGTATCCCATTTATATAAAAATTTATGTTATATAACAAGAGACATTATAAATACCAATAATTAATATATATACCTTAAAAATATTTATAAACATTACTAAGACATATTTTAATTTTTTTTACATTTATTTATTTTTTGAGAGAGAGAGAGACAGAGCATGAGCAGGGGAGGGGCAGAGAGAGAAGGAGACAGAATCCAAAGGAGGCTCCAGGCTCTGAGCTGTCAGCACAGAGGCCGACGCGGGGCTCAAACTCACAAACGGTGAGATCATGACCTGAGCCGAAGTCGGACATTCAACTGACTGAGCCACCCAGGCGCCCCTACTAAGACATATTTTAAAGTCTTAAATAAAAGTCTTAAGGACTTTAAATTTTTCTATAAAGAAAAACTGAATATTACAAAGATTATATTCTATCCATGGTATTTTGTAAGTCTAACATAACTTTCACCAGAATTTCAGGTGGGTTCTTTGGAAGCGGATTTTCAGCACCATAATAGCAGGGACTGATTGTCTTCATTTCTATAATAATCCCAACATGATGCACAAAACCTAGCATAGAACATCCACTAAGTGAGTATTTGCTAATCAATGGGTAAAATGATTATAAATTTCATTTGAAAAAAATGAGAGATTAGTCAAAAACATCTGCGGAATAAGAAAAATGTGTGAAAAGGTTTACATTACTGGATATTAAATCATATTATACAGCTATTATAATATGTGGCATGACAAAGAAATAGAGTGATTTATCTGTGAGCAGGTTCAAGCACACGTAATAATTTTGTGTATTATGTTATTCTAATTCAGTGGAGAAAGGCTAGATTATGCAATAAATGATGAGGAAACTGGACACTCATTTTTAAAATTACATTTTTATCTCAAACATACATCAAAATAAATTGCAAATGCATTAGATATTTACATGTAAAAGCTGAAATAGTAAAACATAAATAAACATAAATAAAAAAAAAACATGTAAAAACATAAATAATTTGGGTAGGAAGGCTTTTAATAATGTCTGATAACAAAAGCAGAAAACAAAGGAAAAGGTATATAGATTTGGCAGCAAATTTTTAAAAGTTAAAACTTCTTTTTTAAAATTTTTTAAATGTTTATTTATTTTTGAGAGACAGCGCGCGTGCGCACAAGCGGGGGAGGGGGCAGAGAGAGAGGGAGACCCAGAATCTGAAGCAGACTCCAGACTCTCAGCTGTCAGCACAGAGCCCATGACAGCCCGACGCAGGCCTCAAACTCATGAGCTGTTGAGATCATGACCTGAGTCCAAAGCGGACACTTAATGGACTAAGCTGCCTAGATGCCCTAAAAGTTAAAACCTCTAATTGTTAAGAAAATAAGAGGTAAAACTCACTAGAAACAAATGATAGGCTGGGGGAAATACTCTCTTATATCAATAAGAAAAAGACAAACTCTAAAATAGACAAAAAACATGAAAAGGCAATTACATACACACAAAAAATATAAATGCTTAATTAATATACAAAAACTGTTTAAATTCACTAGAAACCAAAAGTAATGCAAAGAAAAATAATATATTCCTTCTCACTGAGCAATTTGAAAATAATTTTTAAATGATGACACCTATTATTGGTGAGGGCTGAATTTTCATACTTTAGTAGCAAGAAAGTAAAATAGTACATTTTACTGGAAGGCAATTTGATAATCTGGAAATCTGCTAAAGGGATGTCATCGAAGGTCTGTTTACAATTATGAAAAATTAGAAGCAATATAAACATTTAATGATGGGGAACTGAAAAATTATGGTATGGTACAGTCACATGATTTATTAAACAATAGGGTGACTAGGTAAAAAATCATCTAATGACATAAAAGGCATTCATAGTACATTAAGAAGAGAAGCAGATTTATAACACATTATATAAAGCAATGATCCCCCTCCCTTAATAAAGTATATATTCTATTCCCATGGGAAAAAAACTAGAAGGATGAATATCAAATTTATCAGTAATTATCTGATTACTTTCATAATCATAAAAATATTTAAAAGAATAATAAAATTTAGTTAGGAAATTGCATATGATTTATGGTCATTAATAAGCGGTGAAGAAAACATGCATACAAAAACATAAAAGAAAATACACACACACACACAGGTATACACTGAGAAATGACTGAGCCACCCAGGAGTCCTATTATTTTTTTTTAATGTTTATTTATTTTTGAGATAGGGAGAGAGAATATGAATGGGGGAAGGGCAGAGAGAGAGGAAAACAGAGGATCCAAAGTGGGTTCAAATTTATGAATCTCAAGATCATGACCTGAGCTGAATTCGGACACTCAACCAAATGAGCCACACAGGAGCCCCAGTAATAGCTATCATTTATGAAGCACTTGCTATGTACCAGGATTTATTCAAGTTTAAATAACTTTCCCAGTATCACACAGCTATTAAGTGGTAAACCTGGGCTTTAAACCAAACATTTGACTGCAAAGCCTTCCTCTTTATTCATAACCATAAATCGAAATGGAAATGTTATAACATGACTTGTTTATCTCTCAACTGACCATCAGTACAAGGATTATGATTAGTTCAACATCAACTTAGCAAATCAAGTTTTAAGTTTAGATCACTGTGATTTAAGATAAATGCCACTTCTCTAGGAACCATCTCATGGACACATAATTTAAAAGTTTAAAGAGAGCATAGACATTATACACTTTACTACAGCCTCTTTTACTGTATACTCAAGGAAACTGAGATCCAGGAAAGTTCTTTGACTTGCCCAAAGATCATAAAACAAGTTTGTGGCAACAGGGCATGAGCAAGCCCTGGGGAAGTTAAGAAAAAAATACCCCATCTTTGAAAAGAGAATACATATGTATATTTTTACTTTAAACATATTTTATTCATTAGTCATATTGGATACTGGTTAGCTACAAGGGCTAAAAATGCACCAAGTTCCTATCAGGAATGGAAGTCCTAGATGCCCTTATATCCAGTTTAAGTCTTAAAAAACATGATCACAAGGGCACCTGGGTGGCTCAGTTGGTTAAGCATCCAACTTCGGATCAGGTCTTGAGTTCAAGCCCCACTTTGGGTTCTGTGCTGACAGCTTAGAGCCTGGAGCCAGATTTGGATTCTGTGTCTCCCTCCTCTCTGCCCCTCCCTCGCTCACTCTCTCTCTCTGTCTCAAAAATAAATAAACATTAAAAGAATTTTTAATAAAAAAAAACATGATCACAAACAATTCCCAATTTACAAATCAATTTTGTTCCAAAATTTCACATGGAAGAACAGGAGATGCATTTGGTTTTAGACACAGTATTCTACTGGACGTGATACTGAATTCCTAGGTTAGCCTTCAAAAGTACATATACCACTAAATGCTCCTGGAGCACCGTTCTGTTCAAATTGTTCACAAAAAACCAACCCACCTGTGTAACAAATTTCCTACAGAAAAAGATGTAACATCTCCCTCTGCTGCAATCTTGGAAGAGAAACAGAGTGCCTTTTAACCATATCTTTGCCCTCTCCATGCATCCTGTCATCTGCTTCTCTCCACTGGGGTCCTGGGAGGAGCGCCGCTGGAAGACGTGGAGAGTTAACACTAGTTACTTTGGGATTTCCCAATAAGCCCTTAGCTACTTTCTCATCCCAGTGGGATTCTGTCACTTTATTCAAGGGCTCATTGGCCCTCATGAATCTGCCCACTTCTCTTTTCACAACAGTATTCCTTCTACCAAGGCTTTCTCTTCTCCCACAACCCTGCAAGGCCTTCACCTGAGAGCTTTTAGAAATGCAGAATTTTAGGGTCTCACCCAAAACCTCCTAAATTGGAACCTGCATCTTAGCTAGATCCCTGGATCACTGGTATGCATATTAAAGTTTGAGAAACACTGCTCTAATGTCATTAAAAGAGTTAATATTCATTTTTATGTTTTTCAGTTTTTTCATATTATCATTAAGAAAAATTCAAACTAAAATGCTTTCTCAATGTGGGTCATTCTAGCAAAAATCAGATGCATTTAGTAATAATGTTGGCCCTTGTCTACCTAAATCAGAATCACCTGGGAACCTTAATGAGACTACTATTATCCCAAGGCCCATCCAAATCAATTAAATCACATATTTGGGGTGGGGCTTCTGGATACAGAAATATCCAGAAGACTGATACAGAAATTCCTTATGATTCAAAGAAATCTAAAGCCCAAGAACTTCCAACTCTTACCACAGGAACTGAGGGAAGGTGTAGATTGCCTTCATTCAGGTAGACAACACAAGGAAGTGTGTATTAGAGATAAGGGTTCTAGTAGTGAGTAGAAATGGGATATAGGGTGAGTTTAGGGAGTACAGCATGCAAGTCACTGCTGGGGTTAGAGAAGAAGCTACATATGGGGAGAGGTAGGGATGGGAAGGAAGAGGAGAAAGGGGACCCACCTAACAGGCATCTAGAAGAAGGAGATTTGCTGGAGATAGCTGTCCTTAGGTAACCAGCCATCTGAAAGGAACATACATAAGTCAGAGCCTAAGCCAGGGACCATCTGTGGGCAGAATTCCCTCAAACACTCTCCGTTTCTTAGCAGTAGGCTTGTATTCAAGTGCCTACTCAATGTCTTTGTTAAAACTTAAGGGACAGGGGAGCCTGGTGGCTCAGTTGGTTAAGCGTCTCTTGATTTCAGCTCAGGTCCTGATCTCACAGTCGTGAGATGGAGCCCTGTACCAGGCTGCACGCTGAGTATGAAGCCTGCTTGGGATTTACTCTCTCCCTGTCTGTCTGTCCCTCCCCAACTTGCATGTGCACTCTCTCTCTCTCAAAAATCAATAAATAAACATTTAAAAAAACCCATAAGAGATAAAAGATCATTTTATGCAATACAGACCATGGGACTTGAGAACTCTATCGACATTAGTACTAGGACTTCTCCTTTATGTCCCTAACCTTCTTGGGGTCTAATGAATAGAACAGGTTTGACCCACGTTGTACTGACATGCATCTCACTTTGATGATGACAATATGCCCAGAACTGCCTAGGAATCAAGAAGGGATAACATTATTCTCTCAGCAATTTGCTCACAGTACTCCCGACACTTGGCTTGCTTCTCACTGTCCTTAACTGACTCTCATGCTCAGTTTTTCAACAGCCAGTTTCTCTTCTATGCTAGGAGTCTTAAATGTGAAAGACCATGTTGTATCTGGCTGCTGAGTCAGATGAAGAAAAAACAAGTACATAGTTAATGATGAGAGGCCATAGCTAATATGATTTAAAATTACATCAACTATTGTAGAGATACAAGCTCCTTGATGATGGCATTTTCTTTTTTTCTTAACCTTTCACAGTCAAAAGCAAATCTTACACCACTTTTTCTATCAGTCCTGAAAACAACTGAATACTCTTTGTGTCACAATTATCCTGATTTAGAGGGACTAAGAATGTACAGGTAATTTTGAAAGCATGTCCACTTTTAGCAAGAGTAGTGTTCTAGCAATTTCAAGAATCCTCACTCATTTAATGGAATGAAAAATCCCCAAGCTGATACAAGTAGAGGAAAAAAAGGAATGCCCCAAAAGAATACCATAAATACTAAGGTACTGGTAGAAGTTGCTTCAAAAGGCAGAGGTCTTATAATAATGGCTACATTTTCTACCCTTCTTTTCTTCTGTAAGTGACAAAAAGAATAGAGACAAGAGATTAGGTATGCTGAAAAGCTGCATTTGTCTTAATGACCACATGGTTATCTAAATTCTTTAAGAGTTACAGTGTTCAACATTTTCACTACTTAAAACTTCACAACCTCAGTGAGGTCTTTTCTCTGTGACAAGGGTGAGAAACCTCCAGTCTCACCACATCTGTACCATTGCCAATGTAAATTTTCCTCTCCATGCCTTCCCACCGCACATGTTTTCCTTGCTTTTCCCATCGGTTCTTTTCCTCACCAATATTCTGTTGGTTATCAGTAGCAGGTGAACTGGGGGAAGTAAACTTTGCCCTTTGAACGTGCTGATGGTTCCAGACCTGCAGTCTAGGGCTCATGTTTACTGGAGAGCACCTCATCCCTCACTCCCACTCAAGAGTAGTTAATACACCATGAAAGCCTTTAAGATTCCTTTTGCTGGGATATGTTTAAGTTTGAGAAGTTTAAGAATAAGTCCTTATCTACACCCATGCCATTCTTCTACCCCTTAATTTTGTTTTTAAGTTTGACCTTGGCAATACTGGCCCTTGGGTGGATTTGACACAGTTCCCTCTGGAGTCTAAGTAAAGGAGAAGATTCTAGTTGGTTCCCCTACTGCAAACTTTCTTCAGATTTGCCCCTGAGGTGACCCTGGAAGAACCCTCAGCCTTTAAGCTTCTGTCAACCTGTGTCTCCTAGGAAGATGCAAAAAACTCAGCAGACCTGAGGCTGGTTACTAGACACACCATTCTGTTGAGGACCTAAAGACAATCATTACACATATAATTATATAACAATTATAATCGGATATTGTGGAAGGGTCACAGTCTTTGGGGCTAGAGACCTATCACTCAAATTTACCATATGTGTACTCTGGAAAGTTTCATAATTTCCTTCTCTGTATATTAGAGGTAATAACAGCTGCTCCATGGAGTTACCAGAAGAATTCAATAAGACAATCTGCATAAAGGACTTAATGCTGAACCTAGAATAGATTAGGTACAATAAATATTAAATTCAATAAACATTAAATTATATCAAGCCATTTTTTTGGTTTTGTACACATGACCAAAAAAACCACTCGATAAATATGTTCATGTATCACCTAAACTATCACATTTAAATGAGTGCTTTTGTTCTCATGAAACTTCGATGATGCTGGATAAATTATTTCACAAGGCAGGCAGAGCATAAAAGGAGCTCAATCGTTAGGATGTTAGGTTAATCAGTATTAATCAATGGTAGCAGTGTGTGATGGAGACAATGACTGAAGAGAATTTTCAGCTTCACCACAATCTCGATCATGACATGACAATTGTTTGAAGTGTCATTCACTTCAATCAACTATAACTTATTGAGAATGTTACATTCTTATACATGTTCAGAGGGAATTGTACTTCTATACACTGACTCAAACATATACACTATTGTCATTAAAACAACCAACAAAAGGTTTTTTAATAAGTCAAATAGAGCCAGATGCTGTGGATAAAACTGTTTCCCAAGTTCTGACTACTCTTTCTGAGAAAAATCACCTCAATGACATCTTAAAAGATAATTCATTCTTGACTTGCCTTACTTATATTTATGAACCAAATATTTCCCTCCCTAAAACTGTTGTTGGTTTCTGTAGGAATGGACAGACAGACAGACAGACAGATTGACAGACAGATAGATACAGATGGGTGGATAGATGGATGGCAGATCAACTCAAAAGCCAGAAGAATTTTTCCAGATGATTATCAAGAGAATTACAAAACATTTTGGACCGAAATGTGACCATCTTTGTCACGATAAATTTTTAAATGTATTTTTAGTGGTATGTACAAACTACAAATTCTTAAAAACATGCAACTTGACACTATGGCACTGTCAACTCTCCAATACATGGAGATCAATATGAATACAATACCTGTGAATAAAGATAGTACTTATCCCAAAGCAAATACTGTGCACAGCCTTTACTTAAAGGCTAAATAAGTTTTCAACTTGTCATGCCTTTTACAGGTTACAACTAAGGATTTGAAATGATGCTCTGGTGATGTAAAAACTAACATATCTGAGTCATATTTAATAGCACTGGGAAGCATCCCAGACTACCTTTAAACACCAGAAAGCCAGGGGCTTTCAGGTACAGAGCTCTCTTCCTACTGATGAAGACAGAGGTGATTGAGAAAATACACTACGAGACTACCTCGCTGCCAAGCTTTAAATTTTTTCTATTTTTCCTTGAAATTCAGCATGCAGGTATGATTGCAAGATATTACATTTATTCATATGTATAATTGGCTAAATTTGACCTGACATTGTGTCTTGATATCCTACAGTCAAATACAAAAAAATAAAAAATCAGCAATCTCATATACTAGTAAGATAATGTGATTTGGGATCATAATAGAAAATAAGTATTTTCAAAGAAATTTACTAAACCTATTTATTTATTTATTTATTTATTTATTTATTTATTTATTTACTTATTTATTTATTTATTGCTGAACCCATTTTATTTATTTTTTTATTTTTATTATTTTTTTAATACGAAATTTCTTGTCAAATTGGTTTCCATACAACACCCAGTGCTCATCTCAACAGGTGCCCTCCTCAGTACCCATCATCTACCCTCCACTCCCTCCCACCCCCCATCAACCCTCAGTTTATTCTCAATTTCAAGAGTCTCTTATACTTTGGCTCCCTCCCTTTCTAATTTGTTTTTTCCTTTCCCTCCCCCATGGTCTTCTGTTAAGTTTCTCAGGATCCACATAAGAGTGAAAACATACGGTGTCTGTCTTTCTCTGTATGGCTTATTTCACTTAGCATAACACTCTCCAGTTCCCACGTTGGTACAAAAGGCCATATTTCATTCTTCCTCATTGCCATGTAGTATTCCATTGTGTATATAAACCACAATTTCTTTATCCATTCATCAGTTGATGGACATTTAGGCTCTTTCCATAATTTGGCTATTGTTGAAAGTGCTACTATAAACATTGGGGTACAAGTGCCCCTATGCATCAGCACTCCTGTATCCTTTGGGAAAATTCCTAGCAGTGCTATTGCTGAGTCCTAGGGTAGATCTATTTTTAATTTTTTGAGGAACCTCCACACTGTTTTCCAGAGCGGCTGCACCAGTTTGCATTCCCACCAACAGTGCAACAGGGTTCCCATTTCTCCTCATCCTCACCAGCATCTATAGTCTCCTGATTTGTTCATTTTAGCCACTCTGACTGGTCGTGAGGTGTTATCTGAGTGTGGTTTTGATTTGTATTTTCCTGATGAGAAGCGACATTGAGCATCTTTTCATGTGCCTTTTGGCCATCTGGATGTCTTCTTTAGAGAAGTGTCTATTCATGTCTTCTGCCCATTTCTTCACTGGATTATTTGTTTTTCGGGTGTGGAGTTTGGTGAGCTCTTTATATTTTGAATACTAGCCCTTTGTCCGATATGTCATTTGCAAATATCTTTTCCCATTCTGTTGGTTGCCTTTTAGTTTTGTTGATTGTTTCCTTTGCAGTACAGAAGGTTTTTATCTTCATGAGGTCCCAATAGTTCATTTTTGCTTTTAATTCCCTTGCCTTTGGGGATGTGTCAAGTAAGAAATTGCTGCGGCTGAGGCCAGAGAGGTGTTTTCCTGCTTTCTCCTCTAGAGTTTTGATGGTTTCCTGTCTCACATTCAGGTCCTTTAACAATTTTGAGTTTATTTTTGTGAATGGTGTAAGAAAGTGGTCTAGTTTCATCCTTCTGCATGTTGCTGTCCAGTTCTCCCAGCACCATTTGTTAAAGAGACTGTCTTTTCTCCATGGGATATTCCTTCCTGCTTTCTCAAAAATTAGTTGGCCATACTTTTGTGGGTCCAATTCTGGCGTTTCTATTCTCTTCCATTGGTCTATGTGTCTGTTTTTGTGCCAATACCATGCTGTCTTGATGATTACAGCTTTGTAGTAGAGGCTAAAGTCTGGGATTGTGATGCCTCCCACTTTGGTCTTCTTCTTCAAAATTACTTTGGCTATTCGGGGTTTTTTGTGGTTCCATACAAATTTTAGGATTGCTTGCTCTAGCTTCAAGAAGATTGCTGGTGCAATATTGATTGGGACTGCATTGAATGTGTATATAGCTTTGTGTAGTTTTGACATTTTAACAATATTTATTCTTCCAATCCATAAATAAGCATGGAATGTTTTTCCATTTCTTTATATCTTCTTCAAATTCCTTCATCAGCTTTCTATAGTTTTCAGCATACAGATCTTATACATCTTTGGTTAGGTTTATTCCTGGTATTTTATGCTTCTTGGTGCAAATGTGAATGGGATCAGATTCTTTATTTGTCTATCTGTTGCTTCATTGTTAGTGTATAAAAATATAATTTGTATCCTGTGACTTTGCTGAATTCATGTATCAGTTCTAGCAGACTTTTGGTGGAGTCTATCGGGTTTTCCATGTATAATGTCATCTGCAAAAAAGTGAAAGCTTAACTTCATCTTTGCTAATTTTGATGCCTTTGATTTCCTTTTGTTGTCTGATTGCTGAAGCTAGAACTTCCAACACTATCTTCAACAACAGCGGTGAGAGTGGACATCCCTGTCATGTTCCTGATCTCAGGGGGAAAGCTCTCAGTTTTTCCCCATTGAGGATGATACTAGCTGTGGGCTTTTCATAAATGGCTTTTATGATGTTTAATATGTTCCTTCTATTCCGACTTTTTTGAGGGTTTTTATTAAGTAAGGATGCTGAATTTTGTCAAATGCTTTTTCTGCATCGATAGACAGGATCATATGGTTCTTATCTTTTCTTTTATTAATGTGCTGTATCACAATGATTGATTTGCAAATGTTGAACCAGCCCTGCATCCCAGGAATGAATCCCACTTGATCATGGTGAATAATTTTTTTTATATGCTGTTGAATTCGATTTGCTAGTATCTTATTGAGAATTTTTGTATCAGGGATATTGGCCTGTAGTTCTCTTTTTTTTTTTTTTTTTGCTGGGTCTCTGTCTGGTTTAGGAATCAAAGTAATGCTGGCTTCATAGAATGAGTCTGGAAGTTTTCCTTCCCTCTATATTTTTTGGAACAGCTTGAGAAGCATAGGTATTATCTCTGCTTTAAATATCTGGTAGAATTCCCCTGGGAAGCCATCTGGTCCTGGACTCATTTGTTGGGAGAATTTTGATAACTGATTCAATTTCTTCACTAGTTATGGGTCTGTTGAAGTTTTCTATTTCTTCTTGTTTGAGTTTAGAAGTGCGTGGGTGCTTAGGAATTTGTCCATTTCTTCCAGGTTGTCCAGTTTGTTGGCATATAATTTTTTGTAGTATTCCCTGCTAATTGCTTATATTTCAGAGGGATTGGTTGTCATCATTCCATTTTCATTCATGATTTTATCTATTTGGGTCATCTCCCTTTTCTTTCTGAGAAGCCTGGCTAGAGGTTTACCAATTTTGTTTATTTTTTCAAAAAACCAACTCTTGGTTTCATTGATCTGCTCTACAGTTTTTTTCGTTTCTATATCGTTTATTTCTGCTCTGATATTTATTATTTCTCTTCTTCTGCTGGATTTAGGCTGTCTTTGCTGCTCTGCTTCTATTTCCTTTAGGTGTGCTATTAGATTTTGTATTGGGGATTTTTCTTGTTTCTTGAGATAGGCCTGGATTGCAATGTATTTTCCTCTCAGGACTGCCTTTGCTGCTTCCCAAAGCATTTGGATTGTTGTATTTTCATTTTCATTTGTTTCCATATATTTTTTAATTTCTTCTCTAATTGCCTGGCTGACCCATTCATTCTTTAGTAGGGTGTTCTTTAACCTCCATGCTTTTGGAGGTTTTCCAGACTTTTTCCTGTGGTTGGTTTCAAGCTTCATAGCATTGTGGTCTGAAAGTGTGCATGGTATGATCTCAATTCTTTTATACTTATGAAGGGCTGTTTTGTGACCCAGTATGTGATTTATCTTGGAGAGTGTTCCATGTGCACTCGAGAAGAAAGTATATTCTGTTACTTTGGGATGCAGAGTTCTAAATATATCTGTCAAGTCCATCTGATCCAATGTAGCATTCAGGGCCCTTGTTTCTTTATTGCCCGTGTGTCTAGATGATCTATCCATTGTTGTAAGTGGAGTATTAAAGTCCCCTGCAATTACCACATTCTTATCAATAAGGTTGCTTATGTTTGTGATTAACAGTTTTATGTATTTGGGGGCTCCCATATTTGGCGCATAGACATTTATAATTGTTAGCTCTTCCTGATGGATAGACCCTGTAATTATTATATAATGCCTTCTTCGTCTCTTGTTACAGCCTTTAATTTAAAGTCTAGTTTGTCTGATCTAAGTATGGCTACTCCAGCTTTCTTTTGACTTCCAGTAGCATGGTAGATAGTTCTCCATCCCCTCACTTTCAATCTGAAGGTGTCCTCAAGCCTAAAATGAGTCTCTTGTAGTCAGCAAATAGATGGGTCTTGTTTTTTTTAATCCATTCTGATACCCTATGTGTTTTGGTTGGAGCATTTAGTCCCTTTACATTCAGTGTTATTATTGAAAGATATGGGTTTAGAGTCACTGTGATGTCTGTAGGTTTCATGCCTGTATGATGTCTCTGGTACTTTGTGGTCTTTGCAACATTTCACTCTCAGAATCCCCCTTAGGATCTCTTGTAGGGCTGGTTTAGTGGTGATGAACTCCTTCAGTTTTTGTTTGTTTGGGAAGACCTTTATCTCTCCTTCTATTCTGAATGACACACTTGCTGGATAAAGGAATGTTGGCTGCATATGTTTTCTGTTCATCACGTTGAAGATCTCCTGCCATTCCTTTCTGGCCTGCCAAGTTTCAGTAGATAAGTCTGCCACTACTCTTACTGGTCTCCCTTTGTAAGTTAGAACATGTTTACCCCTAGCTGCTTTAAGAATTTTCTCTTTATCCTTGTATTTTGTCAGTTTCACTATGATATTTCGTGCAGAAGATCCATTCAAGTTACATCTGAAGGGAGTTCTCTGTGCCTCTTGGATTTCAATGCCTTTTCCTTCCCCAGATCAGGGAAGTTCTCAAGTATGATGTGTTCAAATACACCTTTAGCCCCTTTCTCTCCCTCTTCCTCTTCTGGAATTCCTGATACAAATATGGTTCCATTTGATTGCATCGCTTAGTTCTCTAATTCTCCCCTCATACTCCTGAATTTTTTTTTTATCTTTTTCTCAGCTTCCTCTTTTTCCATCATTTTATCTTCTAATTCACCTATACTCTCCTCTGCCTCTTCAATCCGAGCTGTGGTCGCCTCCATTTTATTTTGCACCTCATTTATAGCATTTTTTAGCTCCTCATGACTATTTCTTAGTCCCTTGATCTCTGTAGCAATAGATTCTCTGCTGTCCACTATATTTTTTTCAAGCCCAGTGATTAAGTTTATGACTATTATTCTAAATTCTTGTTTTGTTATATTGCTTAAATCGTTTTTGATTTAAGTAGCTATCGCTACTTACTGGAGTTTCTTTTGAAGAGAATTCTTCCATTTCGTCATTTTGGGTAGTCCCTGCAGTGGCTCCAAACTACAGGGCACTTCCCCTGTGCTTTCCAGAGTAACTTGTGTTGGTGGGTGGGGCTGAATTCAGACCTGATGTCTGCCCCCAGCCCACCGCTGGGGCCATAGACTGGTGTGTAACTTATCTTCCCCTCTCCCAGCGGCAGGACTCACTGTGGAGTGGTGTGGCCCCTGTCTGGGCTACTTGCACACTGCCTGGCTTGTGATGCTGCTTCGATGGGATCTGGTGTATTAGCCAGGGTGGATCCGCAAGGTGCACAGGAGTGGGAGGGGCAGGCTTAGCTCCCTTTGCTGTTGGTGGTCCCCTGCAGGAAGGGCCCTGCAGCACCCGGAGCGATGGATCCACAGAAGGGTTGGGTGTTTGTGCAGTGCAAGCAAGTTCAGTGACAGGGAACTGGTTCCCTTTGGGATTTCAGCTGGGGGATGGGAGAGGGATATGGTGCTTGCCAGCACCTTTGTTCCCCACCAAGTTGAGCTCTGTCTTCCGGGGCTCAGCAACTCTCCCTCCCGGTGTCCTCTCACCCTCCCCACTCTCCAAGAGCAGAGCTGTTGACTTTTAACATCCCAGATGTTAAGTCCCACTGGCTGTCAGAACTCATGGTGTCCAGTCCCTCTGCTTTTGCAAGCCAGACTTGGGGGCTCTGTCTTGCCATGCGGGCTGCCCCTTCACTGCCCCAGCTCCCTCCTGCCAGTCTGTGTAGCACACACCGCCTCTCCGCCCTTCCTACCCTCTTTCGTGGGCCTCTTGTCTATGCTTGGCTCCAGAGAGTCCGTTCTGCTAGTCTTCTGGTGGTTTTCTGGATTATTTAGGCAGATGTGGGTGGAATCGAAGCCATGAGCGGGACGAGGTGGGCCCAGCGTCCTCCTACACCGCCATCTTCAATCCCCAGTTTTTTATTTTTTTATTTTTTCAATGTTTATTTATTTTTGAGAAAGAGAGAGAGTGGGAGAGGGGCAGAAAAAGAGGAAGACACAGAATCCAAAGCAGGCTCCAGGCTCTGAGCTGTCAGCACAGAGCCCGATGCGGGGCTCAAACTCACAAACAGCAAGATCATGATTTCAGACGTCGTCAGACACTTAACTGACTGAGCCACCCAGGCGCCCCCCCCCACCTTTTTTTTTTATTTTTTTAATGCTGAACCTATTTTAAATTATAGGTTGCCACCTGTGTTTCAGGACATCTTAATCCATTTTTACTTGTCTCTACTAGAGTTTTAGTGGTTTCTTTGTATTTAGAGTTGAATTAGTCCTCTTATCTGAACACCAGATTACCCTAGTCATAAAATGAATATAATTACTTTAGATTAATAAAATCATAAAAATGAATATACTTATTATCTATAATGAATTTACAAATGAAATCCTTACCCCTAAATATAATAAGAGTCCATAGAACATAAATCTCCAGAAAAAGCATCGCCGAAGGGCATTAATGAGTTTGGGGTTTTTCTTTGATGCCAGTTCTCTGTCCCATTCTCTGCAAAAGAATAAAAAGTGGGACCAATAAGTTGCATGTACAAATATTTGAGTTGTTTTATTTCCCTTAACATAGTTTTATTCTCACAAAGACATCCAAGGAGATTAACACAAGTGACTAAAGAGACAAAAAAAAAAACAAAAACAAAAAAAAACCAACCTTGTGGAGACCTTCCAACACCAACACTCATCAGATGTTTGGCAGAATTTGATGCTTCACTATGTATCAATTTTCAAAGAGTTGACTTCATGACAAGGCCAGATGTGATGGACAAGAGGCAAGCCCAGAAAGTTCTGGGCTTCTTAAAGCAGTGCCAAGAAATGGATTAGTAAAGTATGACTCTTAGGAATATACATTACTATGCTTGGGACAGAGTGAAAAATAAACAAAAATGTAACTTTTTTTCCTCTTTGCCTTTTGATCTTTACTTGTTTAGGAACTGTAGTAGATTTTACAAAATTTAACTGTCAAACAAACAACAATATAAAAAGTCAGGTGAATTTTTCTGTTATTTAACATTAGAAAAGCCTGTCTGAATGACTCTGTTTTTAAATATAGGGGTATGAAACAAATCTTGTCAAACATCGTTTTCAACTACTAAAGTCATTTATTAGAGTAAAAGTCTTTAGAAAATTAGAACAGAATCAAATTCTATATTTTCTGGTAGGAATAAAAACCACATAGTCTGAAAGAAGGTGGTACCAAAGAAATGTTTTCTTTTAAAAACTGTAAGTTCATCTGTGGATTATATTTACATTATTGCCACTTCTGTTAATGAAGGCCCTCTTTCTCTTCCCAAGTTGTTAAAATATATCTCTGAATGTTACCCTGATATTCATTATTAAACTGTACAGAGATGAAAAGTTTCACAGGCAAGAACCAGACAAAGGGTTTGCATTTCATTAAGAGCTCTTTCCATTACTATTCTTCTACCATTACCAGAGCTGGTTTTAAGTTACTCCAAAGGAAGACCACACAACTAAAATTTGAGGGCAAACCTAGCAGTCTGTGCATGGACACTGGCTCCCCCAAGAAGCTTACTACCAACAAGGCCTAATCGCCCTATCCCATCTATCTACTCTTTCACTCACATGCAGGGCCTGCCTCTTGTCCATATCATTCAGTGACTCACAACAGGGTAAAAAGCTAAATTTTTAAATTTTATTTTGTATTTTTAATTTTTATTTATTTTTGAGAGAGAGACAGACAGAACGAAAGCGGCGGGGCGGGAGGGGGGGGAGGGTAGTGAGGGAGACACAGAATCCAAAGCAGGCTCCAGGCTCCAAGTGTCACCACAGAGCCTGACATGGGGCTGGAACTCACGAATCGTGAGATCATGGCCTGAGTCAAAGTTGGACGCTTAACCAATTCACCCAGGTGCCCCCAGCCTCTCTTCCAAAGGAAGAATGGGTCAGATGAGAAAGTCAGGAAAGAAAGGTGGTACACAGTCCAGAGAAATGGTTTCAAGGTGGGAAGAAGAGGTCAGCATGAAGTCATGTAGGAAGATGCCATTTTATTTGACATTAAGAGACCTCTGGTGACCCTGATTGATGTCATTTTGGCACCATGGTAGATGTGGAAACCATATTTCAGAAAGATGAGATGAAAAGGAGAGGTGAAGAAGTGGAGAGACCAGGAGAGCAGAGAAATGTTAGCTGTGGAAAAAGAAGAAGGAGGAGGAGGAGGAGGAGGAGGAGGGGCGGGGGGGAAGAGAAGGAAAAAAGAATGGAGTAGCAACCTGAAGGAAAGGCAAGGTGGGATAATTTATTTTAATGGCTGGGATTTGAACATTTTATAGCTCGAGAGGAGTTAGCAGGGAGAGGAGGTAGTGTGGTTTCAGTAGCACCACAACAGACCCAGTAAGAATTTCAAATACTGAGAGTTAAATCATGAAGGAAGAAGCTCTATGCTTATCAAGTTTGTAGCTTCTCATGGAATGGGTGTGCAGTTTGCACATAGGAGTGATATAGAGGGTTCAATGCCACAGCCACAAACTGAGTCAGATGGGCCAGTGTGCCTCAACTATGTGGTAACCACCTAAGGACCTTTGTCACAAGGAAGTTATGAAATGTGAGTCCAGGTCACTTTCCAAGGGTGCAGAGGTACAAAGTACTATATATAAATTATATATCACTCTTCCAAAATGTTTCAATAAATTCTAAATAACAATTTTATTTTTCAAAAAAAGAAATAAATATGGTGAAAAGAGATACAAAATAAAGATAAAAGAAAGAATTTATGGACTTATGCTGGCACAGAGTTATTGAATTGAAAAAAAATAGTTATATTTTTAATTGAATTGATGTGGGGGATACAATAAAAACAGGAAGAACAATCTTAGGTCAGATAATCCTATAAATTCAGATGTCCTCTATTTGGCCATAAATGAAAATAGAACTGGAGTACACAGATTTTTGTTAACCTAGCCCTTCCTTGATTCATCTTTCCCTTAGCATCTATTCAGAACTAAGATATTCAATATCTACTGCTTTATTGTGAACTTGCTGGTACACCTACACTGTATTGTGTTTACACATTTTATCTCTGCAACAGTGTTACAGGTTTTCATATAATGTTGGTCATTGCACATTCAATTCCCATTCATTCAGCAATTGTTTATTGAGCATGTGCTATATGCCAAGCCCTAGTCTAGGCACTTGGGGATACATCATAAATAAACCAAACCAACCAGCCAACAAAAATATCCTTGCTTTCATGGCACTTATACACACTAAGTGCTCAATAACAGGAATTGGTCCTTCATCTTGGAAATATGAATCTATTATTCTCACTAACCTAATTCTTTGAATAAAATCAAGAAAAAATAAGTCTGAATATCTTACTTTGCTTTGAAAATATTTTTTATAGGGAAATGAGTTTAGTGAAAGTAAGGTAAACAAATTATGCGTCTCAACTTTTTTGAGGCAATAATTTACTAGCTACTTTTTCTGTTTTCTTTTCTTTCTTTTTTTCCTTTGGTCTAAGGTCTAGGGTCTCTAGGATTTTTCACATTTGGCCAAGGAGAAAGGACTCTTTTCTCCGTGATTTGTAAAGACATGAGCAAAGAGTTCTAAGGACCCACTGCATGGAGGAATCTGGTCTGAGAGAATAAAACCAGCACAAGTAAATGCCACCAAGTGGCCCTTGAGTCTCTGGTTCCACTGAGTCTCTAATGCCAGTTCTCTACCTAGGTCCCTTCACACAGGTAGGATACACAAGCCAACAATTTCTTTATATTTACCTAAGTTAGTTAATTGGGTTTCTGTTGCTGGTAATCGAAAGGATTCTAATACTCTTAGAACAGGGAACTCTGAGAACTTTTCTATGGGAAGCACTGATCCTGGGGAGGCTATAAGTACAGACCTGCATTAGAATCTTGGCTTTGTCAACTCATTAGCTGGAAAATTCCAGCATCTCTCTGAGCCTCAATTTGCTCCCTGCAAGATAGAGATAATGAGGTTTTCCTCCAAGAGCTGAGAGGAGATACTATACCTAGCATTCAATATGTACTCAAAACTATGAAATTTGGGGGGCTCCTGGGTGGCTCAGCTAGTTAAGCGTCTGACGTTGGCTCAGGTCATGATATCACAGCTCGTGAGTTCGAGCCCCACATTGGGCTCTATGCTGCCAGCTCAGAGCCTGGAACCTGCTTCAGATTCTGTGTCTCCCTCTCTCTCTGCCCCTAACCCACTCATATTCTATCTCTGTCTCTCTCAAAAATAAATAAACACTAAAAAAATTTTAATATGAAATTTTTACATTTCTTTGATATCCAATAGCCATAACCTTAAGATTTCCAAGTATGTACACTTTTATTCACATATTAATATTTGGGAGGCAAATAGACACAATTTGCTTCATAGGTATTACTTCAGTCTTCACAAAATCTACTTAATGTTCTTTAAAGACAGATAATGTCTCAGAATTATTTCTCAGAAAAAGTCATTTATCAGAAATATGGTTAGTTTTTAAACCCTTCATTGTTTAATTTTTGATTGGTGAAGACTTCAGCAAGAAAATAAGATGCTCCTATTGTAAATATGCCATTTTGAGAATTAAGACATCTAAAAGATTGGTTCTCTATTCTCTAGAGTATTAATATTAATAATTAATAATAATTAACAGTATTAATTTCTCTTTTGAACTAGTGGTCAATGTGTATGAACATACCTTTCCAATTTTTCAGATAGATTGTCAGCAGAATCAGCCGAAGGGATCTGATATATGTCTGACAATTCCAGGCGCTGTCTGTACCCTTTCTTCAAAATTGGTCTGGTCCAACTAAAACAAAGAGAAAAGGGACAAATGTAAATATCCATGTGATCTGGCCTCCAATATAGACTTGGAATCTGATATTGTTTTAGTTTTTTTTCAACGTTTATTTATCTTTGAGAGACAGAGAGAGACAGAGCATGAGTGGGAGAGAGGCAGAGAGAGGGAGACACAGAATCCAAAGCAAGCTCCTGGCTCTGAGCCGACAGCACAGAGCCCAGTGCGAGACTCAAACCCACAAACCATGAGATCATGACTTGAGCGGAAGTCAAACACTTAACCGACTGAGCCACCCAGACACCCCAACTTTTGAGTTTTTATTCCCTTTGTTTTATTGTAATTTAATTATAAGTTTATATCATTTAATTTTTAATACTAGTTGTACTTAACAACCCGCTCAAAACTTTCCTAAAAAAGTTAACAACCCATACAGCTAGGCAGGGCCAGTGGCAGAAGATCACTGCCAGATGGTGGAAAGACTTGGGACAAGGGAAATGGCATTGAGGACAGAAAGGAAGGGGCCTACAGAAAGTTTAGTAAAAAGGAAAATATACTCCATCTATCAATAAAAATTACATGTTCAATATGTTTGAAATTATTAAATTATGACACTAAATTTACAAATAAACAGAATTTTACTATCTGTAAATTCCAAATATTATAAGGAATTTGTAGGAAATTTAAAAAATAAACCTTTTCATCTCTCTTTAAAAAAACTTAAAACATACATCTTTTGGTCCATATCAAAGACCTGATGACTATTTTAATAAATGAGTTTCCACCTTACTTTAAAGTAACCTTTTGTGGGGTGCCTGGGTGGCTCAGTCAGTTGAGCGTCCAACTTCAGCTCAGGTCACGATCTAACAGCTCGTGAGTCCAAGCCCTGCATCAGCTTCTGTGCTGACAGCTCGGAGCCTGGAGCCTGCTTCAGATTCTGTGTCTCCCTCTCTCTCCGCCCCTAACCCACTCGCATTCTATCTCTGTCTCTCTCAAAAACAAATAAACATTAAAAAAATTTTTATTCAGTAACCTTTTGTGAGCTGCCTCTATATCAAAGACCTGATGACTATTTTAATAAATGAGTTTCCAGCTTACTTTAAAGTAACCTTTTGTGGGCTGCCTCTATAAAAAGCTTCCTTACAATTGCACCAAAAGGCATAAAATACCTAGGAACAAATCTCACCAAATAAATTTCACCAAAGAGATGAAAAATCTACACACTGAAAACTAAATAAAGCTTATGAAAGAAATTGAAGGAGACACAAAACATAGAAAAAGATTCCTTGCTCCTGGATAGGAAGAACAAATATTGTTAAAACATCGATACTACCCAAACCAATCTACATATTCAATGCAATCCCTATCAAAATAACACCAGCATTCTTCACAGAGCTACAACAAATAATGCTAAAATTTGCATGGAACCAGAAAAGACCCTGAATAGCCAAAGCAATCTTGAAAAAGAAAATCAAAGCAGGAGGCATCACAATCCCAGACTTCAAGCTATACTACAAAGCTGTAATCATCAAAACAGTATGGTACTGGCACAAGAACAGACACTCAGATCAATGGAACAGAATAGAGAACCCAGAAATGGACCCACAAACGTATGGCCAACTAATGTTTGACAAAGCAGGAAATAATGTCCAACAGAATAAAGACAGTCTCTTCAGCAAGTGTGCTGGGAAAACTGGACAGTGACATGCAGAAGAATGAACCTGGACCACTTTCTTACACCATACACAAAAATAAACTAAAAATGGATGAAAGACGTAAATGTAAGACAGGAAGCCATCAAGATCCTCAAGGAGAAAGCAGGCAAAGACCTCTTTGATCTTGGCCATGGCACCTTCTTACTCAACATGTCTCTGGAGACAAGGGAAGCAAAAGCAAAAATGAACTACTGGGACCTCATCAAAATAAAAAGCTTCTGCACAGTGAAGGAAACAATCAGCAAAACTAAAAGGCAACCACTGGAATGGGAGAAGATATTTGCAAACGACATATCAGATAAAGGGTTAGTATCCAAAATCTATAAAGAACTTATCAGACTCAACATCCAAAAAGCCAATAATCCAGTGAAGAAATGGGCAAAAGACATGAATAGACACTTCTCCAAAGAAGACATCCAGATGGCCAACCGACACATGAAAAAATGCTCAACATCACTCATCAGGGAAATACAAATCAAAACCACAATGAGATATCTTACACCCGTCAGAGTGGCTAAAATTAACAATTCAGGCAACAACAGATGTTGGCGAGGATGCAGAGAAAGAGGATCTCTATTGCATTGTTGGTGGGAATGCAAGCTGGTGTAGCCATTCTGGAAAACAGTCTGGAGGTTCCTCAAAAAATTAAAAATAGAACTAACCTACGACCCAGCAATTGCACTACTAGGTATTTATCCAAGGGATACAGGTGTGCTGTTTCAAAGGAACATATGCACCCCAATTGTTATTGCAGCACTATCAACTATAGCCAACGTATGGAAAGAGCCCAAATGTCTATCAATGGATGAATGGATAAAGAAGAAGTGGTATGTGTATGTATGTGTATATATATATATGTGTGTGTATATATATATATATGTATATATATGTATATATATATATATATATATACACACATACACACACAATGGAGTATTACTCAGCAATCAAAAAGAATGAAATCTTGCCATTTGCAACTATGTGAATGGAATTGGAGGGTATTATGCTAAGCGAAATTAGTCAGAGAAAGACAAATATCATATAACTTCCTTCATATGAGGACTTTAAGACACAGAACAGATGAACATAAGGTAAGGGAAGCAAAAATTATATAAAAACAAGGAGAGGGACAAAACATAAGAGACTCTTAAATATGGAGAACAAACAGAAGGTTACCGGAAGGGTTGTGGGGGGCAGAATGTGCTACATGGGTAAGGGGCATTAAGGAATATACTCCTGAAATCATTGTTGAACTATATGCTAATTTGGATGTAAATTAAAAAATATAAAATTAATAAAAAAAAAAAGAAAAGAAAAAAAGCTTCCTGTGTAGTCTGTCCCCATTTTAATATGATATTACACCTTGATATCTAGGTTTGATTATCCAGGGTTCCATAGCCCAGCATCATCAAACCACATATATTCAGTAGTATTTAAACTCAAGTTAGCCATTCATAATTATTAATAAAATTTAGTGTTTCCTGATAAACTTACCACAGTAAACCCATATTTGTATCCTGAAATAGAAACTTGGCTTAAAGTGAAGTATAAGAACTAAACTCAATGACCTTAGGCTACCTAGCAATCACGAGAGTTACTCTAGAGAAAAAATTTATTCTGTGAGTTTAAACCTATAACATTGAAAGAAATTTCTGCCCCAACAAGTTCTCTTATTTTGTATTTTAGAAATATAAAAACAAAGGCAAAACAAAACAAAAAATTCCCCCAGATATCCACACATAGACAGTCTATGATATATTAGCTACAGCAAACTCCAGCCACCACTCCTTTTGAATAATCTTAAGTAGGTTAAACATACTTAGATGGAATCTAGGAATGCCCAGTCAGGATTTCTACTTCCATATTTCTTTCATTAGAAATCAATGAGTCTTGGGGCGCCTGGGTGGCGCAGTCGGTTAAGCGTCCGACTTCAGCCAGGTCACGATCTCGCGGTCCGTGAGCTCGAGCCCCGCGTCAGGCTCTGGGCTGATGGCTCAGAGCCTGGATCCTGTTTCCGATTCTGTGTCTCCCTCTCTCTCTCTGCCCCTCCCCCGTTCATGCTCTGTCTCTCTCTGTCCCAAAAATAAATAAACGTTGAAAAAAAAAATTAAAAAAAAAAAAAAGAAATCAATGAGTCTCCAAGTGGTTCTGGAAGCAAAGCAAGTGCGCCTAGAATAACCAACAGCAATAAATCCTGTTCCTTCTCCTCTTCGAATTTGTTCCCACCATCTCTTCCTTTCATCTCTAATTAATCTTATCCTCCTTCATCCATAACCAGTCACTATATAGTGACAATGGACTTTAAAAAATGATCTACTTAGAAAGTGTGACAGTTTCCAGAGTTCTGGCTATTTCTAACAGAAACTAGCTAATCATTACTTAGTGGGTAACAGAGATCCCTAAAGTAAATAGTTCTTTATAACTTAAAAGTTTTTAAGGGATTTTGGGGGGGGGGGGGAAGTGTCTAGTACCCAGATACACTGTTCTAGTCACTTAACTATAAGATGCTTCAGATTTTATTAGGAAAGATGCTAGCAGTTCATTTTTTAAAAATATACACACACAGACAGACATACACAGAAGAAATTGTGTTTAGTTTCATTTATTAAGATAATACTTCCAAGTTTTATATAGAGTGACTTGTAATTCTTTATAACAAAAATAATTTTTCAATCATAGTCATTATTAAAGCCTTGATTTTCACAAAACCTATCCCCCTGAAAACCACATAATTAAAGCTTATAATCATTTTTCCATTTGACATTTGGCTTTTATGAATCCAACAGAGACATCTAACATTTTCATGTGCTAGAATTTAAGATGAAGGTCAAGTGTCAAACCTTTTCAGTACAAAATAATTTTGTTTTTATAAAACAATCATGCTTCCACAGTATTTAGCTTTACATTTTCTTTAACTGGCCGAGTGAAATACAACAGAAAATTCAACAAGCACTGGTTACATGAACTAATAGCGTTTTTCCTTTTTGCATGAAATAATACTTGAGGAACTAAGTAGAAACGACTCTAAACTATTTTGTGCAGACGAATTTAAATACACCAGAGGCTTTTTCATCATTCAACTTATTTACATTGAGTTGGAACTCACCCAAATAATTTGGATAGTCCTAACTGAAGAAAATGTTGAAGTTCAGGCAAAGGAAAGAAGGGGAATCATAAGAACACATTGTGATAATAAATCTCAAATTTCTGCAGCATAGCTCTACCATTTTGCTTTGTAGTTTTTTCTTATTATGTTTATTTGTTGTTTTTGTTTTTTGATAAATGGCTATGATTGGATGGATTGATTTGAGACCTGAAGTCATCCTCACCTTTATAAGGATTTAAAGGGGGAAAAAAGTCATACAAATAATACTTCAAATGTCCAGTTGTTTTATCAACTTAGATTTCATGTTATCTCATAGGTGTATTTTTCTCAGTGAATTTTAGTGAAAATAACATTTGAGAAAGTAATGGTATCTGGTTCTCAAAAGTCCTACGTAAAACTTGCAGTCTTCAAGAATGTACCCCAAATTTGTAGCATTGGGGTGAGGGTCAGGTCAGTGAGTCCTCGTCCTCTGATTCCACAAGCATGTAAACAGTCTTTGCTGCTTATCCATAAAATGATAAATTTATAAGCAATAGCCACTTGAGTCAGCTTGAACACGTTTAGGAAGAACAAATGGCTTTGCTAAAGATAGCCATTCTTGTGTTTGAGAGTTAATTACTCATAAGGGTCTAATTTTACCAGGAAAACTGTAGAAGTTCTTTTACTTTCTCTAGATGAGTGAACAGCAAAGTAAATGTAGTCCATGAATTTCAGACAATCTGGAAAGATAATTAATTGCTGCTTAACAAAAGACCATGAGCCAATTCCAAAAAATCTTCTTGAAGTCCATGATTTATAGCCATAAAAGCATCCTAATGTAAATTAATTTAACTTCATGCCTAATGAATCCAAACATTAAATAGAAAATCTTCCCATTTGATAAACACTTCTAAATATAAGTGTATTAGTAATATATGCATATTAAGGAAATGTGTGAAAAAAAATTTTTTTTTGCTTTTCTGTATTATCCAATACAGAAATATTATCCAAAGCATGTATAACTTTGGAAATAAGGAGGAAGTTGTTTTTAATTAAAGAAGGTACACACAGTTGTAATTCATTACTTGTTATGGCTATCTAACATTCACTTTCTAGTCAAATGTGTTCTAACTCCATGATTCTCACACAATGCTCACTATCAGTATTAATTTTCCATAAAATTACTTTTTTCCTCCTGATATGGTTGTCTGAGGTACTACTTCATCATGGAGACTGCAAAGCTCCAGCCACCTGACTCCTACTACAAATCTATTACTGGAAAAAAAAAAAACTGAATTAGTGATTTCAAGAAGAAAAAACAACTGTAGGCTCTAACCCTGTCTGTAACATTTCCCAGTCACATGACCTTGGAAAATGTTCTAGATCTCTCAGCTGCAGCTGCTACTAGAAATAACAACTACTTTACCTGGTTTTCATGGGGGCCAAATTCATTGTTGTCTATAAAACATTACAAATGCACCTTATTATATGCTTCTTGATGTAAATTGGCTTCAGTTTAAATTTCAGAGCACTAGAGGTTATTATTATTGGGATTATAATCATAGTAATAGCTAACATTAATAGAGTTTTACCAGAGACCTGCAAAATGCTAGATTTTTCACATACGTTATTTTATCTGATCCTTACAAAAATGCAAGAGAGAAGTCCTAGAATTATCTCCCTCTTATAGATGGGTAACTGAGGCTGAGGGAGTTTAAATAATTTGCCTAAAGAAGAGTTAGAATTGCAAAATAAGACTGTGATACCAAAGCTTACACTTGTATCAAATGTGCCATATTAGGACCAATTTAAAAAGGAAAAAAAAAAACAGCTTACACTCAGCTATAACAGCAAAAGCACAAACACCAGTAGAAAACAACAAAGTGGACATGATAAAAACTAAAGAGTTTGGGGTGCCTGGGTGGCTCAGTTGGTTAAGTGTCTGACTCTTGGTTTTGGTTCGGGTCATGATCTCATGGTTCATGGGGTCAAGCCCCACATTGGGCTCTGCAGTAACAGAATGGGGCCTGCTTGGGATTCTCTCTTTCCCTCTCTCTCTGCTCCTCCTTCACTCATGCTGTCTCTGTCTCTCTCAAAATAAATAAGGTTTAAAACAATTAAAATTAAACATTTATGCTTCAAAAGATACTGTCAAGAAAGTGGGAAACCCAAAGAATGGGAGAAAAAATTTGCAAATCATATTATTTGATAAAAGTTTTATCCAAAATAGTTAGGGACTATTATAACTCAATAATAAAAAGATAACCCAATTTAGTCAGAGGCATAGGATCTGAATAGACATTTCTCCAAAAAAAGGTACAAAAACACCCAAAAGCAAATGAAAGAATTCCCAACCTTATTCGCCATTGGAGAAACGTAAATCAAAACCACAATGAGATACCGCCTCACACCCACTAGGAAGGCAATAATAAAAAATACAGGTATTAATAAGTGTTGAAAAGGATTGGAAAAATTATAACCTTCATACCCTGCAGTGGAGATGTAAATGATGCAGGCACTTTGAAAAAACAGTCTGAAAGGTCCTCAGACCATGAAACATAAAGTGACCATATGATCTAGCAATTCCACTTGCTGGTATATGCCCAAGAGAAATGAAAATGTGTGCCTATGCAAAAAATTGTACACAAATGTTCATAGAAGCCTTTTTTATAACAGGCAAAAAAGTAGAAATAATCCAAATATCATCTGCCGAATGGATAAATGTATATTCCTACAACTAGAATATAATTCAGAGATAAAAAGGGATGATGTACTGACACATACTACAATATGGATGAATTTTGATAACACCACACACTGTTCCATTTATATGAAAGTATGAAATAGGTAAATCTATAGACACTGAAAGTGGATTAGCAGCTGCCTGGAGCGGGGTGGGGTCGGGGGAAGAGAATGACTGCTTATGGGTGTGGATTTTCTTTTTAGGGTGAAGCAAGTATTTTATTTATTTTTTGTTTGTTTATTTATTTTGAGAAAGAGACAGCACAAATGGAGGAGGGGCAGAGAAAGAATCTCAAGTAGGCTCTGCCCTGTCAGCTCAGAGCCCAATGTGGGGCTCGAACTCATGAACAGTGAGATCATGACCTGAGCTGAAATCAAGAGTCAGACACTTAAGTGACTGAGCCACCTGGGCGCTCCATGATGAAAGTATTTTAAAGTTGATAGTGACAGTTCCACATCTCTTCCAAAATCATTGAACTGAATACTTTAAATAGGAAAACTGGTATGTGAATTAGATCTCAATAAAGCTGGTTATTAAGAAAAACAGCATACAGAAATTTTTCAGGGTTGATTTTGAAAAGTTTTACCACATTTTATTTTTACCCCTAGAATGCATGAAATGCAAGTCCTTATTATGGTGACTTTGACACTGTAAGACCTTTCAAATAAGGGTGTGCCTGGATGGCTACCGCAAGTGACCATGAGAGGATATAAGGATTGGTCACATGCATCATAAGTTGTGCAAATTGCGTTGTGAAAAAGCTACCATGGCAATAGTAATGCAAAGAAACTGAGGAATGGGCACCACTGATGAAAAACCTCTTATACCAGTTCTACTAATTCACTCCCATGACTTGGATTTCAGGGACTTGAGCAATTGAGAGACAAGCAAGGCTACAAAAATTCCTACCCATCTTGAAAGAGAAGAAACAAAGCATTGTGATTTATAGCCTCTGCCCATGTGCTTTTGAAAAGCAGCCTCAGAGTGGTATTCCAGGGGTCTCATTTAATTTTATTCTATCTGGACATGAAGCCACTAAAAAAAGCCACAAAATTTATCATTGCTGGAACTAGTGGCTAGAAAGATGGGATGATTAACTGCCCTATAAAATTGCAGTATCCTGTATAAGTTCACTTTTAGGAGCTCTTTACTGAGAAAGACAAGTCATACCAATGCTCTCTCATTTCTGGGTTTTATTTCCATTGGCAATAAGAAATGTATTTGAAACCAAGAAAATAAGGAAGCAGGGAAATGTATTGGCCTTAAGATTTTACGGTAGAAATGCCACTGGGTCACTGGCTGGCATTTGTAAAAGCTTACAGAGAGAAACTTATATGACTGTCAGAACCTCACCACTATTACTGTTATTTTAGACAATCGCATTCTGGAGAACAGAGCAGAAAAGTGGTTCCATGCCCAGTGGGAGCTGAGAAGGAAAGAAGGAAAACAAGTTATCTCTTCTTATTTCTAAGGTACGAACAAAACATACTTCACATGAATGGTATATTAAGGATATCACCCACATGATGATATATTGATTTAACTTTGCTGGTATTTGTTTTATAATCATCCCATTTATCTGGTATTCCCTCCCTTTTTCTAGAACCCTGAATCTTTCATTGAAGCTCTTTGTTCACCTAGTTTGTTAGGACACCATGACTAGGAACCAAAATAAACAGTCTCTAATGAGCTTCTCCATTCTTCAGCCATAAAATATCCACATCCTTTCCAAGCCCTGGTTTTCACGCTAGAGTCAACTCAACATCTGGAATCAAAGGTATTTGATTTCTCTCTGTTAAAGTGTTTCTCACAGGCGTGGAGATGACACACCTCTCCTGAGGCAGTAACCCTCTGAGAGGCTTTGGGCTGTGGAGTCAGGAATCTGTTTGGTACAAGCTGCCATAGGCAAAGCACAAGCTAATTCTCATGATCTCCAACACGCAAATCACTTAATGATCTCTCACGATGTGTACAAAAAATATCACTACTCATTAAATCCTCTCTGACACATGCTTGTAACTTACTGCCTTGAAGCAACTTTTCCCAAAATTAAAAAAAAAAAAAAAAGTGTGATTCCAACCAACACGGTTTATTTGAAGATGTTTATTTATCTATTTTGCTTGATAGATGGAATGGTAAAATGGAGGTTGGAGGTGACCTTGAAAATGTTCGAAGATAAAGATTAAGAACTAATACTCCCAGGGTGATACAGAATCATGCTGCATCAGGAAGACAAAGTTGATGCTTTTTTAAAGTCAGTCATGATAAAGTTGGTCTCTAGGGTGCTGCTTGTAACCAATTAACCAGATAAATGGTCAGTCAAATCTTAAAATGCTTCTCATTTATCTTAACCTTCTCTTTAACTTGCTTATGTTGTCTGCTCTGTTACACTGCTATACTACTGTTACTCATGATTACTTCTCAGAATGATTCAAAGAGCAGCATGGCATTGGATTCAGACTTCCCAGCTTTGGATGATTTCCCATCTTAAAACTGTATGTGGAATTTGGCTATTGGTGGCATTTTAACCTGTTTTAATCTTCTGTTGCTATTATTTCACCCTTAGAAAGAAAATTGCAAATTATAGCATTGAGAGGAAATTTAATATTTTCTTCTCCCTTTTGGTGTCACATTGCATGACTCAAGATTTAAGTTTCATATATATATAGATACATATTTTTTTTTTTGAGAGAGAGAGAGAGAGACAGAGACAGAGAGCAAGCAGAGGAGGGGCAGAGAGAGAGAGGGAGACACAGAATCCAAAGCAGACTCCAGGCTCTGAGCTATCAGCACAGAGCCTGATGCGGAGTTCAAACCCACAAATCTCAAGATCATGACCTGAGCCAAAGTCGGTCGCTTAACCGACTGAGCCACCCAGGCGCCCCAAGATTTAAGTTTCAGATCCTGTTCCGAAGGTTGTGGATGCTATTTTTCATTTTCGTGGAGCTCTGATGCTACTGGTAGGGACTCTGACAATAAAACTCCCGAGAGGTGAAGGGAGAAGGAAAGGTGGCTGGCTGAATCTTTCCCTGCTGTGAATCCCAGAAAAAGGGAGCATGACAGAGGCAGGACATGGAGATAACCAGTGGTTCAAGGTTGACCAAGGAAATAAAACGCTACTGTAAGAACCTTACTTTAAATCCCCTTCACTTATTATTTACATCTTTTTTTTTTTTCATATAAGCAACATGTGGGTAAAGGTCCATAAACATTATAAGTAGCTTTTAACCCCCCAAGAGTAAAACACACAATAATAGAGGACTGAATTACTAACTGATCCTAATAAGCAATTTAAGAGTTCAAAATGGTCACCTTTACAATCAGGTCATTAAAAACAGAAATCATAAACACAAATCATGGTAGTTTAGTGAAAATCATTTTTATAAAGGCACTTACGAATTACCGTGATCTTAAAATGTCACGCTCTCTTGCTTCCATACACACTTTAGGAAAATGAACTTGAAAGGAAATATTGAGCCAGATTCTCCTTCTTTTGAACTCAGCAGGAGTTCCCACTGGATGAAACCATTGGTAATTAGGGGGGCTCTTAATTTTTAAAAGGATTCTCCCTGTCTCATCACTTAGCAGGGCTTTTTTTTTGCGGGGGGGGGGGGGGGTGGGCGGGTTGTACCAATACCAACTAAGTACCAGGTCACCCTGAAGAAAAATTAATAAATTCCTTGAAATAAAATCTGACTTCTATTCCCAAGAAACCTGAAATGCACTGAAATAGTTTCATATAAATTATGTATATGTGAGCCTCTCTGCAACCTAGGTTTAATTTCCCTCCTGTGTGCTCCATTCTCACCTGTGTTTCTTCCACCTGAGCCATAGCCACAACTTGTCTATTTACTTGTCTGCCAATCCCTCACATCTCCAAACATACTTGACTTAAGCTCCATGAGGGCAAACACCTTTATAGATTCTTTATTTTACTGAGGTATCCCTCCTCCTGCTCCTATTGTACAGCATGGCACATAACTGTCACTCAATTATTTTCAAAATTGTTAAACTAATGTTACCACATGATGCTTTGTTTGCTAGTTTGTTTTCCTTATAAGATTAACTTCTTGATCAATGTAAGTGTAATATAAATCTTTGTATCTCCATTGTCTTCTCCAATGTTTAGGACTGGCCCAAAAAACTGAATAATGTGTTAACTACTCAAACTTTGTATATTTTTAGCCCATGTGATACTATTGCAAATACATGTTGCTCGGCCAATACTCCTGTTCAAATGTATTAAAAGCCAAAAACAGAGTCAAAACGTTTTTCAAGTCTATGGTAAATGTAATGCAAATGTCAAGGTGACTGTGCCCTCATATGATATAACTCACATATTAGGGTTTGCTCAAGGACCATTCTTTAATAACAGTTCTGAGTCATAACTTAAAGCCAATAATACTAAAGTTTCTAGCCAAGATTATTTAATTCTCCTCAATAAGATATTTTCATATTTAACACCCTTCATTACCAAAACATTCTTCCAAATGTCTGACCTTCATTCTATTTATTGGAGATGTGCCAAAATTTTATATATGGAAAGTCATTCTTTGTTATGGTCCTTTTTATTTCACCCTCCTTGACGATTCCCATATCATGTCACTTGACATCTTCCACATTGTCTCCATGTCATTTTACATACACTATAGATGAGATACACATAGCTTTTTAAAAGGTTCATAAACTAGTATAACTCCTTATATGTACTATATTTTACAGTCTCAAATTGCTTCTATAGTTCATTCTGTTTCTGAACACTGTTACTATTAGGAATTGAATTGTATTCCCCCCCTCCAAAAAAAGATGTTTGAGTCTTAACTCCCAGTACCTCTGAATATGATTTTATTTGGTGATAGGATCTTTACAGAGCTGATCATGTTAAAATTAGTTCATTTAGAGTGAGCCCTAACCCAATATGATTGGTGTCCTTATTTTAAAAAGGATGTTTGGACATAGAGACAGGCATCCTGAGAGAATGCCATGTGAAGATGAGGGCACAGATCAAAGTGAGCATCTCCAAGTCAAAGAGTGTCAAAGAGTGCCAGAAAATCACCAGAAGCAGGGGGAGGGGTATGGAACAGATTCTCCCTCACAGCCTCAGAAGAAACCAAACTTGCTGACACATGGATCTCAGACTTCTAGAATTCACAACTGTAAGACAAGAAATGTCTGTTATTTAAGCCACCCAGTTTTTGGTACTTTGTTACAGCAACCCTAGCAAACTAATACACTGGCACTCAGCAACAGAAAAACTCCATGTTAGGATGATGCATACAGAGGGTCACTGAACAAAGATGATATCTGAGGATTTAAGATAAGGTTAAAAGTTGAAGAAAAAAGCCAATGGCACAGCACAGGCTGCAGATGTGGAACTGGACAGGTGCATTTGGGGGAAGGTGATCTCCATAATTCAGAGAAGATACTGGGCCTACTTCACAGAAGAGGAGGGTTAAATTTAGAGAAGAGGAATTCTTTTTAGAGCCTAGGGGTGAAGATGAAAAAATATCAGTATAATAATCATGCTAATAATCATACTAATGACAGTCTTTACCATTTACTAATAACCTATTCTATGTCTGGTATTACTTGCTGTTGTTTAATACATGGAAAGTACTTATGTGTTAACTTAGAGTGTGTTTTTGATGAGATTTATATTTAAATCATGAGCTTTGGGGAAGGCAGATTGTCCTCCGTAACACTGGTGGGTCTTGTCCAATCAGCTGAAGGCCCAAATAGAACAAAAGGCTGGCCTCCTGAAGCAAGAGAGAATTCTCCAGTGTACTGCCTTCAGAATAAAATGGGAACCTCAGCCCTCCTGGGTCTTCAGCTGCCAGCCCACCCTGAAGATTTTGCACGTGCCAGCCTTCATAATCACATGAGCCAATTCCTTATAATTTATTACACACACACACACACACACACACACACACACACACACACACACATATATCCTATTGGTCTGTTTCTCTGAGAACCCTAATACACATAATAAACATTCAATTCAATGAATGTTAGATATCATAATAATGCTGAACTGTGTTAAATGAGGATAACTGATTGTACTGATGAGCATAGGAATCATCATTGGAAGTTAAGTAAATTGCCCAAGATCACACTGTTAATAAGTCACAAAGTAAGGATTCCAGCCAGGTTTGTCTGATTCCAAAGTACATGCTTCTCCCACTATATATTGCCATCTAAGAGCTGACAATGAGGATTAGATACCAAGTAGAATGTGAGACTATCTTCTCAGAGTATAGAGTGGATGAACTAAGGAATTCAAGGAAGGTCAAGAACAACCACCTTGGGGGAAAAACTAGCTGAGTGGTTTTCAGACTGGCCCCACCATCTAGTATTCCCTAGAGATACTTCAAGGAGTTCACCAGCTTTTGATTTGAGA
This sequence comes from Acinonyx jubatus, assembly GCF_027475565.1. Classification (NCBI taxonomy): domain Eukaryota; kingdom Metazoa; phylum Chordata; class Mammalia; order Carnivora; family Felidae; genus Acinonyx; species Acinonyx jubatus. The sequence goes on from NC_069383.1 coordinate 33,087,245, forward strand.
TGTCAATATTTTTAATTGTTTTACTATTTTAAAAATAGGAACTAAAAACGTCACATATTTTCATATTATACTGTATTATATGACAATTTTAGCATACTGGATTCACCAAAACATTTTCCTGGACAGCCAAGCTAACTGACTTAGTGTCCACTCTATAGGAAAGGTTTCCCTGACATCTCTTTGCACACATTGAAAAATATTACAATCTGTCATTGGTTATTTCCACACTGCATAAGTGAGCATGTCACTGCAAACACATGTGGGCCAAGCTCAGTTAACAACTCACCACATCTCTGGCATACCTGCTCACACAAGGTATCATCCCAGAATAGAATTGTGCAATTTCCAGGGAATGATAACAGGCCACACAAGATATCATCGTGGTTTTATAATACTTTATTCTGCTTACACATCTATATGGTGACATTGATTATAAAATTCACCACTGAGGTGCCTGGGTGGCTCAGTTGGTTAAGCGTCCAATTCTTGGTTTCAGCTCAAGTCATGATCTCACAGTTCATGGGTCCAAGCCCTGCATCAGGCTCTGCACTGACAGCACAGAGCCTGCTTGGGATCCTCTCTCTCTCCCTCTCTCCCTGCCCCTTCCTTTCTCTCACTCTCTCAAAATAAATAAACAATTTTTTAAAAAACTCACCAATTTAGTACTAGCCTTCCCCAAAAAAGAAACACTACATTGAAATACAGTTTTTAAAGAAACTTTCAATATCATATACTTATTCAGACAATAACCTACCACTTTCTCCTTACTATCATAATTAAATTTTTCTTCTAACCCTTTGACATTCAGATCAAAAATATTCTTTTGACCCACTCTTGGCAAGTCACAGCTATGAAGAGGGTTACTGTGCCAAGCTGCATGCATAACGCCTTCACCTGTAGGACAGGCAGAATCATTTCAAGGCACAGTGATATGCTGACCTTGGACAACTTCTACTTTCATTAGAGTCTGGTTGACAAACTTCACACTAAATATTAACGGTTTCTTTCAAAACTAGATCACAGAGTAATCTTTCTCAAGAAACGTCAAGCAAGAAACTAAATTTAAGTTAACAGTCAACCCCGTGAGGGGCAACCAGTGCAAGTAATTCAATTGAGGTCACAGGAATATATACCTTCAATATATTGCTGAGTTTCCATACTACAATTCGTTCCTGAGCCTGATGGCTGACAAGCTTCCTTTGACATCAGTTATAAGAGGCATCTCAATTTCAGAAACATAACACTGTGAAAAAGGCAAACATAGAGGACCAAGAAAATACTGCATAAATGTTATGTAATCATTTTAGCCCTCATCTGGGTGTAAGAAGTTAACTATATCTTTGTACTTATGGAAGACTTCTTGTCTTCTATCATCACTTTTATTTGTATATATTGCAGTTCCAAGGAAGATTTCATTTGGAAATTGGGATTCACTAATGAAAGCATGTTTTAAAAAAAAAAAAACTGTGAAAACCACTGCAACTAGGAAAATCCAAAACTTGTATATATACAAAGTATCAAAACATCAACTCAAAGAACCATCTGACAGGTGATGCTACCTCTTCCTTCAGTCCTAAGGTACAGAATAAGAGTAAACATAGAGAAAAAGATGACAAAAATGATGAACATCTAAGAATTGGTGATCACAGCAGGATCCCACCTAGGGTAAATGGTGGTGAGGGGAACACTGAAGTCATTGAACCCAGAACACAGCTGAGGTCTAAAGTTGATAATAGGAAGAGTGGATGTAAAAACTCAACAGAAGGCCTGGAGCAGTAGGTTTAATGAAAAGGAAAATGACAGGAAGGTAGATTTGGAAAATGAGAAAAAAAAAAAGAAAAAAGAAAAGAAGGGTGATGGCTAGTACCTGGATGGAACAAATCAGGATAAGAAGCGCAGTCTGGTTTTGTACAACTGAGCTATTCCCATGTAACAATGGTTGGCTATTGGCATGCTTTTGGCTGACCACATCTTTCACTCTTCAACTGGACATTTAGAATTTTAAAGGCCTCATTAACCTAAGACAATGCCCTTTCCTCCCCCTCCCCATCCTCTTTTTCATTCCCTACTACCCCAAGGAGCTTGTCACATGGATCTAAACAAAGCATCTGTGGAAAGGCATGTTTCTGGCACTTCCAAGAAGAACAGAGTCTAATGCATTATTTAAATATTTTTATAATGCTTGTATCAAAAAATAATAAATTTCAGAGACAAGAAAATTAAGAAAATCTATTTTAAAAATTAAGTGAAATTATAGCATTCGCCAATTTCATTCTAGACTTTTGGATAGTGTGATGCACTGGTTAAGAGTAGCATTCTGGGGGCATCTGGGTGGCTCAGTTGGTTAAGCGTCAGACTTTGGCTCAGGTCATGATCTCATGGTTTGTGAATTTGAGTCCCGCATTGGGCTCTCAGCTCTCAGTGCAGAGCCGGCTTTGAATCTTCTGTTTCCCTCTCTCTCTGCCCCTCCCCTACTCGCACATCTCTTTCTCTCTCCCTCTCAAAAAAACAAACAAACAAACATTAAAAATAAATGTAAAAAAAAAAAAAGAGTAGAGTTCTGGATTTAGACCAATATAAATACACATCTTGACTTCACAGTAATTAGCTTAGTAATAGCTAGGTGACCTTGCATAAACTCTTTACAATCTTTCTAAACCACTTATTTCTTACAAGTAGAATCTGTTTAGAATTGAAGAGTTCACTGAGGTAATACAGGCAATCCCTGGTACATGGAAAGTGCTCAGTAAATGTCAGGAGGTACTGGAAGACAAAACTACAGATTTCAGGAATTATAGAAGAGGAAATTCTGAATTCTGTGACACATTAAACTATGTGTTTCTATTGTTAATTTACTGAAAAATATGGTGAACTTTCAAAATTCCCTTCCTTGGACACTAAGGTTGAAAAAGAGGAATGTTGGGAGAGAGAAGGTTCATAGCACTGGGAGAAGATGGAATCACTTCCATATCCCCCATTGTAGGATTATGTGGTGGAATCTATCATTTGTCCTCAACTCTAGTTTTTGTTGTTTTATTTTTTTTTCTTTTACTAAGGTTGAGAAGCAGTAGTTGGGCCATTTAAACCCATTTTCCTAAGACTGACATAATGGTTTACAGACTTCAATAGGCAAAAAGAGTCACCTGGAATGTTGAAAAAAAATGAGGTTGCCCCCTCCCACGGATTTTGACTTAGTAGGGATGGAGTGGGATCTAGGAATCTAGGAATCTGCATATTTGATGTGATATATATATATATATATAATTTAATAAATTAATAATTAATTTAATAATACATCAATCTTTTTTAAAGCAGGTAGTTGGCAGACCATAGTTTCAGATGTACCTCCCGAAAGCTATAGAAATACTGTTAATGATGAAGAGCCTCCTCATTTTGAGAACATATGTATTTAGCTGAACAATTTATTTATCCTGTTCTAGTTACATTTCCCTTTCAACAGAATAACTAAACTTTGATCAAATTTTCAGAAGCAGATTTGGTGGCTCATTGTGTTTTCATAATAATAATTTATACATATCTACTAATCCCAAAATTTGACTCTACTCTGCAGTAATAGGGGTTGGAGTGACAGAGCGCGACTTGGTAAAAACATGAGTTGTGTTGCTACCCTTAGCAACAGCAAAAACAATTGAATCAGAGTTCAAAAAATTGCCAAGTTAACACCTCAACGGATCCAAAGACTCTGCTCAAGGATTAAATCCAATATACATTTCTAAATGTAATCATCTTATCTTTATATCTCACAGGAAATATTTTTAAAAATTTTAAAGAACACATCAAACACGTCAAACAAATTATATTGTTGACTTTATTTTATTATGTAAGATGATCCTTATTCAGTCAATTTTATAAATCAATAAAAAGCTTAAGTTCCCTTCATTGCATCATGGCCTTGGTGCTCTAAAGTGAAAAAAATTATCAATAAAAATATTAACATGAAAATTCTAATACAAGAAGAATAGTTAGAATGTATAATAAGTTTTGATATATGTTCTAAGTTTTCAAAGTACCATATTCCTGGGACACTCTAGACACTCAATATTTATGTCAAATAAATGCATGCATTTGTGCATGAATGACTGAAAATCACGTATGTATTTTAAATTTACCACTTTTACATTAATGAGTTCACTTCATAGTTGATTGTCTTTCTAGCTAATAAAATTCCATTACATGAAATGTATTCTAATGCTATTGTGATGGCTACCTCTGATCTTTAATTTCATCAGTTTTATAAACTCTTTAATATGTGAATAAAATTTTAGATCTCAGTGTAGGTGTGTGTACATATGTATATATTTTTTACTTAAATTCCAGTTAGCATACAATGTAATATTAGTTTCAAGTGTACAATATAGTGATCCAACACTTCCATACATCAGTTAGTCATTGCTCATCAGGACAAGTACACTCCTTAGTCCCCATCACCTATTTAACCCATCCCTCCACAACCTCGCCTCTGGTAAGAGTCTGTTTCTTGAACGGTCTCTCTCTTTTTGTGTGTGTATATATATATAATGCTCTGAATATATAATGCTCTGAATGTAAATACCTAATGTCTGTTTTAATGATGTTGGTCCCAATGGACTCCATAATCAAATTGTTATGGGGGATTTATTTGCTTTATGCCCTTTTGTTCACAGTGCATATATACAAGCTAAACATTGACTTTTATCAATAAAAGAGAGTAGCCCTATTATATATTAAGTGAAAGGGGTAGAAACAAGGCTAATGTGAGTTTTTAGAAGCCAACCCTATCTTTGAGTTGAAAGGTATACGTGCTTTTTGGTAATACATATTTCATCAGCCTACTTATTATTTTATTAAAAAAATGTATTCAGAGGTCCAAGACTTAAATGAATTAAAGGCCCTTTTTAAAAAAAAAGACTAAATTGCAATACATACAATTAGGAAGAAACTTTGGAAATAATCATTTTAATAACCCGGTTTAAAATTTAACTATCAGGGACCCTGAATACTAACATAAGATATGAAGAGAAAAATATTTTGAAGGAAAAGTCTATCTATGGCAAAGTTGGTTATTGTTGATCTTCTGAAGAAAAATGCTACTATACTAAGCTGGAATCTTTCCATAAAGTCCTGTAAACTACACAAGAAAGAAACAGATCTTCCTATTTTATATTATACTTCAGAACACATGGACTTGATAAAACTAATATTTTTATTCAAAATTAGACATTTTATCTTCAGAATACCAAAGTTTAAGTTCCATATCTACAAGTTTTTATATTTCCATCAAAAATCACATTTTAGCACTATATCCTTAAACTGAATTAGTCAAGTTTTAGTCAATTCAACAAGTATATTTTAAGGGCCTATTTATTATGCCAGGGAGTCAGACAGGTGCTTGGCACCAAAAAAATGGGTAAGAGCCTCGGCCTTGAAGGACACATCAAAAGATGCATATGCAAACAGGAAGAAGAAATGGTCAATAGATTCCTAGAAGACAAAATAATTCTGAGAAATTAACTAACAGCTGTTAAGCTAATATTTTCCTCTTCTGAAAAGTCCATTTTGCATGTTTGTTTCACTTTTTAAAATTACTAAATTACTGAATAACAATAATGTTAATCACATATGAACCTTGAAAACATTTTCTAGATCTTTGAGTAATTTTAAAGCTGTATATTTTGAAGCTTATTGCAATTGACTTTTTTTAAAAAGAATATTTTGTGATGTGAAAACTATATGAAATTCAAATTTCAGTGCCCATAAATAAAGTTTTATAGAAACACAGCCATACCCATTTGTTTGCATATTGTCTCTGGTTACTTTCCCACACAATGGCAGAACCACACGGCCCACAGCGTTGAAAACTTACTATCTGGCCTTTTACAGAAAAAGTTTGCCAAACCCTGATCTAATGTACAGCAATGAACTTTGGTTGAAAAAGTAAAGCTTTGTTATTGTAGCTTTATTTTCCAGAATTCCCAAAGATGTTTTAAGATGAACAAAATGTGCAAATAAGCTTTCTATAAAGTTTCTCCGGGATGCTGCCTCTAGAAGTAGGACTGCTAACCCCCACTAGCAGGGGCTTCCTTTTCTTGTTCCCACAACCAACACTGGGCTCTAAAGTCTGGCCTCGAACTCCTTCTAAACACAGCTGTCAGGCCTCTGGGATTCTGCCCTTTTGGCTTAATTTTCACATGTTGATCTGACAGGCACCAGATTAAATTTTGTGGGGCCCTCTCTTAAGTTAAGAACTTCAAGTTTAGAACATCACTAGGCATTTGGGGGGGTGGGTGTGAATTTAGTGGAAGCTCAGTAGCAGTATTAGGAAAGAGAGCTCTGTGTGTTTTAACAGACTCAAAGTTTTAACCTGAAACAATGATACCTAATCTTTTCCAGAGTAATGGGAATCTTTTATTAACACACACACAAAAATATTTCATGATAGTAGGTGTGCTCTTATTTATTTCATCACTGCAGATAATATCTGAAGCCCCAGCAGATTTTCATACCTCCTTCTTGAATGTCTAGGATCACAGAAATCAGATGTGTAAAAACTACTGCAAAAGGAGTGAAGTTTGAGTGGAGTGGGGTGAGAGCACTTCAGACGTCATTGGTGGGTTTGGAGGGGGCAGGGTAGTAGGAGAGTTTTAAGTAGAATTTCTTTTTTTTTTTTAATGTTTATTTATTTATTTTGAGAGAGAGAGTGCTCACACACACACACACGAGCACGGGAGGGGCAGAGAGAGGGAGAAAGAGAATCCTAAGCATGTGCTATTAGCGTAGAGCCTGATGCAGGGCTTCATCCTACACCCTGGGATCATGACCTCAGCTGAAATCAAGAGTCCAATGCTCAACCGAGTGAGCCACCTGGTACCCCTAGAATTTCTAAGTAGATCTTAACTTGTGCGTTTCCATAACACAGCTACTTACTCCTGACACACTCTCGAGGGGACTCCACAGCACAATAAAGCCAAACAAGCAGCCACTTCAAATCCTTCCCTGGATACCACCCTGGACTTTACTGAACAGCGTGAGGGCAGTATTTATCATTCTGTCACCTGAGACATCTTAATCTTGCTTACCTCAAGCTGGAAAACACTTTTAATATATTTTCAAATAACTATATTACCTGGTCTTGAGCTGTATGCATCATTTCCTTTTTAACCTTAAAAAGAAGCCTAGGGTCCACTTGGCCTCCACCCCGACCCCAAGCCTTCTCCAAATCAATCTCATCCACAATCGTCATCATCACGCACCAAATGTCTTTCAAATCCATGTTTCTATCCCTAGAGCTCACCATTTCCTTGGCAAAACTGCAACAACTTTTTACTAGTCATGTCACTCCTCTGCTTGAAATCCATGGCTTTTCACTTCCAATATGATAAAACCCAAACAAAGCTCACCAAGCCCCTTAGAACCAGGCCCTTGCTAGAGTTTCAAGACCCATCTCCCACAAATCTGTCACAAGTTATGCTCCAGTCACAGGGAATGTTTCCGTATTCTTTGAAGGTGTCTTGCTCACTCTTGCTGCCAGTCCTCTACAAGGTCTGCTGCTTCTGTGTTTACATTTTTCCTAACCCATCCCCACCCTCCCTGGATAATCTTGTTTAGGTGTCAATTCAAGAATCACTTCTCTAAGTGACTTCCTTAACCAGCTTTAGACTGGATTAGATGCCCCATAGAGTGTTTCTATAAGCCCTTGAGACTCTGGGTTTCAGAGATTTCATTCCACAAAGGCAGCACCAATTTCTTTCTTGTCCATCTCAACTTTATTAATGCCCTGTGTAGAATACACCGGATGGTGAATCAATGAATTAGGGCATTCTCCAAGCTCTCTTGAATCATGACCTTCAAAGAAGTACTGATTCAACTCCTTGAGGCAAACTATGGGAGATTTCTCTAATCATATCAGAGTAAAGCTCAGTTTCAGGGCTGAGAATCCTAACAATAAGATCTTTAAATCATTACTTTATCTCACGAGCAAAGAACTAGCAAGCAGGGTTCCCCCAGAAAGGCTAAATCCTGGCCATAAAGGGACACAAGAAAAATCTGACAGAATTAATTGTTCTGAGTGTTAAAACTCTATCCACAGCCCTGTTTTCATTGACCCCTTTTTATGAGAATGATGGTGCATTACAAGACTACCGAATATCTTCAATCTGTAGTTAATTTGTAAGTCTCCAAGGTTGATCACTGTGAAATCATTATCATCACAAAGAACTATCTATTGGCGTGCCTGGGTGGCTCAGTCAGTTGGGCGTCTGACTTCAGCTCAGGTCATGATCTTGCAGTTTGTGACTTGGAGCCCCGCATGCTGACAGTTCAGAGCCTGGAGCCTGCTTCAGATCTGTCTCCCTTTCTCTCTGTGCCCCTCCCCAGCACGTGCACATGCGCTCGCTCTCTCTCTCTCTCTCTCTCTCTCTCTCTCTCTCTCAAAAATGAATAAATGTTAACAATTTTTTTAAAAAAGAACTATTTATTAAACCACTACATGCAAGAGTCTTAAAATGGTCTGAACGCTATATTAAACGACTCATGGAAGGCCCTGACATCCAGGACTTTCCAATTTGAAATAGTCACTGATGTTAAAAGACAGTAATAAGCTAATAGAGCTGCAAAGAGAATAGCAAGCTTGACAAGCCTTGCCACTTGGAAACAGCTGTGAAAGTCAAATCTTTCAGAGCTCTAGAAGAAATACATTCATTCCCCACACCAAGCAATCTAACTGAATTTTTACAGGTTTCTTGCTACAAGAAGCCTGAGCTCCTTTCTCACACAAAGCTCAATAGTAAAGGCACTTTGTAATGCTAATTTCCCTCTTAAACAACTACCAGGTAAATTTGTCAGAGCTGATGAGAAACACCTGAAATAGTAATGTTTTGCTCTGTGATAAGGCACCCAATGTATTTTACAAATTAAACATTCAGTCAGGGTCCATGATCAGACTCCATCATTATCTGTTTTCCCCCCTTGACCTCATTGCATCTCAGGGATTTTGTTCCAGGGAAGTGCTCTACACAGATGCGTCAGGAATCAGTGGAATCAAAATTGCCAAAATTGCTGCTGAGTCAGAGGTGTTTTTAAAAATATGACAAACAACATATAGCTGCATGCTAAACGGTTAACACCCTTCCCCGACGGTTTTGCAATCCTATACTTATATCATAGCTGTATCACACTGAAATTACAGGTTCCTGTGAGACAACACTAGCAGTAATAATACATGTTAGAATGGGGCTCATTTACGGGTCTTTTAAACAAGTTTGAACATTTATACCTTGAATATTATCTTACTAAGTCCTACTTCCTCCCACAAAACATAAATGTAAAACTGAAAAAACATGATTTCCCTAGTGTATTAGTTGGCTCTGAGGGATATTTTGGTTGTCACATCAAACATAAAATATTGATGAAGGAGTTAAGAAAAATAGACTCCACTTCTCTCTTTAACAAAGAATTGAACATTAAAGCTACACCATCTCCTATGTGTTATGTGTGTAAGAATACTCTTAGAGTGCCAATAATTTGAACTAGCATACAAAAACTATTGAAATACACTTCAAAACCAAGGAGGAATTTTTAAACTAGCAAAATTAACTAAAAGAAACTTGAATTGTATATATATATATATATATATGTTTTATATGTTAAAATACATATAATTACAATTTTGGTCCTATCATGCAAAAGAGACACTTTGAGAATTCCGAAAGTTAAACAAATCAAAATTGACACATATCCCAGGTTGGAAAATCTGAACTGTATCATAAAACATGATCAGCAAAAGGTGTTTGGATACAAAGGAAGATTAAGTGTAGGGAGTCAACATTTGTCAGTGTTCAGGCAACAGTGTCCAAGAGAAAGGGGCCTCTCTGTTCCAACAGTGTTCTCCTTCAGTTCCTACAGGAGACAAAGCCAAGAAAGTACATGGGAACCCCGGGTTGTCCTCCCTGGATGACATCTGTGGACTGACTAAATGGGCTCATGTCATTCAGGCCTTCATGGCAGATGTACAACTCAACAGAAATTGTGCATCTCATATTGGCCTTTGTTTCATGCATTCACTTCTTTCGGTTCAAATAGTTAGTCTAAGCTTTGTCTGAGAGGCAAACCTGAGATAATGCATGTGTATTGAGCAGGATAGGACTAGACCTCTGTTTGAGCGGCCAACTGGTCTCTCTTGGTAGCAGTTCTATGAATACCCACCAACAAAATGCAAAAATATTTATGACTGCCATAACTTTAGATTCCCTTCTGCCTTACAAACAAGTAATGAAATGTAAATATAAAATCACTTGTAATGGATTTTTTTACAATGTGCTATAATTTATGTAATCAAACAAGTATGGTCCTCTTCAAAACTGTCATCTTTATGGTTCTTTCATTATAAACTTATTATAATTATGCTTCTGTTGCTCAAAGCACTTAATGTCTTTAAGTCTTGCAATACATATTTAAAAAAAATTTTTTAATGTTTATTTTTGAGACAGAGGGAGACAGAGCATGAGTGGGGGAGGGGCAGAGAGAGAGGGAAAAACAGAATCTGAAACAGGCTCCAGGCTCTGAGCTGTCAGCACAGAGCCCAACGCGGGGCTTGAACCCATGAACCATGAGATCGTGACCTGAGCCGAAGTCGACGCTTAACCAACTGAGCCACCCAGGCGCCCCTGCAATACATATTTTTGAATGATACCTAAATGTAAGTAGCACTTGGCTGTTAACAAAGCAAATTATGATGAAGAATCTATACTTCCAGGGTGGACTTGATTTTGAGATATAGTCAAGTCATTGACAAGCATGTTCAAGTGAGCAGTGTGGGTAATAGAACTATTAACCTAATGGAAGCTATGACTAGAAATAATGGCTAAAAAGTAATGAAGCTACTATATACTCATGAGAAGAAACTTGTATTGCTGTTTTTAACGGTAATTTCATAAAAAGAATCCAAAAGTATTTTGATCAATGGCAGAATGTTTAGAATTCAAGAGCTTGGTTTTCACTGGTAGCTATTTTGATTCACCACACCCATTCTAAAACATAAATTATAGTTCATTTGTTTAAAAACCTCTTATAAATTTGTGTTTAATTGTTACAAAAGTATCTTAAATGATCTTATTATTAACCTGAGACTTATGTAATTCTTGGCCTTCAATCCTAACATTACTGTATTTACTCTTTGGTCTTATTTGAGACTTCTCTGTGGAGTTTATCAGGAGCCCCACTCAGTTTCGTAAGAATCTGTGGCATTGTACACTTGGATTCTGTGGGGCTCTGACAATTCCTCAAGCATAGATCTAGACGCCTGGTATGGATGCCATGACTAAAATTCAAGATACTTAAGACATCAGATGTCTTTCACATTTTGTACTGGGTGTAAAGCCCATGCAAAATTAAGACAGTACTTAAATTTATCCCAAACTTTATTAGCTTCTTCAATAATAAAACCTAAACAATGAAAGATAAATTTAATATGATCTACAACCCAGACCATCATAACCTTACTTTGATGCTCTGAAAATGAAAGGATCATATTCAGAAAGTTACATTCTAAAACATTTAACAACCTTATGATATAAAAATATGATTTTTTCCACGTATATCTAATAAGGGCATGCTAGATGAGATTTTACCTAAATTAAATTTTCATCCAGGCCCATTCTTACAAAGTGTCACAAAGCTTTATTCAACAAAGCATTGAGGATCTTATATAAACAAAGTACTTGATATTGTAATGAATGTAAAAATATGATAATAGCTAAGCATGTACTGGGCTAAGCTCTTTACATGCATTTTCTCAACTGATTAACCCCTATAACATAGGTCCTATTTAGTCTCCAAGTTTTAAAGGTCAAGTCACACAAACACAAAGATGGTAAAGGACTTGCCTCCTGTCACACAGCAGAATCAAAACAATCTGAATCTAAAGCCTAACACCTTGATCACTAAACACTATTAGCTACCCCAATGCAGAAAATAAATTTCTTACTCTTTCAGAATTAAAACTGAGAAGAAAGTTTATAAATCACTGCTATTCTAGGTGATTGTCAGTTCCTATAAATAGTAGGAACTTAACTTTTTAAAACACACCTCTTCTTAGAGTCATTTATTATGAAACAGTTTGGAGAACAGGAATGAGTATGCTCTTAACAATCTTAGTAGCCATTATAATACATTTTTTAAACAAATCAACCAGAGTTTTTTTTGAAACTATACTAAAATTTATAAGATGATCAATTAAAAAAAATACTTTGTAGATCAAGTGATCTAATTTAAATCAACAATGTGCTAATTAAAAGTTCCTTAGTACCTAGAAGCATCCAAAGGATATTTATTTTTCTGAAAACTGCATTTTTAGACTGATTGGCACTTACGTTGCTCAATATGCTCTACTAAAAAGTCTACAGTTTATGTCAAGTAGCATTCTGATTTTGTAAGTAGTAGGAAAATAAATCCTACTTTTTATAGATGGAGTAACAAAAGATGCTGAAAACATAAATACAGAAGGTACTTCTAAAGAGTAAAGTCCTTCTTTCCTGCCCACAGGAAGGTGCTTTACTTCAATGGCCAATGGCCTTTCCTTAGCATGTGAGCTCCATGCTTACCGCACATGCAGAGAATAAAACATAGAAAGATATGAAAGCTCCTTTCCCACACACACATATGGGCATATTTATATTTGGCTTTTCTGATACCTAAGTATGCTGATTCATTGGATAAGTATGAGTCAAGTAATATTCCGCGAGAGCTGTACCTATTCATTCATTCACACAGGATAACAGGAACAAAGTAGACACGGTATCCAAAGAACACTTCAAATTTAAAATGCTACATCTAATTACACTTTGCCTAAGACTCTGAACTTAGACTCTGTTTTTAAAAATATCACTAGACGAAGTTTGCAAGCTTTTATGGCTCATCACTTGCCAAGTAGGATAAATGTATAATTTATTACACGTCAGTTGGGTATAACTTCAGTATCTAGTCCCATGGCTTCACTTTTTCGTGATAATTCTAACACCCCCCCCCCCTTTAAAAATGTATAACTTGTAGAATTGACTTTTTAAAGAAAGATACTTCAAAGAATTTGCCTTCATCCTTAAAAGAATAATGGAATTGTGGCAAATACTTGTTAGACTTATTCAGTATCATAACAATAAAAACCTGATTTAAGCTCATATCACCCACTTGACCCTTCTCCCCTAAAAAAAAAAAAAAGTTCAAATTTCAGTCAACGAATGTTTTCTGCGCACCTGCTATATGTAAACATGGCACTTGCAATATGTATGCTAAAAGACATCTAAGTTTCCAAGGCATGATGAAGTGGGGGAAACAAGGGACCAAACTTAAGTATTTGTTATCAACAAGTTTTTAACTCATTCATTTCTTAGAAAAACCTTAGAAGACAGTTGCACAGTAGCACATGGGGGCTTGAGAGTAGACTTCCAGGTGCAAGTAGTTCAGCCTTCAAAGCTAAAGCTCTGCTTCCAAACAACTGGCTTCAGTTCATTCTTTAATCTCCTTAACGTTTTCTATTTTATTCACAAAATCCACGTTCTCCTCCAAAACAATGAATGACAGCGCATCTTTAAAACAAACAAAAACAAAAAACCTATCCCTCTTTCCCCAAAACCCAGCCCATACACACGCCCTCTGCTTTCGTGGGCACGTGCCCTTCCAAAATTCTGCAGGACACCCCCCCTCACCTGAAAAAAAGTTTGGAGAGGACGCTGGCCTTTTCCAGAGGCGACCTCTGCATGGTCTCTGCGCGCGTCGGGGTCCCTGCTGGGGCAGGCTGGGCTCCAGCTCCTAATGCCAAACGCCCTACTCTTCTGGCGCAGGCTGCTCGCCCCTTTTTCTCTGACCCGCAGTGATGTCATTTGCTTCCAACTCCCCCCACCCACCGCTACCCCACACACCTCCCCTTTCCTGTCTCCTTCCCCCGCCTCCCCTGACCAGGTTAAAAACTGTGCGCTGCCAGGTCCAGCCCCCAATTTGCCCCAGCCGCTTCCTCCAGCTTCTGCGCTCCCCGAGCGCTCCTTCTTCTCGTCTCCTTCCCACCCCGGCTGCCCCGCGCCTCCCGTGGCCCATTCTCCCAGCCGGGCTCCCTCGCGCGCGCCCCTTCCAGGCCCGCGTGCGTACCGTCCAGCCCCAGCCCGGCCCGCAAGCGGGGGCCTGTTGCGGCCGCCCTCCGTGTCCGGCCTCCGACGCCGGGCGGGAGCAGAACCGTCCCCCGGGCAGCCTCCGGCACCCTCCTCCGCGCCAGGTTCCGCGGGACGCGGGGCGTGCGGCCGACAACTTCCGAGCCTTCTTCCGAGAGCCTAGCCGGGCTCGGGTTGCGCTGGCGAGGTGCATTCTGAAGGGGGAAGGGAAAGTGTCTCTCCTGTATCAAAACGCAGCCTCAGAGACCCGGAAAGTTCGGCGGCGGCGGCGTCTGCTGTGTTCACCTCAGCGCTTCCTTTGAGTGCCTGAGGCAAACCACGCTGTTAGTTTCAGGCTTAGGCGAGCTGTGAGTGCGGCTCAGACCCCTGGGAGACGCGCTCCCGGGGGGAGGGGGGAGGGGGGAAATCCCGCGGGGAGGTGACCGCTTTGTCATTTACGCTCACGATTTGTTCATTGTCCCGAGTGCTGAGTCGGACTTGCGTTCTGAAGGAAGGCTTTGCTGAGGGCTAGAGACTACGATGACAAATCGACAGTGTGTAAACTAACCCGCCCTCCTATAGATTTCCAAGTCTCGGTCGGCAAGAACATCTTGACTAATACACCGAAAGGAATCCGGCCTTTGAAGGGAAAGTAGCGCGTTAACCTCGAGCTGACTCACAGAAGCGCCATCTTCGGCTCTCTGAGGGCATCGAAGCTTTCCCAGGTGTGGGCGCCTTAGCTTCCCCGACGTTTTGTTGTGTGGATGGCGCGCCTGCCTGATGGGTTTTAAAGAGCCAAGACTTTTTAGGTCCTGAATCCTATGGTGGAAGAGCAAGGGCACTTTGAATTTAAAATGAAAAATTCAAATGAAAGTAAACATTTTGACCTGATTACTGCCCCTACAACTAAGGAAAGGGTGTTTACTTGTAGAGTACCTCATGGTTGATTTGTGGTCACCCAAATAGAGTACAAATAAAACGTGCATTTCACAGTAACAGAAAGGAACAGGCATTTAAAGTAATGAATGCATTCAGGTTTTTATAGCTCCAACTTTGCATTTATTTCATTGTCACCTTTTTTTCTATCTTAAAGTGAGTTGGACAAACATTTAAATTTTATTATTCTATACTTTACTAGTAGAGAAAATAGGAGTAACGAGATAAAAATGCATGAAGTTAGATACCAAGAAAGAACTTCAGCATTTCTAACTCGTGATCCTTGC
Source organism: Acinonyx jubatus (assembly GCF_027475565.1). Taxonomy (NCBI): domain Eukaryota; kingdom Metazoa; phylum Chordata; class Mammalia; order Carnivora; family Felidae; genus Acinonyx; species Acinonyx jubatus. The sequence goes on from NC_069383.1 coordinate 33,102,600, forward strand.
TTCAAATCTCTCCACTGTGACATACAAGTTGAGGCTCTGTCCTCATTATTGACTTTTCCCAGGTATGTGATTGAACTCACAGGATCCACTTCCCTACCCCCACTCTATTGTTTGCTTTATAACAGATTTTGAAATGCATTAGTAATCCATTCGTCTTTGTCACCAAAGAGCAAGTGATAATAAAGGGATTAACAAGTTCCAGAGATCACAAAAGCTGACCAAGTGATATGGTTTGAAAAGACCCCAAATATTTGTCAGTCTCCTTCCTCTAGAAAGAATAAATGAAATAATGATTGTTTCTTGAATTCTTACTGTTTGCCAGGCATAATCTCATGAAAACTTTGTTACAATCATGTAAATGGGTGTTATTTTTCACAATTTTCGGTTAAGGAAACAGGGAAGAGAAGTAAATGCCTGTAATGGTAGGGCTAAGATTCAAACTCAGGTCTAATGCCAAACCACAACTCCCACCAGTGTGTAACACTGCTTCTAATCACATCATCCATCCTATATTGATATACCATCACTTACCAACCCAGTTTTTCTCCTCATATTGGTTTCATGAAATCATGACTGCCAGAACCTGCTCAGGACTGAGACAAGAAGTCAAAAACCTAGGTGCGCCTGGGTGGCTTGGTCAGTTAAGCATCCGACTTTGGCTCAGGTCATGCATGATCTCACGTTCCATGAGTTCAAGCCCCATGTCGGCTCTGTGCTGACAGCTCAGAGCTGGAGCCTGCTTCGGATTCTTGTCTCCCTCTCTCTGCCCCTCCCCTGCTCACGCTGTCTCTCTTACTCTTAAAAATAAACATAAAAAAAATTTTTTTTTAAAAAGCAAAAATCTACAAACCAAATAGTTACTGGTTTTATATTTTTAACAAATGACATTTAATTATAATATTCCATTTAAAGCATGTATACACACACACACATATATATATAGGTTTTTACTATAAAAGATTATATCCCAAATTTGTTCTTGGCATAAGTAAGATTTCACTATTTTTCAGAACAATAATACTGCTAGCAGATAGGAACAAATGAACTGAGCCATGATATTCAAGATTTGCATCTAGGTACCTATCTAATGAGAGAACGTAGATTGATGCACCAGGAAAGTGTTCAAATGTGGCTGAAGGTCAAGACTGAAATCCTAAATGTGGCTTTGAGATATCAGAAAGAGGAAAGGGATCAGTGACCAAGATGAAAGTATAGAGTGGTAATAAGAAACTGTGAAGTTCTTCTCTCCAAGCTGCTTAAGTATCAACTCATAAAATTTTATTATAATATTTTAATAGCTTATGTTTGTTGAGCACTTCTATATATGCCAAGCACCATGCCAAATACATGGCATGTTTTGCCTTTTTTAATCTTTATAACACTTTCATTGGACAGGTTTCTTCATTATCCATATATCCAAGACCCATGGTGGGTGTAGAGTTTACTTAAAAATAAAGAAATCTTAAAAAAAAAAAAAGATTAGGTAGCCATTTGTATGGCATTTTTTATTGCTGTAAAATGACATAACATCAAATTTACCATCTTAAACAATTTTTTAAATGTACAGTTCAGGGATAATACATTCACACTGTTGTGCAACCTATCACTACCATCCATCCCCACAACTCTTTTTTATCTTGTAAAATTGAAACACTATACCCGTTACACAATACCGCTCCATTCTTCCCTTCCCCCATGCCCCTGGCAACCACATTATACTTTCTTGTCTTCATGACTTTGGCTACTCTACCCCCATAGAGGTAGAATCATACAGTATTAGTCTTTTTGTGACAGGCTTATTTTACTTAGCATAATGTCCTCAAGGTTTATCCATGTTGTAGCATATTATGGAATTTCCTTCCTTTTTAAGGCTGAGCAATATTCCATTATATGTATATATCACATTTTGCTTATCAATTCATCCAGTGATGGACATTTGGGTTTTAGTTACTGTGACTAATACTGCTATGAACATTAGTGTACAAATTGTGTAGCATCATTTTAAGGATATGTTAAAAAGAAACAAGAAGAGGAGTGCCTGGCTGGCTCAGTCAGAAGAACATGCAACTCTTGATGTCAGAGTGGTGAGTTCAAGCCCCATACTGGGTGTGGCAGTTACTTTAAAATAAATAAACTTTAAAAAAAAGATAAATAGAAGAAAAGGAAGCCAACATTTATTTAGTACCTACTATGTGTTCAGCAATGTCTTATGCTTCGTACCAATGATCTCAATATATGAAAGCTCATGAGATAAGCTTCTGGTCATGTTCCTCACTCTACCAGATGATGGCTGAAGTCCCGCCATTAGATATCACCAGAGTGAAATTTTTCTATACTTTATTTATCCATTATTTTCTATTTCATTTGAGTGTATTCCTCAGATTCTGTCCTGAGAATGGGCTTAAAGTAGGCTTAAGTAGGTAGTGACCATGGGTGCACCAAAAACTGGAAAAGTAAAAGGAGAAAGGAAAAAGTCACCTCCATCAGGAAGGAAAGCTCATCAAAAAAGAGACAGGCAAGGCCTTGTTAGCTTCATGTGCTCAGGCTGGTTCTGCTTATAAACTTCCCTAAGCTGGAAGGGTAAGAGCAGCCAGGCTTCTTCCACAATGTGCTGCAGTGATGACCAACCACATATATACACATGGTAGTCTTACAAAGACATCTCAGACCCAGAGAGAGGTGTTCTGGTACGTGCGTAGGCCAGAGTATCATTTACTTGTACTGCTTTCAACCCTATGTGATCTGACAATTCTGTTTATAAACACACATGACACATACTTTTATTTATATACATATATAATGCTTTTTCCCCACAAGCTCCTTGGAGACAGGAATTATGTCTTATTTTCCTTTAACTCACCTTTTATTTAGTAATACAGTATATGAAATCCAACAACAGTTTTCTCTTGGGGCTACTAACGTAATAGTTAAAATATCATCCTCAAGGGGAAATCTGAAGATTCTCAAGAGATGAATGATTATCATTAATCTTTCATCAAGCAAGAGCTCATTGCTAAGGCAGGTGTACAGAATGAGGCAGGACCTCCACTCTTCAAAACTCAGAATCTACCTGTGGTCATCAAAATTCTCTGAAGATGGTAGCACAGTGAAATAGAAAGAGGTTTCTTGGGCTCTGAGAAAATGAAGAGCTAAATTTTCAATCCTGGTACCACTACTTACTTAGCTGTGTGGTCACCTTTCTGTGTCTCAGTTCCCTTTTCTGAAGCACAGCACAGGTAAATACAGACAACAATATTGTACTACAATCATCAAACTTACTAAAAGATTAGAATTTAATTATTCCAACTATTAGAATAATTAGGTAAAATGATAGAGGTGCTAATTATTGCTACAGTGACAATCATATTACAATATATGTGTGTCAAATTAATGTTTTGTACACCTTAAGTTTATACATGTCACATGTCAAATACATTTTAATGACAAAAAATATTAAAAATATCCATTTCACAGGGTTGTTGAATGGATTAAGTCAGGTTCTTTCTACCTCAGCACTATTGACATTTGGGACTAGGTAATTCTTTGATGTGGAGGACTGTCCTGTGCATTATAGAATGTTTAGCAGCATCTCTAGCTGCTACACACCGAATGCTGGTAGAACTACACCCCCCACCCTCCCAACACCCAGGATGACAACCAAAACTGTCTACAGAGATTGCCAAAAATCCTGGAGGGCAAAACTGCCCCTAGCTGAGAATCAATGGATGAAATAAATTACATATGATGCATATAACAGACATAAAGGATTCAGAACTGAATAAGCACTCAATAAATCTTAGACACTATTGTTACATACTACTGGTGATAAATCAGAAATCAGTGTAGCATTGCAAAAAACCCCACAAAATGCTACAGAAAACTGAATTCCCTAAGGCTATAAGAATTCTCAGGAACATTGGATTCTCTCATTCCCTCTGAAGTTATTTGCTTGTATTTAGACTAGATGAAAAGGGGGAAATTCAGGTAGCTTTCCAACTGTAAGATAATTTTAATTTAGAGGCAGAACTAGATTTTTATAGTGGAAGTCCTCACTCCTTTTCCACTGAAATGACATTTGAAAGCTCTTTTAATTACTCAAATTTTCAGCTCATCGCCAGTGTTACATTACCAACTACTGTGTCCAGATGGAATTTGGCACCCTGATGGGTCTTCTGTAAATTAAAGGTACTTCCTCATAAAGGAAATCTTAAAGATCCTCAGTCTGTATAAAATAAGAACTTATCAATGCTGTTAATAAACTGGAACAATTATGAACAATATTTTGAACACTATAATTTTGTCATGAATATAAAAGCTGATGATTCTAGGATTTTCTAAAATTGCTATTTATGAAATGTTTCATTATTTATATTAGTTTCTCTTTTCATTTTCCTACTGAAGCTTTTTTAGAAACAAGGGAATTCATAATACCAGACTAAATTTTCACTAGTGATATCATATCTGCTGAAAGCCAGATACAATCTATAGAGTTCAAAGTGTGGTCTTATATATTTGGAGTCTAGCAAGAAAAGTGGTGATTTTTTTCCTTCAGATGAATTCTATACTATTTTTTAAAGTTTTTTAAGTGTATGTATTTACTTTTTAGAGCAAGGGAGCGAGAGCAGGGGAAGGGCTCTGTCAGTGCAGAGCCCGACCTGGGGCTCAAATTCACCAACAGTGAGATTGTGACCTGAGCTGAAATAATTGGGCACTTAACCAACTCAGCCACCTTTGTGCTCCATACTAATTTATATGTTACATAGAAGAGTTACATTTAGAAAGGCAGTAGAGTACACTAAATAGAACAGCAGGTTACTTATTTATAACTATTTCCCCCCAAGTAGATAATTATAATAAAAACATGTAAATAAAGAAGGTAAGATAAAGAATAAGAGAGACTCGATGGGAGATTGTTAACGCACCTAGAAACTAAAAGTGACTGTGAATGTCTAGGCCCTCAACGTCCACTAGGCTTCTGTCCAAACCTTCTGTCAATATGCAAGTTCACCTGGAAATAAAAATCATCCTCCCTGCACCCCAGTAGTGGGAGAGTTTGCCGTTGAAAGGCTTATAGAATTGTCACTGACTGACATCATGGACAGCATTTTTAGTTATAAATTTTTTCAGAAACATTTATGTTATGGTCATTTTTTATGACCATTTTATGACCATTTTAAGGACACAACATGAAGTCAGTTACACAAGCGAGTCTGTTTGGTCTGGGAAACTGAAACTTGAAAATTACCAGGTTCTGATTTGCTTTAACTTACCCTGCATAGATAGAGTTTCTGACAGCTTGTTCTTTTAGGACACTATGTTGGCCATTTATTGATCTCCAAGTTCAGTGTGATTGGTGAAACTATGGTGATTAATCCATATGGTCAAAAGGACAAGCAATTCCTGTATCAGTAACTATGGCTCATTGGCCTCCACAGCCTACATCTCCGTGTCTCCCAGAAAGACTGGAACCTCTTCATTTCAAAGGCTGTTGAGAGGTAGCACTGATGAAATGATGGCAAAAGACTTTGGAACTCCCTTTTTTTTTTACATTTATTATTTATTTTGAGAGAGAGAGAGAGCAGGGGAGGGGCAAAGAGAGAAGGAGAGAGAGAATCCCAAGCAGGCTCTGCACTGTCAGCACAGAGTCCAATGCAGGGCTCAAACTCACAACCTATGAGATCATGACCGGAGCCAAAACCAAGAATCAGATACTTAACCAACTGAACCACCCAGGTGCCTCAAGACTCTGGAACTCTTCTTTACATATGCAAAAATTATGTTTAAAGATATGTATGAAAATTGTCAAAATCATTTTTGGAACAAAGCATATCATGCTATTAAAGAAAATCAAATTGACAAATATGTATCATGGTTTTCCCCTAAACAAATTTGACTGTCACAAAGCTTTACCTAAGAATATAAAATTTGCATTTTTTATAATAGCAAATTAAGCTGGGCATGATCCTGTTTTTACAAGAAAAAAATTATGTCTTATTTATTTTTTTAAATATTTTAATGTTTATTTATTTTTTGAGAGAGAGAGAGAGAGAGAGAGAGAGAGAGAGAGCAAGCCAGGGAGGGGCAGAGAGAGAGAGGGAGAGGGAAATCCCAAGCAGGATCTGCACTGAAAGTGCAGAGCCAATGTGGGGCTCAATCTCATGAACTGTGAAATCATGACCTGACCAAAACCAGGAGTCAGATGCTTAGCCAACTGAGCCACCCAGAAACCCCAAAATTATATGTTTTCTATAGAAGTAACCTTCTATACTTCAGTTTCATTTGTAAACTAGAATGACAATAAAATACACCAACTTTTTCTGAAGTATATAGTATAATTTATGCAACATTTATATATAAATGCTATATAAAACATATATAAAAACATGGGCTCAATCCCTTGAACTGTGAGAGCATGACCTGAGCCAATATTGAGTCAGATGCTCGACCGACTAAGCCACCCAGATGCCCCAAGAAATAGATGCCCCAAGAAATGAACCTCAGGGGCTGAGCACTTAATCACTGGGCTGGGTGTGTAACTGGATGGTTTTATAATTGTTTTAAGAGGAGTTGCCTTTTACAGTGTGTCCATTTGCTTCTCTGGTTAAGGTGAAAACTGGTATTTATCACAAAGGAGGTGTTATTTTCCTTCTTTTTCTTCATTTTTTCAGAATCCATTGAGAGGACTATTCATTATAGGAATGTAACATAAGTAGGTGTCAATGGGGATGGAAGGACAGAAGGAAATCTTTTCTTCTCTTTTTCTTTTGAGATTCAACAAAGTCAGAATCTATTTCATGAATTGCCATGACCGCTATTGAAATGCTTAAATATGGCCACCAAGGGTCCCCCAGGAGAATGTGACACATTATGCATGAGAGAAAAAGTTTAATGCCAATGCCTACTGCTTGGTGGGAGATGGGCCACTGTGCAGATGAAACTGGAAGGTTGCCTTTACCTACCCATCATAGGATTTCTGGACTTCTTGCTAACTTCAACACTTAAAAGTTAAAAAGACGTGTGAGCTTATTTGTATCCCAAGAAGTAGGTGAAAAGAGACATAAATGTTGTATATGTATGTTTGCATGAACACTGAATAAAAGCTTAGGTGATATATGTCATAATCATTTTATGCCATAAATGTCTAAACTTTTAAAATATTTTTTTCAAAACAAACAAACAAAAGGAATGCATCCTATGAAGTAAAGTGGCTTTCTGACTCCATTCCACAAATGTTTTTGGAAAGCCTATAGTGTTCCAGCTCTTTGCCAGGAAAGGGGAAAAGTGAACAGGACAGAATTCTGCTACAACTTTTAAAGAAAGGGCTTCTTGGATCTAAATTGCTACTTAAATGGACAAAGCAAAGTATTAGTTGCCTGAGCCCAGAGGAAATTACCAGCATCAGTGTTTCTTTCATTTATTCTGGATTCCCGTTAACCCTGCAAAATCTGCAGTAACTCCCTAAATCTCTTTCACCTCCCCTTCTTTTGCCCCCACTGCAGGCCTGCATTCTTTTTCCGTCCCTGGTTTTGGGACTGAAAACAAAATCTTCTCAGAGATCATTACATATAGTCATAAAGATACCCTGTTAGGAACAGAAAAATACTCCCATCAGGTAACTTTAAACATTTGACCCATAACCAGCTCCCTCCACCAGTACTTCATCAGAAGATAATATTCTTATAAATCCTATGTGTTTTACGTATCTTATTAAGTGCCGCAGCACACTGCATTTCATTTTTTGTGTTAGGAACATTAATATTTAAGATGTGAATATATAAAACAATTTTTAAAACTCTATCTTGGCATCTGAGTGGCTCAGCCAGGTAACTGTCCAGCTCTTGATTTCAGCTCATGTCATGATCTCACAGGTTCGTGAATTCAAGCCCAGTGTCGGCCTCTATGCTGACAGCATGAAGGCTGCTTGGGATTCTCCTTCTCCCTCTCTCTCTCTCTGCCCCTCCCCCTGCTTGTGTGTGCCTTCCGGCTAGCTCTCTCTCTCTCTCTCTCTCTCTCTCAAAAGTAAATAAATAAATATTAACAAACAAACAAACAAACAAACACTAGAAGCCTCCAAAATGGGAGTGTCTCAGTCCTCTGTTTCTCCAGAAGACTCTGCAAACTCCTCACTCCTCTCAGAGGCCAGGCAGAGGCATATGAGGAGCCCAGCAGGTTCTCGCACAATTTGACAAATGTCAAATCCCCAAGGCTGAGCAGGAGCTCCACTCCTCATGCCCCTCAGGGCCCACAGGGGTGCTTCATCTTGTTTACTGTCAGATGACCTGCATGCCCTCAACACTATGGGGGAATAGAAACCTTGAACCTTTCTGCACCTGCTAGTGCTTGGCACTGTGGGAACCTGGCAACTGACAGCTCCCTGGAGCACAGCCAGGCAGTGGAACACCCAGTCCCACGCTGCAGGCTCATGGCCAGGCTCAGAGCCAGCCACCAGCTGCAACTACACTGCTATATTTTTCAAGACCCACTTTGCTCGTGATTCTACTTGTTCTTAGGAATTCTTTTTGTTAACACCTATTAAATAATAAGGCAAATGACTCTTGGAAATTATTTTTCTGGTCCAAAACAGAGTAGGGAAAAAAAGCCCATCAGATTATTCATGTCGTATCTTCCTTGCTTTTGAGAAAGCGAAGATTAAAAAAAATTATGCAAAATAAATTTAGATTTAAGGATCGGAGAAAAAGTGTAGACCTCTATTCAATCGTCTGAATGTATTCACACACAAACCCAAACAAATTTGAGGCTTGTAACAATCTGAATAATTCAAGAAAAATGGACTATTTCTGCAATCTGTTTCTATGTTCATGCATACTTAATTTATTTTTTCTTTTTTTCACTCATACTTAATTTTAAAATATACTTTCGCTTGGCTATGTAAGAAAACAAACCTTAGACTGTCTCATTTTAAAATTTATTGTCTATCAGACAGCATGGCACAGGGTTAGAGCTCCTCTGCTGGGAGCGGAGCTCATTTGTAAAATGGGGGAAACAAGAGTTTCCATTACATAGGATTGTTCTGAGAATTAAATGAGTTCATGTAAGGAAAAAATGCATGCCTGACATAGAATAAGACATAGAGTAAGAGCTCAATAAATGATGGTGTGTATGTGTGTGTGTGTGTGCGTGCGCGCACACACATTTCAAATTTCACATCCTCACATTAGTGATTTCCTGAAGGCTGAACTGGTCCTTCCGTGATTTTTTTTTTTTTTTACAAGAAAACATGAAGTGTGTATGGGATAATTCTTTATGGCTTTTTAAATGCACATCTCCTCAACCATATTTAGTTTTTATTTATTTACTTCCTTCAAAAGAAAGAGAAAATAAAGCTCAACAATAAGAAAACAACAACCCTTTTAAAAACTAAGCCAAACATCTGAGCAATACTACACTAAAGAAGATATACAGATGGCCAATAAGCATATGAAAAGATGCTCATCATCATTTGTCATTAGGGAATTGCAAATGAAAACAACCATGATATACCACTTCTCACCCTTTAGAATGGCTAAAATCCAAAAAAACTGACAACACCAATCACTGGTGACGATTGCTGGTGGGAATGCAAAGTGGTACGGCCACACTGAAATACAGTTTGACATTGTCTTACAAAGCTAAACATAGTCTTACTATATAATCTAGCAATCACACTTCAAGGTATTTACCCAACTGACTGGAAAACTTCAGTCCACACAAAAATCTCCATGCAAATGTTTATGGTAGTTTTATTCACAATTGCCAAAACCTGGAAGTAAACAAGGTATACTTAAATCAGTGAATGGATAAACAAACTGTGGTACATCTACAAAATACAAGACATGAATGGACTGTAAATGCATATTGTTATTGAAAGAAGCCAATGTGAAAGCCTATGTACTATAAGATTTCAATTACGCATATTTTGGAAAAACGTCACTATATACAGATGGTAATCGATCAGTGGTTGCCAGAAATTTGGGATGAGGAGGGGAAGGCTTAAATAGTATGAAAATTAATAAAACTCACTTAAAATGGAGTGGGGAGGCCAGAAGGGAGAGCTCTCATGCCCCACCACTACTCATCAAATGCGGTCCCAAACAAGAAGAGACCTACCTAACACTCCTCACAGGAAGAAGCTTATACCCTACTACCCCAGCAGGGGAAGAAAGATGTTCTCCTTGCCCAGCAACAGCCCAGCCAATGTAGGACTGTCAAAACACAGTCAATGAAAAGTCACTAAACTTGGAACTCCCAGTTTACTCCAATGGACTTTTTGTTTATAACAGCCCCTCCCAACTTCCCCATCCCTTTCCTCTATAAATGAGGACTCCAGATTTGCCTGTGGTTTTGCCATAGCATGCATGTCCTGAATTGCAATTCTCTGTTATTCCTGAGTAAATCCATTTTACTGGTAAAATAACTCACAGTTTTATTTTTAAGGTTAACAATAGTTAAAACAAGGAATATTTTTAGGGTGGTGAAGCTGTTAAGTATATAAACTTTTTTTAATGTTTATTTATTTATTTTGAGAGAGAGAGCATAGCAGGGGATGGGCAGAGAAAGAGGGAGAGAAAGAATCCCAAGCAGGCTCCATGCTGTCAGCACACAGCCCCACACAGGGTTAAATTCCAGACTGTAAGATCATGATCTGAGCCAAAATCAAGAATCAACACTCAACCAACTGAGCTACCCAGGTGTTCCCAGTATGTGAACTTTTAAAAAATCATTTAGGAGATGGGGGATGGGGAGGAACTCCAGAATGGAATGCAGCATGTGACAAGAGATTCTAAATGTATTACAAATGTATGAAACCATCTCACTGGAAGTAGTGGGAAGAAAAGGTTCTGGACTAAGTAACTCTGGAAATGAGTGGAGTCCAAAAAACTAATAGTAGAAGAGCCAACATGAAGTACACCTCTGGCTGATAAATTGTATCCCATGGGATACAGATGAACAATTCTGAAATCACTATACATCTACAATGGAGATGAAAAATTAAGTAAACAGATGGTGGAAGTCAGCTTTCTCACTGTTGATGTGGGAAGTTACAGATAAGCAAGGGAAGAGGTTAGAATGATCCATGTGGTAATGAATCAGAATTAGAGACACCAGTTCAAACTCATGTTTAGCTTAATAAAGATGCAGATGCTTGCATACAGAAATATTTATGTAAAGTTAGTATACATGCATATATTTTCTTGCTCTGTCAGCTGAGACAGTCTAGAAGCCAGGACATCTCAGTAGCCACCAACACACCCTAGTACCTAGATCTTGGTTTGTAATACTATTCCTTAATAAAAGAAACCAGGATTCCTTTTAGGACTGAGGCAGGAAATGTATAAGATGAGTGTGGAGCATCCTGTAGTACCAGAAAGGAAGTGCTTAAAAAAACAAACAACAACAACCAAAACCCACAGTGAATGGGGTATTTCAAAGGGACACAATAATCAGGTATAAGAGCCCCTCCAGTGGCTAAAGCTGGAATGGTCTGTCAATAAAATAACTAAAAACCAACTGAATTGTAACCCAAGTATAAAGTAAATATGCAAGAGTCCATACTGACATAAAGAAATAATTGGATAAATTAACAGGGGAGAATAGACAAATTTCCTGTACAGAAGAATTCCAAATAATTTATGAAAATATTTTACTTTTAAGGAAGTAGAGTTCAACTCTTTACTCCTTTTAGTGTAGGTTGTACATGATGGCTTCCTTCCAAAGAGCACAGTATTGAAGGGAAAAAAGAGTAACATTACAAAGAAGGAACCTGACAAACACTAGCTCACCCAGGCGATCAAGGTCAACACCAACAGTGATAGATCATGTTGATAGTAGATACCCTTGATATTATGGATGAAAATGGTACTTTACCTCTGGGTCCTGTTCCAAAAATCCATAACCCTGGTTTAATTAGGAAAACAAACCCCAAACTCTCAAAGTCATCAAAAATAAGGAAAATCTGAGAAGCTATCACAGCCAAGAGAAGCCTAAGGAGACACAAGAACTAAATAAAATGTGTTATACTGGATGACAACTTGGAGCAGAAAAAGATCATTAGGTAAAAACTGGGGAAATCTGAATGAAGTATGGATTTTAGTTAATAATTATGTATTGATATTTGTTCATTAGTTGTGGCAAATGTACCATACTAATGTAGGATGTTAATAATAGTGGAAACTGAGTATGGGCTATACAGGACCTCTCTGTAGTATCTTCACAATTTTTCTGTAAATCTAAAATTGCTTTCATATAAAAATTCAAATTTTTATTTAAAAACTAAAGAAAATTTTTTTATTGATCTGTGGCACATTTTCCATGTAACAAAAAATTATTAACAACTTGAACATTTAGTAATATTTAATAACAATATCTCAAGCCCAGTCAGGTTCTTTTATCTCACGTTTAGTATTTTCAATATTAATACTCTTTAGGGGTGCCTAGGTGGCTTAGTTGGCTAAGCATCCAACTCTGGATTTTGGCCCAGATCATGATCTCATGGTTCACGAATTAAAGTCCCACATGAGGCTCTACCCTGACAGTGTGGAGCCTGGTTGGGATTCTCTCTCCCTCTCTCTCTGCCACTCCCCCATTTGCATACTCCCTCTCTCTCAAAATGAATAAACTTTCAAAAAGTTAATATTCTTCAGATTTATTATTCTCAAATACTTCTTTTGCAAAGGTGACCATAGGATCTAGGTCTTAGAACATAAAACTTCAAAAGTCTGAAAAATGGCCTCAAAATGGGTTATTTTATGACCTTAGAAAAACTTCCTACCCGCAATGGGAAATAAATCATATAAAAAGCATATAAAAAATAAATCAATGGATATTTCTTTAAAATAAATCAAAACAAAATCTAACCCTACTATATTTCTTTTTTTTTAATTTTTTTAAAGTTTATTTATTTCTGAGAGAGAGAGAGACAGCATGTGAGTGAAAGGAGGGCAGAGACAGAGGGAGACACAGAATCTGAAGCTGTACTGACAGCCCAGAGCCTGATGCAGGGCTTGAACTCACGAACTGTGAGATCATGACCTGATCCGAAGTTGGACACTTAACCGACTGAACCACGCAGGTGCCCCAGAATTTCTTTCTCTCTCTCTTTCTTTTCTTTCTTTCTTTCTTTCTTTCTTTTTCTTTCTTTTTTAGTTTATTTATTTTGAGAGAGAGAGAGAAACAGAGAGAGAGAGAGCAAGCGTGAGCACAAGTGGGAGTGGGGGGCGGGCAGAGAGAGGCAGAGAGAGAATCCCAAGTAGGCTCTGCACCGTCGGCACAGAGCCCAATGTAGGGCTTGAACTCACAACCGTTAGATCATGACCTGAGCCAAAACCAAGAGTCGAATGCTTAACCGACTGAGTCACCCAGGCAGCCCCCTACTAAATTTCTTGATCCCATGAAAGATGGCAAGGAAAATAAAATCTGCATGTTCCCTTGTCAACTCAGGACCATCAAATTGGGCTGCAGTTATTCAATAACCTGTAGCTTTAATTAGGAAAATGGAGTGAGTTCAAGCCCCATGTTGGGCTCTGTGCTGACAGGTCAGAACCTGGACCCTGCTTCAGATTCTGTGTCTCCTTCTCTCTCTGCCCCTCCTCCACTCAGGCTCTGTCTCTCTCTCTATGTCTCTCTCTCTCTCTCTCTCTCTCTCTCTCTCTCTCTCAAAAATAACTAAACATTAAAAAAATTTTTTTTCATAAAAAAAACTTTTGGCATCAATCATGCCGAAGTTTACAAGTAATATTAGCTTCTCATTATAAAAGTTGTATGGCTTAAAAATAAAAGTGGATTTGGCCACAGAGTGGTGACAAAGTTTTACTCCTGTTGTATTATGTAAAAAAACATTTAGATTCTAAAAAAATATTGGATTAAAACATGCAACTTTAGGGTCTATTCTCTATGGCCTCTAGGAAAATATTTTACTTAAATAATTATATTCTATCAGTATAATCCCCTTTCCATCTCTCCATTCACTCTGTTCTCTCATTCTTATACTATAGTTACCATTACTGATTTTTCAGCTTTAAATATTTACATGGATTGCTATGAACTCACAAAAAGCTGTCACATTTCACTCACAGAAAAGTATTCTGGAAGTAGTTGAAGTTGCTCAGCCATGGCTTTTACATCTCTATTAGAAAATGTGTAGTAAAACATGTTTTAAAAACATAGTATTTTCTTTGTGGAACAACTTATATTAGAAGACATTGAGGCATAAAACATGCATCTCTGTTGCTCACTTGATTGTACCTGTCTTGTTTTCCAATATGAATCAAACTCACTTGTGTATCCAGGATAAACTAAATGCAGGAAATTAATTAGTATTGAGTCCTTAATGTGCTAAGCTTTGTGTTCTTTTTCTCATTTAACTCTCTCATTATCCTTATAAGGTAATTATTATTAAACCATTTTATTCTTGAGGAAAATAGGTTTCAAAAGAATCTTTAAGAGACTTATCTATAGCTTTACATCTAGCACAGGTAGACCTGGGTTAGATCTAACTGATCCCAAGACCATTCTCTTTCACTACATTGGTGTGGGGCAAAATGTCAGTCAGTGAGCTAAAATCATTGAGAATAAGAAATTGTAGAATTAATTTCCTTCATATTCTTTAACAAGAGATCTTAACTGAGAAAAAAAATTTAAGTTTTTACTGCATATTACCAGTGAAATAATTTAAACTGGAAAAGTCAACTGGCCTCTTAACATCACACAGGTTTTTTGGCATTTAGCAAAAAAGATTCTGTATGGTTATTCCCTTGAGTCCCAAGAGGTCTGTGCTATAGGACGAAAAGTAAGTAAAGAGAGCATTAAGGAGAAATACCTTCTTCTTACCCTTCCCAGTTGATGGGGGCAACTCTCATCCAAAAATTGAGGCCAGTGCTCAAACCAATGTTCCAAGGCCTATGAATGGCAGAGAGGGTAAAGGTTAAATTATGGGTATGGAGAGTAATGAAAGTGTTTTGCTCTTGAGCATGGAAGTCCACATTATCTGTATCTAAGGACACATACAGGGTTTTGTTTTATAACACTGTACAGAAATATTTAAGCTTATAGCTTCTAAAAATAAGACAAACTTTAAATTCTTTTATTTTTTATTTTTTTGAGAGAGCATGAGCAGGGAAGAGGAGCAGAGGGAGAGAATCCCAAGCAGGCTCCATGCACAACGCCAAGCCCGATGCACAGCTCAATCCCATGACCCTGGGATTGTGACCAGAGCCGAAATCAAGAGTTGGATGCTCAAATGACTGAGCCACCAGGTGTCCCTAAGTTCTTTTTGTAATCTTTGGAATGGTTGGGACTGCACTGCATGTTTCCAGGCTATCTAATTAACAGTTTTGCACACAAATAGACTTGTATTTTCAAATGCTATTGGCCATATATTTGTATTTTCTACTCAACTAGAAAGTGCTATTCATTAAATCATTATGAGAACTACCCTTCAGGCATATTTCTGCATATGAAAACTGCTCTCTTAGCATTGGTCCTTAGGTTTTATCAAACTATCTTCATTTTTTTTTCTGTAAAATTCTACATTGATAGCATTTGCTTATTAACACTTAGTTTTAAGTTATGTTGGGATTTATTTTAAACATTTTTATGTGCTACACTTAAAAACAAATGGTAGGTTTACAAAATGCTTTTAACTCTTGATAAATTTAAGAATTTATAGGTAAAAAAAGAGAATATGAAAGACATTTGGGTATCGGTTATTCATATGGCAATTTGCTTCCAGTCACTGAAAAACCTTCAGTGCTATAATAGATTTTTTAATGTTAATGTATAATAAAGTTTAAATAAGTGTAAATAAATTAACATATTTCAGATAAGTGTTAAACTTGACAAATAATTTTACCTTTCTACTTTTCATGCATTTAATTACCCATCTCTTAGGAAGGATTCTTATGGAGGACATTTCAGAATCACCTATATTTTGTATAAATTAATTCTAACTTCACCACTTCTTGGTTCCTGATCCATTTCTATTCCTGCTTCCTGAACCACTGATATTTGTCGGAATTTGTCAAATTCCTCAGATGCAGGGGAATAGGAGAGAAGGTTCATATCTTATGTTTAAATAACCACATTTCTTTCTTACTACTGAATTATCACCAGTAACTGGGTGTTCTTTATTTATTCTTCTTCTTTTCATTATAAAATAATTTTATAGAAAAGATTGGGTTTGTAGTAATAGAGCAGAAAGGGCCTGAAACACATCATTCTACAAACTAGTCTAAGAAAATGACATTAAATCAGAAATGAATACCTAAATAAATACATTTCCAAAAATAAACAATGGTAATTTTAACGATGAGTTCATGCTTTTAGGTATGCCTGATTTCTATGCACTATTTTAGGAGGATCACAGGGGGACCAATTCGTGTATTTATGTACCTCAGTGGGAATACCTCTAAACCAGGCAAATTTAAGCTCTACCGTCTAAGAGCAAAGAGTTATTTAGTATTGATATCAACTTTAACCCCTGCAGCAGTGAATTCCAAGTATTCTTGGAATCGTCACTATTTTTCATCTCTAGCCTAATTTTAAGAAATAAATTATGCTGATTCTCATCAACTGTTCACCCTTGTTACTCCATCAGAAGAGTCACAGAGAACACAATTCTCCTCATTATGTGTCTCATACATGGTACAGGGAAATATGCAGTCAGTCAGTAAGAATGAGTACTTTTTATCCTCCCCAGTGTCTAGTTCTTTGATCTGACAAGTGTAAAACACGCAAAAGTTAAATAATAGACATTAAATTAGAAGTTAATATTAACTTTCAGTCTTTTTTCTGAATAATATTCTGACCAAATTTAAAAAAAATAGGAATCAATGCATTATATTTATATACAGCACCTTTGGGGCATATAATCAAATTTAACTCACTTCAGTGAATATTTATCAGGTGTCCACCATGTGTAAGGGGCCTCTTACACAGAAAGTCAGAGGGTCCTTTGGCCCAGGCCTCACGTGACGCACACTGATAAGACAGAAAGAAGACAGTCACTGATCAATGTTAAACTTATGTCCAGTTACCAGACCACATCAACTGAAGTACACTATGAGTTCAGCTTTTTAGAAATCCTATGATCATCTTACTAACAACACAGTTCCTTTGGGAACTGTTGTGGGAATGTGTGTGTTTTATTTGCATCCACCTGTCTAATGAAACACTTAAAATATGCCACAATTTTGTGACCCTGCCATTTCTTCAGTTTTTAATATATTGAGGGCCTCAAAAAAATGCAAATGGCCCTGGCCTTTCTGAAGATCTGAAAGGTTCTACAGAACATCATGCTAACCTCTGAGGACAAAACACAGTCTCTTTTCTCAAAGAGCTTACTGCTAGCAGAAAAAAAAGAAACAAAAACAAAAATACCTAGTATAGATGATAGTTTAAGAGCCCTTTAGAGATATACATAGCCATGAGACTCAATGGCACCAAAGATCATTTTCAGGTAAGATTTAGAATGGTTTCAAGAGGACATGTCTTGAAGATGGATCTTGAAAGACAAGGAGCCACTGACAATATGAAATGAGTGAGAAAGACATGATGAGAGAAGCATTTTTAGGAACAGCACTGTTGGGTCAGTGTGTGAAAAGTAGAGAAGGAAGTAAACGTGGAAAATCAGATTGGGACCATGTAGTTCAGAGTCTACTACTATCATTGGTAAAAATAAGTCATGATGGGGCTTTGAGCAAGAAAGTAACATCACTGCATTGCATTTTAGGAAAATAAAACTGAAATAAATATACACAGTGGCTCAATAGAACAGGAAGAGATGATATGGGAAACCTGTGAGGAGGTGGCCACAGCAACCCTAAGCCTGAGGGTTCATCACTCTGCCAACCAAAAGAATTTCCTTTTTCTTCAGTCCTGAAGACCCCTTCCTTGTAATACTCTCTCCACCTGCTTCCCAAGCTCTAAGCTTACCTTCAGGGGATAATCAAAAGCAATGCTTTTTATTCATTGTTTTGAAATATTCCTCATTCAGACCAGGGGGGTTCCTCATCAAAGGTAAAACTTTTCTTCCTCATCCAGTTTAGTCCTTTTAAAATAACCAGATCTTATCCCATGACATATTCATTACACATAGTCAGGAAATTCAACACCAATTCACAAACCAGGAAGCATTTAGTCTAAGACAACTAAGTGACAAACATTATTGCTTCCATTGGCTCAAAGGAGTTAAGTGTTAAGAGTCACTCAAGTCAAGGTTTTTTCCCATTGAATAAATGAGGAATAGAATTAGGACTTCCGAGAATGAGATTATTTTTCTAGCTTTTCCTTTTGTTGAAGAATCAATTTTTTTCAACTGTACATGATCCCCCTGGCTAATTCAATAAACAGATTAAATTTAAGATAAGCAGATACCTATGTAATAACAGCTAATACTTATAAATCACTCACCGTGTGCCAGCAGCATTCTAAGCACTATGTATAATTTTGTTTGACAGTTTAAAAATAAAAAATATTTTTATACATGAGGTCCACAATAAGAAGGAATTCTCACTATTTGGAATAAGCAGTATGGAGATCTATCCTCCCAATGAGAGAAACTATTCAGTTTCTCCTTGCTCCTATACTTTCAGAACAAAGGCATTATTCAAGTAGAGAAGGCAAAAATCCAAGCTGCCACTTGAGTTTTAACAAAGGTTACACACAAGCTATCTTGAGCTATTGAAATACATAGTTTATCACACCATCTAATGTTTTGAAAAGGATGTTTTATTATTGATTAAACAGATTTAAAGTTGCAAGAGAAAACATCTTAATATACCTGCTAAAATTGTATTTAAACATTCCCGTGGGGGACAGTACTGCAAGAAATGGAAAAAAATCTGTATTGTATTGCACTTGGGTTTCCTTCAATTATGTAGACTCATTACTTGATTAATAAAACTATAAAAGTATGCTTAACAACTCTACATGTTGAAGTAACGACCAAATGGCAGTATTAAGATATACTGTATATGAAAAACGAACACCATATCTGTAACTGAATTAGAACACCAATATAAAAGCAGTCTAATTAATCAGCATTATCCAAACTAAGAGAGGACATTTTGGACATATGACCTCAAAATATACAGAATATTCATATTTTCAATACAGTCACTGATTTATAAACAATTAAAAGTTCAAAGTACTAATTTCACTTCAAATACATTTATTAGGCCAAATATATCTATGTCTCCTGCTCTCTCTGTCCCTCCCCTCCCTCCGCTCTGTCTCTCTGTCAAAAATAAAAATAAAACATTTAAAAAAATTATAATTCCTACTGAAATTGTTTCAAAATAGAGTAATTAGAGAACAAAATAACCTGCTTTGTAACTATTTCAGAGAAGTGTTTAGTTTGAATCAAGACAGAGATGCGTTTTTTTTCTTTCTCACCTGCCCTCTGCTGGCAAAAGAGAGAAAAGTGAAAAGTAAGGAGGCTTCACACATCATGAAAAAGCACATTTTCCCACAAGAAATATATAGTGTTATAAAATCTTTCACAAGACCAGATTAATTTGTCATTCATATTATCACATCACTCATATGTGAGTTAAGATTGAAGTGTAAAAAAAATGTTTGGAACCTGGAAATATTTCACTATTTAACATAGTTGGGATTAAACAACCATCTTAAAGTAAGAATAGAAACATCAGGGCGCCTGGGTAGCTCAGTCAGTTAAGCATCTGACTCTTGATTTCTGTTCAGGTCATGATCTCAGGGTCATGAGATTAAGCCCTGCGTTGAGTCCTGTGTGGAACCTGCGTTAGGCACTGCGCTGGGCACGGAGCCTGCTTAAGATTCTCTCCCTCCCTCTACCACATGCGCTCATACTCTAGATAGACAGATATATAGATAAAATAAAAGTGTCAGAATGGGGGATACGTGGGTCATTTTTATCTTCACATCCTTACTGACAAAGTTAACAGGGACTAAATGAGAGTCCATTAGTGGTATTTATAACTGATTGAATGACCGTTTCCAAAAAGGTCTGATTACTAGTCACTAGGGGCCAGGATAGAGGTTAATAAGGATGTTCTACAGGACTTTATCTCCGGTTGTTCCTCGGTAACATTACCATCAATGCTGAGAATGAAGCTCAGTGAATTCGAATCCATAAAGATCTCAACAGTCTGGAAGCTGAAAATTCTATTGAGATAAAATAAAACAGGAATTACTGTATAGACCTGAAAGTCTGACCAAGTTTCATGCTCACAGAAGTTCCATTTGTGAAAGAGACTTTGACATTTTTGTTATTAGGAAACTCAAAATATGTTTACAGTGTGACTCAGTACTAAACACAGTTAACAGTAAGTGCCTTCATTGCACACTTGGTGGGTAGCAGGTCAACACCGAGCACTTGACATATACTATAAAACCCCAGAATAATTCAAATATAGATTTGTGATTGGCTCATTTATTACCCAGCTCTCATTCTCTAAAAGGAATGAGCTACAATTTTTTTTTCTGGGGAAGGAAAATTAAGAAATGACAGTCTCTCTAGACAACTTTAATTTTTTGTATGCAGTATAAATTTCAGCATCTTTACTACTGTGCTTACCATGAAAATGCACTCTTTAGTTGCACACTTAGCCCTGCCTTTTAGGTAAGTGGAATTTTTAGACCAATATATTGTCTTTTTTTGAAATTTAATATACACATAGAAAAGTACACAATTCATATATTACAGCTTGATGACTTTTCACAAAGTGAATACACCCCAAGTAATTGCCACCAGATCAAGAAATAGAGCATTCCAGCAAAACAGAAGCTTCCCTCTTGCCTCCTCTAAATCTTACCTCCTCTCCAAAGAATGAATCAATCTATCTATCTATCTATCTATCTATCTATCTATCTATCTATCTCTTTAGAGAGAGAGAGAGAGCACAAATGGGGGAGAGGGGTAGATGAAGAGGGAAAGAGAGAATCTCAAGCAGGCTTCACGTTCAGCAGGGAGCCCCTCATGAGGCTTGATCCCACGACCCTGGGATCATGACCCGGACCAAAATCAAGAGTCGGAGGCTCAACTGACTGACCTACCCAGGCACCCCCAGAAACTGCTATTCTGATTCCTATCACCATAGGTTTGTTTTGCTTCTGCATCACATAAATGGAAGTCTACACTATGTTCTCTTTAGTGCGTTCTCTTTCATTCAAATTATGTTTGTGAGTCTTGCACTGTTGGTGGGAATGCAAACTGGTGCAGCCACTCTGGAAAACAGTGTGGAGGTTCCTCAAAAAATTAAAAATAGACCTACCCTATGACCCAGCAGTAGCACTGCTAGGAATTTACCCAAGGGATACAGGAGTACTGATGCATAGAGGCACCTGTACCCCAATGTTTATAGCAGCACTCTCAACAATAGCCAAATTATGGAAAGAGCCTAAATGTCCATCCACTGATGAATGGATAAAGAAATTGTGATTTATATACACAATGGAGTACTACGTGGCAATGAGAAAGAATGAAATATGGCCCTTTGTAGCAACATGGATAGAACTGGAGAGTATTAAGCTAAGTGAAATAAGCCAAACAGAGAAAGACAGATACCATATGTGTTCACTCTTATGTGGATCCTGAGAAACGTAACAGAAACCCATGGGGAGGGGAAGGAAAAAAAAAAAGAGGTTAGAGTGGGAGAGAGCCAAAGCATAAGAGACTATTAAAAACTGAGAACAAACTGAGGGTTAATGGGGGGTGGGAGGAAGGGGAGGGTGGTTGATGGGTATTGAGGAGGGCAACTTTTGGGATAAGCACTGGGTGTTGTATGGAAAACAATTTGACAATAAACTTCACATATTGAAAAAAATAAAAAATAAAAAAAATAAAGGTGCATAATTCTCACTGACTTCCTTCAGATCTTTACAGAAAAAGAAGAAAGGCCTTAATTCATTCTCTGGAATCCTAAAGTGATATGTTTTTGTTATATTTGTGATCTATATTACAAACTAAATTTTATTGAAATTCTTTTGTGTACACAAACCCCCGCCCAAAAAAAACGTTTGTGGGGTTCATCCATATAGTTGTATGTAAAGGCAGTCTATTCATTTTCATTGCTACATAGTACCCCATTGTAGGTGTATACTAATACATTTATCCATTTTATTCCTAATGAACAGTTGCAGTGTTTACAGTTTTTGCATGTCTTTTTGGAATCACTAGTAGCAAGAATAGAAAATTTGGGTCATGGGTTTTGCATATGTTCAGCTTTAGGAGAAACTGGAGTGGTTTTCCAATTCACAGTAGTATCAATTCATAATTTATATTCTACTAACAACAGCATATGGCAGTTCTACTTGTTCCACATCCAAGACAATTCTTAGCGTTACCATTTTTTTTCCTTTTTAAACTTTAGTCATTTTGGTGAATAAGTAGTAGTATTTAATTGTGGTTTTAAGTTGCATTTTCTGCTGATTATAATTTTGAGCAATTTTTATATGTTTACTGGCAAATTCAATGTATTCATTCATGAAATACTTATTAAATTCATCTACTCTTTCTTCCATCAGATTATGTGTTCTCTCTCTCTCACTGATTTTTAGGAGTTCTTCATATATTCTGGTGGAAGTCCTTCATCAGATATAATATATCGCAAATATCCTCTTCCCCTCAGTGACTTGACACTTCACCCTCTTAATGATATCTGATGAAAAAAGGGCTTAATTTTATTTTATTTTTTTTCAATATATGAAATTTATTGTCAAATTGGTTTCCATACAACACCCAGTGCTCATCTCAACAGGTGCCCTCCTCAATACCCATCAACCACCCTCCCCTCGCTCCCACCCCCCATCAACCCTCAGTTTGTTCTCAGTTTTTAAGAGTCTCTTATGTTTTGGTTCTCTCCCACTCTAACCTCTTTTTTTTTTCCTTCCCCTCCCCATGGGTTTCTGTTAAGTTTCTCAGGATCCACATAAGAGTGAACACATATGGTATCTGTCTTTCTCTGTATGGCTTATTTCACTTAGCATAACACTCTCCAGTTCCATCCACGATGCTACAAAGGGCGATATTTCATTCTTTCTCATTGCCA
This sequence comes from Acinonyx jubatus, assembly GCF_027475565.1. Classification (NCBI taxonomy): domain Eukaryota; kingdom Metazoa; phylum Chordata; class Mammalia; order Carnivora; family Felidae; genus Acinonyx; species Acinonyx jubatus. Next base: position 33,125,627 of record NC_069383.1, read on the forward strand.
CGTAGTACTCCATTGTCTATATAAACCACAATTTCTTTATCCATTCATCAGTTGATGGACATTTAGGCTCTTTCCATAATTTGGCTATTGTTGAGAGTGCTGCTATAAACATTGGGGTACAAGTGCCCTTATGCATTAGTACTCCTGTGTCCCTTGGGTAAATTCCTAGCAGTGCTACTGCTGGGTCATAGAGTAGGTCTATTTTTAATTTTTTGAGGAACCTCCACACTGTTTTCCAGAGTGCTGCACCAGTTTGCATTCCCACCAACAGTGCAAGAGGGTTCCCATTTCTCCCCATCCTCGCCAGCATCTATAGTCTCCTGATTTGTTCATTTTAGCCACTCTGACTGGCATGAGGTGGTATCTGAGTGTGGTTTTGATTTGTGTTTCCTTGATGAGGAGAGACATTGAGCATCTTCTCATGTGCCTGTTGGCCATCTGGATGTCTTCTTTAGAGAAGTGTCTCTTCATGTTTTCTGCCCATTTCTTCACTGGGTTATTTGTTTTTCAGGTGTGGAGTTTGGTGAGCTCTTTATAGACTTTGGATACAAGCCCTTTGTCTGATATGTCATTTGCAAATATCTTTTCCCATTCCGTTGGTTGTCTTTTAGTTTTGTTGGTTGTTTCCTTTGCTGTCCAGAAGCTTTTATCTTCATGAGGTCCCAGTAGTTCATTTTTGCTTTTAATTCCCTTGCCTTTGGGGATGTGTCAAGTAAGAAATTGCTGCGGCTGAGGCCAGAGAGGTGTTTTCCTGCTTTCTCCTCTAGAGTTTTGATGGTTTCCTGTCTCACATTCAGGTCCTTTATCCATTTTGAGTTTATTCTTGTGAATGGTGTGAGAAACTGGTCTAGTTTCAACCTTCTGCATGTTGCTGTCCAGTTCTCCCAGCACCATTTGTGAAAGAGACTGTCTTTTTTCCATTGGATGTTCTTTCCTGCTTTGTCAAAGATTAGTTGGCCATACGTTTGTGGGTCTAGTTCTGAGGTTTCTATTCTCTTCCATTGCTCTATGTGTCTGTTTTTGTGCCAATACCATGCTGTCTTGATGATTACAGCTTTGTAGTAGAGGCTAAAGTCTGGGATTGTGATGCCTCCTGCTTTGGTCTTCTTCCAAATTACTTTGGCTATTCGGGGTCTTTTGTGGTTCCATACAGATTTTAGGATTGCTTGTTCTAGCTTCGAGAAGAATGCTGGTGCAATTTTGATTGGGATTGCATTGAATGTGTAGATAGCTTTGGCTAGTATTGACATTTTAAGAATATTTATTCTTCCAATCCATGAGCACAGAATGTTTTTCCATTTCTTTAAATCTTCTTCAATTTCCTTCGTATGCTTTCTATAGTTTTCAGCATACAGATCTTTTACATGTTTGGTTAGATTTATCCCTAGGTATTTCATGATTCTTGGTGCAATTGGGAATGGGATCAGCTTCTCTACTTGTCTTTCTGTTGATTCCTTATTAGTGTATAAAAGTGCAACTGATTTCTATACATTGATTTTGTATCCTGCGACTTTGCTGAATTCATTTATCAGTTCTAGCAGACTTTTGGTGGAGTCTATCAGATTTTCCATGTCTAATATCATGTCATCTGCAAAAAGTGAAAGCTTAACTTCATCTTTGCCAATTTTGATGCCTTTGATTTCCTTTTCTTGTCTGATTGCTGATGCTAGAACTTCCAACATTATGTTCAACAACAGCGGTGAGAGTGGACATCCCTGTCGTGTTCCTGATCTCAGGGAAAAAGCTTTCAGTTTTTCCCCATTGAGGATGATGTTAGCTGTGGGCTTTTCATAAATGGCTTTTATGATGTTTATTATGTTCCTTCTATCCCGACTTTCTCGAGGGTTTTTATTAGGAAAGGATGCTGAATTTTGTAAAATGCCTTTTCTGCATCGATTGACGGGATCATATGGTTCTTATCTTTTCTTTTATTAATGTGATGTATCACGTTGATTGATTTGTGAATGTTGAACCAGCCCTGCATCCCAGGAATGAATCCCACTTGATCATGGTGAATAATTCTTTTTATATGCTGTTGAATTCGATTTGCTAGTATCTTATTGAGAATTTTTGCATCCATATTCATCAGGGATATTGGCCTGTAGTTCTCTTTTTTTACTGGGTCTCTGTCTGGTTTAGGAATCAAAGTCATACAGGCTTCGTAGAATGAGTCTGGAAGTTTTCCTTCCCTTTCTCTTTTTTGGAATAGCTTGAGAAGGGTAGGTATTATCTCTGCTTTAAATGTCTGAGAGAATTCCCCTGGGAAGCCATCTGGTCCTGGACTCTTATTTGTTGGGAGATTTTTGATAACTGATTCAATTTCTTCGCTGGTTATGGGCCTGTTCAAGCTTTCTATTTCCTCCTGATTGAGTTTTGGAAGTGTGTGGGTGTTTAGGAATTTGTTCATTTCTTCCAGGTTGTCCAGTTTGTTGGCATATAATCTTTCATAGTATTCCCTGATAATTGCTTGTATCTCTGAGGGATTGGTTGTCATCATTCCATTTTCATTCATGATTTTATCTATTTGGGTCATCTCCCTTTTCTTTCTGAGAAGCCTGGCTAGAGGTTTATCAATTTTGTTTATTTTTTCAAAAAACCAACTCTTGGTTTCGTTGATCTGCTCTACAGTTTTTTTAGATTCTATATTGTTTATTTCTGCTCTGATCTTTATTATTTCTCTTCTTCTGCTGGGTTTGGAGTGTCTTTGCTGTTCTGCTTCTATTTCCTTTAGGTGTGCTGTTAGATTTTGTATTTGGATTTTTCTTGTTTCTTGAGATAGGCCTGGATTGCAATGTATTTTCCTCTCAGAACTACCTTTGCTGCATCCCAAAGCGTTTGGATTGCTGTATTTTCATTTTCGTTTGTTTCCATATATTTTTTAATTTCTTCTCTAATTGCCTGGTTGACCCACTCATTCTTTAGTAGGGTGTTCTTTAACCTCCATGCTTTTGGAGGTTTTCCAGACTTTCCTGTGATTTCAAGCTTCATAGCATTGTGGTCTGAATGTATGCATGGTATGATCTCAATTCATTTATACTTATGAAGGGCTGTTTTGTGACCCAGTATGTGATCTATCTTGGAGAATGTTCCATGTGCACTCAAGAAGACAGTATATTCTGTTGCTTTGGGATGCAGAGTTCTAAATATATCTGTCAAGTCCATCTGATCCAATGTAGCATTCAGGGCCCTTGTTTCTTTATTGACCGTGTGTCTAGATGATTTATCCATTTCTGTAAGTGGAGTGTTAAAGTCCTCTGCAATTACCACATTCTTATCAATAAGGTTGCTTATGTTTGTGATTAGCAGTTTTATGTTTTTGGGGGCTCCCATATTTGGCGCATAGACATTTATAATTACTAGCTCCTCCTGATGGATAGACCCTGTAATTGTTATATAATGCCCTTCTTCATCTGTTACAGCCTTTAATTTAAAGTCTAGTTTGTCTGATCTAAGTATGGCTAGTCCAGCTTTCTTTTGACTTCCAGTAGCATGATAGATAGTTCTCCATCCCCTCACTTTCAATCTGAAGGTGTCCTCAGGTCCAAAATGAGTCTCTTGTAGACAGCAAATAGATGGGTCTTGTTTTTTTAATCCATTCTGATACCCTATGTCTTTTGGTTGGCGCATTTAGTCCATTTACATTCAGTGTTATTATAGAAAGATATGGGTTTAGAGTCATTGTGATGTCTGTAGGTTTCATGCTTGTAGCGATGTCTCTGGTACTTTGTCTCACAGGATCCAAAAAGGGCTTAATTTTAATGAAGCCCAATTAACTAATCTTTTACTTTATAGTTAAGAGCTTTTATAACCTGTTGACATATAAAAGGATCTTAAGAGCAAAATCCAGGCTTATTTCTTTAGCATCTTGGCTTCTCAAGTCCTAGCTGCTAATCATCTCGAGCTGGGGAATAGGGAATACATGATGCTGTCTTCAAACAGTTGGAAGGCTATCATAAGGATAAAAACATTAGGCTTGTTGTGCAAAGTCTCATGAAAAAAAATAATAATACCTTTGGCTGGAAAGCAGAAGAAGGAAGATCTTTTAGTATCAATATTAAAAGCTGCATGTCTGACTAGCCTAGTAATGAAATGATATTGTGTTCTCCCCGTCACTGGAAGTATTACAGATTGAAGAACAGTTTGCTGGAAGTGGAAGTTGTGAAAGATAACCTTTAAGCCAATATATCTGTCTTTAAGAGTGTGGCAGAGGCACCTGGGTGGCTCGGCCAGTTGCGCGTCTGACTTCCGATATGGTCATGATCTCGCTGTCTGTCGGTTTGAGCCCCGCGTCGGACTCTGTGCTGACAGCTCAGACCCTAGAGCCTGCTTTGGATTCTGTGTCTCCCTCTCTCTCTGCCCCTCCCCCTTCGTGCTCGGTCTCTGTCTCTCTCTCTCTGTCAAAAATAAATAAACATAAAAAAAAAAGAGTGTGGCTACAGCATGTGATGCAGAACAGTATGGTTACCCTCTGTGCCACCAGCCTAAAGAAATTAGGGTAGAACTCCCATAATATATTTATTTTTCTCTTAATAGAATTCATAAATCTATATAATTCTTATTTGCAACTATTCATATTTTCAGTCTCTGTAACCTCTACTTTAAAAAAAAATTTTTAATGTTTATTTATTTTTGACAGAGAGACAGAGCATGAGTGGGGGAGGGGCAGAAAGAGAGGGAGACACAGAATCCAAAGCAAGACTCCAGGCTCTGAGCTGTCAGCACAGAGCCCGACATGGGGCTCGAACTCAGACCGTGACATCATGACCTGAGCTGAAGTCGGACACTCAACCGACTGAGCCACCCAGGTGCCCCAATGTGACCTCCACTTTTAAAAAAATAGAGGAATTCTTTTCACCTTAAATTTTCATTTTGAAAGTTTTTTTAAGGGGAAATCTCTATTTCTAATATTCCAGGATCTGTTGAATATTAGTACTAAGGATAGCCTTAAGGATTTAACTTCATTCCTTTCTCTGTCTACCTTCATCTATTAAGAAGAAAAATTCCCCATTTGTTAATTGCTGGGAGGGAGGACATAAATATCCTTAAATTCTTTGTTTATTTTAAAATGTCATTCTGTATACATTTTCCTGAAGTTTTATGTATTTCTTAAAATTCACTGTTCAAAACTATGTGAACACAAGGGAGAACATAACAGTAACGTAGGAGTGTACTGTACTGCTTAATTGATTGGACCCTAGAGATAGATAAACCTAGTTCAGATTCCCTCTCTACCACTAACTGGAACAGGTCACTTAAACTTCTAGGCCCCAGTGTTCTCACCCGTAACTGGATATAATAATATTACCTAGCCCATTGGTCGGTGTGAGGATCAAATGAGACACTGTCCATAAAATATTTAACATAGTGCATGGCTGATAGCATAAACTTTCTTTTAAAAAACAGTATATATAATGGGATATTATTCATCCATAGGAAAGAATGAAGTTCTGATACATGCTACATCATGGATGAACCTTGAAAACATTATGCTAAGTAAAAAAAGCCAGTAACGAAAGAACAAACATTGTATGATTTCACTTACAGGAGTTACTTAAAATAGGCAAATTCATAGACACAAAAAGTAGAATAAAGCCAGGGTCCACAGGCAGAAGGAAATAGGGAGTTATTGTTTAATAGACATAGAGTGTCTGCTTGGTATGATAAAAAAGTTAGAGAAATGGAAAAAATTATGTGATGGTTGCACAACATGGTGAAGCTACTGAATTATACCACTAAAATGGTTAAAATGGTAAATATTATGTTATATATATTTGCCATAATAAAATAACTAAGTAAAATATTAAAAATTTTTAAATAAGACATCATTTTTAATATCCCAAAATCTCTAGGGAAGGTCTGTGACTCTTATACATGTCCCTACAATGATAATTTCAGATTATTTCTAGACATTCACCTTATCTTATACTTAGCCATGCAAAAGTTTAACTCTCTTTTTTTCTGTCCTCTCTCCTAGCATTTCAGACTTAAAAAACCCTTTAGTTAATTTTTATCACACCCATAAAGCATTTGTTATGTGATTATGAACTTGGTGATTTAATATAAGTACCTGATTTATAAACTTTTAATATTAACATCAGCACTTCCTACAGAGAAAGCCATCTACCAAACTTTTCTTTGCATTTTTTTTTTATTTTTTTAAAGTAATTTTTATGCCTAACGTGGAGCCCAGTCACAACCCGTAGATCAAGAGTTGAATGCTGTACTGAATGAACAAGCCAAGCTCCCCCAAACTTTCTTTTTAAAATAAGTAACTGGTAGAGGAGGAAGAGCCAAGATGGTGGAATAGCACGGAAGTTTTTTGTGTGTCTCGCATCCATTAAATACAGCCAGACCAACACTAAACCATCCTGCACACCTAGAAAACTGATCTGAGGATTAACACAACAATCTGCACAACCTGAACCATAGAATTCAGCAGATATGTGGCATGGAGAGGTGAACTTGGGGAGAGAGAAGCCTTGGAGGGCAGAGAGCTGCTTTTGCATGCGGAGAAAAGACGGAGACCGTGGGGAGGAGAATACGGCAAAAGCATCCCTCCCCAAAAGCAGCTGGAGAGAAAGTGGAAAATTGGAAATAGCCACAGGGACTGAACTAAAAAGGGAGAAGGGAGAAAGGAGAGGGTTTAAATTCCATTAGGACTGTAAACAGGGGGAGCGCAGAGTTTGCAACTCCACAGCTCGACACCTGTCGGTGCTCTGGTGAGAAGAGCGAATCCCCAGGAGCAGAGTGGGGTCCAGGGGGTTCTCAGGCCACATAGGGAGAAGCAGTTCCACTGATGGAAGGACATTTGGTAGAGGCTGTGAGGCCACCTGGGCCCCGCAGACCCCAGAGAATGGCCACACGCGCTGATGCTGGAACAAAGTCGTTGGGAGTGAAGCCTGGTGCCAGATGTGCGCTGTGATTTTCCATAATCCCTGAGGTGCTGCTGCTACACTGTCTCGCAGACTTTTTCTGGGGCAGGCTGTTATGAGGCCACAGTCTTGGGGCACCGGCAGCAGCAGGGTCTAGCAAGTGTTCCTGGGTGCAGCCGACATTTGGCCATTGTTCAGTGAGACCCGCCTGCAGAGGGGCAGAATGGGTCACAGCCACAGTCCATCAGAAGTAAGGGACTGGGGAAAACAGCCGCACATGAGACAAAACTCAGGAGAGAGGTACTGCCTGGGGCTTGGTCATGGACAGTGTGGAAGTGGGGAGTGGACAGAAGCCGAAAACAAGGGACAAGTACACAACTGCTGATCGGGGAGAACAGAGTTCTGATACTAGACACTGGATATTTGGGTGACGCCATTTTCAGCACTCACGCGCATGTACAAACACACCTACAAGCGCCACAACAATCCACCTGAGTAGGCTAGCAGCGCCATCTAGTGGAGAACGGAGCTGTTACACTAAGCCCCACCCAACTGGGCCAACCTCGCTCTTCAAGAACACAAGTTTCACCGCCTGCTTAGTTTATGGACTATAAAGCGCTTCATAGTTTGACTTCTAGGGGAAAATGAAGTAATTTCAGTTGTAATTTCAGAAGTAATTTCAGTCAGTTAGCTGGTCCATCTATTCAATTTTCTTTTTTTTTCTCTTTTTCGTTTCTTTTCTTTTTCTTGAATACAACAAGAAAAAAAATTAAGTTTAATTTCAATTTTTAATAAAAATATTTTTCTTTTTCTACTACATTTTTTACTTTTGTGTAAATTTCTTCAAATTCTAGTTTACTTCCACCATTTCATTTTAGTCTACTTCAGTATATTCATTTTTTCAAATTTTCAAATGATTTCTTTTCCCCCCTTTTTTTCTCTAATCTATCAAGCCACTTTCAACACCCAGACCAAAACACACCTAGGATCTAGCATAATTTATTCAATTTTGTGTGTATGTTTGTTTTTAATTTTTTAATTTTAATTTTTTTTAATTTTAATTTTTTTAATTTTAATTTTTTCTACCTCATTAATTACTTTTCTCCCTTCAAAATGATGAAACAAAGGAACTCACCCCAAAAGAAAGAGCAGGAAGAAACCACAGCCAGGGACTTAACCAACGCAGATACAAGCAAGATGTCTGAACCAGAATTTAGAATCACAATAATAAGAATACTAGCTGGAGTCAAAAATAGATTAGAATCCCTTTCTGTGGAGATAAAAGAAGTAAAAGCTAGTCAGGATGAAATAAACAATGCTATAACTGAGCTGCAATCCCAAATGGATGCTGTGGATGTATGCTGTGTGAGGCAGAAAAGAGAATCAACAATATAGAGGACAAACTTATGAAGAATAATGAAGCAGAAAAAAAGAGGGAGATTAAGGCAAAAGAGCACAATCTAAGAGTTAGAGAAATCCACTGATTTCCTCATTAAAAAGGAACAACATCAGACTCATAAGGGTCCCAGAAAAGAAAGAGAGAGAAATAAGGGTAGAAGGCTTATGTGAGCAAATCATAGCGGGAAACTTTCCTAACCTGGGGAAAGACACAGACATCAAAATCCAGGAAGCACAGAGGACTCCCATTAGATTCAACAAAAACCAACCATCAACAAGGCATATGATAGTCAAATTCACAAAATAGGCAAGGAGAGAATCATGAAAGCATCAAGGGGGAAAAAAGTCCTTAACCTACAAGGGAAGACAAATCTCTGGTTTGCATTAGACTTATCCACAGAAACTTGGCAGCCCAGAAAGGAGTGGCAGGATATATTCAATGTTGCTGAATCAGAAAAATATGCAGCCAAGAATTCTTCATCCAGCAACGTTGTCATTCAAAATAGAACAAGAGATAAAAAGTTTCCCAGACAAATAAAAATTAAAGGAGTTTGTGACTACTAAACTAGCCCTGCAAGAAATTTTAAGGGGGACTCTCTGAGGGGAGAAAAGATGAATAAATAAATAAATAAAATTAAGCAAACAAATAAATAAATACCAAAAGCAACAAAAGTTAGAAAGGACCAGAGACCACCACCAGAAACTCCAACTCTACAAGCAACATAATGGCAATAAATTCATATCTTTTAGTACTCACTCTAAACCTCAATGGACTAAATGCTCCAATCAAAAGACACAGGGTAATAGAATGGATAAGAAAACAAGATCCATCTACATGCTGTTTACAAGAGACCCACTTTAGACCTAAAGATACATTCAGATTGAAAGTAAGGGGATGGAGAACCATCTATCATGCTAATGGTCAACAAAAGAAAGCTGGAGTAGCCATACAGATATCACACAATCTAGACTCTGAAATACTTTATCAAGAGGTGAAAAAAGGCATTATATCATAATTAAGGGGTCTATCTACCAACAAGACCTAACAATTGTAAACATTTATGCACCAAATGTGAGAACACCCAAATATATAAATCAATTAATCACAAAAATAAAGAAACTCATTGATAGTAATACTATAATAGTAGGAGACTTCAACACCCCACTCACAGCAATGGACAGATCATCTAATCAAATAATCAACAAGGAAACAATGGCTTTCTATGACATACTGGACCAGATGGACTTAACAGATATATACAGAACATTCCATCCTAAAGCAGCGGAATATACATTCTTCTCCAGTGCACATGGAACATTCTCGAGAATAGACCACAAACTGGGATACAAATCAGCCCTTAGCAAGTACAAAAAGATCAAGATCATGCCGTGCATATTTTCAGTCCACAAAGCTATGAAACTCGAAATCAACCACAAGAAATAATTTGGAAAGGTAACAAATACTTGGAGACTAAAGAACATCCTACTAAAGAATGAATGGGTCAACCACGAAGTTAAAGAGGAAATTAAAAAGTATATGGAAGCCAATGAAAATGGTAACACCACAACCCAAAACCTCTAGGATACAGCAAAGGCGGTCATAAGAGGGAAGTATATAGCAATCCAAGCCTTCCTAAAGAAGGAAGAAAGATCTGAGATACACCACCTAAACTTATGCCTTAAAGAGCTAGAAAAAGAACAGCAAATAAAACTCCAAACCAGCAGAAGACAGGAAATAATAAAGCTTAGAGAAGAAACTAGTGCTTTTGAAACCAAAAAAAAAAAAAAAAAAAAAAAAGAGTAGAGCAGATCAATGAAACCAGAAGCTGGTTCTTTGAAAGAATTAACAAAATTGATAAACTACTAGCCAGTTTGATCAAAAAAAAAAAAAAAAAAAAAAAGGAAAGGACTCAAATAAATAAAATCAAGAATGAAAGAGGAGAGATCACAACCAAGACAGCAGAAATACAAACAAACAATAATAAGAGAATATCATGAGCAATTATATGCCAATAAAATGGGCAATTTGAAGAAATTGACAAATTCCTAGAAACATATATGCTACCCAAACTGAAACAGGAAGAAGCAGAAAATTTGAACACACCCATAACCAGTAAGGAAATCAAATTAATAATCAAAAATCTGCCAAAAAACAAGAGTCCAGGGACAGATGGCTTTCCAGGGGAATTCTACCAAACATTTAAGGAAGAGTTAACACCTATTCTCTTGAAGCTGTTCCAAAATATAGAAATGGAAGGAAACTTCCAAACTCTTTCTATGAAGCCAGCATTACCTTGATTCCAAAACCAGAGACCCCACTAAAAAGGAGAACTATAGACCAATGTCCCTGATGAACATGCATGCAAAAATCCTCAATAAGATATTAACCAACCTCCCACAATACATTAAAAAAAATTATTCATCACGACCAAGTGGGATTTATACCTGGGATGCAGGGCTGGTTCAATATCCACAAAACAATTAACGTGACTCATCACATCAATAAAAGAAAGGACAGAGCCATATGATCCTCTCAATAGATGCAGAGAAAGCATTTGACAAAATAAAGCATCCTTTCTTGATAAAAACCCTCAAGAAAGTAGGGATAGAAGGAGCATACCTCGAGATCATAAAAGTCATATATGAATGACCCAACACTAATATCATCCTCAATGGGGAAAAACTGAGAGCATTCCCCCTAAGGTCAGGAACAAGACAGGGATGTCCACCCTTGCCACTGTTATTCCAACATAGGATTGGAAGTCTTAGCCTCTGCAAGCAGACAACACAAAGAAATAAAAGGCATCCAAATTGTCCAGAAGGAGGTCAAAGTTTCACTCCTCACAGATGACATGATACTCTATATAGAAAACCCAAAAGATTCCACCAAAAAAACTTCAAGAACTGATTCATGAATTCACCAAAGTTGCAGGATACAAAAATCAATGCACAGAAATTTGCTGTATTCCTATTCACCAACAATGAAGCAACAGAAATCAAGAAATCAATCCCATTTACAATTGCACCGAAACCCATAAAACACCTAGGAATGAATCTAACCAAAGAGGTGAAAAATCTATACACTGAAAACTAAAGAAAGCTTATGAAAGAAATTGAATAAGACACACAAAAAAAAATGGAAAAAGATTCCATGCTCCTGGATAGGAAGAACAAATATTGTTAAAGTGTCAGTACTAGAGAAGATGGCGGCATAGGAGGATGCTGGGCTCACCACGTCCTGCTGATGACTTAGATTCCACCCACACTTGCCTAAATAACCCAGAAAACCACCAGCAGAACGGACTCTCTGGAGCCAAGCATAGACAAGAGGCCCACGAAAGAGGATAGGAAGAGCAGAGAGGCAGTGTGTGCTACACGGACTGATGGGAGGGAGCCAGGGCGGTGAAGGGGAAGCCCACATGGCAAGGCAGAGCCCCCGAGTCTGGCTTGCAAAAGTGGAGGGGCCGGACTGCGTGAGTTCTGACAGCCAGTGGAACTTAACATCTGGGATGTTAAAAGTCAACAGCTCTGCTTGGAGGGCGGAAGGGCAAGAGGACAGCGGGAGGGAGAGGTGTAGAGCCCTAGAAGACACAGCTCAGCTCAGTGGCGGGGAACAAAGGCGCTGGCCAGCACCACCTCCCTCTCCCATCCCCCAGCCGAAATCCCAAAGGGAACCAGTTCCTGTCACCGAACTTGCTTGCACCTCACAAACACCCAATGCTGTGCTTCTGTGGATCCCTCCCTCTGACGGGTCTGCCTACCACCTGGTGCTGCAGGGCCCCTCCTGCAGGGGACCACCAATGGCAAAGCAAGCTAAGCCTGCCCCTCCTGCCCCTGTGCACCTTGCGGATCCACCTCAGCTAATACTCCAGATCCCATCGAAGCAGCACCACAAGCCTGAAAGTGTGCAAGTAGCCCAGACAGGGGCCACACCACTCCACACTGAGTCCTGGCCCTAGGAGAGGGGAAGATAAGGTACACACCAGTCTGAATGTGGCCCCAGTGGTGGGCTGGGGACAGACATCAGGTCTGACTGCGGCCCTGTCCACCAACACAAGTTACCCCAGACAGCACAGGGGAAATGGCCTGCACTTCCCTGCCACTCCAGGGACTATCCAAAATGACGAAATGGAAGAATTCTCCTCAAAAGAAACTCCAGGAAGTAGCAGCAGCAAACAAATTGATCAAAAACAATTTAAGCAATATAACAGAACATGAATTTAAAATAACAGTCCTAAAATTAATCGCTGGGCTTGAGAAAAGTATAGAGGGCAGCAGAGAATCTATTGCAGAGATCAAGGGACTAAGAAACCGTCAGGAGGACCTAAAAATGCCATAAATGAAGTGCAAAATAAAACAGAGGCGACCACAGCTTGGATTGAAGAGGCAGAGGAGACAATAGGTGAATGAGAAGATAAAATTACGGAAAAAGAGGAAGCTGAGAAACAGATAAAAAAAATCCAGGAGTATGAGGGGAGAATTAGAAAACTAAGTGATGCAATGAAACGCAACAATCTCCGTATAATATGGATTCCAGGGGAGGAAGAGAGAGAGAGAAGGGGGCTGAAGGTGTACTTGAACAAATCATACCTGAAACCTCCCTGATCTAGGGAAGGAAAAAGGCATTGAAATCCAAGAGGCACAGAGAATTCCCTCCAGATGTAACTTGAATCGATCTTCGGCACAATCTATCATAGTGAAAATGGCAAAATACAAGGATAAAAAGAAAATTCTGAAAGCAGCTGGGATAAACGCACTCTAAAATATAAAGGGAGACCGATAAGACTATCTACTGACACTTGGCAAGCCAGAAAGGAATGACAGGATATCTTCAATGTGATGAACACAAAAAATATGTAGCTGAGAATCCTTTATCCAGCAAGTCTGTCATTCAGAATAGAAGGAGACATAAAGGTCTTCCCAAAAAAACAAAAACTGAAGGAATTCATCACCACTAAACCAGCCCTACAAGATCGTAAGGGGGATTCTGTGAGTGAAATGTTGCAAGGACCACAAAGTACCAGAGACTTCACTACAAGTATGAAACCTACAGACATCACAATGACTCTAAACCCATATCTTTCTATAACAACACTGAAGGTAAATGGACTAAATGCTCCAACCAAAAGACATAGGGTATCAGAATGGATAAAAAAACAAGACCCATCTATTTGCTGTCTACAAGAGACTCATTTTAGACCTGAGGACACCTTCAGATTGAAAGTGAGGGGATGGAGAACTATCTATCATGCTACTGGAAGTCAAAAGAAAGCTGGACTAGCCATACTTAGATCAAACAAACTAGACTTTAAATTAAAGGCTGTAACAAGAGATGAAGAAGGGCATTATATAACAATTACAGGGTCTATCCATCAGGAAGAGCTAACAATTATAAATGTCTATGCGCCAAATATGGGAGCCCCCAAATACATAAAACTGTTAATCACAAACATAAGCAACCTTATTGATAAGAATGTGGTAATTGCAGAGGACTTTAATACTCCACCTACAACAATGGATAGATCATCTAGACACAGGATCAATAAAGAAACAAGGGCCCTGAATGATACATTGGATCAGATGGACTTGACAGATATATTTACAACTCTGCATCCCATAGCAACAGAATATACTTTCTTCTTGAATGCACATGGAACATTCTCCAAGACAGATCACATACTGGGTCATAAAACAGCCCTTCATAAGTATAGAAGAATTGAGATCATACCATGCACACTTTCAGGCCACAATGCTATGAAGCTTGAAATCAACCACAGGAAAAAGTCTGGAAAACCTCCAAAAGCATGGAGGTTAAAGAACACCCTACTAAAGAATGAATGGGTCAACCAGGCAATTAGAAAAGAAATTTAAAAATATATGGAAACAAATGAAAATGAAAATACAGCAATCCAAACGCTTTGGGATGCAGCAAAGGCAGTCCTGAGAGGAAAATACATTGCAATCCAGGCCTATCTCAAGAAACAAGAAAAATACCCAATACAGAATGTAACAGCACACCTAAAGGAAATAGAAGCAGAACAGCAAAGACACTCCAAACCCAGCAGAAGAAGAGAAATAATAAAGATCAGAGCAGGAATAAAAATATAGAATCTAAAAAAACTGTAGAGCAGATCAATGAAATCAAGAGTTGGTTTTTTGAAAAAATAAACAAAATTGATAAACCTCTGGCCAGGCTTCTCAAAAAGAAAAGGGAGATGACCCAAATAGATAAAATCATGAATGAAAATGGAATGATGACAACCAATCCCTCAGAGATACAAGCAATTATCAGGGAATACTATGAAAAATTATATGCCAACAAACTGGACAACCTGGAAGAAATGGACAAATTCCTAAGCACCCATGCAATTCCAAAACTCAAACAGGAAGAAATAGAAAACTTGAACAGACCCATAACCAGCAAAGAAATTGAATCAGTTACCAAAAATCTCCCAACAAATAAGAGTCCAGGACCAGATGGCTTCCCAAGGGAATTCTACCAGACATTTGAAGCAGAGATAATACCTACCCTTCTCAAGCTGTTCCAAAAAATAGAAAGGGACGGAAACTTCCAGACTCATTCTATGAAACCAGTATTACTTTGATTCCTAAACCAGACAGAGAGACCCAGTAAAAAAAGAGAACTACAGGCCAATATCCCTGATGAATATGGATGCAAAAATTCTCAATAAGATACTAGCAAATTGAATTCAACAGCATATAAAAAGAATTATTCACCATGATCAAGAAGGATTCATTCCTGGGATGCAGGGCTGGTTCAACATTCGCAAATCAACCAATGTGATACATCACATTAATAAAAGAAAAGATAAGAACCATATGATCCTGTCTATCGATGCAAAAAAAGCATTTGACAAAATCCAGCACCCTTTCTTAATAAAAACCCTCAAGAAAGTCGGGATAGAAGGAACATATTAAACATTATAAAAGCCATTTATGAAAAGCCCACAGCTGATATCATCCTGAATGGGGAAAAACTGAGAGCGTTTTCCCTGAGATCAGGAACACGACAGGGATGTCCACTCTCACCGCTGTTGTTGAACATAGTGTTGGAAGTTCTAGCATCAGCAATCAGACAACAAAAGGAAATCAAAGGCATCAAAATTGGCAATGATGATGTCAAGCTTTCACTTTTTGCAGATGACATGATATTATACATGGAAAATCTGATAGACTCCACCAAAAGTCTGCTAGAACTGATACATGAATTCAGCAAAGTCGCAGGATACAAAATCAATGGACAGAAATCAGTTGCATTCTTATAGACTAATAAGGAAGCAACAGAAAAATAAAGAAGCTGATCCCATTCACAATTGCACTAAGAAGCATAAAATACCTAGGGATAAATCTAACCAAACATGTAAAAGATCTGTACGCTGAAAACTATAGAAAGCATATGAAGGAAATTGAAGAAGATTTAAAGAAATGGAAAAACATTCTGTGCTCATGGATTGGAAGAATAAATATTCTTAAAATGTCAATACTAGCCAAAGCTATCTACACATTCAATGCAATCCCAATCAAAATTGCACCAGCATTCTTCTCGAAGCTAGAACAAGCAATCCTAAAATCTGTATGGAACCACAAAAGACCCCGAATAGCCAAAGTAATTTGGAAGAAGAAGACCAAAGCAGGAGGCATCACAATCCCAGACTTTAGCCTCTACTACAAAGCTGTAATCATCAAGACAGCATGGTATTGGCACAAAAACAAACACATAGACTAATGGAATAGAATAGAGACTCCAGAATTGGACCCACAAAAGTATGGCCAACTAATTTTTGACAAAGCAGGAAAGAATATCCCATGGAAAAAAAGACAGTCTCTTTAACAAATGGTGCTGGGAGAACTGGACAGCAACATGCAGAAGATTGAAACTAGACCAGTTTCTCACACCATTCACAAAAATAAACTCAAAATGGATAAAGGACCTGAATGTGGGACAGGAAACCATCAAAACTCTAGAGGAGAAAGCAGGAAAACACCTCTCTGGCCTCAGCCGCAGCAATTTCTTACTTGACACATCCCCAAAGGCAAGGGAATTAAAAGCAAAAATGAACTACTGGGACCTCATGAAGATAAAAAGCTTCTGCACTGCCAAGGAAACAACAAAACTAAAAGGCAACCAACGGAATGGGAAAAGGTATTTGCAAATCACATATCAGACAAAGGGCTAATATCCAAAATCTATAAAGAGCTCACCAAACTCCACACCTGAAAAACAAATAACCCAGTGAAGAAATGGGCAGAAAACATGAAGAGACACTTCTCTAAAGAAGACATCCAGATGGCCAACAGGCACATGAGAAGATGCTCAACGTCGCTCCTCATCAAGGAAACACAAATCAAAACCACACTCAGATACCACCTCATGCCAGTCAGAGTGGCTAAAATGAACAAATCAGGAGACTATAGATGCTGGCGAGGACGGGGAGAAATGGGAACCCTCTTGCACTGTTGGTGGGAATGCAAACTGTTGCAGCTGCTCTGGAAAACAGTGTGGAAGTTTCTCAAAAAATTAAAAATATATCTACCCTATGACCCAGCAGTAGCACTAATAGGAATTTCCCCAAGGGATACAGGAGTGCTGATGCATAGAGGCACTTGTACCCCAATGTTTATAGTAGCACTTTCAACAATAGCCAAATTATGGAAAGAGCCTAAATGTCTATCCACTGATGAATGGGTAAAGAAATTGTGGTTTATATTCACAATGTAATACTACTTGGCAATGAGAAAGAATGAAATATGGCCTTTTGTAGCAATGTGGTTGGAACTGGAGAGTGTTATGCTAAGTGAAATAAGTCATACAGAGAAAGACAGATACCATATGTGTTCACTCTTATGTGGATCCTGAGAAACTTCACAGAGACCAATGGGGAGGGGAAGGGGAAAAAAAAGAGGTTAGAGAGGGAAGGAGCCAAAACATAAGAGACTCTTAAAAACTGAGAACTTAGGGTTGATGGGGGATGGGAGGAAGGGGAAGGTGGGTGGTAGGTACTGAGGAGGGCACCTGATGGAATGAGCACTGGGTGTTGTATGGAAACCAATTTGAGAATAAATTTCATATTATAAAAAGAAAGAAAATAAGAAAAGAAAAATAAAAAAAGAAAACATCAACAAATAACTTCAAAAAAAATCAAATAAAATGTCAATACTATCCAAAGCAATCTACATATTCAATGCAATCTCTATCAAAATAACACCAGCATTCTTTACAGAGCTATAACAAATACACCTAAAATTTGTATGGAACCAGAAAAGACCCCGAATAGCCAAAGCAATCTTGAAAAAGAAAACCAAAGCAGGAGCCATCACAATCCCAGACTTTATCCTCTACTACAAAGCTGTAATTATCAAGACAGCATGGTACTGGCACAAGAATAGACACTCAGATCAATGGAACAGAATAGAGAACCCAGAAAATGGACCCACAAACGTATGGCCAACTAATCTTTGACAAAACAGGAAAGAATATCCACTGGAATAAAGACAGTTTCTTCAGCAAGTGGTGCTGGGAAAACTGGACAGTGACATGCAGAAGAATGAACCTGGACCACTTTCTTACACCATACACAAAAATAAACTCAAAGTATATGAAAGACCTCAATGTAAGACAGGAAGCCATCAAAATCCTCAAGGAGAAAGCAGGCAAAGACCTTTTTGATCTTGGCCGCAGCAACTTCTTACTCAACACGTCTCCGGATACAAGGGAAGCAAAAGCAAAAATTAACTACTGGGACCTCATCAAAATAAAAAGCTTCTGCACAGTGAAGGAAACAATCAGCAAAACTAAAAGCAACCACTGGAATGGGAGAAGATATTTGCAAACGACATTATCAGATAAAGGGTTAGTATCCAAAATCTATAAAGAACTTATCAGACTCAACATCCAAAAAGCCAATAATCCAGTGAAGAAATGGGCAAAAGACATGAATAGACACTTCTCCAAAGAAAATATACAGATGGCCAACCGACACATGAAAAAATGCTCAATATCACTCATCAGGGAAATACAAATCAAAACCACAATGAGATATCTTACACCTGTCAGAGTGGCTAAAATTAACAATTCAGGCAACAACAGATGTTGGCGAGGATGCAGAGAAAGAGGATCTCTATTGCATTGTTGGTGGGAATGCAAGCTGGTTTAGCCACTCTGGAAAACAGTATGGAGGTTCCTCAAAAAATTAAAAATAGAACTACCCTACGACCCAGCAATTGCACTACTAGGTATTTATCCAAGGGATACAGGTGTGCTGTTTCAAAGGAACATATGCACCTCAATTGTTATAGCAGCACTATCAACAATAGCCAAAGTATGGAAAGAGCTCAAATGTCCATCGATGGATGAATGGATAAAGAAGAAGTGGTATATATATATATATACATATATATATATATATGTATATATATATATATGCATACATACATATACACACACACACACACACACACACACACAACACACACAAATGGAGTATTACTCAGCAATCAAAAAGAATGAAATCTTGCCATTTGCAACTATGTAAATGGAACTGGAGGGTATTATGCTAAGTGAAAGTAGTCATAAAGAGAAAGACAAAAATCATATGACTTCACTCACATGAGGAGTTTAATACACAGATGAACATAAGGGAAGGGAAGCAAAAATTATATAAAAACAGGGAGTGGGACAAAACATAAGAGACTCTTAAATATGGAGAACAAACAGAGGGTTAGTGGAGGGGTTGTCAGAAGCAGGGATGGGCTGAATGGGTAAGGGGCATTAAGGAATATACTCCTGAAATCATTATTGCACTATATGCTAACTAATTTGGATGTAAATTAAAAAAATAAAATTTTAAAAAAGTAACTGTACTAACTCTTTGTTACTAGTTTCTAAGTTAGTTCCTAAATAAAACAAAGCTTTTCCTCCAACCCTGCAGTTAACCTTAAGAGATAGTTTCTGAGGGGTGTGTGTGTGTGTGTGCGTCTGTGTGTGTTTGGTTATGCGTGGGGAACGGTGGGACACAGCAGGGAGAACGAAGACTTTGTCAAAGGCATTTTTTCTAATGTTAATAAGTTACTTCTACTTGTTCCTCTTCTTTCAGATAGCTATTTATCATTTCACTGAACTCAACTTGATTGGGTGGCATGATTTCCCCTTACGTAAATCATTTTATTCATCCCTGAATAGATTATGTTTGCTTAAATGTTCAACAATTATACCATTCACTACAAATTCCACCAGCTTCCCTGACCTTGAAGTAAAAGCAAGCAGTCTGTAATCAAAAAGGGCCTCCAATGGAATGCTTTGCGTGGATCGATTACACAGTAATGATAAGATATGCATTTTCGCCAGCAATGGTAATATACTCGTGCGTGCTTGAAAAAGCAAAGTTTTTCGTAAGTACCACTTGGTCAAATTATTTTATTCTTAATCTTTAGCATTTCCAACTCCCAGTTGGGCATCTTATACTATAGCTTTATTATTATACATACATTTTAAAATCCTGGACATACATACAATTTGTTTCTCAAAAATGATATATATCAGTTAACAGGCACCTGAAAATCTAGAGGCAAAAACCCTCAACACTCTGAATACCGAAAATATATTCTCTTCCACAGAACCCACTTTCCTGTTATCAGAAAGTACTCTAATTTTGTTTTCAGTGATGTAATTTTCAATAACAGAAAAAAATGCAAAATATTAAACCTAATTCCACCCAGAGAAATACATTCTGAAATTTCCACTGGACACATTTGGGCCAGCAGTTCACATGCCTGATTACAAAAATGTATGTTATGTTCAGCTCTCAACTACTCTCAGTGTGAAGAACGGAATATAAGAGCAACTGAGTTGGATCACAAGATGTATTCACCACGGGCATTTGATCTATTGTCCATCCATTTACAGGAGTGTTCCAGGAATGTTCTGGGAGAGAATTTATGCTAAGGAAAATGGACTGAATAAACCCTCTTGGTTCAACAGAGAAGAGGAAAAAAAAAAAAAAAGGAGGGCACTGTAGTATGGTAGTTAGAAAATGGGATTAGGAATCTGACCTAAGTCAAGTTCCTTAGAAGAACCTGAGATGGGTTTTATTGGGGTGTCCTCTCAAAAGTGAAGGAAATAGAATAGGTCAAAGGAAGGAAGAATGTGAGATAGACATTAATTTCAGTTTGATTCTACAGCAAAGCCCTGGAGCATAAATTGCACCACAGAATGAGCCTTGCCTTGAAGCAAGTGATTTGCCCTTTGTAACCCCCTCTGTAATTCAGTCATTTCTCAAGATCTACTGGGTAGGAATAGGAAGAATCAGAGCAATGCACTAAGTCCTACCTACTGGGGGAATGGGACAATAAGCAGGGTAAAATGGATTTGGTTGTAGGATCAACATCTACTACAGGTTCCAACTAATCTGGCTTTTAATTCCACCATATAAACAGTTAGTTATACAACACTTGGAAAGTATTTAGCTCTCTGATGTTGGGTTCTTGATCTATAAAATTGGAAAATAATACTTGTCTCTCAACGTTGTTTTGTGAATTTAGAAAAATGCACGTGTAACACTTGGGCTGATAGTGATCAAATAGATGTTTCAAAAAATGCTAAGTAGCCAGAAAGCAGAAGTGATTCAAATAATAGTATGATTTCTTTCAAATAGGACATGCTGCTTAGCCAAGTTCTACAAGTAAGGAAGGAACGTTGGGGATCCTTTCCCACAAAGCATTAAATAATAAGGGCATTCTTGCCTGTTTTTACAGATGCCTGCATTGTCACCAAGTTTCCAGCAACTCAGTGGCAGCACTCAATGAAAGAGCCAAAGCAGTGGGGTGAGTGCTGTGAATTTCAGAAGTGCAAGAGCTTTGCCCAGAAGGTATCCAAAGTCAAAACACCCAGAAAAGGGAACCAGAATAGGAAGAAAATAGAAAATTGTTGAACCCATGCCACAGCTGACCAAACTTATTTGTGAAGACATATGAGACACTTGGGGGAGGAGGTTGCGCCGAACACAATACTCAGGTCCCACAATTCCAAGGGGATGATAATGGAGTTAGATAACGAAGAATAATAATAGACACCTAGGCACCACTGCTCCGTCATTTTTATTAATGTTTGCCTAACTTACAGGTACCTGCTCACAGGTGACATTTGTGATGGTATCAAGTTCAGTTAGCTTGCCTGGAGCACTATTCTAGGGTCATCAGATACATCAGGAATAAAACACAGACGCCTGTTATAGAAGCCTATGATCTAGCATGGGATAAACATAATAAATAATATACTGCAATATGTAAGGAGGTGGTAAATGCCATGGAATTAAAACCGAAGAGTAAAGTAAGGTAGGAGACAGGTTGAAGGAGCAAGCTGGAGTATTAACTAAGGTGGTCAGGTAACTATAATTAACAATACCATATAATATATTTGAAAGTTGCAAAAGAAGATCTTCAAAGTTTTCATCACAAGAAAAAAATGGTGACTATAGTTAAAAATACTGTACTATATATTTGAAAGTTTCAAAAGAGTAGATCTTCAAAGTTCTCATCATGAGAAAAAAAATTGTAACTATGTTGTGATGGATGTTAACTAGACTAATTGAGGTCATCATTTCTTAATATATACATATATCAAGTCATTACCTAAAATGAATACAATGTTAATATGTCACCTCTTTCTCTCTTTACCTCCCTCTCTTCCCGTCTCTCCTGCTCTCTCCATATATATACATACATATGTATATGTATATATATACATATATATGTGTATATATTATGTATATATATATATTTGTGTGTGTGTGTATGTATGTGTGTGTGTATATACACACACACACACACACACACACATCTCACTGTGGTCACAAAAGGCCTTAAGAAGAGGGTAAGATTTTAATAAAGACATAAAGTAAAGGATGGGTTTAGAGGATATCTTGGAGGGAGCATTTCAGACAGAAGGAACAGCTACAGCAAAGAAAAGTCAGAAGAGAATCTAGTGTGTTTAAGGAAAAGCAAGGAGAGGAATATACAAGGGGAAGAAAAGTGTTACAAAGTGAGGTCACGAGAGTAACAAGAAGTGACATGTGCGGCAGGGGATTAAAAGTGGAAGGATACTTTGGGGGGGTTGTTGCTGATCCTCTCTCTTTTGTGGCCTGGCTCTTGCCCCCGTTAGAAGATTAGAAGCAACAGCTGTTTTGTTGTGCCTGGGTGGCTCGGTCGGTTGAGCCTCGACTTTGGCTCAGGTCATGATCGCACAATTCATGGGTTCGAGCTCTGCATCCAGCTCTGTGCTGACTGCTCAGAGCTTGGAGCCCGCTTCAGATTCTGTCTGTCTCTCTGTCTCTCAAAAATAAACATTAAAAAAAAATTTTAAGAAGCTGCAGCCATTCTGTTGCTGTGTTAAGCATCATCTTTTGCCTACACTTGCCTTTTGTTGTGTTTTGCCTACTGGATTAAACTCATCAACTTCTCTCCCACCCCCTGGTGCTAACTCTACTCAAGTTTGTGACATTCTTGGGATTTTCCAATAACTAGCATATATTTCTCCTTAGCCTTGCCACTTTCACACTCCCCTCATCCAAGTGACTTCCTCTACTGAGTTCTTCACCATGCTAAGGAGTGGATGCTACAGTTCGACTTTTCAGGCTACTCCCATCAAAACAGAAATGAATTAAACCGGGCTTTTATGTGTACCTTGCCCAGAAAATAATAGTTCACTTTTGCTTTCAAAAAGTGGAGAATTGGGTGAAATGACTATATTCTGACAGATATTTTGTAGTAAATACATCACAATATTAAATACCCTTCCATGGTGTTTCTCAAAGCCTTTTTAAAGTAAGCTCTATGCCCAATGTGGTAAACTGACGACCCCAAGGTCAAGAGTCACATGCTCTACCAACTGAGTCAGCCAGGTGCCCCTCTCAAAGCCTGTCTTGGTGTCAGGCAATATTTGTACAACTATGAAACAAAAGACACCTAAGTTCAAATCCAAGCTCAGACTTAGTGATTCTGGTCAAGGTAATTAAATTTTCTAACCCTAAGTTTTCTCAAGCAAAATGGGGCTGACATGTAATTCTCAGGGTGATTTCCTGACTTAAATAAAATAGCATTGAAAAAGGCCCCACATATTGTAGGTGCTCAATAGTAATTCCATTTCCACCTTGTATATGTTTTTTCTTCTTTGTTCTGTTGTCTTCCATTTATCTTGCTGATAATACTCAGCATAAAACTGTGAAGCTTTAAAAGATCTATTCTTTAGCTCAATACATATTAATAACTCATACAGGCTTGGTCAATCTGGATACCATAAGAACGTAAGAAAAACAATGGCTATAAAACCAGGTTAGAGCAAGGAGACAGCTGCTTCCCTCTCCCAAAATATACTAAATACCATTCAAATAGCCCCATTTGGAGATCTGTTCTCCAAATAACAAATTACATGAGGTACATTTCTGAAATTTTTCTTGGGAGGCCAAAAAAATTCCATCTATACCACTGGTCTATGTTAATGTGACAATTCCAAACATGGCTTTAAGCCAAATATATGCAATTCATAGCTTTAATTACTGTATACATATAAACTTTTTAAAAATGAAAATATGTGCCAGAGATAACTTTCTACAAGTTCACAGCAACTGTTTTGTGTGGTTTCTATGGCATCAATGACTGCATAAATACATTTTCTAGAGTTAAATTGACATCTTTCATAAACTTGCGACACTGAAAGAGGAAAGCTATTTGACATCATGGTATACAAACAAGAAGTCTAATAAAGGGAAATAATGATCAATTTTGTTTACTTATAAAAGTTTATAGAAATTTAAAAATCAACATTGCCTAGTAGAATAGGAAAACATTAGTAAGGAAGAAAACTAACTTGATTATAAGAAAACAAATCAAATATTAATTCCAACAGAAAAAAATACTTGACATAAATAAGATCGAGTTTTTAATTTCTTTCAAGCAATAACAACAAAGTGTACAATTCATTTCCTACAAAGAATTTACAAGTACTTGAGGTAATAGATTATATAAAATAGATCCATAAAAATGTGCCAAAATTTCAAATAACTAATGGAACTAGTTCTTATAAAATATGGCACCTCAGAGACCATTGTTAAGAAAACAAATTGAGATATGTTTAAACACTCAATTTTAAAGTTTTAAGCCTTTGTCTAGGTGGAAAACTTTTTAATGTAATACTGGTTTTGATTCTTCTGTAAATTTAATTAAAATTTGTCCTAAAGTAAAAACATCTATACTTGCAGGTGTCTATGAAGAATGGCCTGGCTCTATGTACATTTGCGTTTAAGTCTCTGATCTCTTTGACACAACTTTGATCTAGTATTCCCAATTATCAAATGCAAATGGTCACACCTACCTCTGTCTTTTCCTCAAGGATTTATGAAGAAATCACAGGTATGAACATCTGCATGAAAATCCTTAGAATTCTTTGAAAGGGAGTCTTTACAAATTTGAGTTAATGGTATTGTTTATTATTGGTTAAGTAAGAAAATATGACAGCAATAGCAAACATTATTTTTATTTTTTACATGTTAGGAAGTTATACGAGAGATCACTCACAAAAGAAGGCATAATATGGTGTCTTGTAAGGCTTTATTTCCACAATGTAGAGGAGTGACTGAGAAGAGGGTGGACTCTGGAGGCAGACCACCTGAGTTGACTCCTGGTTCTATCATTTCTTTTTTTTATTTTATTTAATGTTTTTTATTTATTTTTGAGG
This sequence comes from Acinonyx jubatus, assembly GCF_027475565.1. NCBI lineage: Eukaryota > Metazoa > Chordata > Mammalia > Carnivora > Felidae > Acinonyx > Acinonyx jubatus. Next base: position 33,150,644 of record NC_069383.1, read on the forward strand.
ATGGGAGGGGCAGAGAGAGAGGGAGACACAGAATCTGAGGCAGGCTCCAGGCTCTGAGCTGTCAGCACAGAGCCTCACGTGGGGCTCGAACTCACGAACTGCTAGATCATGACCAGAGCTGAAGTCAGATGCTCAACCAACGAAGCCACTAAGGCACCCCTTGGTTCTATCATTTCTTAGTTATTTGACATTGATCAAGTTTCATAACTTCTCCGTGTCTTACTTGTAAAATGGCAATAAATAACAGTGCCAATTTAGTAGGGTTTTTATAAGGATGACCTGGATTTGTGATACTTACTGTTGGCTACTTAACCCAACACCTGTTATCAACCTTTTCCCTTCTCCCGCTCTGCTACAAAGCCTGAAAAAGTGTAATACCTGATTTCTCAATCTCCCTTGCAACTTGGGATGCTAGGTGACCCCAACAGAGGAGACAAAAGTAGAATTCTGTTGGAGCATCTGGAAATCCTTGACTTCCCTGATAAAAAGGGACAGATGTGAGTGGGACCATCTTTTCCTTCCATTCTCTGGCTTTCAACAACAACACATTGCTTTGAGCTTGAAGAGACAGCTTACAGCTATGAGGACAAGGCCAAGAGAATGGGATAAATACTGCCAGAAACCACTGTCACTGAACCAATGCCTGTTGCCAGATTCCTTTTAACATGAGAAAAATGAACCATATGTTTTCAAGTAATTGATGTTGAATATTGTCACTTGTAGCTAAAAATATTCCTAACTAAAAAGAAAAAAAAAAAGCATTGCTGACAGAGTTAATGCGCACAAAATGCTTGGCATAGTTCTTAGCAATGGTATTCAATATTTTAGCTATAAGTTTTACTTTGCAGTTAATCATGCATTGTAGGTCATCCATTTACTATTCATTAATCTGTGATCTGTTTTTGTCTGGTTTGTATATCTTGTCTTTAAAATTCTTTGCATTTTAAATACATGATAAATTCAGACTGTTGATAGTAGTAATTAACTTTCTTTTTTTTAAGTTTTTAAATTTATTTTGAGAGAGAGAGAGTGAGAGAGAATCATAAGCAGGTTCTGCAATGACAGCACGGAGATCAATGTGGGACTCGATCTCATGACTGTGAGATCATGTCCTGAGACAAAATCAAGAGTTGGACCCTCATCCAACTGAGCCACCCAAGTGCCCCTAAAAGCCCACTTTCTGCTATCTGCTTTAATTCAGGAGCCCGTTATATTTGTTGAGCTCCTCTTACAGTTCATCAATATATTATTATTTTAAAAGTGCTCTTTAGTCAACTAAGTTTTGGAAATGATGCTCTAGAATTTCATAATTAGCTAGCTACCTTTTAATCCCTTTTAAAAAATTGTCGTTTTTCTGTAATGTTTCTAACACAAACTACTCAGGAATTTATGACCTGCTATTATGACCTACAGAAGCTTAATATCCATAATGTTTTATTGGAAGTAAGAGTTAGCATATTCATAAGACACTCTCTTACATGATTCCTATCTCCAATGCAGTAGCTTTATGTTATACATTAAAAATCTAGGGAAGAAAAAATAAAATAAAACTACACAGAAAAATTTATTTAAATATATAAAGGGTGCCTTTACAAGTGAAGCATAGCTGCGTAAATTCCTAGCTAATACAAGTAAGAAACAGATATAAAATTGAAGACAATTATTCCAGGAAACTAATAATTCAGCTGCGAATCTGTATCTCTCTACTTAATACCCCATTTTAGAGTTGATTAACACTCTCTACATTATGAAGTACAAACTGATACTCTTGATTTCAGCAGCCACCCACACCTATGATACACACATCCAGGCTCTTCCACCCATTTTCTCCCATTGTAGTAAATTCAACCATCATTCACTCAGTTTTTCAGGACTAAGTTTTGATATTGTCCCTGACCCTCTCTTTCCTTCTCATCTCACTTTCCATCTACCTGATGTCCCCACAAAACATATATAGCCTAAATCTGACATCTAGCCATCTTCAAGATAACTGCTCCAGACCCAGCCTCCCATATTTTTCTACAATCATTTCCTTTTTTTATGTTAATTTATTATTATTATTTATTTATTTATTATTTTTTTTTTGGAGGGAGAGAGGGAGGGAGGGAGGGAGAGAGAGAGTGCACACGCAAGCAGGAAGGGGCAGACAGAGAGGGAGATGCAGAATCCGAAGCACGCTCCAGGCTCTGATCTGTCTGTGCAGGGCCCAACATGGGGCTTGAACCCATGAACTGTGAGATCATGACATGAGCCGAAGTCAGATGCTCAACCGAATGAGCCACCCAGGCGTCCCTACAAGCATTTTCAAACCTGGACTACATATCAGAATATTTGAAGAAATAAACACGATACAAACATTTTCATTAATCATTACTTCTTGTATTATACTGGTTAATGCTTGTTAACCAATACCCATTTTCATCATTTCCTGATGATTATTTTCCTCTTTGTTTAAGGATATGTTTTGTTATTCCATCTAATCATATTCCTTAAGGAAGAAAATAGATCCAGATAAGGATCCATTCCTGTTTTAATAGCTTAACTTAAACATTCTGATTTTTTAATTTTTCCTACTGGATATAGATAATTACTCTCTAGACCTGGCCCCTGACATCTTTTTTCCACAACTTTTTTCAACCCCAGCTACATATTAAAATGATCAGAAGAGCCTTGAGAAATATCATCTATTATATCTTATCCCCAGAGATTTTTATATAATTGGTTTAGATTGGGACTGGCTAGAATCACCTCCAGAGGATTCCAATATACAGGTAGGGCTGAGGACCCAGAATGTTGTAACAACTCTTAACTGGTATTCCTGATTCTACTCTTGTTCTCCTACTCTTGTTCTTCTAGTCTTTTCTTCTTGCAGCCAGAATGACCTTTTAAAATGAAAAGTCAAATCTTTGTTAACTTCCTGTCACAATAAGAATACTTCAGAGAGGTCTTCCCTGACTGTCTTGTGAATTTTAATAATGAAACATGATTTTTAATAATGAAAAAAATGTGGTTACCACTTGTATGCCTCCAGAATTATCCCTAAAAGAGGCAGTTAACCCAAATGCATCAGACAGGATTAAGAATTAAGGATCCCAACAGAGTATTTCAAATTATTGAAAGTGATACCACACATATTACCATAGAAAATAAGCAAGGATTATTAAAAATGTGATAGCATTAAATTTAAAACAAGTTCCTCACAAAATACAGCATCATCATGACTAATGATGAAATGAATTGTATTAGCTAATCATCACTAATATCTAAGGCAAGACTCAAAAGTTAAAAAACAAACCAAAGACACCCAGGAACTAAGAAGAACCTAAATTTGAGTAACATTTATTTCTCGGATCTTGCCCTCTTTGTTTTACCAGTCTCCTGTCATCAGTGAACCGAGTAGAACACTGCAGTCATTAACAACACGGGTAGGTGGCTTTCTGACCCACTCCAGGAAGTCACCCTCGGGGAATTCCCAAGTCACTTCAGACAAAACCAAATCACCGATTTCTTATCTGTCCAGGAATGAGACCTGTGATTAACCTGTAAAATGAATCAACGTTTACTCTGAGCCTGATTTACTAGTCAGAAGATGAAATCAGCTTGGGAAAGGAGCCCTAAAGTGTGAAAGTGAAAACCCACAGGTGAAACAGATACCCCTCAGCTAAGGAGAGAGTGCTTTTGAGGGAACCCATTCCCACTCTGGAGCCAGAAAGCATGTGGTGAATTCTGACCATCCCACTTAGCAGTTGTATGATCTTGGGTGGTTTATATAACTTTTCTGTACTTCAGTTTCCTCATCTGTAAAATAGACATATTTTATAATGTATAAAGTCTTTACAATACCACTTACCTCAAAAAGCTACAGTGAGGATTCTATGAATTGATAACTATAAAAGGCTTAGATCAGTGTCAGAGGACAGGAAAGTGCAACATCAGTGTTAGACAGACAGTAATTAAGGACTAAAAGCATAGACTGCAGTGCTGTTTCCTGAGTTAGAATCCCAGCCCTGGTAGATGACCCTGAGAAGATGACTCTACGTCTTTGTGCCTCCACTTCCCTTTCTGTAAAATTGAGATAGTATTTACCTCAATGGGGCTGTGAGAGTATTAACTGACTTTGTATAGGTAAAGCCCTTAGAATGGTGACTGGCATATAGGAAGTACTATAAAATGAATTTATTGTCATTACTGCTATCATCATTATATCTCAGGCATATGTCAGTGCAAGATGTTTAAGACACTGATTTCTTCTTAGTCTCCTGCTTCTAAGATTACTATCTCTCAGGCCCCTGTGTTGGTTCTTTTTTTTTTTTTCTTTTTTTGGTGGCTTCCTAAAAAGAATAGTCATTCCCTAAGGATATATTCCTGGCCCTCTGACCATCTCATTCTATCCTTTCTCCTGTAACAATATCATTGCTCTGATATGTCCATTATTGCCTGTTAGGAAGATGAATTCTAAAGCTTAACTGATGGCCCAGGCCTCTCTAGGGAGTTCTCAACCTTATGTGGACATGGATTTTCTTCAGGCATTTCAAACTGCTTCTGTGCAGAATAAAAATTACCTCTGTTTCCTCAAAACATTGTCTTCTTCCTGTGGTTTTACCACAACAACTTTGACTCCTCTCTCCCCCTCAACCTTCATATACAGTCACCAAATCCTATTGATTCTAATTCATGATAAATTTTGAATGCATCCTCTCCTCACTGAATCTTCCCTGTCCTTCGCCAGTTCACAATTATAGTAACTTCTAATGGATCCTGCCATCTTCTGAAATCATCTTCTGAAATCAATAACACACATTATTCATTGTAAAAAGAAATGAAGTATAGAACATGCTACAATGTAGATCTGGAAAACATTATACTAAGTGATATGTATAGTGTACTGGATTAAATAGTGCCCCCCCCCAAATTTATGTCCACTCAGAACCTGTGAATGTCATCTTATTTGGAAATAGGGTTTTTGCAGATGTATCAAGTTAAGATGAGGTCACAATGAATTAGAGAGAGCCCTAAATCCAACATGACTTACAAGAAGAAAAAAATTTAGACAACACAGGCATGCAGAGATTCAGACATACAGAAAAGAATGCCTTGTAAATACAGAGGCAAAGATTAAAGTGATGCATCTAGGAGCCAAGAAATGCCGAAGAGTGCCAACAGGCAATCACTAGAAGCTATGAAGAGGGGAGGAGGGATCTTATCCTAGAATCATCATAGAAAGCATGGTGATGTTGACACCTTGATTGCAGACTTCTAGCCTCAAGAATGGTAAGAAAATATATTTCTCTTGTTATACGCCACCTAGTTTATGCTAATTTGTTATTGTAGTTCTAGGAAACTAATATATATGGTACAGATATCACATTTTCTTTATCCACTCATCAGTTGGTGGACATTTGAGTTGTTTACACTTTTTGGCTACTAGGAATAATGCTGCTATGAACATTTGTATATACCTATCATCCATTTTGAGTTAATTTTAACAGAAGACATGAGGGTCAGATAGGTCCTTTTTTTACCCATGGATATTCAGTTGATCTAGCATCATTTGTTGAAGATAATCCTTCCTCCACTGAATTGTTCTTGCACATTTGTCAAAAATCAGTTGGCCTAACTGTCTGGGCCTATTTTTTAGCTCCTCTATTCTGTTCCATTCATATATATATATATATATATATATATATATATATATATCCCTTTTCCAATACCACACAGTCCTGATTACTATAGCTACACAATAAGACTTAAAATCAAGTTGAGAAATTCTTCCTACCTTATTCCTCTTTCTCATAATTGTTTTAGCTATCTAATTCTTTTGCCTTTCCACATAAATTCTACAATAATCTTATCTATTTTCATGGTCTCTTTGGGCTGCTCTAACAGAATACCACAGACTGGATGACTTATAAATAACAGAAATTTATTTCTCACAGTTCTGGAGGCTACAAAGTCCAAAATCAAGGTGGTGGCAGATTCAGTGTCTGGTGAGAGCTCACTTCCTGGTTCATAGGGGATCCTGGCATCATAGGGCATCCGGTTGTGTCCTCACATGGTGGAAGGAGCAAGGGAGTTCTCTGGGGTCTCTTTCATAAGGACCTAATCCTATTCATGAAAGCTCTGCCCTCATGACATAATCACCTCCCAAAGCCCCTCACCTCCAAATATCATCATTGTGGGTATTAGGTCTCAACATAAAATTTTAAGGGAAAGAACACAAACATTCAGCCTATAGCGACTATATTTACAAAAAAAAAATCTTGCTGCATAAATACCCAACTTTTTTTTTTAATTTTTTTTTTAACATTTATTTATTTTTGAGACAGAGAGAGACCGAGCATGAACGGGGGAGGGTCAGAGAGAGGGAGACACAGAATCTGAAACAGGCTCCAGGCTCTGAGCTGTCAGCAGAGCCCGACGCGGGGCTCGAACCCACGGACCGTGAGATCATGACCTGAGCCGAAGTCGGCCGCTTAACCGACTGAGCCACCCAGGCGCCCCATAAATATCCAACTTTTAATAATCAATTACATGTGGGGAGGAGTCGACAGGCAGAGAAGTAGGGGGACCCAAAATTCCTTCGTCCCTCAAACACAGCAGTATTCAGGCCAGAAGACTTGGAATTCCAGGAATCGGGGCTACAGAAAGACAGAAACATTTCTATGGGCCCAGGGGGACAACCTGGCAGGCCATGGGTGTGTGATTATGAACTGAGAGAGATAAAACTGGTGGTGTAGGCACAGAGGGGAGGGATTCTCCTCTGTGGAGAGATAAAAGGAAGAGAAAGAGAGGCTGTGAAAGTGTAAGACTGAATTAGACAAGAGAAAAACCATGAACCAGCGAATGGAAAAAGCGGAGAAAGAACGAATTTCTAACTGTGGGGCTTTCCCTGCCGTTAGTATGCCTGGCAATGAGGAGAGCCAGCCCCAGGCTTGGTAGCTAGCTCCCAGGTGCAGTTGGAGAGAGCAATCCTCTCCCCTGAGTGCTGTGGGAAGAAGGAATATAGCTGCTCCAAGGACAAAAGACCCTGCAGCCACCACCCCATTCCCCAACCAGTCAGAGGCCCTTTGTCGGTGGGCTGGGAGGAGTGGCACTTCCCCTAGACCAGGGTGCACGAACAGGATCCTTAAGACAATGGGGTTTGAATCCCAGGTGAGCACCTGGGCAGCATGGGAGACTGTGGAGTGGAACAAACCAGCCCGCTCATGCCCGTGTGGCACTGTGACAACAGCCTGAAAAGAGTGCTTTAGGACACCCAGTCCGGGGAGGAGAGACTAGAGTGTCTCATTTTTCTCCCCATCACCTACAAGGTGGGGTATCAGAAAATGGACAACAGGGACACAGTGGAGGCAGGAAACCTACACCAAACCACGCACCTCCGTGCCTGGTAACTGCGTATCTACCAGAGCGAGACTGATGCTGGGAGAACCAGAAAGTCCCTCCTCTAGACCAGCACAGCCACCAGTTCCAAGGCACCATCAGATATCTGTCCAATGGTTTTGCATTCTCTGATTTGATTCTTGGTCAATTCTTATTTTATGTGTATATATACATATAAACATTTATATATATTTTTTTTTTCCTTTCTTTTCTTCCTCTTATTTCTTCCTTTCTCTAGTTTGGTTATTCTGGTTGTTGGTTTGTTTAAGCAGACACTTTTAATCTATTCTTTTTATACCTCTTCTGTATCTCTTTCTTCTTTATTTTCCTCTATCTCTCCCCGGACTAAGCTATATAGTTTCTCTGATTCTCTGCCTGGTCAATTTTTTTTCTTTTCCTTTTCACTACCCCCTGTCATTTCTCCGTTTGTATGGGATAAGGCCCCTTCCACCACCCCCCCAACTTTAAAAAATTTTTTTCCAGGGATACTTAAATGAACAAATCAAAGCACACCTGGTGGAAGATCCAAACACCACTATGAGTAGGGAGATAAAGCAACCAGATTCACAACAATAGAGAGCACAAAACACACTCCAAAAACACCTCCTGAAAGGCCCAGCCCTGGATAGCATATGACCCCTTTGTAATATAGTGCTCAAAGATGCAGGACTCATAACAAGCTATTAAAATACATAAGGGACAGAAAACTAGCCAATATGATGAAATGGAAGAATTCTCCTCAAAAGGAATTCCAGGAAGAAATGACAACTAGAGAATTGCTCAAAATAGATGTAAACAATATAAATAAGCAAGAATTTAGAATAATAATCATAAGATTAATAGCTGGGCTTTAAAAAATCACAAAAGACAGCAGAGAATCTATTGCTGAAGAGATCAAGAAACTAAGAAAAATTCACAATGAATTAAGAAATGCTATAAATGAGGTGCAAAATAAACTAGATGCAGTAAAAGCAAGGATGGAGGAGGCAGAGGGGAGATTAAGTGAAACAGAAGATAAAATTACAGAAAATGATGAAGCCAAGAAAAAGAGATAAGAAAATACTAGACCATGAGGGGAGACCTAGAGAACTAAGTGGTTCAATGAAACATAATAATATCTGTATTATAGGAGTTCCAGAAGAAGGAGAGAGAAAGGGGCAGAAGGTTTACTTGAACAAATTATAGCTGAGAATTTTCCTAATCTTGGGGAGGAAGTGGACATCCAAATCCAGGAGGCACAGAGAACTCTCTTCAGGTTTAACAGGAATAGATCTTCTCCGTGGCATATCATAGTGAACTTGTCAAAATACAAACATAGAAGGAATTCTGAAAGCAGCTAGGGACAAATGGGCCTTAACCTACGAGGGTAGACACATAAGGGTAGTAGCAGACCTGTCCACTGAAAGTTGGCAGGCCAGAAGGGAGTGGCAGGAAATATTCAATGTGTTGAACAGGAGAAATATGCAGCTAAGAATCTTTTATCCAGCAAGGCTGTCATTTAGAATAGAAGGAAAGATAAAGACTTTCCCAGACAAACAAAAACTGAAGGAGTTCATGACCACCAAACCAGCCCTGCAAGAAATCCTAAGGGGGTCCCAGTGAGAGGAATGCTGCAAAGACTACAAAGGACTAGAGACATCACCACAAGCATGAAACCTACAGATAACACAATGACACTAAATCCATATCTTTCAATAATAACTCTGACTGTAAATGCACTAAATGCTCCAATCAAAAGACATAGGGTATCAGAATGGAAAAAAAAAAACAAACAAGATCCATCTATATGCTGTCTACAAGAGACCCATTTTACAGTTGAAGACACTTTCATATTGAAAGTGAGGGGATAGAACCATCTATCATGCTACTGGAAGTCAAAAGAAAGCTGCAGTAGCCATACTTATATCAAACTAGATTTTAAACTAAAGGCTGTAACAAGAGATGAAGAAGGGCATTATGTCATAATTACAGGGTCTATCCATCAAGAAAAGCGAACAATTGTAAAGGTTTATGCTCCAAACTTGATAGCACCCAAATACATAAATCAATTAATCACAAGCATAAACAATCTTATTGATAAGAATACTATAATTGCAGGAGACTTCAATACTCCACTTACAACAATGGACAGATCACCTAGGCAAAAAAACCATAAAGAAACAATGGCCTTGAATGATACATTGGACCAGATGGACTTGACAGATATATTCAGAACTTTTCATCCAAAAGCAGCAAATACACATTCTTTTTGAGTGCACATGGAACATTCTCCAAGACAGATCACACACTGGGTCACAAAACATCCCTCAATAAATATAAAAGAAATGAGATCATACCATGCATATTTTCTGATCACAACCATATGAAACTTGAAATCAACCACAAGAAAAAATTTTCATGGAGGTTAAAGAACATCCTACTAAAGAATGAATGGGCCAACCAGGCAATTAAAGAAGAAATTTAAAAATATATGGAAGCAAATTAAAATGAAAACACGATAGTCCAAACCTTTTGAGATGCCACAAAGGCAGTCCTAAGAGGAAAATACATTGCAATCCATGCCTATTTCAAGAAACAAGAAAAATCCCAAATACAAAATCTAACAGTACACCTAAAGGAACTAGCAGCAGAACAGCAAAGAAACCCCAAAGCCAGAAGAAGATAAATAGTTAAGATTAGAATAGAAATAAATAATATAGAATATAAAAAACCAGTAGAACAGATCAATGAAACTAAGAGCTGATTTTTTGAAAAAATAAACAAAATTGATAAACCCCTCACCAGACTTTGGAAAAAGAAAAAAGAAGACACAAATAGATAAAATAATGAATGAAAGAGGACAGAACACAACCAACACCACACAAATACAAACAATTATCAGAGAATACTATGAAACATTATATGCCAACAAAAGGGACAACCTGGAGGAAATGGACAAATTCTGAATGTACAGAATGTACATTCTGAATTCTGAATGTACAGAAATCAGTTGCATTTCTATACACCAATTATGAAGCAACAGAAAATCATGAAATCCATCCCATTTACAATGGCACCAAAAACCGTAAAATCCCTGGAATAAACCTAACCAATGATGTAAAAAATATATATGCTGAAAACCATAAAGAACTTATGAAAGAAATTGAAGAAGACACAAAGAAATGGAAAAACATTCCATGTTCATGGATGGGAAGAACAAATATTGCTAAAATGTCAATACTACCTAAAGCAATCTACATATTCAAGGCAATCCCAATCAAAATTGCACCAGCATTCTTCTCAGAGCTAGAACAAACAATCCTAAAATTTGTATAGAACCACAAAAGACCCTGAATAGACAAAGTTATGTTGAAAAAGAAAACCAAAGCGGGAGGCATCACAGTCCCAGACTTTAGCCTCTACTAAAAAGCAGTAATCATCAAGACAGTATGGTACTGACACAAGAACAGACACATAGACCAATGGAACAGAACAGAGAACCTGGAATTGGACCTAGAAATGTATAGCCAACTAACCTTTGGCAAAGCAGAAAAGAGTACCCAATGGAAAAAAAGACAGTCTTTAGCAAATGGTGCTGGGAGAACTGGACAGCAACATGCAGAAGAATGAAACTGGACCACTTTCTCACACCATATGGATGAAAGACCTAAATGTGAGACAGGAAACCATCAAAACCCTAGGGGAAAAAACAGGCAACAAACTCTGACCTCAGCTGCAGCAATTTCTTATTCAACAACACATCTCCAAAGGCAATGCAAATAAAAGCAAAAATGAACTACTGGGACCTCATCAAGATAAAGTTTCTGCCCTGCAAAGGAAACAATCAACAAAACTAAAAGGCAACCCACTGAATGGGAGAAGATATTTGCAAATGACATATTGGATAAAGGGTTAGTATCCAAAATCGATAAAGAATTTACCAAACTCAACACCCAAAAAACAAATAATCCAGTGAAGCAATGGGCAAATGACATGAATAGATACTTCTTCAAAGAAGACATCCAGATGGCCGACAGACACGTGAAAAGATGCTCAAAGTCACTCATCATCAGGGAAATACAAATCAAAACCACATTGAGATACCACCTTACACTGGTCAGAGTGGCTAAAATTAACAACTCGAGAAACAATAGATGTTGGTGAGGATGTAGAAAAAGAGGAACCCTCTTGCAGTATTGGTGGGAATGCAAACTGGTGAAGCCATCCTGGAAAACAGTGTGGAGGTTCCTCAAAAAATTAAAAATAGAACTACCCTACGACCAGCAATGGCACTACTAGGAATTTACCCAAAGGATACAGGAGTGCTGATTCATAAGGGCACATGTACCCCAATGTTTATAGCAGCGCTTTCTACAACAACCAAATTATGGAAAGAGCCCAAACGTCTATCAACTGATGAATGGATAAAGATGATGTGCTTTATATACACAATGGAATACTCCTTGGCAATGAGAAAGAATTAAAACCTGCCATTTGAACAATGTGGATGGAACAATGTGAAATATGTCAGTCAGAGAAAGACAGCTACCATATGTTTTCACTCATATGTGGAACTTGAGAAACTTAACAGAATACCATGGGGGAAGGGAAAAGAGAAAAAATAGTTTTAAACAGAGAGGGAGGCAAACCATAAGGGACCCTTAAATACAGAGAACAAAATGAGGGTTGATGGGGGGGGCAGGGGAAGAGGGAAATGGGTGATGGGTACTGAGGAGGGCACTTGTTGGGATGCGCACTGGATGTTGTATGTAAGGGATGAATGATGATTATCTACCCCCGAAACCAAGAGCACACCATATACACTGTATGTTAGCTAACTTGACAATTAATTACACAAAAAATAAAGAAGGACCAATGGAAAAAAGATTATATGTGTATAATTACCAAACTTATATCTTTAAGACAGCCTTTCTCCTGAGCTTCATACCTGAACATCCAACTACCCACTTGATAGCTACACTTGGATGTTTCATTTTGAATATGTTAATTTTGAGATGTTCATTTCATCTTCAAGTTTATCCTCTGGTCTTTCCCCATCTTAGTAAATGATACCACTAATTAGCCATATGTTCAGACAAAAACCTTCTTTACAAAAGAGTTTATCTTTACATACATACATACACACACACACACACACACACACACACACATCATACACACCAGAATGTCTTTCATTTGTTGAAAAATATTTAATGTTAAATTGATTTTAAAGTAAAATCCAAACTACTTACTTAAGTCCCATAAGGTCTTCTTATTATACACTCCTTCCTTCATGATGGTCCAGCCTCAGGCCTCCTTTCTGGTCCAATCAGGGCAAGGATGAAGGGGAAGTAAGTGTGGTGTCCAGGGTGCAAAATACAAGGATTGCAAGAGCCTTCCCAACAGGGAGTGCTTATTTAAATTTTGCATGTGATGGAGAACAGTATAGTTACCCTCTATACCACCAGCTTAAAGAAGCCTTACTTGCCACCTCAGTCCCAGGCCTTAGTGCAAGCTTTTTCCTGCCTTCAGGCCTTGGTACTAGCCATTTCCTTTGCCAAGAAAGCTCTGCTCTCTGATTTTTTTTATGGCTAACACCTTGTCATTCAGATTTCTACTCAGGTCTCAGTACCTTATATAAAATAATGACAATATTAGTAGTAGTTAAAATTTATTTACCTCTTCTGTTGAGACTGAGCCCATTGCTTTATTTACTTTATTCAAACAATATTATATTATGAGTACTATCATTATCTCCATTTTACAGATTAGGAAACTAAAGCAGAAGAAAGAGGCTAAATTGCTCAAGGGCACAGCTAATGGCAATAAATTGTTTGGCTGGGAAACCTAAGTGGTTTGATTCCAGAAACCCAGCACATTTATCTCCTTTGTGGCACCTATAATTTGCAATAGCCTTGTTTATTTGTTTACTTGCTTATTGTCTTTCTTGGTTAATATGTGAGCTCCTTGAGACAGTTTGGTTTATCTTTGATTTTGTCTTCACAATGTGCCTAGTTGTGCTCAACGATCCAGATCCATAACATTTACTGAAGGAAGGCAATTAGAAAACACAGGTATGGCCCCAAAATTACCAAACTGCTTAAAAATACCCACCTATGAAAGTCTCTGAAGTATGTAATTTCAAAATCGTACACTGGAGATTCTTTACGAAAAAAACTATATCACAAAGACTTTTAAAGAACAGTATATGGCTATTTTCCTTTTAAATCATCTCAAGGGTGTCACAAATGTGCCATATTCCTTGATGGGTCTACTTTCCTGTGACAAAAATAATTAATGTATTACCATTTCATCTAGAAGTTACATGCAAAAAAGTGAGTTTGAGGTTGGTCAACCTTTACCAGGAGTTGTTTGTATTGTTTACTTGCTTTCTCAATGTCTAAATCATATCTCCTTCCTAGCACTTTTGATTCACTCTCCAACTCTTCCTTTGTTGACTTTTTTTTTTTAGGGCATCCACACTGTCTAGCTGGGAAAGCGTTTCTATGCACTGAAGTTCCCATATCTAAACTCAGATCTGAGATCATATGATATATAAAGGAAGAATTCTTCCTTTGGGATGGTATTTCCTCCTGGTTCCTTTGTCAGCTCCCTATTGTCTGATGGCTTCTTGAAGGTAAGGACAGTGTTCCTAAGGGTTGTATTCCTGCCAAGAGTTGTCTGTCTCCTACAAGGTCGCATGTTTGACAGTGCATTTGGCAGGGAGCGGATGGATGGGGTGAGGGAGAAAGCCTAATCTTACCTGGCTTTATAGCTTCCATTATGCTCCACCGAAAGTACGGCATCCCTTTAAGGGCAAAACTTCATCGACCAAATACCCTAAAAAGAATGAAGAGTTAGTACCTGAAAGGAATTAGAAGCACCAGCTAAGAAGATGGTGTTCAAATCTTACCAGCCGGTTCAGGCACCCAGTTCCAGCTCTACCACGTTGGGCAGCGGGTTTACCCACAGTGAACACAGGGCTGGTGGGCGGGTCCGAGGAGGCGAGGGGCGCTACGCATGCCCGCGCATCTGCGCCTCAGGGCCCAAAGCCTGTGAGCTCACACGCATGCCTTCCCACGCAACCCTGCGTGTTTCCCCAGTGCGCAGGCGCCCGCTGAGGGGGCGGACGTGTGCTGTGCGTGTTCGGAGAGGCTGGCGGGCATGGCGGCTGGCCCTGTGCGCGGTCTGGCTGTGGCCGGTGGAGGCGAGAGTAGTGAGAGCGAGGATGATGGCTGGGAGATTGGGTATCTCGACCGGTCGGCTCAGGTAGCCCAGGAGGCTTCGTTTTGACTGCACCTGGATCAGCCTCCCCTGGCCCTTGAAGGCCTGCGTCGTGAAACCTCTTATTACCTTGCCTGTGTTTCCCCAGTGGAAATAACAGGCTTTTGGACTTCCAACAAACCCTCAGTTTTCCCGTTTCCCTACTGTTCTTTCCATCCGATGTGCTTCTTTAGGCTGTCAGTGTAGCTCTTCACTTGGATTTGCACCCATAGCCTTACCCATTTCCCATTTCCTTTAAAGATAATTTTAGTCATGAATTCTTTATGAACGTTGTGTGTTGCATTCCCCACCCCCAAGAAGATGTATGTGAAACCAAACATTTCTTCTTAATGTAGTGGAAATGAAAATATGTATAACAATTTTTTTAACTTTCTCCTTTTTTAGAAATTAAAAGGGCCATTACTCCCTGAGGAAAAGAATGAAACATTTAAGAAAGCATTGACCACAGGAGATATTTCATTGGTCCAGGAGCTCCTAGATTCTGGTGAGAGATAAGGGATAATTTCAATCTAACACAGTTGCCTACCTTCACAAGAGTTCCTTATTTTAAAAGGTTTGAGTAGCTTTTCCAGTGGAAGCACAATGAATGTTAATGTATCAAGTGTTCTGCATATCTTACTTGACTCTGAGTTCTCTTTGCCTTATTTTCTTCCTCTACCCTCAAATTTGGAATGTACCCCCCCCCCCCCCGTTTGCTTCCTTCAGTTATTCTACATCTTTCAAGAAGCCCTGTTCTG
This sequence comes from Acinonyx jubatus, assembly GCF_027475565.1. Taxonomy (NCBI): domain Eukaryota; kingdom Metazoa; phylum Chordata; class Mammalia; order Carnivora; family Felidae; genus Acinonyx; species Acinonyx jubatus. The sequence goes on from NC_069383.1 coordinate 33,166,024, forward strand.
ACTAATCCTACCCCACCCCGGTAGTTCCTACACATTTTTCACAGCATTTACTATGATATGTTTCTCCAGATTTTTTTCTAGGTATGTACATTTAGTTATATTTTTCCTTTGTGCTGGGTGTGTATGTGTATAATGGGGCCTGAGATAGGAATCACAATATGTGGGTATCTGTTCCAGCTTTATTGTCTACTCATTGTGGTTCCTTGGGAAAGTCATTTAAGCTTCCAGAGCATCCGTTTCTCTATGTAAAACATCATAATTCTGTCCAGGGTCCCATAATGTTTCTCTGTGATCAAATTAAGTTTTATTATTTTCTTGAAATATCTGACATAGGAATGTGAGTTGTTGATAATAATGATTGAAATTACTGAAGGAGTAACAGGCATTTACTATCTACTTGTAGGTACAAAACATTCACACAAAATAGATAAGTGAGCTTTTATATAGCAAAATGTTTTTCTTATATGCTAGTGACATTGCGTGGTTTAGTGAAAAGGGAATCATTTTGGAAACAGTACATTTCTGGGTTTGATTACTAGCCCTGCCATTTGATGACTCTGTAATCTTGATCAAGTTATCAAACCTTCCTAAGCTTTAATGTCCCCCTTTTTAAAATGGAGCTGCATAATATGAAAGGGTTTGGGGGGGTATTAAAATGAAAGAATGCATAAATAAAGATCTTAGAACATACATACAATACATAAATATTAGCTGTTGTAACAAAAAAGCTGTGTGACTTTGTGGACAGTAGAACTTGAATTTGTAATTGAAGAATGAAACTGTATAAAATTTGAGTAATAGAAACAGGCCTAATGCTTAATATGAACATAGACAGGAGCATGCATAATGCTGAGGGGAATGGAAAAGGCAGAAATTTGCTTTAGAAAAGAGAGTTGCCTTGGGGCTTCATTTTGTAATGGGACTAAGTGCAGTGAGTCCTTTTAGGTGGAGGCTCCTAAAGGATTAAGACTTAAAAAGACCTACTGGTAAAGTTTTTAGTGAGCTTTTTAAAATTTGTTTTTAGGGGCGCCTGAGTGGCTCAGTCAGTTGAGCATCCAGTGTCGGCTCAGGTCATGATCTCATGGTTAATGGGTTTGAACTCCGCATCAGGCTCTGTGCTGATGGCTCAGAGCCTGGAGCCTGCTTCAGATTCTGTATCTCCTCTCTTTGCCCCTCCCCAATCCATGCTCTGTCTCTCTCAAAAATAAACGTTAATTTTTTTTTTAATTTTGTTTTTAATTAAAAAAATTTTAAAGATTATTTTTCAAAAGCCAGTAACATGTAGGTATAAGTAGAAAGATACCTTTGTTCCTACTTTCACCCCCAGCATTCCTGAAGTCTTACTTCCTCAGGTAACTCTTCTTTTAGTGTTTTCTAGTTTCCTTCCAGATGTCATTATTTCACACTTCTAAAAATATTTTTAGGTTTTTGCCTTTCAAAGTTATTCTTACTTTTGATACATATTTCTGCAGCAGTTGAAAATTTTAATAAAAAATGAGCATTCCCTTTGAGTCAGCTGCTTCTAACAGTTCAAAGATGTCTCCAGTTTTTGTTATTCTGTTAATATGTTCAGTTATCTTTAAATTGTAAAATATTTCAGACATTCTAAAAGGTATGGCAATTTCTCTCCTTACTCCTGGAGATACCACTTTCCTGTAGTTGGTATTTATTATTCCTATGCATATCTTTATATTTTTATTGAATGTGTGTGTATCCCCAAACCAGATAGTGTTACTTTGAATGTTTTTGAGCTACAGTCATGTACTATGTCGATCCTTTTAAACTTACCATTTTACACTATGCCTAGAACATAATAAGTGCTTAATAATTTACTTTTTTGAGCATTAAAAGGTAATGATGATGGAGAATTTTTATATTAAAGTGCTACATTTAGGGGCGCCTGGGTGGCTCAGTTGGTTGAGCGTCCAACTTTGGCTCAGGTCATGATCTCACAATTTGTGAGTTCAAGCCCCGTGTTGGGCTCTGTGCTGACAGCTCGGAGCCTGGAGCCTGCTTCAGATTCTGTGTCTCCCTCTCTCTGCCCCTTCCCTGCTCATGCTGTCTTTCTCTGTCTCTCAAAAATGAATACATGTTAAAAAAAATTATTTTAAAATGCTACATTTATTATCTTCTTCACATCTTTTCCTTTTTACCTTTGGTGTCACAGGTGGAGCAGTAATGTCAACAAGGAAAGAATATTGAGAATATAAAATGATCTTTTTTCTCATCTCATTCATATGCTTTCAGTTACAGTAGTTGGAAGAGGAAAATTGATTAGAGAAGACTAGTTAGGCTAGCAGTGTATGTATGTACTAAGATGGTTTTATTTGGTTTTCTCCCAGGAATTATCATGCACCTTTTATCAATTAAAGTTAGGCAGTTGGGAATTTGACATATATAATCTTTCAGCAACTTAGTGTTCCTACAGAAAAAAAAGTCAGATTCTCCTCCCCACCCCCAACAAGTTTTCATTCCTTTGTTGAAAACGAAAGTGATGTGACCTTCATCTTTGCAAAGGGAACACTTTATAGCCAGAGACTATAAAACCTGTAAATTATAAGGCATTACAGAGAGGCCTACAGTGTTTTTCACATACAGGTTTTCTTTCTTTGAAGCAGAAAAAAGTTCTGTTTTTTTTTCCTTAATATTAGCAAATATTTCTTAGTTTGAAGAGAGAGATTTCCACTTAAGACCTTATTATAGAAATGGCTTTACCTAAATTTAATGGGTTGTCTTCACTGCCTCATTGTATCTTTGTCTTCGTGTCACATTTCCTGTGCTCCTCTTCAGTCCTAGATCCAAACCTAGATCAGTTGAACCATTTTTTTTTCTTTATATGACCAAACCACTCAGTGCTGTTGGAGAAAATCAAACGACTCCAGGGATTTGTATCATTAATGATTCGAGAATTCTAAGGTCTGCTGGCTCTTGTCCTTTCTTAACAGTCATTATCTATCTCTTCCTGTCCTGTTTTGGATAGTGGCTATTTAAAACTTCTTCTTGGGGTGTCTGAATGGCTCAGTCAGTTGAGCATACAGCTCTTGATTTCAGCTCAGGTCATAATCTCAGTGTTCGTGGGATTAAGCCTTGAGTTGATAGCATGTAGCCTGCTTGGGATTCTCTCTCTCCCTCTATCTCTGCCCTGCTCACATGTCCTCTCTCTCTCAAAATAAATAAATAAACTTAAAAAAAAAAAAACTCAACTTTTTCTTACTCCTCAGGCCTGATACCTCATCTTTTCTTCTCTTTATTCTAGCTCAGTGCTTGTTTGATTTCTCAAAGGCAGAATCAGAGAGTCATTTTTTAATTCTTTTCCATCACTTCTTAAAGCAGCTTTAAATTCTAATGAATTTTGGAATTTTTGGAATATCCTTTTGTATCCCTCTCTCTCTGTCTCCACTGCTCTTGCTCTGACTTTTGCATAAACATCTATCCTCATAACTGGTCTCCCTGCCTCCTATACCACTCTAAACAGTGATACCTGTGTTGTTTTTGTAATACAAATATAATGATGTCAATCCCTGGCTCACACAATGCAGTCTGTATTTTGTAATTTCTTCTGATAAAGTCCAGGTGTAACTATTTTCTATTTTTTTCTGAAACCATTATTACTAAGAAATTCCCTTTAGTTATAAAGTATATGATATATGTCACTATGAGCAATACTTTAAGCATATGAAAGTGGCAATGATTTTTCTTTTGGTGGGGAGGCTGTTAAAAGCTTGTTTTTATATTTACAGGCCTTAGCGTAGATTCCAGCTTTCGGTATGGATGGACTCCCCTTATGTATGCTGCTAGTGTTTCTAACGTAGAGCTGGTTCGAGTCCTGTTGGATAGAGGTGCTAATGCAAGCTTTGATAAGGGTAAGATGTTTTAAACATTTAAAATATGTGAATATTTACTGTGTATGTATCTGTGTAGAAGCCTAATTATAGTCTTTTTAGGGGTGGTGATGTACGTTTTCCATGTTCTGTTTTTATATATTCACTTTAAAATAAACCTTTGTCCTTGAAAAAAAATAAGGTGAGATGTTGCGGTAACTTAACTGATTATGTTTACTGTGATTTTCTTGATTCCCAAGCAGCTATTACATGAAGTGAAAAAAATTAAAGCAGTTTGAAAAACAAACCTTCGTATTAGTTTTATTATGTAATCAAAATACAAAATCAAATTAAAAATCATAAATATTTTGGAAAAACTCTTTCCAAAGAGGTAGTAGATTTCATTTGTATTATCTTAATAACTGGTTAAGTCATTACATACCTCTAACTGTGTGGGAGAGTTTGAGTTATTTTTAAAGGAAAAATGCATTGAAAGAAAACATCAGAAAGCTGATAGTTTTGTCAAAAATTACTTGAAAATCAGTCTTTAGGGGTGCCTTGGTGGCACAGGCGGTTAAGCGTTAGACTCTTGATCTCTGCTCAGGTCACGATCTCACAGTTGGTGTGTTCATGCCCCTCATCGGGATTTGTGCTGATGGCATGGAGCCTGCTTGGGATTGTCTCTCTTTCTCTCTGCTCTCCCCTGCTTGTGCTGTCTCTCTCTCTCTGTCTCAAAATAAATAAATAAACTTAAAAAAATGTTTTTATAAAGAAAATCAGTCTTTAGATTTTAAAACTCAACTCTGAATTATATCACTTAAGGTTGTTTGAGAGGTAGCTTATTAAATCTATATATGTTTTATTGTTAAATAATTTCTACTCAGTACTACTTTGAATGCTTTTGAAAAAATGAGCGTATGTGCAAATCCAGATAAATTATTTTATTGAATTATTCCAGTAGGCAATTAAATTCATTTCATAATTCAGATATAAATTTCATTTTAGAACTAATTTTCACATTAATTTTGTACCTGTGTTAGATATTTGTAAAACCATTTCTATGCTGTTTTCTTATCTATGTATTTTGTACAAATTCCTATCTTATCATTAGTTTTAATCTGCTGCTATGATAGGTTTTTCTTTTTATTATGTCATTTAAAAATATCACCCCTTGGGGCGCCTGGGTGGCTCAGTCGGTTGAGCGTCCGACTTCAGCTCAGGTCACGATCTCGCGGTCCGTGAGTTCGAGCCCCGCGTCGGGCTCTGGGCTGATGGCTCGGAGCCTGGAGCCTGCTTCCGATTCTGTGTCTCCCTCTCTCTCTGCCCCTCCCCCATTCATGCTCTGTCTCTCTCTGTCTCAAAAATAAATAAACGTAAAAAAAATTTTTTTTTTAAATATCACCCAATGAGGGGCACCTGGGTGGTTCAGTTGGTTAAGCATCTGACTCTTGGTTTCAGCTCAGGTCATGATCTCCTGGTTCATGAGTTCAAGCCCCACATTGGGCTCTGCTTGGGATTCTCTCTCTCCCTCCTCTCTCTCTCTCTCTCCCTCCTCTCTCTCTCTCTCTCCCTCCCTCCCTCTCTCCCTCTCTCCCTCTCTCCCGCTCCCTCCCTCCCTCCCTCCCTCTTCACCCCTCTCTTGCTCGTGCTTATGCTTGTTCTCTCTCAAAATAAATAAAATTAAAAAAGTACCACTCAATGAAAGCAGTACTTAGGAATGAGATTTATGAAAGTGTATAAAATACTCTGCTCAAAAAAATTAATAGTTTTCTTACCTACAGAGAATAAACTGATGGTTCCCAGAGGAGAGGTGGATGGGTGGGGGGGAGGGATGAGTTAAATAGGTGATGGGAATTAATGAGGACGTTTGTTGTGATGAACATCAGGTGTTTTATGTAAGAGTTGAATCACTAACTTGTACACCCGATACTAATGTTACACTGTATATTAACTGGAATTTAAATAAAAACTTAAACTAAAAAGAAAGAAATAAAAGCTTTCTTTCTCTGCTTCTTGTAATCAGAGGGATACCTTACAGTTATAAAATGTAGTAGTTTATATTTTTCACAGCATGTTTACATAAATTCTTTTATATATTCAACAGTAGTCCCACCAGGTAAGGAGGGAAGATTCCTATCTATAAATTAGGTCTTCTGAGATGTTAAGACATCACTGGAGTGACAGTTTATCAGTGGCAGAATTGAGACTAGAATCTTTATGCCTGATCAATATTAAACCACTGATGTAAACCATAGCTGTCATGGCCTATTTTGAATTCCCCTATTCTTACCTGAAAAGTGTTTTTGTTTTTTAATATACTGTGATCTCTGCTTGTGGCATACAGGCCAAGAGAAGAAGATTTTTAGGAAACAGGTGATTTCAGAGAGATCAAGTAGAAAATGACCAAAAAGAAACCAAAGGATATGGCAGTTAGTTCATTTTCAATAGGATGGTCTGGATAAAAACCAGATTTCACTGAGATGTCAAATGAATGAGAAATAAAGAAGTGAAATCAGATAATACCAATTCCTGTTTTTTAACTGCAAGTTCAGCAAGGCAAATTTTAGTCAGCCAAAAACTATTCACCTCCAGACAGCATCTCTACATAGAGTCCATGTTATTACCCCTTCCCTATTTTCTTGAAGAAAAGGGAATAGGGAATGGAAGTTAAGAAATGAATTGTAGATGTATTTTGGAGATTAAGGCAGTTCATCTCTGATGTCATTTTTTGGTGAAGGAAGACAGTTATCTGCTAAGAGTAAGAGATTTGGAAACAAGTTATAAAATGTTAAGAGTATGGTAAGTGTTTAGAATCTTTTGAATGGTCAAAGAAGTCTGTTAGATATACTTCTTGATGTTGGGGGGGGGTCCTCACTTTTCTTTACAGATAAGCAAACTATTTTGATAACTGCATGTTCTGCACGTGGCTCAGAAGAACAGATCTTGAAGTGCGTAGAACTACTGCTCTCAAGAAATGCTGATCCAAATGTTGCTTGTAGGTAAGAGCCTTAATACGTATTCAAAAATTATGGATATTTTTATTTGATTATTAGCCTGTTAAACATTTGATAGCATGATTTTTTAAAAATCATGAACAATTTGTGTTTACTTGGCCATTTAGTTGAATGAAAATAGGTCATACAGTCATGGTTCCAACTGTATAAGATTATCACAGGAGGGCATATCATGAAGGTAGTCTTTCAGATTTTAATTTTTAGAGGAATGTTCTAAGAATTTGAAGTGAGAAGGAAATGAAGACAATGAACTATATCATTTCCTATGAATCATATACTCCAAGGAACAGTTAAGCTATAATATTTAAACCTTTAGTATTCTCTCTGTATAACAGTTACCTGCTAACCAATTCTACACAAATATTAAAAATTTCAAATAATACATTGAAATGTTTTAATTTTCCTAAGAATTTTCCAATTATGTTATTTCATATAGGTAACATTGCCCAGATGTGTAGAAAACAAGCTGTAACTGTATCTTGGATCTGTTGAAATGTCAGTAATTTAAAAAATAAATCAGAAAGCTTAAAATTTCTGTTACTAACTTCTTTCTTAACCTGGCTTTATCTTCGTGTTAAATCTCTTTCTGTTTTATTTATTCTTCAAAATTAATAGAGTAGGAAGTAGGCTTTCTAACAGAAATATGTCTAGCATGAATAGAATTATTATTCATAATTCATTAATTCAAATAATAGTGCTCTAGTGCCTAATATATAGAGGTAACTTTACTTGATTATAGAAGTTTTTGTTTACCTGATTTAGTTTCTTTGACACCTAGACAGAAGGTGTCTGTTTTGTCTCCCAGTGGACACTTGGTAATATCTGGAAACATTTTTGATTGTCACATCTGGGAGATTCTGCTGGTGTAGAGTGTACCGCTGACATACTGGGTAGAGGCCAAGGATGCTGCCAAACATCCTACAGTACATTGGACAGCCTCTCAAAACAAAGAAGTATCCATCTCAAAGTGTCCTGGTGCCAAGGTTGAGAAACTAGTGTGAGAAAAGTCAGGCTTATAGAGTGGATAATCAGTATTTAATGAATAAAGATTTTTTAAAGATCTGGAAAGAAACTACCTGCAAATTTTTAGCAAATTGATTCACAAGAACTTTTATTCTGTCATATATGGTATAATCCCTAGTTAGATATAAATTTTGAATTTGACTGTACTTTGGAATATGTCCAAGATACCTAGCTAAAGTAAGCCTCATCAGTGGGTTCTATAGTTTTAATTTTTACATTTAGAAGTGGGTTTTGATAAGAATTGCCTTTCTGGGTTCAATGGGAAATTGGGTTTTTTTTGGCTGGTGCTCTTCAACTTTTATTTTATTTTATTTTTTACTGCTTCTGCACTGTATTATAGAGAGTAAAGCCTTTACCCTCCCAATCACTCACTGTCTTGAAACACACTGAAGGAAGGTCAAGCAAGCCATTGTTATAGGTTCTAGACTTTGCTGCTTCCAGAAGAACTAGAAGGTATTTTTTTTTTGATACACAGGATATATTTGGGAAAAAAATATTTCATTTGAATTAAAATAATATAACATTCGCATCTCAAGCTAAAACTACAGGGCAGCCACATAATTTCAAAACTGAAAACTGAAATTTCAAAACTGAATCTGAAAGAATATAAAATTTGGATGGATCTGTACTCAACTAAAATGGAGAATTATACAGCATGGTTGAAGAAAAGAACAATCTGCATTTAATTAACAAATATGAGAAATACCTGAAAAACTTTTCAATTGCTTTAATTTTCATGCTCAAATCATAAAGCAGTGAAATAATTGAATTGTGTTTTCTTGCATAAAATGAGGATCTTAATAGAGCTGAAAAGAATAAGTCATGGGAAATAGTGGTTTTAGGCTGCAGATTTTATAAGGATAGCATTAGTGAACAGATGGGGATAGTGTGGTGACAGCGTACAAGAAAAAAATCTCAGGACACAGGGGGAGCGCAATAAGATTTGGTGGAATTAAAAAAAATTTTTTTTTAATGTTTGTTTATTTTTGACAGAGAGAGAGAGAGAGAGAGAGAGAGACAGAGCATGAGCGGGGGAGGGGCAGAGAGAGAGGGAGACACAGAAGAAGCAGGCTCCAGGCTCCAGGCTCCAAGCTGTCAGCACAGAGCCCAGCGCCAGGCTTGAACGCACAGACTGCAAGATCATGATTTGAGCCGAAGTCAGTCGCTCAACTGACTGAGCCACCCAGGCGCCCCAAGATTTGGTGGAATTTTATAGATAATTCATTAGCAGTGATAAAAATCAAAACCTATTAGAAGATCAGGAATTTTAGTTTCAATCCTTCTCCTTCCTACCCCTAACCATCTTTTCTTTGTTTTGCTTCTTTGAAAAATTTTTATAATGGTAAAATGTGTGGTAAGAACATAAAATTTGCCATTTTAAGCATATAATTTAGTGTATTTTTCTACTATAAACTTTTGCCCCAGGCATCTGAAGTTTGCAGCCTTTTGAGCACTGCTCACTTTTCTAACCTGAGATCCGAGCTGAGCTAAGTAGAGACAAGTAACTTCCATTTACTTCCGATACCTGTGACTATCTACTTTTTTTTTTTTTTTTACCTACTGAATTGTTTTTTGGAAAATCACATTTGGTGTTTGTTGCTGTTTGTTTTGCTGAAACACTTTAATGCAGCTTAGTCATATTTAGCCCTAAACACAGGTGGCCTGCATTCATACTACTCGGAATTCAGCAATTGTGCCATAGCGTGGACTAATATTCCTTTTTCTTCTTTTTATACTGATAATGTAGTTACCAGTGACATTATAAATTATTAAAGTTTAAAAGGTCTATATTAGATTATTGGATATATGATAAAATTTGAAACCTTCAATCTAGCCTTAAATTTGGAGTTGAAATTTTTGTTAGAGTAATAATAGTAATTATAAAGTATATATAATTAACATTTCAGTTTTTAGGAATTGTGTGGGTTTTTTCCTTCAGGTGTTCTGAAACATTTGCTTATATTAAAAAAGGATATGTATTTTTTTACATTAAGGAAGAAATTTTTCTGGCAGAGAAGTTTATTATATTCAGATTGCTCAGACATGAGATAAAGGTTTTGTAAAATCATGTGGCATTTTAATTTTCATAGATGTTTTTATTATCGTTGATAAGACAGTACACATTAACTGATATCCAGGGTTTTGACGTAATCATTGTGGGATTGTTAACTTATTGAATGTTACTGCCTGTGTTAATAGACAGAAAATACTCTGGGAAAAATTTTGCTTTCTTTCTCAGAATATAAATTTAGTTGTAAATGTCACTGGAGCAGTTTGGTAGATTGAGGTCTAATTCTGGATTACAAGATTAACTTGTTTTTTAGTCATAAGTAAATATGTAACATATCTTTGCTCTGAAAACATAGACGGAGGGCACAATAATAGTCTCAGAAAGAATTTTTTAAAAGAGCTTATTTAGAAAGCAGTACTTGAAATTGTTATTTTGTGATTTTTTCCTTCATGTAGATTTTTATAAACCACCTATGCATATCCTTTGTGAATCTTTTTATTTACCTGTGTTTTCTTTATCACACATAGCAGCTTTGTTAGCAGTTTTATATGTATGCAAACAGTGACAAATACCTTAGTGTTGCCTTGCATTTAGGGCATGGCATTAATATTGCTGTTCATATACCTGCAAGTCTAGTTAGTCCTTTTGGAAGCACAGAATGGAGAGGATAGAGGTGAGAAAAGCTAGTTGATAAAAGCCCTTGACACTAACCTCTGAAAACACATGCATAGAAACCAAAACCTTAAAACAAACAAATACCTTCCAAATTCTTACTTGACTTTGTTTTATTGGTGTCTAGCGCCAGTGGTAAGTGGTGTGGTGGCTGCTAAAGCTTCCACTTGGAAGAGACCCATAGCATTTCTTCTATTTTATTGTGATCACATGGTCATATCTAGCTTCAAGGGAGTGAGGAAGTATAATCTTACTGTGCCACAGGGGAATCAGCAATATTGGGTGGACCGTTCTGATGATTTACCATGTCACCTTAAGTGTATTTTCTTCAGGGCATAACAATTGTATTTCCTTTTTACTGTATGTTCAAAGTAATAATTAATTTTGAGTTTTGAACATAAATTTGTGATGAGGAAAATTGGTATTTATCTCAAACTTTTTCATTCACTTTTATATGTAATCTGTCCCTAATTTGTTCTTTATAATGTCTCTTAAAATTGGGGCCCCTGAGTGGCTCAGTCAGTTAAGTGTTGGGCTCAGGTCCTGATCTCATGGTTAGTGAGATATTGCCCTGCATGGGGCTCTGTGCTGACAGTGTGGAGCTTGCTTGGGATTCTTGCTCTCCCTTGCTCTCTGTCCTTACGCATGAGCACGTGCACACAGTCTCAAAATAAATTAAATAAATAAATAAACAAACATACATTACAAAAATGTTATAATGTCTCTTAAATTCTTTGCAACTTTGATATTTATAATTCTACCTTAAGGGGTACTTTAATAGCCTCCTAAATGACATTTTTGACGGTGCTATGTCTGTACTTGGGTCAGTCTCGTCTCCTGTTACCTATAGAACACACTTCCTTTTGTCTGTTAAGTAAAAGCCAAAATTCTCTGCAATATGATCCCACCTTAATTATTTCTCACTACTCTCTAGTATCTAACTTCTTTTTCATTTTATTTCAACATTATTCCTCAGATACACAGTCATTCCTACCTTTATGTTTTTCCTTTTGTTATTCTTCAGTTTGGAGTATCTTCTTCTTCCCTCACTGTGCATTCAAACTGTGTCTTCAGGTGCCAGATTAATAGTATATGATGCTTTCCTGTGTTATTAAGCCCACAAGAGTACTTTTTTTCATAAGCTATGATTTTGGATGGGTGGTTATCTTATTGAGGACACTCTTCTACATCTCATTGTTCTTTCATTGTTTTCCTGTAGGAAAGTCTGGATTTCCCTATGAGCCACTTGACTACCCTAGTACCATACATAGTTTTTTATTCCTTCACAGTTCTTTCATGTGATATTTATCAAGTTCTTATTGATTTTAATAGATTTGTCATGGAATGATCATTTGTCTCTTTTATTTCCAAAACGTAACTGTGTTTGTGAAGTAATTCACAGTATATGTGAAGTAATACATTAATCCATTTATACCACAGAAAACATGAAACATGACTTAGATGCTGAATGTCTGGGTCCAAATACTATGTCAACAACTTGTCTAAGCTAATATAACCATTAAGTCTTTTTGAAACAGTTAAGTCTCAGTTTCTTCTGTGATTGGTCAATGTGATACCTAACTAGCTAGCAAGGCAGCTGTGAGAATTGAAATAGGATGATGAATATGCAAATACTTAACACGCTGCCATTTCATAGTAGGTGCTTACCAAATGTCACATTTACTTAAATTGGTAGTATTTCCTGTGCTTTTATAAGAGCCACAATTTCTGAAATGCACATTTCTTATTGATTTATAAAATTAAACTGATGAGTTTATTTTACTGTTTTCCTTAAACATTTTTACCATTTTAACAAAACGTGCATAAGTGAGCAAGTATATTCTTATCTTTTGTTTTGACTGAAATTTAAAGATGATAATTTAAGTATTTCAATATAATGAATATCTGGATTATTAGTATGGTGGGTTAGGGGTAAATGAGAGTAGCTTAGCAAGAAAGAAAAGATACAGGATGTTGGCTAAATGGGAAAGTCAGGTACGCTATGACTTCAACAGTTAGTCTTTTAACTCTCTTCTAACTGCTGAAAGAATGATTTTTTTTTTTAAAGTGAAGCTGTAGTTTACCTAACACTCCTCAAAAAGATGACCCAAGTAGTGAATATAATATTTTCAAATGCTTTGTAATCAGAAATTATAATCTGTGGGGGTGTCTTGGTGGCTCAGTCGGTGAAGCATCCAACTCTTGATTTCGGCTCAGGTAACGATCTCATGGTTCCTGAGTTCAAACCCTGCGTTGGGCTCTGCAGTGGCAGTGTGAAGCCTGCTTAGGATTCTTTGTCTCTCTCTCCCTTTCTCTCTGGGTCTCCCTGTTTGAGTGCTCTTTCTCTCTCAAATAAACATTTTTTTAAAAGAGAAATTATAATCTATCCTCTTCAGATGTCTCTGTTTGAACTTTGGTATTCATTAGGTTTAGGTCACCATATACATTTTCACACACAAAATCATTAATTTGAAATAAAAACCAACCATAGTTCATGTATTCTGACACATTTTTTCACGTATCAGTTAACATCTCTGAAATTGGTTGTGTCTCCTGAAATTGATGGCGTCATACATCATATGAAATATGGTCAGTTTGTTACTTACCTATTTAGTAGTTTTGTCTCTGGTTATATTTTTTGAACTCAGGGTTGTCCAATGGTACTGGAAGTCCTGGAAGAAGTGAGCAGTGTAAAAATAACATTTTAAGGTTTCTATTATGATTGAAGTTTATTTTCTTAAATATACTCTATTTCAGCGTTTTCCCACAAGAATAGGTTACTTTCTACATATTAATAGTTTAATAGTTTCTACATATTAATAGTTTAATAGAAGGATGGGTTGCTGACACATTGAAGCATTAGATAAAAAGAAATGATTTATCTCTCCATCATGCACTTTGTACACACATATACATGGTATTTTCATTATTTAGAAGCATACTGCTACAATTATATTTCTTTTTGAAAATTTTCCCCACATTCAAGTGTTACAACAGCCTCATGAATACCTACACATAGAAATGAATCCATTCTTGTTGGGAAAGTTTAATATCTCCTGTTATATGTCTCTGTACAACTGTGCACATTATAATTAGGATCTTCACTTAGTCAAGAATTTATTGGGTCTTAATCTTACCAAGATACTGATTTTTTTTAAATTTTTTTTTAACATTTATTTATTTTTGAGACAGAGAGAGACAGAGCATGAACAGAGGAGGGGCAGAGAGAGAGGGAGACACAGAATCTGAAACAGGCTTCAGGCTCTGAGCTGTCAGCACAGAGCCCGACGCAGGGCTCGAACTCATGGACCGTGAGATCATGACCTTAACTGAAGTCGGACGCTTAACCGACCAAGCCACCCAGGCGCCCCCCAAGATACTAATTTTTAATATCCATTGGTACTTATTAAAGCCTATATAAGACTTATTAAGAATAAAGAAAAAACATACCAAACTTCTGCATATCAAAGATATACCTCTTTTAGTCTTTGAAAAGCCATGTTTTGCCTAATGATTCTAATACTGCTTTAAATATGTTCAGAATAATACAGTGTAATTAAAGACCCTGTGCATCTTCCCCAGGGTCATATTCACTTCACTTCTTTCTTCCTTGGAGACAGCAAGTCTTATAATTTGCATGTATTTTTCCTGTTACAGTTGGGTTTTATATTAATATATAAGTATTTATATAAATATATATAGAAATAATATATTTATTTATAATTCTTTTTACAGTAAAACCTTGGTTTACAAGCATAATTCATTCCAGAAACATGATTGTAACCCAAAGCGCTTGTATACATCAAAGGAAATTTCCCCATAAGAAATAATAGAAACTCAGATGATTCGTTCCACAACCCAAAAATACTCATATAAAAATGATGATGGGGCACTTCGGTGGCTCAGTTGGTTAAGCATCCAACTTCAGCTCAGGTCATGATCTCATGGGTTTGTGAGTTTGAGCTCCGCATCGGGCTCTGTGACAGCTCAGACAGAGCCTGGAGCCTGCTTTGGATTCTGTGTCTCCCTCTCTGTCTGCCCTTCCCCTGCGCACGCTGTCATTCTCTCTCTCTCTCTCTCTCTCAAAAATAAACATTAAAAAAGTTTTTTTTTAATGATTACAGTACTGTAATACAAAATTAAAGAAAAATAAATTAATCTGCACTTATCTTTGAAAACTTTTGTGGTTGATGTGAGGAAGCCAAGAGAGAGGAGGGTTATTGTATAGGACAACTTTCACTGTCATTAACAAAATCACTGCTGTCTATTGGCTCATTGGAATCTTTTTCTGCATGGAGGCCATTGTATATGTTTGCACAGATGTTGGCTACGGTGCAATATTAATAAACTCTTATTGTATACTGTATTTAATGTAACTGGCAAAAAAGGAAGCAGAGGAAAGGGCCTCTATCTGCAGGCAGCCTGACCTAGAATGAAGCAAAGCATTCCTAAGCTTACTCTTATATGGAAAAGCAAAGAACTGTCCAAAGAACCATAGGTTCTTTGAAGTGACAAAAAATACACTAGTGCCTGTTGTGGACACCTTGCAATGTTCTGAAAAATCACTGATTTCTGCCAGATACCGCAGCCTGAAACAGAGCATCTGAGCATGGGAGACAATCATCCACAATCCCACAGCGAGAGGGAGAGAGAGAACCCTTGGCTCATTTGTGATCATGGGATGTTTGGCCTTACGTACTGCTCATACTACAAGATATCACACTCATTTATCAAGTTAAAATTTATTAGAAATGTTTGCTCATCTTGCATAACACTCATGAAACAAGTTACTCGTAATCCAAGGTTTTACTGTATTTATATAATTATCCACATGTACTTACATATAATCATCCATATATCTGTAAAAAATGTATTTTATCGTACATTTTCATTGAGATAGAATTTATAATGTGAAACGCAGAGAACTTATGTGTACAGTTTAGAGAATGACAAATAAATATACCCATGTAGCTCACACCCCTTTCAAAATATACACCATTTTCCCATTACCCTAGGAAGTTCCCTTAGGTTCCTTCCAAGAGGATTCTCTGAACCATAGAGGCCACCACTGTTACTTTTTTCTACTCTGGTTAATGTTTCCTTTAGTGCATCATACATTATATATTCTTAATATCTGAATTCTTCACTCAACATAATAATTTTGAGATACATCCGTGTATTACGTATCAGTAGTTTGCTTCTTTGTATTGCTGATAAATAGTACAGTGTTTGAATATATCACAGTTTTTTTCATCTCTTAGTTTTCTTTTTGTTATTTATTTCTGTCTTTATTACACTGTGGTCAGAGAACATAGCTCTCTATGATTTCAAATCTTTACAACTTGTTGAGATTTTCTTTATGGCCCAGAATGTGGCCAGTTTTTGCAGATGTTCCATGTTCACTGCCACTAATAATTTGGTAATAGTTGGGAATAATAGTCCATGTGTATTAATTAGACATTTATTTGTTGTGATCAGATCTTCTCAATGACTGCTGATTTTTTTTTTTTTTTTTTGCTTGTTTGTTCTGTCATTTACTGTGATTTCCATACTGGCCAATTTTTCCTTATGTTTTAAGGCGACTATATTCCTGATGCATTGACCTTTTATTCTTATGAAGTGTGTTCCTCTCTCGGTTTAGTAGTGGTTCTTTATTATAGTACACTTTGTCTACTGTTAGTATGGCTATATCACCTTTCTTTTATGTTTGTATAGTATATATTTTTCCATCCTTTTGCTTTCAGCTTTTCTATGTGGTTTTGTTTAAAGTAAGCAGCTGGAACGCCGGGGTGGCCTAGTTGGTTGAACATCCAACTCTTGATTTCAGCACAGGTCATGATCTCACAGTTTGTGAAATCAAGCCCCTTATCAAGCCCTTGGGAGCCTGCTTGGGATTCTCTCTCTCCCTATCTGACCCTCCCCAGCTTGTATACTCTCTCGCTCTCTCTCAAAATAAACAAACATTTAAAAAATAAAGTAAGCAACATATACAGGTTTTTCAAATCCAGACTGATTAACAATAGTTTTCCTTGTAATTGGAATATTTAGTTCATTGGCATTTAGGGTACATACTGCTATGCCTGTTTAATTTAGTGTTGTTATTTTCCAAGACTGTTTTTGGATTAATCGTTTTATTATTCAGTTTCCTATCTTGCTAGTTGCTCATTCTTCTATTATTCTTTGAGTAGCTACTCTAGAGATTGTAGCATGTACTTTTTACTTCTAAGAGTCCATTATTTACCAGTACTTTGACAATTCCTGGACAATGTCAGGAATATTTTAACTTTAACTTTAGAATATTTGAACTTGGTTTGTCCATACCACTCCTACCTTTCTGGTGATGTTGTCATATATTTTAAATCTCTATGTATTTTAAACCTCACAGCACATAATTACCATTTTATTATTGTTACCAATTATGTTGTTGTTATATAGACTCTTAGTTAGATTGACTCATACATTCATTCTTGTATTCTTAATTCCATCTCACATTTTCATGTTTCAATCAAGGATCATTTTTCTTCTAAAAACCTTTCTTTTGTGTATTTGCTGGAGATAAAGTCTGTTTTTGTTTGAAAACTTTTTTACTTCACTTCAATTTTGAAAGTTAATTGAGCATAGACTTCTAGATTAGAAGTTAATTTCCTTCTAGTAACTTAAAGCTATCATTTTGCTATTTCCTGGCCTCCTTTGTTTCTATTGAAAAGCTAGCTGTTAGTCTTATTGTGGAAGGTATTATGTTTGAGGGTATTTTATTCTCTGATGGTTTTTATGATTTTCCATTTGTTTCTTGTTTTAGGCAACTTTGCTCTAATATTTCTAAGTATAGTTTTCTTTGAATTTGTTCAGCTTAGGGTTTATAGAACGTCTTGAATCTGTTGTTTAATTTGTTTTGTGAGTCTGGGAAAATTTTCAGCCAATATGTCATCAGATATTGCTTTTGCCTCATTCTCCTTCTCTCTTCAAATGGAATTTAGACCATTACACCCATATCACATATGCCTCTTAACAATCTTTCTTTATTTCCATCCTTTTTCCTCTCCATATTTCACCCTGGGTATTTTCTCCTGGTCTCCTTCTTACCTCCAGGTTACTAATCTGCTGCTGCTGCAGTTAATCTGCTATTAAACTCATTTATTAACTTCTTAATTTCAGTACATCTTATTTTTAAGTTCTATAATTTCTGCTTACCTTTTATCTTCCCTAAAATTCAGGTCTCTAGTTAAATTCTTTCTTTGTCTTCTATTTTCTGGGGCACATTAATCACACTTATTTTGAAGTATGTTTCTTATAACATCTAGAGGTCTTTTTAATTGTCTCTTCCTCTTTTAGTCACGTGGTTTGTCTCCTTAGAATGCCTAGTAATTTTTGATTGAATGCTGGATATTATGTATAAACTTTTGTATAGGCCTGTTTACTTCCAGAAAATAATTAATTTTCTTCTGACTGGGAGTTAGAACCTTGATCCAGTCAGGGATTATGATAGTTCAAGGTTGGGTTTCAGGATTAATCTATTTCCCCTACAACCCTTCAGTGATCTCAACTCCAAGTGGGGATTTTACCTGAGTTACTCACCCTTTAAGAAGACAAACTTTATTATTCTTCTCAGTTTTATGGGAATGCTAAAAGCCCTTCTTACCTCTTCAGCCTCTTAGCAGCTGTTTGAGGGTCTTCCTCCCTCCTCCCCACACATAATTCATGTTTCTTAGGAATTTTCATATGCCTTGAAGGTAAAAGCCCAGCAGAATATCACTTCTCTTCAAGGTCCCTTTTATTTTCTGCTATTCCTTTTTTTCCAGACAATTCTTGAAGCTCTTGGTTGGTAGCCCTGAACTCCATTTTTTGTGTCTCTAGCCCCATAAGAAGGCTTGTAAGCCCTGATTTTTGCTTATGCTACTCAGGGATTGGCAAATGTCTCGAGAAAAAGTGACAAAGAATTTAAGACTCAATTCAACAAATGCTTCTTTTCTCCCCAAGATATTGGCTTCTCATATTCTGGCTGCCTTGGTTTTCTACAAGGCCTTCAAACATAGTTTGTATTTTGTCAGCTTTTATAGCTTTTGTTAGTAGGAGGTTAATATAATAAAATTACTCTGATAGCTGAAAATGGATGTCCAATTCATAGCATTTTATTGTCCACATCTCCTTTTTCATAGTTTCATTAAACTCCCAGCTAAAAGCTGATTATTTTAAGCAGAGTTTAAAAAGTAGATAATACTGAACTGTACAGTAAAAATGTGACATGAAGACAAACCATCCATTTTACCCTTGGTACAGAGAAGTAATAAATACATCATTATGAAGGTACATTTTTTTCCCCGTCACATTGAGAGTTTTGTTTCTGCTTTTCCTTGTATGCCCTCTAGTGGAAGTTTTATTGAAATGAAATAATTTAAAAGTGAATAAAAAGCTCTGCATCATCCAGGAAAAAAAACTGTAATTATGGTAACAATGTGTAAACTTACTTTTTTAAATTAAAAAAAAATTTTTATTCATTTTTGAGAGACAGAGAGACAGAGCATGAGCAGGGGAGGGGCAGAGAGAGAGGGAGACACAGACTCCAAAGCAGGCTCTAGGCTGTGAGCTGCCAGCACAGAGTCCAACACGGGGCTCAAACTCACGGACTGTGAGATCATGACCTGAGCCGAAGTCGGATGCCCAACCGACTGAGCCACCCAGGCACCTCATAAACTTATTTTTTTTAACCGTCTCTTGGCCATTAACAATTTGAGGAACTTTGATAGATGAAGGAGAAAAAAACAATATCACTAGTATATTCAGCTGGGTTTAGTTAAACAATATATGCTAAGCCCTAGGAGATACAAGGTAACATCCATTCTCTGCCTCAAGAATTTGACAAAATAATATAAGAGATTATAGGACTTTGAACATTTATAATAGAGTAAGACTAGAGGTAGTAGAGGATGTCCCTAGGAGTAGAAATTGGGAGAAAATTTAACTGAGATGAAGATGTCAAGTGGAAAATTCCTATAGCTTTTTCTTGAGATTTGAAGAATGAATAGGATTTAGTCAAAGGAAGATGATAGAAAAGAATATTCAATGTAGAGGGTGGCACCTCTAGAAATGGATGAGAGCACCTTTTATTCAGGCAATTGTAAGTTATATAACCAGATCATACGGTATTAGAGTAGAAATGGAGTCAGAATTTGGCAGTGGCTAGATAATAATCTTTGAACCATGCTAGAAACTATGAATTTCATCGTGAGAGCTATTAAACAATTTTAAGAAAAAGGAATGTATTAGTATTTTATAAAGGTTATTCTGTTAGTAGGTTGAGGATCAGTTGGAACCAAAAGGTCCAGTTAAACGACTGTTGCTCTTGCCAGAGACTGTATATTCAGAATTGAAAACAGAAGTAATTTTGCCTGAATTTGAAGAACATTTGGGTTTCAGGGTTAATCTGTTTCCCTTCAGTGATCTCAACTCAAAGTTGGGATTTTACCTGAGCCACTCACCCTTTAAGGGCCATGAATGATAAATTTCCACTGTACCTCAAGATAGTTATCAAAATGTATTTTTATTTAAAATTCTGATCACAAAAGGTTCTGGTTAAAAAATTTTTTAAAATATGTAACTTAGAAAATGAAAAGTCTTCTTTTTTCCTACTACATAGCAGGTTATTTTATATTCTTACAGAATTTCTTCCATTTGTTAGCATTTTTTTTTTTTTTTGGTTTTCTTTTATCTTTAAATAGGATTATATACTATATAGTGTATTTCAATTGCTTTTTTTCACCAGTGTTTCACAGACACTGTACTGCCAGTATGTATACCTACAGTTCTCTCTTTATAATGGCTGTATAATCTTCTACTATATGGATGTGTTATCATTGCTTAGCCTAATATTTTACTGAAAAACATTTGGATTGTTTTCAGTTTTTTAGTATTACAAAAAATGCTATGGTCAACATCTCTAGAAATATGAGTAAGTTTTCTATGGAACATATTCCTAAAGTACAGTTGCCGACTCAAAGATAATGTATATTTAGAATTATGATAGGTGTTGCCAAATTATCTTCTGAAAAATTTGGATTACTTTATACTACCTTCAACAGTTTTTGAGAGGACCTACACAGAAGTATCACTGGATATTTTTGATATTCTAAATTGTCCAATCTGATTCGTATGTAATGGTACTTAATTTTAGTTTGCATGCTTTTCAATAATACTTAATTGATTAGTCTTCCACATTTTTGTTAGTTGTTTATGTTTCTTTGTTAGTTAATTTCCTGTGACCTTTGCCATTTTTCTCTTTGATGGTCCACATGTTCCTTACCGATTTATAGGACCTTTTGGAAAATTGGATCTTTTAGCTTTTTATTGTTACATGTGTTGAAAATGCTACTTCTGGTATGTTTTTATTTGTGCTTTTTTTTGTTGTTTTTAGTTTTTATGTTGTGATTTCTGTCTTTTGAGGGAAATTGTCAGAAAGCTAACTTCCAAAAATGGTCCTAAGCTCAGAGAGTGGAACAAGTTACTACTTTTTAATTACCAAGGAATAGATTACACCAATACAATTTAAATATTTTCAGAGTATTAAAAAAAAAGGGAAGCTTTTCAGTTGTTTTTTATAAAGCAAACACTAATTCTGAAATCCAGTAAAAAAAAATCCACTCCAACAAACTTTATAAATCAATCTCAGTTACAAATATAAATACAAAAATCCCAGATCCTTAATGAAGTGTCAGCAAAATGAATGTTATTAGCAAGTACAGTGATCATATGAGATTCATGTCAACAAAAAATGGCTCAATATTAGGGAAATATATTTTATAATGGGTCAAGAGATTTTTAAAGGGGGATATCCCATCATGATAGATGCCAAGAAGGGTATTTTTATTTTTATTTATTTTTACTTTTATTTATTTATTTATCTTTAATGTTTGTTTATTTTTGAGAGAGAGAGACAGAGCATGAGCAGGGGAGGGGCAGAGAGAGAGAGGGAGACACAGAATCTGAAGCAGGCTCCAGCCTCCAGTTGTCAGCACAGAACCCGACGTGGGGCTCGAACCCACAAACCATGAGATCATGACCTGAGTGAAAGTTGGATGCTATACCGATTGAGCCACCCAGACGCCCCTAAGAAGGGTATTTTTAGAAAAGTTAAAATCAAATCCAATTTTCATGACCTTAATAAAATTTGATTAGATGAATAGTTCCTTAATTTCATAAACATATAACTAAATCCAAACCAAGTTATGTGCTTAACAGAGAAACTCTAGCAGCATTTGCATTAATGCCAAGAAGATCCTGGTCAGGATGCTTATTATAAGTTGTCTTTAACACTGTTTTAGGAATTGTATGGCAATTCAGTTATGCAAAAGAAGAAAAGTGGTACAAATAATAAACATAGGTAATAATGACAGAGCATTTATTTCATGCTTAGTACTCTTCTGGTTGTGAAACATTATTATCTCATTACCCACAAGTTATGGATAATATCACAAATAGGTGCCACAGATGTAGAAACTATCACGCCCATATAAAGTTGTAGAAACTGAGGCAGTAAGAGTCTAAGAAACTATCTTCAGCCAATAAATGCTGAACACTAGATTTGAATTTAGGAAGACTGACTGACTTTATACTTAACAAGTATAATACTTCTGCTCTAAACCAAGGGTTTGCAAACCTCTAAAGTTTGACTGCAGCAAGGCTGTGCTCATTCATTTATGTATTGTCTGTGTCTGTTTTTGTGCTATAACAGTAGACTTGAGTGGTTGTGACACAGCCTTGCATGCCCCATAAAACCTAAAATATTTACTCTCTTGCCCTTTACAGAAAAATTTTGCCAAATCCTGTTTTAAACCATTTAACTATGACTGATTATCAAACTATTAGGCTTTTTTATTAGGAAACAGGGGATAAAATGATAGTATTTTAGATTACATGAGTATATGCTTGGTAAACCCCAAGATAATCAACCCAGAAACTGTTCAAAATAATAACCATAAAATGAAGTCGTTTTTTAAAATACTAATAGCAAAATTCATTTGGCTTCCAACTTATAAATAATAACCAGCTTGAAAATACAGTGAGATAATAGATCCCAATTTCAAGAGCAAAAAACATTAAATATCTAAAAGTGAGCGTACAAGACATGTGAAAGACCCAAATGAAGAAAAGTTTAAAACTACACTGAAATAAAAGGAGATTGAATAAATAGATGTGTCCTTTTCTTGGGTGGGATGACTCAGCATTAAAAAAGAAATTTGGTGGTTTTGTTTTTTGTTTTTTGGTTTTTTTTTTATCTAAATCAGTTTGTAAAATTAAACATCTCATTCAGAGATCCAAGGGGATTATTTTAACTTAATGAAATGATTTTACTAATTCTGAGAGAAAGACATGACAGGAAAGAAAAGACCAGGAATTTTCTGAAAAATAGGTTTGTGACTTCAAGATGTTAAACTGAACATATGCTAAAAGTCCTGCTCCTCCACAACAAATTTTAGATATCCATAAAGTTTTAGTAAAGTCTTTTGAAACAGGAAAGGTAGTTATCTGTGGAATGGAAAAGGAGTAACTTCCTAAAGAAAGAAACAGATAGGAACCCTCTCTGGCAATCCCTAAGAATGACAGTACTGATAGGCAAGGCCAGGATTGCTGGCTTGAATTTTCCATGCTTAAGAGGCTTTTACACGCCAGAAGATGGGTACACAATCATAGATCAAAAACTGGAGAATGTAAGCATCATAAAACAGGGACAACAAATTCCACAAAAGTGCAACTTAGACTGGAGAAAGTAGGAAACAAAAAACCCAGAAGAATTTTAAGAGGACTTTATTTTTCTGAGCAATAAAAGAAGGATTTGCCTCCACTAAATGACAGACCTATTGTTGAATATTAAAATTAAGTATCTGAATAACAGCACATGGGATTCTGCTGAACTGCTGATTAACGTACTGGAAGATAGATGTGAGGAAATCTCCTAGAATATGACATGAAGAGTTACAAAGGAAAAGATATGACACATGGAGATCTTCACCAGAAATTCTGATATCTATCTAACAAGAGTTCCAGAAGGAGAAAATGAAAGAGACTATATTTGAAGTACTAAAAGCCCAGGGGTGCCTGAGTGGCTCAGTCAGTTAAGCGTCCAACTCTAGATTTTGGCTCAGGTCTTGATCTCACAGTTTGTGGGTTTGAGCCCTGTGTTGGGCTCTGCACTGACAGTGGGGAGCCTACTTGGGATTCTCTGTTTCCCCCATTCTGCCTGTCCTTCACTCACGCTCTCTTTCTCAAAAAAAATACAAAAGAAAAAGAAAAAAATAATAGCCAAGAATGTTCTCAAAGTGAAAACCCATATTCTTAGGTTTGAAAGATCTTTGAAAACAAGATTTATACACATACACAGATAAAGATATATTTTTTTAATTAAAAATTAAAATATATGGGCACATCATAACTTCAGAATATCAAGAATAAAGGCAAAAATCCTAAAAGTTACCTGTAGAAAAGACAATTTATCAAAACAATTTCTATCAACAAATGACTATCTGATAATAGAGTTCTTAATAACAACTATATATGGAAGAAGATAAATGGTCTGAGGAATAAACTTTGAACCTGTGAGTCTGTATTTAGCTATTCTATCATTCAAAAGTGAAGGTAAAATAAAGACATTTTCATGTATATGAAAACAAAGTTGTTTCGGCACAGGCACAATTGACATTTTGAGTGAGATTGTACTGTGTATTGCATAATATTTAGCATCCCTGGCCCTCACCCATTAAATGCCAATAGCCTCCTCCAGTCATTTTGATAAACTAAAAGGCTTCCACATATTTCATAGGAAAGTGTTCCTGGCCAACAATGACCATTCTTCTGACTCTTAAAAATAACATCTAAAAAGTGCTGCAAAAAGAAAAATAAACCCAGAAGAAATAATAGGATGTAAAAAATAATGTTGAATGAGAAATGAATAAACATATTGGTAAATCTAAATAACTATTGGCTGTTTAAAAGAAAAGAGCTTTTAATGATAAAATGACAAGTTACACTAAATTTCCATGCTGACAGTTTTGGAATTTGGGTGGCTGAGGAGAGAATGAAGTAAAATAAAAGTAAACTTGCCTTTAGATGAGACCACAGTTATTGATTAACTCTTCGTTAAATGGTAAGAGTAAGATTGTTGGGAAGAAGCAGAAGGAACTAAAAGTAAATACTAAAAGAAAAGGGTGTTGTAAGCTTTCAGATGAAGGGGACAGGGATGGGGGTAGATAGAACAAATAGAATTTGATCTAACAAGACTGAAAAGGAGTCATGGAAGCATGTATTTATCATGGAAACATAGTAAATAAAAAGCACAATGTCAGAAATAAGTCTAACCATATTAATAGAAAAGTCATCTAATTGGTAAAACTCAGTGACTAAAATATAGTAACTCTCATATTGGCTGAAACCAAAATCCAGTGAGAGTGACAAATAAAAGAATATATAACAGTTAAAAATAAAGTGATCAAAAAATATGTTATTCATTTAGCAAATATTTATACCTGGTAGATACCGAAACAAAAAAGACCTCTGGGGTAAAAAGCAAAAATTTAACAAGATAGTTTCAATATGTGTGGCTTTAAAATATATAAAATGAAGCTAGTAGAATTTTTAGAAAGGATAGATCTATAATCATATTTGAAGATTTTAATAATGATTAGATAAAAATAAAGATATAGGAAAAAAGTAAAGATGGGAAATGTGACACACTTAGCAAGTGTATCTAATTGATATTTATCAAGAGTTCTGACTCTTAACATAATTTACACACAGGGATTCTTTTTTTTTTTAAATTTTTTTTTAACGTTTATTTATTTATTTATTTATTTATTTTGAGACAGGGAGAGAGACAGAGCATGAACGGAGGAGGGTCAGAGAGAGGGAGACACAGAATCTGAAACAGGCTCCGGGCTCTGAGCTGTCAGCACAGAGCCCGACGCGGGGCTTGAACTCACTGACCACGAGATCATGACCTGAGCCGAAGTCGGCCGCTTAACCGACTGAGCCACCCAGGCGCCCACAGGGATTCTTTTCAAATACATGTGGATTATTTTTAAGATATGGTGATGTTCTGGGCCACAAAGGAAGCCTTAATAAATTCCTTTTAAGAAAGTGATCTCTTTCACTTTCACTAACAACAGTGTAATGAATTTAGAATTTAACAACCAAAAGCCTCTCCAATGCATAAAACTGGGTACTTAAAATTAAACATAATAATTTGTAGATCAAAGAAGAAATCAAAATAGAAGTGATAAAACTTAGGTCTGAACAATTGAAGCCTTGCAATAGCAATTTTTTGAATGAAACTTGTGTGATTGAGAAAAAGCAATACTTAGAGATAAGTTAGAGTCTTAAATTTATTGGCAAGTCAAAATATTGCATGAATAGCATGATTTATTTATGTTTAAAATTGCCATTTCTCTGCATATATTTATACATGTAAAATTTATTATTTTCCTTTGCTAAGATCTAGAAAGATAGCCAATTCATAACAGTGATTATCTGTAGTGTTCTCAGGGAAAAATGCATATATGTATGAATTAAGTAATTTTTAAAAATTAATACATCTTGTTAAAGAGTAATGATATAGAGGGGCGCCTGGGTGGGTCAGTTGGTTAAGCATCTGACTTTGGCTCAGGTCATGATCTCACAGTTCATGGGTTTGAGCCCTGCATCGGGCTCTGTGCTTACAGCTCAGAGCCTGGAGCCTACTTCAGATTCTGTGTCTCCCTCTCTCTCTGCCCCTCCCCCGCTCATGCTCTGTCTCTCTCTCCTTCAAAAATAAGTAAAAACATTTTTTTTAAAAAAAAGTCATCATATAGAATTAGCCTTATATTAAAAATAAATCACAATAATTAAAGCAGTGTGGTATTAGTGGAAAGCTGGCTATCACTAATCCCTAGAAGGAAAACAAAAGAAATCTAAAGCAATTCAAGAGTATACAAAATTATTATATATGATTAATCTGGCATTTCAAACTAAAGAAAGAAAATGGATCCTCATTTTGGTGCTGGGGATTTGCATAGCTATTTGAAGGAAAAAAAATGCTGGATTTGAACCTCGCACCAAAATTATTTCATATGCCTCGAAATATTTAAGTATTAAAAAACATAAAAAATTACTAGTCAAAATATTGCATCTGGGTGGTTCAGTAGGTTAAACGTCTGACTTCGGCTCAGTTCATGACCCCACAGTTTGTGAGTTGGAGCCCCACATTAAGCTGACTACTGTCAGCACAGAGCCACTTTTGATCATCTGTCCCTGTCTCTGCTCCTCCCCACCTTCCCAAAAATAAATTAACATTAAAAAAATACTAGATGAAAATGAGTATAAATATATATTGGATTGGCAAATATATATTGGAAAGGCAAAGGCCTTTATAAACATGGCACAAGGATATCTGGGAATTTGCAACCAGAACATCATTCTCTTCCTTTTTGTTCTCAACTCTAAGCTACTTGCCTTTCCTGAGCCTTAGACTGCTGAGAGTTTAAGACATCTGGGTGCTTAGGAGGTGTCAGGCTCTTACTCTTATCCCTGCAAAATGGTGGGAAGTCATCAGGGGTAAGTCCAGATGGAGAGCAGCTAATCCTATAAAAGCTTGACATTAGGAGATTTATGGACCTGGGATGAAGCCGATCCTGCATGAATATCTTAGGTTTCCAGACTCCTAAAGACTTGAAGCTAAACAAGTTGTCTCTGTCAGTCAGGTTGGGAGAATTTGGGAAGATAGGAAAGCAGAGAGAATACTCTAATACTCCTAGGGGGAGCCAATAGCCTGCTCTTAAACTATGAACCCACTGCACAAGAAATTTCTTTGATTTTCAAAATCTGTAAGGATTTCTGCCATTAAGAATATTCCAGATTGGGGGCACCTGGGTGGCTCAGTCGGTTAAGCGTCCGACTTCAGCTCAGGTCATGATCTCACAGTCTGTGAATTCGAGCCCCGTGTCGGGCTCTGTGCTGACAGCTCAGAGCCTGGAGCCTGTTTCGGATTCTGTCTTCTTCTCTCTCTGTCCCGCTCTTTGCACTCTTTCTCTCTCTCTCTCTCCCTCTCTCTCTCTCTCTCTCTCAAAAATAAATAATAAACATTAAAAAAAAGAATATTCCAGATTGGTAAGAGGACGTAAAACACTCAGTATTTGCAGATGACCAGATACTAAATACAGAAAACCTCAAAGACTTTGGGAAAAACAAATACTACAATAGGTAAGTGAATTCAGTGAAGTTGCAGAATACAAAATCAATGTAAAGAAATCTGTTGCATTCTCATACACTAATAATGAAGCAGAAGAAATGGAAATTAAGAAAACAGTCCCATTTACAATTGCACCAAAAACAATCAAATATATAGGAATAAACCAAGGAGGTGACTCTGAAAAGTGTAAAGCACTGATAAAAGAAATTCAAGGCAATGCAAAGCTATGGAAAGACATTCAATGCTCATGGATTGGAAGAACTAATATCATTAAAATATCTATACTACCCAAAGTAACCTACACATTTATTGCAATCCCTATCAAAATACCAACAGCATTTTTCACAGAACTAGAACAAAAAAATCCTAAAATTTGTACGGAACCACAAAAGGCCTTGAATAGCCAATGCAAACTTGTGGCAGGTGTCACAATTCCAGACGCCACATTATATTACAAAGTGGTAGTAATTAAAACATGGAACTGGCATAAAAATAGACACATAGATCAATGGAATAGAATAGAAAACCCAGAAATAAACCCACAATGATATGGTAAATTAATCTTTCAGAAAAGAGAAATGGATATCCAGTAGAAAAAGGACAGGCTCTTCAAATGGTATTGGGAAAACTGGACTGTTTTCTTCCACAATACATAAAAATAAACTCAAAGTGGATTAAAGACCTGAATGTGAGACATGAAACCATAAAAATCCTGTAAGAGTGCACAGGCAGTAATTTCTCTGACATCAGCCATAGCAACATTTTTCTAGATATGTCTCCTGAGGCAAGGTAAAAAAAAAAAAAGCAAAAGTAAACTATTGGGACATCAAAATAAAAAGTTTATGCACAGTGACAGAAACAGTCAACAAAACTAGAAGGCACCTGCTGAATGAGAGAAGATATTTGTAAATGACATATCTCATAAAGGGTTAATATCCAAACTATATAAAGAACTTACATAATTCAATACCCAAAAAACAAATAATTCAATTTTTAATATGGGCAGAAGACACAGACATTTCTCCACAGAATACATACAGATGGCCAACAGACATGAAAAGATGCTCAACATCATTCATAATCAGGGAAATGCAAGTCAAAACTATAGTAACATATCACCTGTCAGAATGGCTAAAAGCAAAAACCCAAGAAACAACAAATGTTGGCGAGTATATGGAGAAAAAGGAACCTTGCACTGTTGGTGGGAATGCAAACTGATGCAGCCACTGTGGAAAACATGGAGGTTTCTCAAAAAATTAAAAACAGAACATACCCAATGATCCAGTAACCACACTACTGGGTATTTACCCCAAAGATACAAAAACAGTAATTCAAAGGGATACATGCACCCTTGTGTTTATTGCAGCACTATTTACAATAGCCAAACTGTGGAAGCGGCCCAACTGTCCATTGATGAATGAACAAAGAAGGGGTGGTATATATACAGTGGAATATTATGCAGCCATAAAAAGGATTAAATCTTGTATTTGTAACAACATGGATAGAGCTAGAGAGTATAATGCTAAGTGAAATAAGTCAGAGAAAGACAAATGCCATATGATTGTATTCTTGGAATGAGTGAAAAGACTTGAGAAAAGACTAAACAAAAAAAGGAATCAGAACAGAGACCTCAAGAAGACAAAGGATGGAAGACAAAGACAAAGACAAAGAAGAAGCAATGAAGAGAGATGAACTTTGATGTATGTGTACTTAATGGATAATATTAGACTGTCTGAAAATGTGAAGTATGAGTGCTAAATAAGGTTTTTGGAAACAGACAAGACAAAGTACAAGTAAAACTCAAATAAGTACTAAATCATACCAGCAAAAATCTAAGAGCTATAGTTTACAGAGAGTGGGTGCAACTTAAGAGTAACTAAGTATTCGAAAGATCTCATCCTATTAGACTAGAAGCACTAGAAAATTATGGCATGGTACTGGAGGAGACCATAGTCTCATTAGGAGAAATAGATCTTATCTTGCTTACACATCATATGTGTTTTACTAAGAGCAGAGAAAGATGATAATGTTTAATGACATTTTTTTTAGAAAAGGAAAAGCAGAGTCATATTTTCAAAGCAGAAAAATGTAGTGAATAGCAATTTTATTGAACCAACGAAAATGAAAAAAATATTGTCAATTAAATTATCAGTCATTACACAATTAAATTATCAGTCATAAATCCAGAATGGGCTGGATTTATCAACTGAGATATTGGCTTAAAAAACAAAAGATGGGGGCGCCTGGGTGGCTCAGTCGGTTAAACGTCTGACTTCAGCTCAGGTCATGATCTCGCGGTCCGTGAGTTCGAGCCCCGCGTCAGGCTCTGTGCTGACAGCTCAGAGCCTGGAGCCTGTTTCAGATTCTGTGTCTCCCTCTCTCTCTGACCCTCCCCCATTCATGCTCTGTCTCTCTCTGTCTCAAAAAGAAACATAAAAAAAAATGTTTTTAAAAAAAACAAAAGATGGCTAAATGCTCTTTACAAAAAAAAGAAGAGAAAGGAGTATGAAAAACCCTTTACAATGAAAGCAAACTCATGGAAATCAAGATTGTCAGCATCAGGTATTACTAATGCTAAATGCAGTATATAGAATAAAGAACTTTCTATTACAATAAAAGGCAAAAATCAATGAAAATATAAAAAGCATAAACTTGGACACACCAGACTACATGGCCACTAAATCCATAAATCAAAGCCTATTAAATTCAAGAAGCAGATCCAATATAGATGTATATAAAATGAGTAAGGACATAGATACATTAAAAATACAATAAATAAACATGTAATTATGGAATAGAGAAGAAGGTCCTGCCTGTATTAAATGTAAGCATGACACAAAACATAGAAACAGACCATTCATTATACTAGTTGCTGTATGGATTGGGTGTGGATACAGATACAGGTCAGAGTCCTTATCCTCAAAGCACTTATAATCTAGTTGAAAAAAAGAGATGAATTGAACAAATACATTTTGGCCTGATAGATGAACTGATTTAAAGAAAAAAAAGCACAAAATACTAAGAGAACATAGAGAGAGAGGAATTGGTATTTAAGAGGAGGTGGGGCATCAAAAAAGTAGGGGTATGTTGGCTTCTAAAATGAACCCTTAGAAGTAGATTATGAATAAGTCAGTTGACAAAAAGAGTGAAAAGACATTGCATTCAGAGAGTGCTCTGAATATAGGCTATCCAGAGGAGAGAGAAATTGGAATCCATGAAATGCAGACATAACCTAAGTCTATTATTAGGATGGAGTAGGATTGGAGGTGCTAAAATGGTAGACAGAGGACTTAGCATGATAGATACACTTACCACATGTATAACCTTGAAAATTTTAAATAGTGAATTGACATGATAAGATTTACAAGTATGGAGGAAAGACTAGAGCCAAGAAGGCAGTCATCCATGTAAGAAATGATGAGACCTGAACCTGAGAGAGAGAGCAAAGTGTACAGATACAAATGATAGGAAGGGGGTAAAATTCATAGGAATGCTGACTTAAACATGAAAGTATGACAAGGAGCCCTGGATAAATTCCGATTTCTGGGTTGAGCAGTGCATGGATTGTGATGCTGTTCCCAGAGGTAAGTAATAATAGAGTTGTATGTTAGAGGTAAGTAAGGTGATGACTTCAGATTTGGATATGCGTTGCATATATGTTTTGTTAGGATAACCATGTGGCAATGACAGATATAATATTGTGCTCAGGAGCAAAGCCTGGGCTAGAGATACAGATGGAGCAGCCATTAGTGTGTTGACAGTAAAGTCAGGAGAGTAGGTGAGATCATCCAGACATGGTGTTTATGTAGTGGAAAGGGAGGATCATTGAGGACCTTTGAAATCCATACATTTAAGTGCTAGAAAAATAAAAGGAGTCCAAATAATTGTTGACCTTTGCCAAAGCAATTTTGTTAGAAGGAGCAGGCAGAACAAAATTGCAGTGATTTAAAGAGAGAATTGGAAGTAAAAAATTCTTTACATTAAATCTCAGGAAATAGATGGAAATTAATACTGAAAGTGAAGTTATTAGTAGCACAAATTGTTATCATGTAGACCAGTTATTATAAAGTTTTATAACTTCCCTAAAGAGTTCTTACGATTGTTCATAAGAGTTTATAAAATTGAATAATTCATTTAGATTTTGTTAATCAGTAACAGGCAGGAAACTACAGATGTTACAAATTTCTGTAGATGTAAAACAACTGGAAGAATTGTTCTCTCCCCTCTCAAAATTGTCATGCAACATTACTGATGGTATCAATAACTTTCATAACTGTTTAGAAGCTAAGTAATAAACCTTCTAGATAATCTAGACCCTATTACAGGAGTTTGCTGTTACTTTTGATAAATTAAGCTTTTCTTAGAAGAAACCAGTGCCACATTTTAAACACATTTTTTAGTAGTAATCTGAAACTTCTTAGTAAGCAAACTATGCTGGCCCAGTACTTTTCTTATCTAGGAGGAAGTAGGCATCTCTAAGAAGCAATTTATGTCCATGTGAATTGGCCAAAAATTATAATCTCTGCTGGTTCAAGATTCTAAGAGATATTGATATTTCAAAGAACCTTAATTTTCAGTGCAATTTCAGAACAAATTTTAGTACAAAATCGGAAAATTCACTTACAGTTTTCAATAATGAGGTTCAAGCAAATGCGACTCAACACTTTCATGTCACCTTCTCTGGATATTCTGCCAGAGTGTCACTTCCTTCAGATTATATTTTAGCCAACTTTATTTAGTTTTCCAATTTTGCCATATTGTAGAATGAGAAAAAGAGAACTTTAGATTTCTCTTTATCAGGATAGATTGCAAAAAGCAATTTTCAGGAGATGGGGGGGCAAGAAACACAAAAATCTTAGTTCAGTCACACACTAACAGTGATCTTTCAGCAAAAGCTACTTATTTCTAAACCTGTGTTTTCTCATCTCTAAAGTGAGAATAATTTCTGTTTAATAAAGTTGTTGTGAACAGTGAATGAGATAACTGCTTAGCCATACATAATGATTTTGTTTCTCTAATAGACAGTTAATGCTGAGGTTACAAAATTTTGATGATTCTGTGTTCTAAATTGGTGTTTACACGTAAGTTGTTTTTTATTGGGGTTGAACTATATGAACTAAATTTTTGTAAATTAGAAATTATTCTGCCTGTGGATTTTAAAAATTCTCTGTAGTTATGGCTTATCATGAATTCACAAATTGAAATAATAATTTTAACGTTTATTTTTGAGACAGAGGGAGACAGAGCATGAAGGGGGAGGGTCAGAGAGAGAGGGAGACACAGAATCTGAAACAGGCTCCAGGCTCTGAGTTGTCAGTACAGAGCCCAACGCGGGGCTTGAACTCACCAGCCATGAGATCATGACCTGAGCGGAAGTCAGACACCCAACCGACTGAGCCACCCAGGTGCCCCTTGAAATAATAATTTTAAATAATGCTGTATATATTCCATTAGATCTTGTATCCTGCAACCTTGCTAATTCATTTATTAGTTCTAGTGCTTTTTTGGTAGATCCCATAGGGTTCTCAGACTGCTGTCTGTGAATAAAGACAATTTTACTTGTTTTTCTACCTGGATGCCTGTTTTTTTCTTGTTGTGTTGCATTGGCTAGAGCTTGGAATACAGTGTTGAATAGAAGTGATGGGAACAAACATCTGTCTTGTTTCTGATCTTAGGAGGAAAGCATTCATTCTTTCACCATTAAGTATGGTGTTAGCTGTAAAGTTTTCCAGTTGAGGAAGTTCTCTTCTACTCTTAACATTGCTAAGAATTTTATTAGATGTTGGATTTTGTGAAGTACTTGTTCCGCATTTGTTGAGATAATGGTGGTTTTTCTTTTTTTGGTCAGATGTTAAACTAATCTTGCATTCCCAGGATAACTGTACTTGGTTATGATGTATTATCCTTTTTATGTATTTTTGGATTCTGTTTGCCAAAATTCATTGAGGACTTTTGCATCTATGTTCAGTGAAGATTATTGATCTATATAGTTTTCTTTCCTTGCAGTGTCTCTCTCTGGTTCCTGCTAGTAGAGTAAGTCTTGCTAATAGAATGAATTGGGAAGTATTCTTTCCTTTTCAGTTTGCTGGAAGAGTCTGAGTAGAATTGGTGTTACTTTTTTCATTAACTGTTTGGTGAAATTTACCAGTGAAGCCATCTGGACCTGCTCTTTTCTTTGTGTGTGGGGGGCGGGGAGGGGGCAATGGGTTATTTACTAATTTAATTTTTTATAAATATAAGACTATTTAGGTTCTTTTTAGTGTGTTTTGGTAGCTTGAATCTGTTGAGAAATTTGTCCATTTCATCTAAGTTGTCTTACTAGAAGAAATTTGTTCATAATATTCCATTATACTTTTAAAATGGGGAGAATCTGTATTGATGTCACCTCTCTTATTCATGATACTGGTAATTTGTGTCTTCTTTTTATCTTGATAAATTTGGTTTTGTTTGTCAATTTTATTGATTTTTGCCTCTTAATGGGGATCTGAATAAGGTGAAAAAGTATGCAATATGAAGTTCTAGGAAAAGGCAGAGGGAACAGCACTTGCATGGTCCCTGGAAGGGGAAGAAGTGGGCATTTCCAAAGAGAATAAACTCTAAGGGGCCAAGACGGAAGCATGGAGAGTAATTATGAGGCTATTGCAATAACACAGGTCAGAGAAAGATGATGATGGCTTAGACTGCTTACAGTAGCTAACAAGATGGTGAGAAGTGGCTAGATTCAGAATATTAATTATGAAGGTGGAGCCAGAAGGACCAGCTGATGACTTGTATATGGAGTGATGGAGAAGAGTCATGAATGATGCTTAGTCTTAGTTATATAGTTATGGTAGTTTTGTGAAATAGGGAAGACTGGAAGCAGATTTGGACTGTTAATAGAGAAGGTGGGGTGGAGGAGAGGCATCAAGAGATTTAATTTAGACTTAGTGGAGAATTTGAATTAGTCGACTCAAATAATTTCGTTCTATTGTGTATGTTTTCATTATTTAAGTTATCCAGGCAATTCCCTCTTTACTTTGTAAACATTACCTGTCTAATGAAGCCAGTGTATAGGAGATATTCAAGATAGAAGAGGCAATGCTTGGCAGCTACCTTAGCATACAGTTTCCAATAAAACATTGAAATTGTAATATCCTAGGAAATAGAATAAAGAGAGAAATGTGTGAATCTTTTTGTGCTGAAGACATTAGTATGAAGTGACCAGATTCAGGATATACCTTATGTTAACAAGCCTTATAGAGAAATATTGTTTATAGGTGGTGTACGTAATGTGAATAACCAAGATGAACTTCCTGGAAATCAAAACAGATTTCTGAAATTATTTACTTTGTTGTTCTTTTGTGAAGTTCTTTATATATAAATCAGATATTTGAGCCAATTCAGGAAGATTGAGCCCAGAATCCCAGACCACCTTCAAAACTGACCATGATACAGTTCAGCCCAAGTAGAACTGATAGAATCTTTCTGGTAGCCTTTGTAATAGAACAAGAAGCTGACTAACGTCCAGGAGGAGAGGGATTGAATCTCTATTTTGAGAAAGGATACACGAGAGGGAAACCACTGTGCTCTCCCAGAAAATAGTCTGAGAGTCTGGCTAAACTATTAAACTAATCTCTTTCTTAACTAGAGTAAGCCTCCAAGTCAGGGTAAAATTCTTTCAGGCTTATACTAAAATAGAATCATAACAGACTACATTAAGAAATAAGATAAACTTTTAAACTTATATTTTTATTAAATGTAATAAATAAAATATAATAAGCATTTAATAAGTATGAGCTATCCTGAGAGGACAGGGACCTTTTTTGGGTCTTTCATCACTGTATTCCCAGCATAAGCATAGTACTCTGATACTCTCCTACATGAATATGTAAATTATTGAAACCTCATATTAGAAAGTATGGCTTTTTGTGTGATTTTTTTTTTTAACACGTGTCTTCACTAGAGGGTGCTGTGTAAGCATTCAGTACTTTTAAGTGTCTTCTTCCTTCACATTTATTTGCTGGGAGATTGGATTTTTAAATCACCTGATTTTTTAAAAGCTTTCATTTCCTTTTCTTTGATTTCAAAACAATACATTGGTATTGTGTATGGTAAAATTAATGAAATTGAGTAGCTGTTAATGTTGGCATTAACACAGATGTTTCTTTTCTTCCTCCTTGTTAGGAGACTTATGACTCCAATCATGTATGCTGCGCGAGATGGTCACCCTCAAGTTGTTGCTCTCCTTGTTGCCCATGGAGCAGAAGTTAATACCCAGGATGAGAATGGTTATACCGTGAGAGTTGATTGTACAATGTCCCCTTTTCTAAGACATTGGTATCTTATCAGTGGTGCACAAAAAAGTTTTTAAGAAGTAAAAATTACAGAGGGGCTGGGATACAATTGCTGTTTGGTGAAGAAAAGCAACAGCTGAAACAAAAAAGGAATTATCTGATTCTCCTTGTCCTCACCCTTGGCACAAGAAGCTGTAACACACGGCAAAGCCTGGGTTAGAACCCAGAATACACATAGAATTCTATTTTATAGAAAACAGTTCAGTGATTGGCAAATAAATTATTTTATTCTATAAAGCACTTGACTGGGTAAAATATTATATGATTTGTAAAATCTGTGAGCACTGGCAGTCTGCTTTGCAGTTACAACTTTGGAAATATGTTTACTTTAGATTGTAAAATGAAGAGATTGCACTATTCTGTTCATTAACTATGCTCACTGTTTTATTGTGCCATAAATACTGTTGAAAAGTTTTCCTTTCTGTCTCATATACACTCCCTCTCTTTAAACAATCTTCTTTTTCCCCCACTTACAGGCTTTAACATGGGCAGCACGTCAGGGTCATAAAAATGTAGTTTTGAAGTTGCTTGAACTTGGAGCTAATAAAATGTTACAAACCAAAGATGGAAAGACACCGAGTGAGATTGCTAAAAGAAATAAACATCTAGAGGTATCCTATATATTAATTTTTCTGTGGCATGTTATGTTATTATTTCTAGAACTTTTGTATTATTTTCTTAGAACTCACAACTGTCAAAATACCGTATCTGGCTATTATTAAATGTTTACATATGTAATTCTCCTCTGGCCAGGTAATGTAAACTTTATTTTCCTAGAGTATTCACGTTTGCTAAATAAGAGGTATATATAATGTGGTAATTTAAAAGCTATAGAAATAAATAATAAAATCTTATTCTGGTCCTAGAAATAAAATTGTAGTAGACTAACATTTCAGACTAGTCCAGATTTTTAGAAATTAATTAGTGTATTGAGAAAGCTAATAAAATGCCAAAATTTGAACATGTAATTATTGAACATGTAATTTTAATTAGTACATATTAGACATTTTAAAAAATAAGTAAGTTAAATTTACTCCAAAAGTGTGACAAGGTATTTAATAAAGAGATAACATAGTTGAGTAGATGATCTACTGTCATTCACATATTAAAGTCAGTAATAAATATTTGCCATACGTTAAATCACTTTATTGATAGGAAGTTTTAGTCTGAATATTAAAACTTTGGATCAAAGGGCTATAATTTCTAAGCAAGGGTGAATACAGTACAAGTGTAAAACTAAGTTATATAGTTCAAGAGCTTCCAGACCTGAGTTTCTGAATTTGAAAGCATGTAACATTCCAGAGGTTCTATCATATAATCAGACCATGCCACTTTCACTGCATGGAAAATAACTTTCTTTATTTTTTAAGCAATCTGATAAACATGCCTATCATCTTCTAACTCAAGTCTACATTTACGGAAGTATTCTAGAATAATTGCTAACCACTAAAGCCCTGTGAAACTTCAAAAGAAATTTATGTGCTTCTTCTAAGCTTTGAAAATTTGAAAATTTTTAATTGGTTTACTGCATTATTAAATTTAGGGTAGATGACACTGAATTTGACATATTAAGAAATTTATGAATGTCAAAGATTATTTTGAGCCATAAATTGTTTCTTAAAGTGAGATTTGATTTTGTGTTCTGGTTGATTATGTAGCATAACCCTGACTTACTAAAAAGTTAGATTTTAAGTATAAGTGATAATATATATAATGTTAAGTATATTTGAATGGCTTATTAACTTTTTGCAGATCTTCAATTTTCTTTCTTTAACTTTAAATCCATTGGAGGGAAAGCTCCAACAGCTAACTAAAGAAGAGACTATTTGTAAACTATTAACAACAAATTCTGATAAAGAAAAAGATCACATATTTAGGTAACAAAGCATGTTTTTGTTCAACAAAATACCTATAAATGAGTAAAAAATATATTTTATTACTTTCAGTAAATGTGATGACATTTAAAATAGGATATTTTACACGATTACAATCAATTTTTAAATATCACTGAGAAATTTCTAGATTTTAAATGCTTTTTTCTACAGAATTTTAGAAAAATTTTGTATATGTGTACTACTAACAGTAATGAGAATAATTTCTAACTTTAAAATATCAACAAAATTTATTTCTAAAAGTGTCTAAGATTATATTTTTGTTAGTGTTCAAACTAGACTGCATCTTGCTTTCTAATTCTTTTTAGCAGATTTCTGATTTTATAAGCTAAAATTAAAAATACACTTTTTTATGAACACAGTTCAGTACATGGCCACAAAATTTTTCTGTGCTTACCTACATTAAAATTATTAAATCTTTACTTCCTACAATTAAAGAGATTTTCATGTATAGAAACCCCACAAGGAATATACATATTGGCAACTAATTTCATTCTTAGGAAAGATGAGCTACATTTTACTGTCGTCATTTTCTCTGTTAACTTATATCTTCACTCAAGAAACCTTCCTTATTCCACTGATATAACATAGGTCTAGTGTGTAAATTTGCAACTACATTACATATAGATACATTCTTACTCATTCTCATTCTGTATCTATATTATAAATATATATTGATTGTGCATTTATAGTCCGTTCTGAAATTGACGTTGCTATAAATGTGTCTAGTTCATATACAGCATTTGGAGACCTGGAAATATTTTTACATGGTCTTGGGCTTGAACATATGACAGATTTATTAAAGGTAAGATTTTGTATAAGCTACAGAGAATTATAGATGTATGTTTATTTGTTGGTTAACTAAATATTAATGCTTAAGCATGCTTAAATGAAAATGCCAAACACACTTTTCTCCATAATTTATACTAGATCCCATTTTAAGGCTACAAGCATTTGAAAAATTTATTATTCTAGAAATTTAAATAAATTTGAATTTGGCTGGAATAAACAGCTTTTATTCACTGCCTGAAACTTCATAGAACTCCTCCTTGTACATCTAAGCCTTTAGATTGTTTTTTTTTTTTTAATGTTTATTTATTTTTAAGAGAGAGAGCATGAGAAGAGGAGGGGCAGAAAGAGAGGGAGACACAGAATCCCAAGCAGGTTCCAGGCTCTGAGCTGTCAGCACAGAGCCCAACGTGGGGCTCAAACTCACAGTGAGATCATGACCTGAGCTGATCAGACGCTTAACCAACTAAGCCACCCAGGCACCACTGCCTGGTGCAAATTGTTTTTAGAGTTGCTTCCTGTATAGAATATTAGAAGCATGATTTTAAGTCAAACAGATCTGGTATCAGATTCTTGCTCTAATGATTGTTTAACTGAAATATGTGACTTAAATCTCTTTTTTCATAGGATGATAATACCTAGTGTAGGATTATCATAGATATTAAATTAGATCATATGCCAAGCACTGTTTTAGGTACTTTAGGATGCATTATGGGGTTTGAGTTATGGTATGTTAGGTATGCATTATAGGGTTTGACAGTTAACCATTTAGCTGAATGAAGCAGTAAAGCACTTTTTAAAATAGGCTCTCCTTAGGAATGGGCACATTCTGTTTAGGTAGTTCAGAATTGTGCTTCATTGTACAATCTTGAAACTTCTTCCTATTTGAGGAATACTGAGTAAAACTGAATGTTATTGATTGTTTAATATGATGCAGTTAGAAATTTAAAATATTCATAAAACATAACTTCTGTCAAATTTTATAGAGCTACCTTCCTTTTTATGTGAGCATATATAAACTGTAATAATTTTCTTTGAATCTGGGAAACCGGTTATGTTTGTACTTTTTTAGGTAATCATTTACACATGTTAATGACACTCATCATCTAGCCAGTAGTACAATTCTATACCTGCATATTCTATCCCCTCCTAGAACTGAAAGTTGACTGACTATAACTGACTAATTTATAAATGACTAATTTATGACACTTGCCTACTTTCCTTTCTAATGTTTTACTTATATTGAAAGGTGGTGTTTTTTTTCTTCTCTACAGGAAAGAGATATAACTTTAAGACATCTTTTGACTATGAGGAAAGATGAGTTTACAAAGGTTAGTATCAGTTTCAAAAACTCCAGACCTTCTTTCATATTTTAAGAATTGTGGATGTTTTTATTTTCTATTTTAAAAATTCTGGGGCTACAGACCGTAAATGATCTTTTACTAGTTTCTTTGATTACATATGATTATGGATAACCATATCTAAAATCTTCTGGTACAGTATTAAGTTGCTTTAAGAACATTGAAGGACTTAGAGTTGTTTTTCTTTCTTCAGATTAATCATGAGAGCTCAACTAAAACTGGTTCTTCATTTGTAAATCTGAAATAGTTTTGTAAAAGAGGTTACTTAGAAATAAGAGGTGGCTTTTTGTATATGTAAGTATGAATATGTGTCATCGAAATTCTGCCTTTTGCTGGGTTCTCAAAAGATCAAGACCTATTATTTTGCCGTCTAACATTACTAAGTAACAATTTGAAAATAGCTTTGAAAATAACAATTGAAAATATTAGAGATATTTAATACTAATAAATAGCATACTAAAAGGTAATGATTTTCCTCCACACACACATTGGAAACTTGAAATCTTCAGTATTGTTGAAAGTCAAAATAAACATACTACTTAGCTAAACCCAAAAGAGAAAATTTAGTTAACACCAATGGTAGAATGAAGACAAAAGACATAATCATTCTTTAATCACTGGTAATATTTTAAATAATACTTTGAAGGAAAATTGTTTTACTGTGGTGGTTTTGGAAAGATTATTTTAATATCTGATCATTTGTTTTTAGAGTTTTGCAAAAAAAATTGACTATAGTCACTGTATATCTAAATAAAAATCTAAATGATGTAACCTTGTCAGTCACAGTTATAAGCAAACCATCTATTTTTCAGTATGTTTCTTATTTTTCTAATATGTATGTTTTTTCAAGATATAAATTAATCAAGGAGAAAACTTTTTCAGTAATTTTGGATATTAAATTACTCAAGTATGACTGTCTTGTTGCACCTTAAAATTATTTCTACTTAGAATGGAATTACCAATAGAGATCAGCAGAAAATTCTGGCTGCTCTTAAAGAACTCGAGGTAGAAGAGATAAAATTTGGAGAACTACCTGAAGTGGCAAAGTTGGAAATCAGGTAAACTTAACATTAATATTGTTTAGAATGAGCTGTTCTTAAAAAAAGAACTAAAAAGTTTAATTTTGATAGTTTCTGGGTCTTTTTACTTGATACTATCATTTTACCAAGGAAATGGATAGTTCATTTTATCATCTATTGTGTTCTGAAATGGGAAGTCATTTATAAAGTCAATTTTTATAAAGTCATTTTACCAAGAAGCAAAACAATGTATCTTCTTAACTCAGCTAGAAACATTCTTTTATTTTTTCATTGCATCTTGTTAAATGAACTATATGAGATGCCATGCTTCTCATAGTATAGCTCTTACTCTCTTTGAGTCATTTTGTGTGTCAAGTTGAAAATTCAAAGTAGTAATTTTTTCACATAGGGCAGTAAGAAAGCATTTCTTAATGTAGCTCAGCCCCCATTTTCAGCCTATTCTTAAGGAATTAAGTTGTCAGTATATAAAGTTTGGTTTCAATATTATAAATTTGTCAAGCACTGATTATTAGTAACATTAGTAATCTAAAATCCATTTTTAAAATAATTGTATTTTATTTTATTAATATTTTCTGGGGCAGTAAATTGTTCAACTTTTTATTTGACATCATTATAGAATCACAGGAAATTGCAAAGAGATGTACAGGGAAGTCCCATACAGTCATTACCCAGTCTCACCCAGTGCTAACATCTTGTATAACTATAGTATAATATTAAAGCCATAAAACTGACATATATGGTACAATGCACATAGTTTATTTGCATTTCACTGGTTATACATGTGCTCATTTGTGTGTACATGTATAGGTCTATTCAGTTTTATTGTATGTGTATCTTTATGTAACCATTGCCACAAACAGTACACTTAACATACCATTACCATAAGGCTCCCTCACACTACTCCTTTATAGCCATACCCATCCCCCCAATCCTTAACAACCAATAATTTGTTATCCATCTTGATAATGATATTCATGAATGTTACTTAAATGGAATCATACAATGTGTATCCTTTGTGATTGGCTTTTTTCACTCATCCTAATTCCCTTGAGGTTCATCCAAGCTGTATCTTATAAAATATACTTACAAGTACAGTACTCTCATCACTAACATAGCCTATCTAAAACTAACATTGCAACTGTAATAAACATGAATTAAAAATGATAGATTTCCACACCATTTTAGAATTTAGAGAGGTTTTACATGGGATAATTTAGATGATCCAGATTTCTTTAAAAAGCTTATTGCAAAATTAACTTATTTCTGTTTCTCTTAATCTGCCTCTTTATAATAAGATGATCTGTATTCAAAATAATGCCTCATTGTTTCCAAATAACATTCTAACTCTTAAATATTTAAACACACTTAAATATTTAAAAGGATTTCAGTTGTGAGGACTTAAAAGCAGCAAACCTTCTTGAATCTCTGTTAATTTTCTTAATTTTTAAATTTATTGTCTCTATGAAAGAATATTCTAAGTTCTACATGACTAGCTTGGAAATTAAAATTTTTAATATAACTTATTTATATGATGGCAGAGTTGCCTTTAAGAATTTACTTTGAGGAATTTAATAGACTTAAAGAATGTGCAGAATCCTGAATGGTTCACTTATTAAAACTGCTGAATTTTTTAAAAAATATAACTGGCAGACATATATTCCAGGAATTTGACCTTGTTATTAAATCACAGACTGTGTTTACAGGCTGTTATGAAAAAGGTTTTACTTCCCATTTGTTCAAAGTCATTCTTTAAAGAAGAAATTAGTCATTAAGTCATAAGAAAACTAACAGCAGGAAAAGTTGAACTGATTGATTATAATCTTCTGGCAATGTGACTTCACCAATCTAGCTACTGATTTATTTTATGATACTTTCCTTCTATGTGTTAAATTTTCTAAGATAGTCTGTTACAAGAACATATATGCACAGTCCTTTTACTTTTTTCTACACTTAATCTTACTATGTTTGCAGAATTAGAGAATGCAGTTTAAAAATAATAACAACTATTCCATTACTACCTTGAGATATTTTGAACAGAAATAGTAAGCATTCATCCATATCTTGACATTTTCAACAGTTTCTGTCCAGACCTTTCCTCTAAGCCCACCTGAGTGCTCCTCAAGTCTGTCAAAAGCATCTCAAAATTATGTCCATTAAGAAAACTATTTCTCCTCCAAAAAGAAAAAGATAAAGAATTTTATGTAAAAATATATTGTTCACATCTATTATTTATTAAACATTCTAAAATTGGAAACTCGAAATATTTAACATTGGGGAATGATTGAATTACATTGCATTAACATATTTTATTCTGTCCTTAAAATTATTTTGAGATTTAATATCATAGAAAAATAATAAGTTTAAGAGACAAATATTAAATGGAGTGTGAAGCATAGTGCCAGTTGTATATATGCATACGAAAAATACTGGTAGAAAATATTCTGGAAGAAAATAGTACCAGTCAGTATCTTTAGGTGATAAGAGTAGTGGTAATTTTAATTTTTCCAGATATTTTATAATCACATAGTTTTGGAGTACCTTTATTTAAGGTGTGAATTCTATCCTAACACTTGACTTCACATTCTTTTTTTCAAATTTTTATTTAATTTCTAGTTAGTTAACATATAGTGTAATAATTGGTTTCAGGAGTAGAATTTAGTGATTCATCACTTACATAAAACACCCAGTGTTCAATACAGTAAGTGCTCTCCTTAATAGCCATCATCCATTTAGCCCATCCCCTACCCCCCTCCCCTCCATCAACCCTGTTTGTTTTCTGTAGTTAAGAGTCTCTTATGATTTGCTTCCCTCTCTTTTCTTTTTCCCTTCTCCTATGTTAATCTGTTTTGTTTCTTAAATTCCACATGAGTGAATTCATATGGTACTTTTTTTCTCTGACTTATTTCACTTAGAAAAATACACTGTAGCTCCGTCCATGTTGCTACAAATAGCAAGATCTCATTCTTTTTAAGTTTGAGAGAAACAGCATGAGTGGGGAGAGTCAGAAAGAGAGGGAGAGAGATAATCCCAAGCAGGCTCCAGAAGGTCAACATAGAACCCTACAAGGGGCTCAATCCCACACACCATGAGATCATGATCTGAGCCAAAATCAAGAGTCGGACACTTAACCAACTGAGCCACCCAGACCACCCCAAGATTTCATTCTTTTTGGTGGCTGAGTAATAATTCCATTACATATATACACCGCATCTTCTTTATCCATTCATTAGTCAATGTACATTTGGGCTCTTTCCTTATTTTGACTTCACATTTTAAAAACAGCCTGTTGTTTTAGTCAGCTTACACTATGTTATGCTTCAGTAACAAATAACTTCTAAATCTAAACAACTTATAACAAAATTTATTTCTTGAGTACCCATATTATGGCTGTACCTGCAGTGGATCTCCTTCTTGTTATTACTCTGAAAACAGGCTGGATAAACAGCCCCAACTGGGACATGCTGTTCTTATAGCACAGGGAAAAGAGAAGTATATTGTAACAAGAGGTATATTATACAGCTCTGGGGTAGGCAGTGGGCAGCCAGCCATTCAGGGTATGTAATGAATGCATACTATAGAGTTGTGATATTTACAACTTGCCTGTCGATATTCAGTGGCCCTGAAAATTATACATCACAAGAAAGGTATGTATTTTCCTTATATTCATTCAGACTGATAAATTTGTATTCAAGTATCTATCATCTCTGTGAAACATTACTAATTATCTATTCCCATTATACTACATTCATTATCTCTGAGTTTTGATGTCTCAGCTATAAGCTAATGTTAACATCTAC
This sequence comes from Acinonyx jubatus, assembly GCF_027475565.1. Classification (NCBI taxonomy): domain Eukaryota; kingdom Metazoa; phylum Chordata; class Mammalia; order Carnivora; family Felidae; genus Acinonyx; species Acinonyx jubatus. Next base: position 33,210,986 of record NC_069383.1, read on the forward strand.
CTTACAGGAGTCGTTGGGAGGAGCTAAAAGAATAATAAATGTGAAATAACCAGTGTAGTACCTTCACATAATAGATACTCAAATATTGACACTTTTATATTCCTTCTTTATATGTCCCTTTGAATAATGATGTTACAATTCCATGTCTGCCTCAAATGCTGAAGCTTGAGATCCTCAAGATTTGAGACTTGTTATACTCAATGTCTATTTCAGTTGTTAATATATATTAGCTATTCTATAAATATTTTTAAAGAATTTAGTAAATATTATGGCTAGACATTAACTATCCCAGTAGAATGAAGTAAATTGCTCATATTAGTGATTCCTATTTGTTTGTTTCCTCTATTTAGTGGTGATGAGTTCCTCAACTTTCTTCTGAAATTAAACAAACAGTGTGGCCATTTAATAACAGCAGTACAGAATATCATTTCTGAGTTGCCTGTAAATTCCCACAAGGTATTCTATAAAAGTTGTTAAGTGAAGAAAAGTATGAATACTGAAGACATTCCAGATAAGTTAATGACAATTCAATAAACAGTTATCTGGTAAAATTGTATCTTTCTTCTACAATGTCACATAAAATCTAAATAGGTCAATTTGTTTAATATTACTTTTACTATATCTTTTATTTTTAATTAATTGAAAAACTCTGTGTTCTAGCTCTCAGGAAAAGGAAAATGAGTCAGACCAAAAATTAAACTGATCTGTGTATTAAACTTAACATTTGTTCTTAAAGGGAATTTAGTTGTTTAAAATACAAAGTGACAGGAGACCCAAGTGAAGGTTGGAACAAAACAATGTGTTGAGTGTTATTAAAAACCATATCAATGTAAGGTTTTTTAATGAAGGAAAATTTAAATAGAGAAAGTGTAAGTGGCCTGTAAAAGCAAACTTTTTTGTAGAGTTTTTCATGTGGTTTGGTTTCAGCTATTTGTTTAAAAAATTTTTAATGCACTTGTTTTCCTCTGATTTTTTATAGAATACTAATCTAGGAGTCCTATCATTCTTAAAATCTTCATGAATTTATTTATTCACCATAAATATTATTACTGCTAAATATTAGTCTCCATAAAGTCATATATACATAATCTTAGTAAATGTATTCAGGAAACTAAGATTTGACTGTTTATATATATAAAATCACGAAGTTCTTTTTGGTATCAGAATTTATTCTGAACAAAAAATGCTTTTCAGTTACATAATTTAAAGAGTGAGAAAACTATCATTTTTGTAGATACAAAGTTGTAAAAAGTTGTTTCCCATTTTTTAAAATGTAACTTTTGAAAATATTCACAGATAGTACTAGAATGGTCTTCTCCCCAGAATTTTACTTCCGTTTGTGAAGAACTGGTTAGTAATGTTGAAGATTTGAGGGAAGAGGTCTGCAAACTAAAAGACTTAATTCAGAAGGTATATATTTAACATTAAAAAGGGGGGAAATGATGTACAGCATAATATGTTAGACGATGAAGCAATTCTGACAAAAGCAACTTGCTTCCCCTAGACAAGTGGGAAAAGAATAGTTTCCAAAGGAAGACATAAAGATAAAAAACAAACTTTGTGGGTCATTATAGAAATGCAGACTAAAAGAATAAGATCTATCCTTTTTCATCTTTTAAATTAGCAAGGAAGAACGTTGGTGATTCACCAAGCTGACACTTTCATGTGAGACTGGTGTCTCAACTCCTTTCAAAAATAGTTTGGCAAGATGTGCCAAGGACCATAAAAATATGTGCATCTTTCAGTAGCTTAATGATTCCAAAAGTGTTATGTACCAGAAGTATCGTGTGCCAGGAGAATGATTTAATAAATTATGGTACAGCCACTTGTTACAATGATACGTAGCCAGTCAGAAAAACAATGAAAATCAAATATTTATGAAGTTACAGATATCATAAAGATATGAAGTTGTATTTGTAGAATTTATTTACATATAAATATGCAGATGAAAACGACAGGTTTATCAGCTCTGTTAATGATACAGGCTTTTAGATGAAATACTCTACTTTCTAGACTCTCTTAAAGAGTGTGGGCCTTTTTGGTTGTTTTTTCTGTACTCATAGAAGTGTACATCTGGATTTAAGGACAGATGATTTTCCCTCCTTTAAGAAAATTGGCTGTAACAAAATCCATGTTGCTAAAATAGGGAACTCTGTTGAAGATAAGTAATAAAAAAAGGAAAACATTTTCATTTGACTAAATAACTCACTTGTGAGTTCTCCAAGCCTATTTAATAAATATACTTGGCATCTGTAAACTTTTTGTGAAATAGCTGAAGTGAATGTTAGATTATGCATTAAATTTGTATAACTTCAACCCATAAGCCGCTTGATATTTTTGTTAATATTTTATCAAGAAAAGTTCTTCTCAAAATCAACTTTATACATGTTCCAAGTAATTTGTCATTCTAGCTATTAACATATGTTCAATTAAAAGGAGTCTTTAAAAAGTGAACAGAAATTGTAAAGCAAGTTTTACAAAATAGTAGGGGAATAAATAAAGATAAAATGGGGCAAATGAGTAATATATCTCAAAATTCTTGTAGGAGATACCTCCCTTCTAGAGAAAGAGGCATCTTAGAAGTTGTATTATCTTTGACATTTATTCATTCACAGGCATGGGGGTGCCTGCTGTATGTCAGACAACCATGCTACACAGCAGTCTTCTAATTATTCTACTTCCACTTTTGTATTCCTTTAATCCACAACCACTCCTCAAACAAACTTTCTCATACAAAAGTCTGATTTTCTACTTTCTGAACTTGTTGATAACATGAGGACTATAGCACTGCTCATCTTCACTACCTTCATCATCTCCAAGAAGTGAAGGAAAATGGTATTGATTTGACTTAGGATAATATCTTTCATGAGGATCCAGGGGAAATTTGGAAGGATTTGTGTAAAGATACTTCCTGCAAAGCATCATCCTTGAATGTTTAGAGTAGGAAACTCTCCCAGGACATCTTTGCCTCAGGATTGGTAATTATTTGGTTTCTCTAAGATGAACTAAAAACATTTGGGGAGGGGGAGGAAGACTGAGATGAAGCTAAAGAGAGAGGACAGGTTTTTCCTAAAAGAATGAAATAAAGAAACACTGCTTTAGGGGTGACTTTGACTCTAAAACATAAACGATTCGATCAGGTACCATAATATTTATTTTAATAACATATACCTATAAGGAGAAATTTTAGCTTTCTTTAGCTAATGGAAAGTCTGTTTTCTGTGGCCTTCTCTACCTTGAATTTATACATTTCTGTATAAGAACCAGCCTCGAAAACACATTTACTGATTTATAATAATTGCAGATACAGTACTTTGGTCAGGAAAGTCTTAATTTTAGAACAAGCTATTGCAGTGGTTTTTCTGGATTAGTCTTCAGTAGTAATCACCATAGTGAGACTTGATTGAGAGAACTGTGAAGGCTTCCAGATTTGGGAGTATGCTATTATCTGATATTTCAGTTTACCAATAATAACTGAAGCAAATTAAAAAACATATGAGTTACCATCAATAAGTGTATGGAGGTAACAAAGAGGGAGGGTAGGAGAGGTCAAGGCTAGACTTTAACACCACATCACTCTCTTTCAAAGCAACACACTGACAGGCTCCTGTCAGAAAGGGTCATTCTAAGTAATTGGTTAATAAAAGGAATGGCTGTCTCAGGATTCAGTAAATGGAGCATCAGTGTCAAAAAGGAATCTGTTACTGAATGAAGCCATTTGGAAGTTAGGCCAAGAATACAGTATTAATGAGATTGGCATTGAAGTCTGTTTTCTGCTGTAAATTTAAAATTAATTTTGCAGGCTTTTTAAATTAAATATTTACACTGTAGATTTTAGAAGTAGTTATTCTTGCTAATGTTGAAACTATTTATGTCACCACTCCAGCCCAGGATGTTTCTAGTATATATCACTCTATAAATGTGCCTGATTCTTTTTATCTTTTGAGGATCTTTTGGCTTTTACTCATTCTCCCTCTTCTGCCCCTCCCCCATCAACTATCTTCTCTCTCTCTATCTCTCTCTCTCTCTCATACACACAATGTACACACACAAGTTGGGGGGCCTTCTGTAGCAACAGAGTTCAGTGTATAAGTGTTTATAAACTTACTGAGCCTGTACTTTAATTGCTGAGAAGCGCTAAAAGATCCACTTAGGTTTTTGTTAGTATTTGTTCCTGCAATTATATTTAAATAAAGGATTAAACTTCTGGCAGTTGCATCAAACCTTTGAGTTTTTGTTAAATTTGATGTTTTGTAGGTATGCTATAAGAATGGTTCACTTTATTCAAGAAATCATTTGATATTTAATGTTGAAGGGAAGAATAACAACTGTCATTGCTTGTAGGTAGAAATAAAGACTTTAACGTTCAAGGAACTTTAGCTCCTGACACAAAAACATGATTTTGAAATGTAATAATCTATGAAAGTATTTATTCTTAATGTGAAACTAATAATTTACTATAATGGGATCCTGGGGAAAAACGACTGTTTTTTGAGACATTTAAGTGTTCACTTTAAATCTTGCATGAGAATCTTGCTTTGGTTGCTTCTACATCAGCTGAATTAATGTGGATATTTTTAAAAATCAAAGATACTTTTATTTTCAGTGTACTTTACATTAACTCTTTTCATTTTCTCCTACTAAATATTAGTTGCAAAATGAGCGAGAAAATGATCCAACTCATATACCATTAATGGAAGAAGTATCTACATGGAACAGTAGAATTTTGAAGAGGACGGCTGTTACAGTGTGTGGATTTGGGTTTCTTCTTTTCATTTGCAAGCTGACTTTCCAGAGAAAATAACCCTAATATTGTGTTTTGAGTAATATCTTATTCAAATTACCTACAAATGTTGCTTTTAACTATTTGTGGCACAGCATAACTACATTCTTTGCTGATACTCCATAGGAGAAATTACAATAGCATAGAACAGAAAGTTTCCTTAGAAAGTGGTTTGTCAGTTTGAGTTAAAAATGTAATTTGTTGTATTTTTATGTTAATTTTGGTCAAGCAGTAAATTATGTGATTCATAAGTTTAGCACTATGATTCTAAATCACATTCAAAATAAAAGTTTTATCTAATATTATTTGACACTTAAAAAACAGTGTGTTCCTGACTCTCTTAACTACAGAGAACAAAATTGATGGTTGTTACCAGAGGGGAGGTGGGTGGGGGATGGGCAAAATAGGGGATGCAGATTAAAGAGTACATTTACCATGATGAAAAAGCTAAAACAAAAAAAGAACAGTGTGTTCCACTGTCACAGTGAATCTTACAGAATGTGTAAAATGTTCATAAATAAGTCCCTTTCTTTTAGTCCTTATTTTTCCCTTCCATTATTATGTAATAAGGAATTTCTTAATTTTTTAGTTCTGTAACATTAGGAAATTAATGACTTTGAAACTATTTCAGCATGCAAAGAATAAAGATAAAATGAAAAATTTTTGAATTATGGATTAAAAACCTAGGGAAAATATCTAAAATGTAAATTTAAAAAAATTTAGGGGTGCCTGTGTGGCTCAGTAGGTTGAGAGTACGACTCTTGATTTCAGCTCAGATCATGATCCCAGGGTCCTCAGACTGAGCCCCACATAAGATTCTTTCTCCCTCTCCCTCTGGCCCTCTCCCCTGCTCGTGCACTCTCTCTCTAAAAAAAATTAATTAAAAAAATAAAAAATTTTAGACAATAGTGTGGAAAGTACACAGTACATTAAAATTTTTTATGTAATGTACCTATGGGAACTATGACAGGTACTATGTGTAACATTCTTGAAGATGTTATGACAGTGAGTGGCATGTGGCATATGATGTCTATCAATCTAAAAAGCAATACATGATTATGTGTGGTTTTTTTCCCAAACCAAATGATGATACTCAAATTTTAAAAGTGAAGGTGAAAAAGGGCAGGCCTGATTTCACAGGGAACGTGGCAGTTAAATATTGCTTGACTTAGTGGATCTACAACAACAGATGCAGTGGATCTACAAAAAAATTGTAGAAAAGAATATAATTAGTGGTAATTTCTGCTCTTTGTTACACAAGAGCAGCAAGACTCCAATAATTCCTTTTCTGAGAATACACTCAACCATATATCACTGGAAGGAACGTATCTGACATTTTTACCGAAGTGCCATAGCAAGACATTTTTTTTCTGATATCCCTCAACTTAAGTGGGTTCAAGACCAGAATAGGGGTAGGAGAAGAGGTCCTTCTAACACAGATCATGTTTCACTCCTAGCACGTTTCTTTTTTTTTTAATATGAAATTTATTGTCAAATTGGTTTCCATACAACACCCAGTGCTCATCCCAACAGGTGCCTTCCTCAGTGCCCATCACCCACCCTCCCTTCCCTCCCAACCCTCCATCAACCTTCAGTTTATTCTCAGTTTTTAAGAGTCTCTGATGGTTTGGCTGTCTCCCTCTCTTTTTTTTTTTCTTCCCCTCCCTCACGGTCTTCTGTTAAGTTTCTCAGGATCCACATAAGAGTGAAAACATATGTTGTCTGTCTTTCTCTGTAGGACTTACTTTTCTTAGCATCACACTCTCCAGTTCCATCCCATGTTGCTACAAAAGGCCATAGTTCATTCTTTCTCATTGCCAAGTAATATTCCATTATGTATATAAACCACAATTTCTCTGGAAAACAGTGTGGAGGTTCCTCAAAAAATTAAAAATAGATCTGCCCTATGACCCAGCAATAGCACTGCTAGGAATTTACCCAAGGGATACAGGAGTGCTGATGCATAGGGGCACTTGTACCCCAATGTTTATAGCAGCACTTTCAATAATAGCCAAATTATGGAAAGAGCCTAATGTCTATCAACTGATGAATGGATAAAGAAATTGTGGTTTACCCCTAGCACATTTCTTAGGCAAATAGAAGGTGTTTAATACATGTTAGTTTCCTTTAAAAAAAATGACTTACTATCTGATTATTTAACAATAGCCTTTCACCTCAGTTCATCTTTAAAGATGATCATATCTCTTCTTTTGGCCGAATAGGTCACTATTTTTTTTCTTCTAATCAAACCAAACTATATGTATCTCAAATATTAGGATAAACTATGAAAATTCAAATTGATAAAATATTTTATTTCCAAAAATATTAGCAAGTTCCTTAAAATAGTGATTTGCTATAATGTATTTTAAGTATGACTATTCAGGGGAAAGAAATACTGTAAAGTCCATTGTATCTGCATATTCTAAGTATATTTTTACTTCCTTGACAAATACAGTATAATTTTCAGATTGCAGATTAAAAATAAATAGGACCTTTTTGTGATTAAATTGTTCATGCATAAAGTATCAATAGAATACATGAGATTTTCCTCATTGTTTAGAATAGGTAATTTTATCTAGAGTGTAAGTCTCTTCCTACTCTGTTTGACTTGATTACAGTGCTTTACCACAAGGGTAAACCTTTTGAAATATTCATTCTTTTACAAGATAGCACAAATCATTTTTCTTCTCTTCTTGAAACAAGTTCCACAGAGACCCCTCTAAAACCACAGATATAAATGTAAACCAAGTTTTAATTCTATGCAATTGAAAGTAATAAAACTTTATTTTTTATTAACTGATACTTAATTTTTAATTAGTTGGAATCAGAAAATGTTCCTACACCTTTGGAACTGACTTTGGAACACAAATAATGCCTCTTAAGCACCTCTTGGGATGCAAGTATCTTTCAAAAATGCATACTTGCCACTCTCCTTAAGTGGAATCCTTAGTGCCATCTGGTAGCTCTATTCCATTTCCCTTGTACACTTACTTTTTCACTGAATAACTATTTTCTGGTTCTCTGTCCTCAAATTTCTAAGACCTCCTCCTCATCTCATTCTTAAATGGTGGACTTACTTCTTACTGCCCTGGGGAATAGAATCAGTTAAAGAAGAACTTCCACACTGGATTTCCTAGACTTTCTTGTAAAGGGCTAGATAGTAAATATTTTAGTCTTTGTAGCCCATGTGGTCTATATCACAACTTCTTAATATAGCTATCGTAGTACAAAAGCACCTGTAGACTGTACATAAATGAATAGATGTGAGTGTGGTACAAAATTTTATTTACAAAAACAGGTGGTTGCCCAGATTTAGCCCCCAACCTATATTTTGCCAACCTAGCCAAAGGTCACAGAGTTACAACTAGGAATTTTGGGGTGTGTGTGTGTGTGTGTGTGCTTTTAATTTTTATCCAGTCTGACAGCCTCTGCCTTTTGACTGGATTGTTTAATCCATTCATATTCACTGTTACTATTGGTATATTATTGATGTATTGGGCAGAAATAACCATTTTACTTTTGTTTTCCATATGATTGATATAGAAAAACCTCTTTATTGATTTTTTTCACATTTTTGAGTTATTTTCTTAGTGGTTGATCTAGGGCTTACCATATATGTATTTAACCTATAAGAATCTCTCCAGACTTATAACGAACTAAATTCCAGTGAGATATGGAAATGTTAATTCCTATATAGCTTTATTCTATTGTCTTCCATTTTTTATACTATTAATATTATGCATATTACATCTATATGTTACAAATCCAGCAGTATAGTGTTATAATTATTTTGTATAATTGTATGTCTATTGAAGAAAGAAAAATGATGAAGTTTATACTTACAAAGTATGCTATATTTACATTTTTATTATTTCTAGTTTTCTTCATTTATTCCTGTGGGTTCAAGTTACTGTCTATTATTACTTCTTACTCCAGTACAGCTCTGCTCCCACTCACCTCCTTTGTGCTATTGTTTTCAAATATGATGCATTCTATCAGTGATAAGCCCAACAATACAATTATATACATATTCCTTTACATAGGTTCTTTGTAAACCATAAGGAGAAGAAAGATGCATTTATATTGTCTTTTTTAATTACATAATTACTTTTACCCCTGATTTTTGTTTTTTGTGTATATGGATTGAGATTTCCATGTGTGTTTGCTTGCTTCTAATCTGAAGAATTTTATTCAATATTTCTTTATAAAGTTGGCCTGCTAGCAGTTAATCCTCTTAAACTTTTGTTTATCTGGACATGTCTTTGTTTTGCCTTCATTTGTGAAATAAAGTTTTGCTAGATATGAGATTCTAGGTTGATAGAGTTTTGTTTGTTTTGTTTTGTTTCAGTACTCTGAATATACTGTTCCACTACTTCCTAGTCTCCATGTTTTCTATGAGAAGTTGGCTGTTTACTTATTGGGGTTTCTTGTAAGTGACAAGTCCTACTGCTCCTTTCAAGACTTCCTCTCTTTAAAATAAAATAAAGGAGCACCTGGATGGCTCAGTTGGTCAAGTGTCCAACTTCAGCTTACGTCATGATCTCATGGCTTCATGGGTTTGAGCCCCACATCAGGCTCTGTGCTGACAGCTCAGAGCCTGGAGCCTGTTTTAGATTCTGTGTGTCCCTCTCTCTCTGCCCCACCCCTGCTCACATTCTGTCTCACAAATAAGTAAACATTAAATTTTTTTTTATTTTTTATTAAAGAATTTTTTTAATTTAATTTTTTTATTAAAAAAATTTTTAATGTTTATTTTTGAGAGAAAGAGGGAGAGAGAAACAGAGCACAAGCAGGGGAGGGGCAGAGAGAGAGGGAGACAGAATCCAAAGCAGGCTCCAGACTCAGTCATAAGCACAGAGCCCGACAGAGCTCCAACCCACAAACTGAGAACATGGCCTGAGCTGAAGTCGTAAGCTTGACCGACTGAGCCACCCAGATGCCCCTAAATAAAATTATATTTTAAAAAAAGAAGACTTCCTCTCTTGTATTTGGCTTTCAGCATTCTTATGGGTGTGGATCTCTTTATCTTTCCTACTTGGAACATAGTAGGCTTATAGATTAATGTTTTTCATCAAATGTGGGAAGTTTTCAGCCATTATTTCTTGGAAGGCCTTTTCTATTCCTTTCTCTTTGTCCTCAGTTTCTGCTATACAATGTTTCAGTTTCTGAAATATAATGGTATTTCCATTGTATTGGTGGACCCAAAAGTGTCCCACATTTTTCTGTTCACTTTTGTTCATTCCATTTTTTCCTCTCAACGTCTGTCCATGTATCTTTAAGGATTCTTCTGCCAATTCAAATTCACTACTGAGCCACTATAATGAATTTCAGTTACTTTTCAAATTTTCAACTTCAGAATTTGATTTCTCTTTATTGATCTTCTCTATGATGAGACATTTTGTTCAGGCCTTCCTTTGCTTCTTTAGCCTGGTCTTCTTTAGTTCTTTGAACATAGTTGTAATGGCTTCTTTAAAGACTTTACCAAATATGACATCTAGTCCCTCTCACAGTTTCTATTGCCCGCTCTTTTTCTTGTGTATGGGTCACACTTTCCTGTTTCTTTGGAGGTCTTACAATTTTTTGTTAAAAACTGAATATTTTAGATAATATAGTAGTTCTGGAAAAGTGATTCCTCTCTCTTTCCCCCACCCCCCCACCTCCAGGAATTTTTGTTACCGTTTCCTTGTTGATTTGTTTAGTGACCTGGCTGAACTAGTCTAGTGAAGTTTGTTTCCACAAAGTGTGAAACTCCTGATGTTGCTCTTCAGAGAGTATATAGTCGTGGGAATGTGTACAGTCATCCAGAGATGACAGTGGTTTTATCAGGGGCCTTTTTAATGGTCTCTTTTCCTGATTATTCTGATAAGCTATCTGCCACATTTGGTATTACAACGAGCCCACTAGTTACTAATCCACTAATTACTGTTTGATTGCTCTAGTGTTTATGGCATGCCCCAAGGCATGAATTGCCCAGCAATCTGATAGAATTAAATTTGGACAGGGACAGTTGTTGGGTTTTTTTGTTTTTGTTTTTGTTTTTTTAATATTTATTTATTTTTGAGTGAGAGACAGCATGTGAGCAGGGGAGGAGCAGAGAGAGAAGGAGACAAAGAATCTGAAGCAGGCTCCAGGCTCTGAGGTGTCAGCACAGAGCCCAAGGCAGGGCTCCAACTCATGAACTGTGAGATCATGACCTAAGCCTAAGTGGACACTTAACCAACTGAGCCACTGGCACCCCTGGACAGGGGCAGTTTTTGAAGTCAGATTTTGAGGTTTATTCTGACTAGGGGAGGGCCCTTTTTAGCTGTCTCTCCCGGGTTCTATCTGGTGAACTAGCTCGCCTACAGTTTAGCTTGTTGCTTCTACTTAAAAAGAGCTGTTGTCCTTGAGAGTGACCTTAGGCTTGATTTTCTCCACATTCTCTTTCAAATAAAGGCAGTTCCTTTGGGGACAAGTTTCAAGATCTCCTTTCTTATGGACTGATGCTACCTCTTGGCAACATCTCTGAGCCACTACTCTGGGTGCTAGGTAGGGCAGTAGCGTCTGGACTTTTGGGTTTGATTCTCACAACTCTGCCCTATAAGTGAGCTGGCATGAAGGAGATCAGGGCCCAAGTATTCTGGCCTGCAGTTTCCAGGATACAGTCATTATCCTGTGGGGCTCATAGGAAGGAGAACACCTTTGTCTCTATCACAGCAGAGTTGGAGGGCATAAGAAGTGCTGGTGGCTTGTCTTTTGGATGAGATATAGTAATCTTTATCTGGTAGCTGAGGGGAGAGGCAGCTCATCCTCTTGGCCACGTTTTCCCTGAGGGGGACTTCTGCCCAGCTGAGCTGACTGGGGGCTGCAAGGGGCAGGTGGAAAGGGAGAGAATAGGTCATGATTTACTATTCTTACTGAGTTTTTGTAGATTTCCTTGAGTAAATGTTTCTTCATTGGTTCTGAGCCCTTAGGACTCTTTCCAGGGACTTTAAATAAAGGTTGTGTTTTTATAGCTTTCTCTAGCTTTGCTGGTTTCTCTGGGGAGTAATATAGCACTGCTTGCTCCTCACGCTCCCATCCTGGCAGTGACACTCCTGAACCAATATTTCTAGGGTATCTGCTATGTGCTTAGTATAGTGCTTGGCCCAGAAACATTAGCTTAGGCCAGAAACATTAGCTAAGTACTTTTCATGTAAGCTTTACCTAGTTCTACGTTAGTATCATAGGATGCTGAAAAATCTGAGAGCACCTCAAGTCTATTGGAGACAAAAGGGAAAGACTCACCAAGGTTTGACCATGATATATTAGGGCTAGATAAATGATGGGTAAATCAAGCTTGCACTCTCAATTTTGAAAGCTTTTCCTGTGGTAGGTATTTCAGCTAATGCCTAATTTAAATTAATTGTATTGAGTGAATATGGAAAACAATATTTAAAAGTCTCAAAGGGTATAACTCAGAAATTAAGCCAGCTACAGTTTCAAGCACCAGAAGCAAAACTGAGTTTTTGTTTCTTTTATGTGATGATTTTATAATGCCAACTTTTTTTTTTTAATGCTAACACAATGTGAACACTAATCTTTAAGAACATAGATAACCATGATGACTTCTGTTTTGCCCTCCAAGTCACTCTGTCCCTGCTTAATAAATAATCATTTGTAGCTCTGTGGGGGTGGAAATAGGGTGGGGATTTTCTTTCTGGCACATCCACTAGTGAGTAATACATTTATTTCAAGTGCCAATAAAAATGTTATACTGGACTTATGTGACACATTTGTTAGTTATTAAAGACACTAATTCTAAACCATTGGAGCAGTGCTCTATTATATTTCTGTACCTATAAGTGCAGACTATCAATATTCTGAACAAAATGCACAAATTTTTAATACTGCATAACAATTTTTGAGAGAGAGTAAATAAAATAAGGACATTTTCAGGAGTAGCACCATCTCTGGATTTCTCTCCAGAAGATAGTATTATCCTCTTTTTCTTTTCAACTGATCTTTCACAATTGTTTCCCTGAATTTTCTTTCCTCCTGGAATCTTTCAAATACTCTAATCTCCTTTATTTTTTTTTTTTCCTTTTGAAATCGTGTCTACTGTTAAATGCTGCTGCTTCCCTTTCACCCCCTAACCTAGCCCCCACCTCCACGATGACCCTGAGATAGAGGATAAGGTAGGCAAGGTTCCAGCCATGTCATTAGTGTGTACATTCTCTGTGTCTTGGTTTCCTCATGTATAAAATAGATTTTTCTAAGACTCAGAATAATGCCATATTCAAAACTAGATCCAATTGGGAATTCTTAAATAGAACAAAACCTTAGGGGCTTTATAAGAATCAGTGTTTACTAAACAAATTGAATCGCTCATGAGTGGTTTTGTTTTTGATCTCACATTCAGAGATCTAATGTGTGAGAATTTATCTTAATATTTGGTTGCTGCCAATTATTTTATAATTTTGGCAAAACTAATGACACTTCAACTCATTAGATGGTTATTGAGTGCTTTGTATGTTGAAGACATTATACCCATTCATTATATATTTTATATATATAAAATGATCAAAAATCTAAATACTTAAACTATTACTAAAAGAGACAATGGAGGAGGGGCCTGGGTGGCTCAGTTCGTTAAGTCTCTCTTGATTTCAGCTCAGGTCATGATCTTATGGTTCATGGGTTCAAGTCCCATGTTGGGCTCTGTGCTGACAGCTCGGAGTCTGGAGACTGCTTAGGATTCTGTGTCTCCCTCTCTGTCTGCCCCTCCCCTGCACATGCTCTGTCTCTTTGTCTCTCAAAAATAAACATTAAAAAAAAATTTTTTAAGAGACAATTGGATTACTGTTATTTTAAGGATGTAAACAGTTGGAAAAAAAATAATTTTGTAAGACTGCTTCATAGGAAAGGGTGTGGTTTAGTGGCTTGTTTGTTTGTTTAAATCTCCACAATTGAGAGTGTGGTGATAGACTGACTTATCTTTCCTTGTGGGGGTAAGGCTCAATGTCAACTGATGCCCTCCCACAGAACACAGTTACAAAGGAAAATGGGCAAAATTCCCAATGTGCGAAATCTTTTAGAAGAGACTTAGACCAAATTTAAAGTAAATCTCTACTCATCATGGATCCAAGGCTCATTAGTGTTAAACAATTTTGGGAGTTGCAGATGCCCCCCCCCCCCCCAGTTTTCCTTTCCCCTCAATGTAAAGTATTAAAATGAGACACCTAGAATCTTCAGTAGTAATACTGTGAGTATCCAGTTAGGGGTAATAAAACAATTGTCATATCAGTGGCAGTATTATAATAACACTTATGGTTAGCCGTGGTCAGCTTAAATGGGGGACTTCAATAGGGGAAATGAAAGATTAAAGTTATTATGCAAAGTCCCTAAGTCAGTTTCTAGATAAAATAGGAATAGCATTCTAGAATGAAAGAAAAACTGCAGGTTTTATTCTTCATAAGGTTTCGTTTCCTGAACTGTATTCTGTGATGTGGCTCCTAGACCTCCCTTTAGAAGTAAAGGACTTATTACCCCAGCTTCTGTGAGTGCAGGAAGGAGACTGACCTCTTTGAGAGAGTTTTCTCTACTAAAGCAAGCTGCCTTCCCCAAAGTGATAGTAGCTTTCCCACACTATTCCCAGGAATGGCTCATCAACCTATGGGTTTAAAGGAATCTTGTCTCAACTCAAAATAACACTGAAGACCATTCTGCTTCAGAGCTCCAAGGGGGCCTGGCTGAGGCCTTCACCAAGACTGTATCACAGCCCATCTCTTCCCTCTGCCCACTCCTGCTTTCCCCCTTACCTTGCACAGGTATTGCTGTCTGGAGCGCTCCCTAAGAAATGTCCAGTATACTAATCTCCACCACAGTATCTGCCTCCCAAGGAACCCAGCTGTCACCAGCAGAGCCTTGCAGAAGTCATGAAATGCATGATTATTAATAATAATTCTTTTCTCTGAAACTTAGTTTCCTAATTTGGAGAGTAAAAATTATCCTGAGCTAGGGGTGTTGTTAAGAGTGTTAAGTGCAGTGACATAGAAGGGGTTGTTGAATATTCTAATTAATGCAGATTTGTGTCCAGGAAGACCTGAATTCCAGTTTCACCTCTTCCACTTACTAGTTATGTGGCTTTTACAAAGCTAGCTAAGTCCTGCAAGTCTCTGCCCCTTCGTCTACAATATGAGAATGACAATAATCATCCTAAAAAATTATCTTTAATTGGGCAATTACTATATGCCCAATTAAATTTAGCTAATTTTTTAAATTAGCTTAAAATTAAATTAAATTTAGCTAATTTAACAAAATGTATTCTTAATAAACCTACTTAATTAAAACCGATAAGGTTTAGTGAACTAAGGCATATAAAGGGTTTTCTACAATGTCTGGTATGTGACATGCATTAAAAAATGGTAGCCGATATAAATTGTGGTTATTCATCTAAAGCATGTATTGCAGTACCTTACATATACAAAAATGATACTCTACACGAGAAAAAAATGTCAGGACTATATTGCCACGACTACATTTTTTGTTTCTAATTGCCAGGACTATATTTTTGTTTGAGAGAAATATTTTCTATCATGTAGTGATACATAACTAAAAATGCTTAAATTGTCTAACCTGACAAAGATGTATTCACAATCCACAAGATAACAGTTACTAGGTCTTGCAGATAATAAGTTACCTGATAAGACTCCCTCTGTTTCCCCTTTCCCTCTTTAACAGATGGCACCAGGCTCAAATACAGAGGGGTGCAATCAGCCACGAGTCAGAAGTAGAAACCACTTGTCTGTAAAGCCAAGCTTATTAAACCCTTTTGTGATACTAGAGAGAATTGGAGTTTGCATTCTTATTGTTCCATAGATGAAGACTGGGTGGTATAAAGAGGTACATGACTCAGTCGTGGTCAGACTACTGGCTTGATACCTACCTAATACACTTTGACCTTCTCAAGTCAGAGAGGACCTCATCTCCCTGAAACATTTTACACACCACGAGGGGTGCCAGAGTTTATACACCTGAAAGATACACACTTTCTTAGGTTTTTATTCATTAAATTCACCTGACTTGAAAAATATTTATTCATTTCATGTCTACTTGCAAACTAATACTAAAGACATTGGAAAATCTGAGTTAACTGAATTGTTAAATAATCTGAAGTGATGTAATTTTTAACACAGATATGTGGCTGCTACAAATTACCTAAAAGCCATAAGATGGGTCCATACACTAAGAACAGTGAAAGAACCCTCCTTGTACATATCCTGGAGCAGCTGCACCAGCTCTGGATAGTCTAACTCTTCAATGTGGGATTATTTTTCTCATATTATTTTTCTCACAGTGATGAAACCACTGTGGTCGAGTTTTATGCTAATGATGCCAAAAATATTCCCAACTAATACAGGGTTATACTTATGTTTCCTCATTCTATAATTTGGTTCTTCCCTCAAAACTATTTTCCAATATATCCACGTTAAAAAGTGAAGATGTAATTAATTCCTTTAAACTGCTGTATAATATATAATCATATGTCCATCCCACATTTTATCAACCTGTTCCTCCACTGATAAAATTTTGAGTTATTTTTTATTTTTCTCAACAGTACACTGTACATACTCGTGCATGTATCCTTATGTACATGTGACAAAGTTTCTTTAGCTATATTTAGCAGTGGAATAGATAGCTGTAGGGTACAAGTATTCAATATCATTAACTATTGATGTTGCCAGGTATTTCTGCCTTCCCCTCCAGATCCTCTCTCACCTTCGACCACCCTAGGAAGCTGAATCTATGAACCACATCAAAGGACCTTTAAATTATTTCTTGATTGGGTTTATCCGATGGGGAACTCCAGCAGAATACCTGAGGTAGAACAAGGTTCATGAATGTATTCACATGGCTCTCCTCCCTGCAACATTGCTCTCTGTGTCCTTCAACTGAAGGGCACTGCACCGCTACAAGATTCATTCCTTCTGGGTTCCAAGAACCTTCACTTTCACACCCGTGCTTTACAGTTGGAGGATGGTAACAGTTCCTCTGCCTACACCTTCAAAAATAGTCTCTATAAATCAAACCTCCTTGAATTATCCCACCATGTGTTTCCAGGTGAGAGCCTTACTGTGTCACTCCTATACTGTTCTTCAAGGAGCCTATATTAATTTACAGAACTTTCAACAGTGTATGAGCATCCATTACCTACCCCAAAGCCATACCAATACTTATTAACTGACTGACACTTTTTCCTACTGATGGATTCAATAAAGTTGCTTCTGTTCTATGTTGTACTTCTTTAACTACTAGTGATGGACTTAAAAAATATTTACAGAATGTTCTACCCAAATGCAGCAGAATATACATCCTTCTTCAATGCACAGTGAAAATTCTCCAGATCATATGTTAGGCCACAAAACAAGTCTTTATAAGTTTAAGAAGAAATCATATCAAGAAGTTTTTCAAACCACTAATGTTATAAAAGTAGAAATCGGGCACCTGGGTGGTTCAGTCGGTTGAGCGTCCGACTTCGGCTCAGGTCATGATCTCACGGTCTGTGAGTTCGAGCCCTGCATCGATCTCTGTGATGACAGCTCAGAGCCTGGAGCCTGCTTCAAGTTCTGTGTCTCCCTCTCTCTCTCTGCCCTTCCCCTGCTCACGCTGTCTCTCTGTGTCTCTCAAAAATAAATAGATGCAAAAAAAAATTTTTTTAAGTAGAAATCAATTACTATAGGAAAACTAGAAAATCCACAAATATGTGGATGTAAAACACCATCCTACTGAACAAATGATAGGTCAAAGAAGAAATCAAAGAGAAATCTTAAAATATCTTGAGACAGATAACGATGGAAACACCAAAACTTATAGGATGTAGCAAAAGCAGTTCTAACAGAAGTTCACACATTAAGAAACAAATCTTATACTTCAAGGAGCTAGAAAAAGAAGAACAAAGCCCAAAGTTAATAAAAGGAAGGCAATAACAAAGGTCAGGAAATAAATGAAATAGAGACTAAAATGACAGTAGAAAGAATCAATGAAATTAAGAGCTTGTTCTTCGAAAGGATAAATAAAATTGACCAACCTTTAGACTCCCCAAGAAAAAAGAGAGTGGCCTCAAAATTAGAAATGAAAGACATGTTATAACAGATACCACAGAAATACAAAGGCTCATGGAACTACTACGAACAATTATACACCAACAAATTGGAAAACCTAGAAGAAATGGATGAAGTCCTAGAAACACAACATATTAAGACTGAATCAAGCAAAAAGAGGAAATCAATCAGACCTATTACTAGGTAGGAGACTGAATCAGTAACTTTACAACAAACAAAAGTCAGGACCATATGTGGGTGCCTGGGTGGTTCCGTTGGCTAAGCCTCCAACTCTTGATTTCAGCTCATGTCATCATCTCACTGTGGTGGGATTGAACCCCCCCCACCACCACCACCAATGAGCTCTGCTCCATTAAGAGAATGGAGTCTGCTTAAGATTAAGATTCTCTCTCTCCCTCTCCCTTTGCCCCTCCCCTGCTCATGTGTGCTATCCCTCTCTGTCTCTCACAGAAAGAAAAGAGAAGAAGGGAAGGGAAGGGAAGGGAAGGGAAGGGAAGGGAAGGGAAAAGAAAAGAAAAGAAAAGAAAAGAAAAGAAAAGAAAAGAAAAGAAAAGAAAAGAAAAAAGAAAGGAAAGAAAAAATAGGACCATATGGCTTCACTGGTGAATTCTACCAAACTTTTTTTTTTAATGTTTATTTATTTTTGAGAGAGAGAGAGAAAACATGAGCAAAGGAGGGGCAGAAAGAGAGGGAGAGACAGAATCCTAAGCAGGCTCTGAGCTGACAGTACAGAGCCCCATGCAAGGCTTGATCTCAAGAACCCCAAGATCATGACCTGAGCTGAAATCAAGAGTCAGATGCTTAACTGACTGAGCCATCCAGGTGCCCCTCTACCAAACATTTAAAGATTAATTAATATCAATCCTTCTCAAACTCTTCCAAAAAACAGAAGAGAAGAGAACATTACTAAACTTATGAAGCCAGCATTATTACCCTGATACCAAAACTAGACAAGGTGACTACAAGAAAAGAAATTACAGACCAATATCTCTGATAAACAAAGATGTAAAAATTCTCAACAAAATATTAGCTAACTGTATACAATAATATATTAAAAGGATCTTACAGGATGATCAACTGGGATTCATTCCAGGATGCAAGGATGTTTCAACATCCACAAATCAATGTAATACACCACATTAACAAAAGGAAGGGTAAAAAAATCACATAATCATCTCAATAGATACAGAAAAAGCATTTGACAAAATTCAACATCCATTCCTGATAAAAATTCTCAACAGACTGGCTAGAGAGGAAATGTATCTCAACACAACAAAGACCTAAGCTAGGACTGTACTCAACAGTGAAAAAATAAAAGGTTTCTTCCAAGACCAGAAATATGACAAAGATGCCCACTCTTGCCACTTTTATTCAACATAGTACTGGCAGTCCTAGCCAGAGCAATTAGGCTGGGGGTCGGGGGGGTGGGGAAGTAAGTCATTCAAATCAGAAAGAAAGAAATATAACTGTCTCTTTTTGCAGATGAGATGATATTATACATAGAAAACCCTAAAGACTTGACCAAAAATGTTAGAAAAAAATTCAGTAAAATTTCAGGATAGAAAATCAATACACAAAAGTCAGTTACATTTCTACACTATTGATAAACTATCAGGAAGAGGATTATGAGAATAATCATATTTACAATTGCATCAAAAAGAATAAAATACCTAGAAATGAATTTAACCAAAGAGGTGAAAGACATGTACACCAAAAACTAAGACATTGATGAAAGAAATTGAAGAAGACACAATAAATGGAAAGATATTTCATGCTCATGGATTAGAAGAATTACCATTGTTAAAATGTCCATATAAACCAAAGCAATCTACAAATTCAGTGCAATCCCTTTCAAAATTCTGAAGGCATTTTTACAGAAATGGAACAATCCTAAAATTTGTATGGAACCACAAAGACCCTAAATAGCCAAAGCAATCTTGAGAAACAAAGCTGGAGGCCTCACACTTCCATATGCCAAACTATTACACAGCTATAATAACCAAAACAGTATGATTTTTGGTATATAAACCAACACATAGACCAATGAAGCCAAATACAGGGCCCAAAAATAAACCCACACATATTTGGCCAGTTAATTTACAACAAAGGAGCCAGAAACATACACTGGGGAAAGGATAGTCTTTTCAATTAATGATATTGGAAAAACTGGACAGCCACATACAAAACAATGAAACTGCACCATTATCTTGCACTATTCACAAAAATCAACTCAAAATGGATTAAAGACATGAATGTAAGACCAGAAACCATAAAACTCCTAGAAGAAAACATGGGTGGTAAACTCTTGGACATCTGTCTTGGTAATGATTTTTTGGATTTGACAACAAAGGCAGAGACAACAACAGCAAAAATAAACAAGTGGGACTACATCAAACTAAGAAGCTTCTGTACAACAAAAGAAACCATCAATAAAGTGAAAGGACAACCTACAGAATGAGAGAAAATATTTGAACATTACTTATCTGATAAGGGATTAATATCCAAAACATATATAAAGAACTTATACAACTCAATAGGAAAAAAACCCAATTAATAAATGAGAAAATATACCTGAATATACATTATTCCAAAGACAACCTACAGATGGCCAGCAGGACAGGACAAGGTGCTCAACATCACTAATGCGGGAAATGCAAATCAAAATCACAGTGAGATATTACCTAACACCTATTATAATAGCTATTATCAAAAAAAGACAAGAAATAAGCGTGGACAAGGATGTGAAGAAAAGAGAACCCTTGTGCACTATTTATGGGGAAATGTAAACTGGTAGCACCACTATGGAAAACAGTACGGATGTTCCTCAAAGAAATAAAATTAGAACTACCATATGATCCAGCAATTTCACTTCTGGGCATTTATCTAAAGGAAATTAAATCAGTATCTCAAAAAGATATCTTTATCCCCATGTTCATTGTAGCATTATTCACAATACCCAAGACATGGAAACAACCTAAGTGTCCCTTAGGAGATAAGTAAAGAAAATGGTGTGTGTGTGTGTGTGTGTGTGTGTGTGTGTGTGTGTAATGGAATATTATTCAGTCTTTCAAAATAAGGAAATCTTATTTTTAAACATGGAAGGACCTCAAGAGCATTATGCTAAGTGAAGTAAGTCAAAGAAAATACCGTATCATTATGTATGTGTGGAATCTCAACATTTTTTTAAATGACTCACAGATACAGCAAACAGATTGGTGGTGGCCAGTGATGGGATGAGGGGTGGGTGAAGCAGGTGAAGGTGGTCAAAAGGTACAAACTCCCAGTTATAAGATAAATAAGTCTTAGTGATGTAGCATACAGCATGGAGACTATAATGAACCATATTATACTGTAGATTTGAAAGTTGTTATATAGTAAATCTTGAAAGTTCTCATCACAAGAAAGAAAAATAATTTTAACTATGTGTAGTGATAGACATTAACTAAACTTATTTTGGCATTTCACAATATATACTCAATCATTAAGTTGTACACCTAAAATTAGTTACATGTTAAGTCTCGATTTTTAAAAAGCAGTAATTTAGATGGAATATTTGTCATAAAAAAGAATGAAATACTGCCATTTGCAGCAACATGGATGGACTTAGAGAGTATCATGATAAGTGAAATAAGTCAGAGAAAGACAAATACCATATGATTTCACTCATATGTGGAATTTAAGAAACAAAACAAACAAAGGGAAAAAAAGACAAACAAAAATATAGACAAATACAGAGAGCAAATCAGTGGTTGCCAGAGCAAGGGGTGGGGAAGGCAAGGAGATGGGTGAAATAGGTGAAGATCAGAGTACACGTACTGTGATGAGCACCATGTAGAATTACGGAATTGCTATACTGAACACCTGAAACCATGAAACACTGAATGTTAATTATACTTGAATTTTTTTAAATTGCATTTTTTTAAAAAGCAGTAATTTGGGAGGAAGGCACTTTGTTATATAACAATAGATAACTGGAAAAGTTATTCATTGTATTATTTCTTTACTGGTTAACCTAGAGATTATACTATTTATTCTTGACTTAGAATATTAAACATGGTTTCATAATAATGTATTTTTATTCAGTTCAAAATATTTTGAAATATCCTTTGACACTTCCTTGACCCACACATTATTTAGACGTATGTTGCTTAATTTCCAAAAGCTTGGAGATTTTCTTGATTTCTTTCTCTTACTGATTTTCCATTGCATTCCATTTCAATCAAGGAGCGTAATTCGGGGTGGATGGATGGCCCAGTTGGTTAAGCATCTGACTCTTGGTTTTGGCTCAGGTAATGATCCCACAGTTCATGGGATTGAGCCCCACATCAGGCTCTGTGCTAACAGTGTGAAACCTGCTTGGGATTCTCTCTCTCCCCCTCTGCCCCTCCCCTGCTCATGCTCTTTCTCTCTCTCAAAATAAATTTTTTTTAAAAAGGAAGATATTTTGTACAATTTCACTTCTTTTAATTTGTCAATGTATATTACCCACCATACCATCTCTCTTAGTGAATGTTTCATGTTCACTTGAAAAGAATGTATATTCTGCCATTGTAGAGTGATATTCTATAAAAAACTAAATTCAGTTGGTTGAAGGTATTGCTGAGTTCTATATCTTGGTAATTTTCTGTCTGCTCATTCTATCAACTACTGAGAGTGGAATGTTGCTATCAACTATAATTTTTAATTTGTCTGTTTTTTCTTACAGTTCAGTAAATTTTTCCTTCATATAGTTTGAAAGCCTATTTTTTGGTACGTAAACATTTAGTACTGTATTTCTTCTTGGTATATTGGCCCTCATAATTATGTCATGTCCCTCATTATCCAGGTAAATATTTTTGCTCAGAAACCTACTGTGATACTGACATATCAACCCAGCTTTCTTTTAGTTAGTGTTTATGCGATGTATCTTCTTCTAGCCTCCTTTTTTGTCTGTTTGAAGTGAGTTTCTTATAGATAGCACATAGTTAGGTCTTCGGTTTTTATATATTCAATCTTTGTTTTTAAATTTTTGTGTTGGGACCATATATATTTTATATAATTATTGATATGTCTTGATTTGGGTCTACCATTTATTTTGTCTCCTACTTTTGTTTTTCATTGCTCTGGTCCTCTTTCTTACCTTCTTTTGTATTATTTGAAGTTTAATTTTTTTTGTTCTTTGCTGTATCTCTTTGTATAGTCATTGTTTGGGGGATTATGTTATATATGCATAACGTTTTACAGCTGATTCTAAAGTAAACATTTTCTAACTTCAAGTGGCATGTAGAAAGTTATCACCATATAAATGTCCCTTTACCCTCCCCACTTGATATTGTAGATTCTTATGCATTACATCTACATACAATGAAAACACTATCAGACTGTGACCTGTTTTTGCCTTCAACCATCAAACATGTTTTAAATAACTGGAGAGAAATAGAAGTTTATATTTACCTAGCTATTTACCATTTCTCTTGCCTTTCCTGCATTCCAAATTTTTCAAGTTTCCTTCTTTTATCATTTCCTTTTTAAGAAATTCTCTTAGCATTCATTTTAGAACAGGTCTGCTGATGATAAATTCTTTGTTTCCTTTCCTCTGAGAGTGTCTTTATTTCCCTTTTATTCATAAAGGATATTTTCATTGTATATAGAATTCTGGGCTGGGGCACCTGGGTGGCTCAGTCAGTTAAGCATTTGACTCTCAATCTCACCTCAGGTCTTGATCTCAGGGTCATGAACCCATGTTGGCCTCTGCACTGGGCATGAAGCCTATTAAAAAAAAAAAAAAGAAAGAAAAGAAAAAGAAAAAAGAATTCTGGGCTGAGGGTTATTTTTTTCAGAGCTTTAAAAATATATTGTTTAATTCCCTTCTGCTTTCATAATTTCTGATGAGAAATCTATTTTCATTCAAATCATCATTTTCCTTTGTTCCTCTTAAGTAATGCATCATTTGTTTCTGTCAGCTTTTAAGATTTTATCTTTGCCCTTAGCTTTCAGCAGTTTCATTCTGATGTGTCTTGGCATGGGTGTCTTTAAGTTTATCCTGTGTGGGGTTTGCTGAGCTTTTAGAATCTCTAGGTTTATACCTTTGACAAAATTTAGGAAGTTTTTAGCCATTATTTTTGCAAATATTTTTTGTTGCAATGGGATGTTTCTCATCTCCTTCTAGAATTCCATGACACGTTACACCTTGTGGAATTGTTCCACAGATCCTTAAGGCTTTATTTCCGTTCAGTCTTTGTTTCCTTCTGTTTTTTAGGTCTGCATAATTTCTATTGATCCGTCTTCACATTCACTCACACTTTCATCTCCATTTTGCTCTTGGTCTTGTCTAGTGAGATAGATATTTCACTATATCACTGTGAAAGATAGTGTATACATTTTTCAGTTCTAAAACTTCTGTGTGGTTCCTCTTTCTATTTTCTGTTTCTTTGCTCTTTTCTATTATCCATTTGTTTCAAAAGTATTCATCCTTACTTCGTGGAGAATTTTCATAATAATTGCTTTGAAAGTCTTTGATAACTTTAACATCTGTGTCACCTAGGAATTAGTGTCTATAGATTACCTTTTCCTATATGTTTTGGAATTTGCCTGGTTCTTCGCATGCCAAGCAATTTTGATTGTATCCTGGATATTTTGAATAGATTGTTAAGAGACTCTGGGTCTAGATTAAGTCCTATGGGGGCACTGGGTGGCTTGGTCAGTTAAGCATCCAACTCTTGATTTCAGCTCAGGTCATGATCTCAGGGTTCGTGGGATCAAGCCCCATATCAGGCTTTGCACTGACAGTGCAGAGCCGGCTTGGGTTTCTCTCTCTCATTCTCTCTGCCTCTCCCCGACTCACACATGCACATCTATACTCACTCAAAAATAAATAAACTTAAAAAAAAAAGTTCTATGGAGGATGTTGATAGTCTTGTTTTAGCATACAATCAACCCAGTCGTGTTCAGGCTAAAAATTCTGCCCAACTTTCTGTGGCTTCATGTTCTAATGTTATCTTAATTTTCAAAGCTTTTGCGATGCCATTCATGCCCATCTCATGTGTGTAAGATGGTTTGTCTGGGACCTGGGAAGTGGTCTGTCTCAAAGTGTTTAGAGTCAGATTCACATGTACACAGCTTAGGAAGTAGGCACAGGAGTTCACATATAATGTTACAGGATCACTTTCCCAAGTTCTTCATTCTCCCTGACTTACCAGTTATTTTCTGATTCTCAAAAAATCCCCTTCTTGGTCCTCTGGGCAGGAACTATGGCTTTAGTTATCTCACTCTGGCACTTACATTCTGTGACTACCCATTTCTGGAGCCACACAGCAGAAGAGAAAGAAAAAGTCAGGTGGGGAGGGGGAGAAGGCAATGGAATTTTGTCCTGCTTTCTTGAGACCACAGCTACTCTTTTTGAAGAGGATTTTTCCCATCTCTTAGAGTTTTAGACACATATGGTCTCTCATTTTTGCCACTATCACTACTGCCAGGTGTAAGAGAAATGGGGTTGGGTAATGGCATGGAGGGGATTTCCTCCACTCTCTCTGGTATGTTACAAGTCCCTTTTCATGCTCCTTGAATCAAAACCTGAGGGCTTCTCTGGAGACTTCACCTGTAGGTCTCTCTATCAATGCAAGGTACCCACTTCAAGTATTTGACTACCTTGGGTCCAGCCTGCAGGATACCAGAGGAGATAACAAACTAAGAAATTCATCCTAACTTATTAGTACTTAAAATTTCAGTTTTCTTTAATCCACCTACTACCATTTACTTTTCATGGTCCTCAAATAGCTTCTCTATGCATTCTTTCCAAGTTTTATCTCTGTATTCAGTGGGAGAGGCCAGGTGTACTTACTCCATCTTACCTAGAATCAGAGTACCCCCGCCTGCTTTTTGTGCTAGTGATGTCATACATTTTCCTTCCACATGTTTTAAGCCTCACAAGATCTTATAATCATTTCCTGTTTTGGTAGTTAATACTATCTTATGTTTTCCCACAGATTTACTCTTCCCAGTGTTTATTCTTTCCTGAAATTCCGTAATATCATGTGGTATATAATTTTCCTTCAGTCTAAAGAACTGGCTTAGTACTTATTTTCTTAGCTTTTGTTTGAAAGCATCTTGGTTTTGTCTTCATTTTTTTAAATGTTTATTTATTTTTGAGAGAGAGAGACAGAGCATGAGCTGGGGAGGGACAGAGAGAGGGAGACACGGAATCTGAAGCAGGCTCTGGGCTCTGAGCTGTCAGCACAGAACCTGATGCGGGACTCGAATTCGTGAACTGCAAGATTATGCATGACCTGACCCCAAGTTGGATGCTTAACCAACTGAGCCACTCAGGCACCCTTGTCTTCATTTTTAAAGGATCCTTACAATGATTATAGAATTCCTGATCAGCAGTCCCACCCACCACCCCTCTTTTTTTTTTTTTTTTAAATGTCATTCCACTGTCTTCTGATTTCAATAGTTTCTGTTGAAAAGCCAACCATAGCTTATGGTTTCTCCCATGAAGCTACTGTGTCTGTCTTTTCATGCAGCTTTAATATTTTCTCCTTGTCTTTGTCAGCAACTTAAGTGTGATGTGCCTAAGAATGGTTTTTTGCCTGTGTTTGTTCTACTTCACGTTTGTAGATTTCTTGAATATGTGGGTTTCTTTCTTCCATCATTTTGGAAAATTCTCAGAAATATTTCTTTAGTCCCATTCTCTCTCTCCTCTTTTTCCAGATCTCCAGTTATATCTGGTTAGACATTTTCACTCTATACCTTATTTTCTTTTCTGTATTTTATATCCTTTTAAATGTTTTTTAATGGGTTTTTTTTTTTTTGCTTGTTTTTTGAGAGAGAGAGAGAGCACATGAGCAAGAGAGGGTCAGAAAGAGAGGGAGACACAGAATCTGAAGCAGGCTCCAGGCTCTGAGCTGTCAGCACAGAGCTTGACGTGGGGCTGGGACCCACGGACTGCGAGATCATGATCTGAGCTGAAGTCGGATGCTTAATGGACTGAGCCACCCAAGTGTCCCTATATCTTAGATCCTTTTAATTCTGTGAATTATCTGGATATTTTTTATTGATTCTTCTTCTTGTTTACTAGTCCACTGTTCTGTTGACTCTAGGTAGTTCCTCAAACCATCTATCTAATTCTTAATTTCAGTCACACATTCTCTTCCCCTCCCTCAGTTCTAGGATTCTTATTTAAGTTTTCTATATGAGTTTCAAGTCTCTGTTAAAATTATGTTATTTTTTGAACTCTTAAAAGTTATTTTTTAACTCATATCAAAATTCTAAATTACTTGTGGGTCTGTTTTCTGTTGATTTGCTTGCTGGGTTTCAATTTTTAGGTTTGATGCTGGATATGATGGATGAAAATGTATAGAGACCCTGAATGATACTATGTTCTTTCAGGGAGAGTTGAGTTTTCTTATGACTCACTTTGATCCTGTCAAGAGTTGGTTTTAGGGGCACCTGGGTGGCTCAGTCAGTTGAGCGTCTGACTTTGGCTCAGGTCATGATCGCACGGCTCGTGAGTTCAAGCCCCGCATGGGACTCTGTGCTGACAGCTTGGAGACTAGAGCCTGCTTCAGATTCTGTGTCTCCCTCTCTCTCTGCCCCTCCCCCGCTCATTCTCTGTCTCTTCCTCTCTCTCAAAAATAAATAAACGTTCAAAAAAATTAAAAAAAAGAGTTGGTTTTAGACTTTATTGGTGTCGCTCTGTGTCAGTTTTGCCCTTATTCATGGAGTGTAATCCTTATTCCCAAGGTAAGGGGAAGAAGAAGAAACAAAGAACAGCTCCTCTTTCAATTTTGAAGGATATTTTTCACTTATTATAGAATTCTGTGTGGACTAGATTCTTTTCTTTAAGCAATTTTAAAAACTTGTGGGTTTTTTGACTCCTGACTCCAATTATCGGTAATGAAAAGTTAGCTGTAATTCAGATTCTTGTCCACTAGTATTTAATGTATCTATTACCTTTGGCTGCTTTAGAGATTTTTTTCCCATATTTGGTTTTAAACAGTTTGATCATAATGTATATAGGTGTGATATGCTTCATATTTATTCTGCTTGGGGTTTTCTGACCCTCTTGTGTTCTATCCTATCGGACAAATCTGATTCAGTGTCTTTTCATGTACATGTATGTAATTTCACATTTCCTCCCTTCTTTCTTTTTGGAACTCCCCTTGCACATATATTAGACTACATGATATTGTGCTACAGATATCTGAGTTTACATTTCTTTAACTTCCAGTATCTTTTCTCTCTGTTCCTCAGATAAGTTCTATCTTCTACGTTTATCATCCCTTTCTCCTGCCAACTCCATCCTATTGTTATGCCTATTCAGTGAATTTTTCATTTCAGACATTATACTTTTTGGTTCTAGATTTTCATTTGTTTTTGATGGCTTTCATTTATCTACTGAAATTATCCACCTATTTATTCATTGTAATCATGTTTTCCTTTAAATGCTTGAACATAACTATAAGCTATTAAAACATTTTTTCTCAACCATTCCTACATCTGGGTCATCTCAGAGTCAGTTTCTTTTGACTTCTTTTTCTTGAGTATAAGTCACATTTTCTTGGTTTTTCACTTTCCTATTTTTTTTATTGTATGCACAACACTGTAAATTCTACAATATGGTCTTCCTTTAATGGGTGTTGGATTATGTTGTCTTCCTTTAATGAGTGTTGGTTTTATTCTTGTAAATTTCCTTTGGCCTATCTTGTTTTTGTTCTTTGTTTGAGTATGTGAGGTGGGGAAACAAAGTTTTGAATCTTTGACCTAAATCATACTTCTACACAAAGGTGTGCCGCTTACATTAAAGAGATGATCTTTCTAACATCTAAAGTGAATGGCTGAAAAGCTTAATGATGTTCTCCACCCCACTGAGATGGAACTTGAATGTCTCTCAACACTGTGTGATATGCAGTAGGCAATCTCTACTAGGCTATGCAGAATCTTAATATGTCTATATTCAGCTCAGCTTTTAGCCAAGGACCCATGGTGAGTCTTCATGTAGACTTTTAGGGCTCCCTTTTTCACAGCTACCTACTTACAGCTATGCTACCCCACCAATTTCAGCTGCTTCAACAACTCAAAACTCTAATTTCTCCCTAAGACATGGGTTCTGCTTTCTTGCACCTCAGAAAAAAAGTGCCTTTCGGCAGAAAAACCAGGACAATTATGGGATAGTCATGGAACATCCCATGCTAGAAGCAAGTCTTTGGTGCACATTTAAATACATACTGAGATTTAAATCACTGATAGTTTTAACTTTTTCTAAGAGGAATTTCTGACAAAGAATAAGTAAGAATGCACTTAATAAAATTTTTTAGGACTGACTAAAGAGGAAAAGGGAAATTTTTTTTTTTAACGTTTATTTATTTTTCAGACAGAGAGAGACAGAGCATGAACGGGGAGGGTCAGAGAGAGGGAGACACAGAATCCAAAACAGGCTCCAGGCTCTGAGCCATCAGCACAGAGCCTGACGCGGGGCTTGAACTCACGAACTGTGAGATCATGACCTGAGCTAAGGTCGGCCGCTTAACCAACTGAGCCACCCAGGCGCCCCAAGGGACAATGTTTTTAAGTGCATTGAAAACAAACTTAAAATTTCAAACAACTAATGTTACGTATGTGACACTGTTAGTTGTATAGATTTATAAAGTAAAAAAAGATTATAATTATAAATATTCTATGTTGTTATTTTATATGTAATCTATGTTGTAATGTATAGGATACTCATAGATTTAGAAAATAAAAAGATGTATTTTTTCTTTTCCATCTTGACCCATCCTGTTAATACAAAATGTTCTCTCTTAAGGTCACTGAATCTAAGTTGGAGATACTAGACCTTTGAATCATTGGTTAGTGAGTAGCTAAATTAGGAGTCACTGCCTTAGGAAGAAGCCAGTTCAGACTGAAACACAAATGACTATTTGGTTGAAGAAGTAACTCTCCATTTTTAGAGGGTGGAGATGGTTTGGTAGTAAATTAGTTCTCTCTCTGCCCTGGGAGATTAGACAAACAATGGATCTAACTGAGAAAATAGACTGACTCATTTGGCTACAATGCTATATTGAAGTTATAAGCAAACTAACATTAATCTCCAGAAACAGAATCTGGTTCTGTATACTGTAAATGAATTTTACAGTCAATTCTGAAATTTCTCATTGAATAAAAAAATCAGACATCTATAGATGGAGTGGCACTCTGAACCCTGCCTTTCTTTACCTCATCATCTGCTATAGCATAGCTAAAGTCATATGCAATTTACTTCATTATTTATTAACTCTTCTTTAGGGTGGTAGTTTTTATTGCAAGAGAAATGAGAATTGCAATAACTTTCTTTCCTCTTAACTTTCTTGAGCATTTCCCAACTTCCTCTAGTAGTTGAACACACTGTCTTCAAAGTGAAGGGTCCATCTGAAGGACAGGTACAGATGAGGACTGAGGAAAGTCAGACCTGCTATGCAGGACGAAGAGTTGCACAGGCTAATAATGGGTCATAAGTGAATAGGGGTGGAGAATGAAGGGAAATATAATCACAGATCTGGAAGAGACAAGTCATCTGGTCCAGACTGCCTCCAGACAGGTCAGGAAGGGGTGTTTGGGTGGACCTTTTTTTCACATCTGGATTTAGCTTCTCTTGAACTTTTCAGCTTTTGCCTTTTACCCAAGGCTGATTCCTTCTCTGCAAGTCATGTGGTACTTCTCCTGCCCCAGGATGAAGTCCTTTCAAGTGGATTTAATTAGTTTTGGGGATGGTCCGTTCTTTTTCCAGGAGGTCTGTTTCAGGTTTAGGTCATTCCAATGGCCTCACCAACAACTGAAGGGCAGCTGTCCTGGCCACTCAATAATTCCCTGGGTGGAGAGGAAGGGCCTCTAAACTGATGGCCACACTTCTTGTATTTCTAACTCCCCTTAGCTGAGAGCACAGGAGGTGCTGAGGTGGGTGGAACTTGGAGATTGAGGAGCTTTTTTGGGTAGTTTCAGGTCTTATAGTCCATGACAGAAGCATACAGCTGCCTACCTTTCCCAACATCCACATCCACACCCCTATGTTATTTGCCGGTAAAAGTGAAATTTGGGCAACTTATGGTTCCTCTGGGGCCACTCATTTCTCCCACATGTCCCAAGTGTCTGGATTTACTACAAGAGACAGGACATAGTAGAGTGGAAGTAAATTGTAGCTTATTCTTCTACTTCATCCAGGAAAGAGGTTTGTGAGCATAAGCAAAGAGGTAAATGAGATTATTTCTTGCTGTTCGGTGCCTATCACATCACTCACCCTGCTTTACACGCCACCACCAGCGTGAGCACACGCTGTGAGTAGAAATGCAACCCCCACCCTCTCCTGCCCCGCGCCCTCCTCACCCCTCCCTCACGACCGGCACAGACCGACCAGAACTTCCCCTGGGTCGCGGCCCAGCGATATGGAGCGGCCCTGGCGCAGAGCCCTGCTCTTCCCGAGTCGTGGGTGGCGCGGTGCTTGTTTCCCTCCCCTCCCTTTCCGGACCCAAACAGGGATGTATCTGGGTCAGGCTGGGAGGGGCTGGACCTGCCAGGGACCGGCGGGGGGGATGGGGGTGGCGATGACAGCATCTTTCAGGTTTTTGGCGTTTCTGAGTTTGGCCCCATCCAGCCTCTCACCACGCTCGCGCCCAGCAAGGGCTGATGCTCCGGCTAGTCCAGGCCCTGGGAGGGGGTTGGGGGGTGGGGTTGGAGGGGGGGAAAGAGCCCGTCCTTCCTATCTGAACGGCCACCCCTACTCGCCCTGCAAACAATGCAGCGCCCACCCCCACCCTCAACACGCACACACATTCCCCATTCCCCGAGGCACGCTCCCCTGGCGGGCGGCGGGTCCCTCCACCCCAGGAAGAGAGCAATGGAACAGTTCACGGCCGCCACGAGTTCCTGGTCTTCCTTCCTTTCCGGTGATAAACGGCGGGGCTACAAGCCAGTTGCTGCTTAAGATGCTCCACCCGCGAGCTTGAGCCTCTCTTGGCTCTGTGCGGGGGCCCAGATCCAGGACCCAGGGTCCTCTTACCCCCGCAAGGCGCAAAGGCGTGACCCGCGTTGGAGCGCAGACCCCCGGCAGTTCTGCGCTGCCTTGGTTCCTCCCTATGTGATCTTGTGCGCTCCATTGCGCCGGGGAGGAACTGAGTGTGCGTAAAAACCGCATCTTCCCCAGACACTTTGGCTGAGGTTGCCTGGGTGAGGTCCGGAGGGTCATGGACTCCCGGCTCCCCACCCTGCGAGCTCTGTATATAAGCCCAGCTCTGAGGAATCAAGGCCACAGGTCTTCATTTCCCTGAGGCCTGGCCCCGCCCTCCCCAACCTTGCCCGGCAACTACTCGGCAGCCCCAAATCTCTACTCGCTCTTCCTTTTGGCTTTGGGAGAGAAGCGGAGCAATGAGTTGAAAATCATCCCTGGATTTTTGCATCCTGTACACAGTTATCTCCTCATCCTCTCCTTCATTTTCCCACATTGCACTCTCGGAGACTTCTGTGTGCCGGAGGGTAGCCTCGCCTATCCGCCTATCTGGAGCACCGGTCCTGTGGCAGGAGCCCCACTGATGCTCTGACCAGGAGCTTCCCGAAAGGTGCCTCCCTCCACGGGTGCCCAAGGCCACGCAGAGGTGCTCCTCCTTCCCCGCCTCACCTCATCTCCAGACACCTCTTGCCATCATTGCATCCACCCTTGTGTAAAACCCGCGCCCCCCCGCCCCACCCGGCGCCGCACCCCCTCCCCCGGCTGCTCCCGGCAGGCGGGGAGCCGAACGGACTGGGGCGCGCGGGAGGCGCGCAGAGCTCGAGAGCTCTCGGGCTGCCCGAGCTCGCAGCGCCTGGGGAATTGGGCTGTGGGCGAGGCGGCCAGGGCTGGCCTTTATCGCTCGCCCCGCTGGTGGTTTGAAACTTTATCAGCGAGTCTCGCCACTCGCCGCAGACGCGCGGGGGGCGGGGGCGCGGCGAGGCGCCTGCGGCCGTGACGAGGCGCTCCCGGCGCTGAGCGCTTCTGCTCGGGGCACGCATGGCGCCCGCACACGGAGTCTGACCTGATGCGGACGCAAGGGGGTTAATATGAACGCCCCTCTCGGTGGAATCTGGCCCTGGCTCCCCCTGCTCTTGACCTGGCTCACCCCTGAGGTCAGCTCTTCATGGTGGTAAGTCCACGCGTATGGGTGCAGGGGGATTTTGGAGACGGGAGTCGGGAACGCAACTAGCCACAGAGACCTTTGCCGGTGGCGCTTTCCCGCGGCCACAGCCATCGAGATTCCCGTCCAAACCCCAGCTGCTGTCCTCTCGCACCGCCCCAGCCTCAGCCCCTTCCTTTGCTTTTCCTCGGAAGACATTCCAGCTTTGACAACTCCAAAAAATAACCCACAATTTCCCTCAAATGAGAGCTCGGATGTTTGGTTGATTTGGATCCAGCTGAGCGACAGCAAAATCAGCCAATTTCTTATCCCGTGGAGAGACACGCTAGCCGGGTCTCTAGCTCTGTTGCACAGGCGTGTGTGTGTGTGTGTGTGTGTGTGTGTGTGTGTGTGTTGTGTGTGTGTGTGTTTGTGTGTGTGTGTGTGAAAATTCACCTTGAAAACTACAACCGTCTCCCCCACCCCCTCCAAATAGCCTCAAGATAAACCGATGGGCCAATTCTGGCAGTCAAGAGCTACACAGCCCAACGCGTATGATTTTGCATTATTTCCCGTCCTTCCACATTCCTAATGCTTCACCCCGTGGGGCGGAAGAACGCCTTGCCTGCAGGTAGAGACTACCACCTTAACGCGAAGATCCAGCCCCAGGGGGCTCTAAGATGCTACCCTGTTCAAACTCATAATCACCCCCAAAGAGTAACTTTGCTGTCCTTTGCATGGTCTGTTATTTAGTTATTGTGCATAGCAAAGGAGGGGCAGAATGTCGATATGTAACAGGTCCTAGCGTCCTTCAAAGTTCCAAAGGAAGATTCACTCCATTTCCCTTCCATCTGATCTTGAAAAGAGGTGGAGTTGTTAAGGTCTGTAACGTCCTTGAACCTACAAGTTTCAGAACAGATACTAAAATACTAATTCAGAAGGACCCATTATAGTGGGCTCTTTTTTTAAAGAATCTGGCCAAAGTAAGAAGTCTTAGCCAAATTAAAGACTAGAGCAGGGAACTTTAGGAAGACCCTGAGCTCTTCAAAGGAGCAAGGCAAAGCGTTGATGGGAAGAGGGGTTCAATTCCTTCCTAAGCCGCTTTGAACAGAAAGGCGTTTAGCCTTGACATTGCTGACATAGGATCAAAGATTGATTTATCAGAGTGACCATTTTTCAATAAAATGACTATTTCTGTTTCCATGGGCATATAAACATTATTTATTGCCCAGGCTTTTTGTCACATTGTCTCTCAGCTGTCACTTAAATATATTTTTTGGAAGTCACAGCTGTAACGATTTTATGATCATATAAAATAATGAAAATACAAGAAAAAGACATTCTCCTTGTTTGATCGCTTCAAAAGACACCTATGGCAGCTTGGGTTATATAAAAAGGTACCTTTCTAAACATTTCACAACTAATAGAGAACATCTGGGTAGAGATGATGATGTAATTTTTTGTTAAAGTTTCTTTTCAAAAGTACTTTATGGAGCTATAACACTGTTTGATTCTTCCAAACATTTAGTGTCCTTAATAACAATAGAAAGAATTTTTTCCAAAGGTTCTCTATAAAAGCCAAAAAGAGCTGGAAAAATGGAAATATTTAAAGGATTCTTGGTAAGGAAAGAAGGGCATGTCTGTGAGGAGAGTGGAACATCAGATACCAGCAGGTGTTGATTAGACAGATACAGACAGTTTCTAAAGACACTTAAACGTTAGGTCAGATAAATGGGAGCAAGCTGCTTCTAAAAGTTGACTCCAGGGGTACCTGGGTGGCTCAGTCGGTTAAGCGTCTGGCTTTGGCTCAGGTCATGATCGCGCGGTTCCTGAGTTCAAGTTCCGCATCAGGCTCTGTGCTGACAGCTCGGAGCCTGGAGCCTGCTTCAGATTCTGGGTCTCCCTCTCTCTCTGCCCTCCCATGTTCACGCTCTGTCTCGTTCTGTCTCTCTCTCTCTCAAAAATAAACATTAAAAAATAAATAAATAAAAAATAAGTTAAAAAAAAAAAAGGCGACTTCCCCAAAGGGAACCTCAGACATATTGGGTCACTGAGATCAGAGCCTTCTTGGGAAAAGCCTTTGAAGGGTTCTCCCCAAAACGCACTGCCCCTCCCCTTCACTCCATTCTCTGACTGCAGACCTTGACTCTTCTACCCTGGCCAGATCACCATCAGGTGGCCCTGGCTTCATGTCTAAGACACACAGTCATTGCTCTGTTTTTGGGGCGGATTCTACCAGATCACTCTCCACGCCTGCTGTGTCCCTTCTTGCTTTCTGATATCCCCAAAAGGATAAGGAATTCGTATTTGAGCCCTGCTTTGAACTCTTCAGTCTCCTGGGAAACTTGGCACCAGCCCTCGCTGATTATGGCTTTTCCACCTCTGTGTTGGTCCTTTCCAGGTACATGAGAGCTACAGGTGGCTCCTCCAGGGTGATGTGTGACAATGTGCCAGGCCTGGTGAGCCGCCAGCGGCAGCTGTGCCACCGACACCCAGATGTGATGCGTGCCATTGGCCTAGGCGTGGCCGAGTGGACTGCAGAGTGTCAGCACCAGTTCCGCCAGCATCGCTGGAACTGCAACACCCTGGACAGAGATCACAGCCTCTTCGGCAGGGTCCTGCTCCGAAGTAAGTCTCCTGCCTTCGTGCAGCTCCATGGGCTGTCCTCTCACACACAAGTCCCTCACTTGGTCTTCAAAGTCCCTGCCCACCTTTTCTTGCATTTAATTAGTCAGAAGTTTGTTCTTTTTGGTCCCTGTTTTGTAGATGAGGACTAGAGAAGTCAAGGAACGTGCCTAAAGTTTTGGAGGAGGCCAGTCACGGGTTAGGATATAGTGCCCCAGGCTGGTGTCTTTTTGCTCTTTGCGGTGTCCATCCATATCCTGTCACAACCCTGCCTGTCCCTCCAGAATCAGATTTTGTCTCCAGGAGAAAGGAGGAAGCAGCCATAGGGCCCTCTTGACTTTTTTTTTTTTTTTTTGGTAACAATTTTCTTTATGTTTTTATTTATTTTTGAGATGGGGGGAAAGGGGCAGAGAGGAGGTGGGGGACAGAGGATCTGAAGTTGGCTCTGAGCGGACAGCAGAGGGTCCCATGTGGGGCTTGAACTCACGAACTGTGCGATCATGACCTGAGCTAAAGGCAGACACTTAACTGACTGAGCCACCCAGGCACCCCTCTTTTGACTTTTTTTATTCTTTCTAGGACTTGAACCTTCTAGAGGATTTGAGCAGATAAGGGTGGAATACTCAAAATTTTTTTCAACCAAAAAATATTTCAAAAAACACATGTGCATATTAAGAAGCAGAGACAAATCTCTGCTCACACCTTTCACCTCCTATTCAGCTACTCAGCTTTGAGTCACTCTGTGTCTAAATTCAACACTTTTCCCCAGTAGATTGTATATTCTGCATGGTAGGGACTAGCCTCTGTTCTCTGCACTTGCTTGATGCCTTGTGTGTTACAGACACCATTCATTCATTGAATGGTTGAATGAATGGATGAACTCATTGTGAGCACATGTTGTTTTTCAGGCACATTTTAGGCAGAATAGTATTTATGGAGGATAGGGGTGAGAAATATGAATACACAGTTTTCAAGCATACATGTTTGTTTTTCTGTTTTACTTAGAAGGAACATTAAACACTATCTAATTACATAACAAATTTCTTAAAAGTTCTGAATATGGGAAGTAGCTGGTATAAAAATCAAAGCAAACTAACTGAAAATCAGATTTCAGTTACCCAAAAATACCCATCCCTTAAGCTGGCATTAGCATTCTTCAAGAAGTAGCATGGCCCATTTGCTACTGGAAATCTGACTGAAAACACAACAGTTCATGTGCGAACCCCAGAAACAGGAAACTACACTTGTTTTTGCGCCCCCCCCCCCCCATTCCTAAGAAAATCATCCAGGCTGTACACTTGGTAATGCTTAACAGAGGGTGTTTCTATCATGTAATCATCACAGCCCTAGGGTTTTATGAGGCCAAATGCATAACTGAATGTCTCTAAAATCCCCCAAGGGCGTAGTACTCTCACTCAGTGTATCCCTAAAGTTAATTTACTGTGATATTCTGCAATTTTATCCTCTAGTTTAAAAACTATATTCTTCTGCATTCCTTTTGGAGTTTCAATATGAGATCGCAAATTTTTGAAAGGTTAATAGTCAATTTCAGCTGCATGGAATTTTAAGACTTCACCTAGATTAGCTCACCAGTGAATCAATTAAAGTGCTGGACCTTGTCAAAGAGAGTTTACAAGTACCTAGCACACGTGATCTTTGGGCACGTTGTGTACAGGCTCTCGGTGTTTACGCTATATCAGGACTTTCCTTTCCAAAGTGCTCACAATCATTTTTCAATCACTACAAATTAAATGTACTTCTCATTAACAAAATGTTCGCCTCCAAAATCTGTCTGCGAAAATCCATTCAGATGTCTCCATACTGAATAAAAACCTTTAGATCACAAATCAAAAGAAGCAGTTTTGCCTACTGATCCTAAAGATAGCATGTCTAGGAAAGCTGGGAATTCATTTGTAAAATCCTTTAATCCTGGCTGTAGGGTTGCTGAGAGGGGAGAGGTTAGAACTGGAGGAAGGGGGCTAGTTCAACTTAGCCTAAGGCCTCAGGTAAATAAGAGAATCTAAGCTGTACTTCCTTCAGGGTTCTTTCAGATGAAGCTGAGTGTTTTGCCAAAGTACTCAAAACTTAAAACACTCATGCTACACAATTTCTTTCCATTCTTCACAGAAGGCCAGATTTCTTCCTGGACATTTATATAAACTCCTATGACTGTCAGTGATGATTTTGTGTTGGTTATGGGAGGGCTGAATTTGGCCTAAAGTAGTTTATCCTGGAAATAATCAAGAAATTCCAATGAAGCTATCCAAAGATTTTTACAATTAATTGCTTGGAGGGAAATTCACATCTTAGGTTGTGAAGAACTCTCTTTTGGAAACCTAAATTTCCTTATAGATGGATAGTAAAGGCAAAGGCCAACACCAGTGATAGGAAGAACATAAAAGTCACTAACATATACCATGGTCATGGAAAAAAGGAAAATATGTGTTTGCCTCTTTTGCTTCAGAGAGCTAGAAGATGACAGAAGAATTTTTAGGAACACTTGTAATTCACTCATTCCACAGACTGTCACCAGCCATAGGCAGAGAAACTTAAAGACCAAACTGGTAAACCTAAAAATATTCCTGTAAGAATATGCCTCTAGAATTCTAGAATAAGCCTTAAAAAAAAAAAAAAAAAAAAAAAAAAAAAAAAGGTGAGTAGGTCTCATCCTTGTAAATTTCCAAAAAAAAAAAAAACAGGCAAGCGTTTGACGAACGAACTAAATGACCCTTAACCTTCCAGACGGTGTAGTTTCTAGCATTTTGCCCTCCCCAAATTCTGCCCCAAACAAAAATGATGCCTATGCACTTGATAGCCATTTCTTAACTTATCTCACCCTCAAAATTAGAGAAACTTCAACCACATCAGGAAATTAAGTACCACCATTTAGATTTGGATTTTATTTCATATTGTGATGGCTTTAAAAAGAATCCGTTTTTCTAAGAAGAGGCCCAAGATCAAAATGTGTTTTGTTACAAAGCCAACTCTTGAAATGTGCTACTATTTCACACATAGCATTTCAGTGATGCATCTAAGACATTTAACTGAAAACATCTTAAGGCCGTATATATACATGATACCAAAACATCTGGAGGTAAAATGAAAAGTCAGTCAATGTGCTAAATTTTGTGTGTAAATATACAGAGTAACATCTAATTATTGAGTAATGTGTTTGAGTCATAAATGACAAATATTTAGAAAGGTGATATTTTTACTTTGGAAATTACTTCTGAAACACAGCAGATTTTAAGTGATTTTTCATCTTTCGGCAACAAGTCAATGTAATTGTTTGCAAGTTATGCCAGG
Organism: Acinonyx jubatus; assembly: GCF_027475565.1. Classification (NCBI taxonomy): domain Eukaryota; kingdom Metazoa; phylum Chordata; class Mammalia; order Carnivora; family Felidae; genus Acinonyx; species Acinonyx jubatus. The sequence goes on from NC_069383.1 coordinate 33,249,877, forward strand.
ATGAATTCTGCACGTAGGCAATTTATTCCTTTACTGCTTTCAAAATACTCTCTGGTCGCTAACACTCTACATCCATATCTTCCATACCTTTCCCCTAAAAGACCACCATACAAAATTGCTTTTCTTTCTCCTTAAAAAATAAGACTAGTGCTAAACACATTAAGCATTTGGAATTTTCCCTCTCTGTGATATCTCTGAATGTAGGCTTTGGACTCCAAATATAAAACCAGGCTTTAGCAGACCAAGGGGGTAACCCTCAACAAGGCATTTTCCTAAACTATAAAACAGTGTAATAAAGTGTTTATTTACCTGAAAGCCACTGCCTGAGATTAAGCCACATTAGTATCTATTAATCACCTTCTTTTGCGAAACGTCTCAGTTCACTTAGAAAATCTGTGATCCTTATAATAGAACCTGGGACTCTTTAAAAGAGCTCTGTGACCATCACATCTCTCTCTGGAGAGTGCTACCTATGGCAAATATTCATATAATTGATTTTACCTATATATGGGGCATGATTGATTCCTTTTTTGATGGTTAGAGGTTTCAGGGGAGATATTTTTTGAAGGCTGAGGTAAGTGCCACTTAATATGGTGTAGATATGTTTTCCTGATTTTTAATAATGAGACTAGCAGAACAAATATTGCAAGGGACATATAATAAATTTTAGCACCGAATGACAAACGGAAACAAGCAGGACTTCAATGCGAAAAGGTGGTTTGTTCTCCCAGCTGTGTGGTTCAAAAAGTCACACTCGTCTTGACACATGGAGTCACTGACTGGCTCTCCGTTTTCTGCCTTGTGTTGGCATTAGGTTGTTGAGCTGCTATTTTGCTTGTTAATATATTTGCTGCAGCACCCATTAATAAAGAGGCATGCTAATAACAATGAAATACAGCCCCAGTTGAAAAATGAGGTGCACACGGACCCTAAAGAGCCTTATATCTGTCACTATACCACAACACCGTGTTATGAGTTACTACAGATTATTAAAATAATTTAATGTAGTTACTGCACTGAAATATGTACCTTTCAGCCTGTAAGGGAGAGTAGCCTGTGCTCTAATAAAGAACAATTCTAAGAAAGCACCCCAAAGGGTTCTTGCCCAAGTCTAATTATAGGCGGTAAATTTGTTTCCTTCCAGAAAAACCAAAGAAAAGCTTTTCACTGTCTTTTACCCAATACCGGTGATTAGTGCAGGTGTTCCAGAAGAAAGTAAATTCACCTTAATAGTTAGACATAGTATGTAACTCAAGGATATTGCATATTGCCTTCAACAATCTCTCAATTACTCGTGAAAGTTGATGCCGAGCCAAAGCTTCCCAGTGTTAACACACAGAGCTGGTTACTGCCTGAATTCTCTTCCCACCTCAGCCCCTAGGTTTCTTTGAATTCAGTATTTCAGTCTGGACCCTTCATCTGACAGGAGTGTCCTCACTAAGGCCTGCACATTTGGAAGGGTTTTTTCAAGGAGAGCTACAGTAGCGTGAATACCAAACTGTTTTGTGGAATGACAGAAATCGGAGAACTCAGGCTCTATTATTACAAGTTAAATGAAAGCCTAGAGATAGCTCCTGTCTTCTAGCACTGGAAGCTCAGGTAAAGCCAGGGGTGGGCAGGGCAGGCTTTTGCTGCATTTCCTTTCATACGCTTAATTTACTCCAAGGTGTTTGTCACACCCATACCTACACTGACAAAAGCTTTTATTATACGGAAGCAATTCATATTCAAAAGTGAGCCCTGGCTCTAGAAGAGAATCCTTCAAGAACACCAGTACCTTCTTGCCTGGGGGTGGACTATGCCAGAGGTAGAGTGAGTGGTAAACAGCCATAGTGTGAAAGTTATTCAGAACTAGCAATTCCAGGCCATGTTTAAGAAAAGCATTTCTGTTTCAGGTAGTCGGGAATCTGCCTTTGTTTACGCCGTCTCCTCAGCGGGAGTTGTGTTTGCCATCACCAGGGCCTGTAGCCAAGGAGAATTAAAATCCTGTTCCTGTGATCCAAAGAAGAAGGGAACGGCCAAGGACAGCAAGGGAAATTTCGACTGGGGTGGCTGCAGTGATAACATTGACTATGGGATCAAATTTGCCCGAGCATTTGTGGATGCCAAGGAAAGGAAAGGAAAGGATGCCAGAGCCCTGATGAACCTTCACAACAACAGAGCTGGCAGGAAGGTATGGACAGCAATGGTGCTCATTTTATAGACTGCATGGCCTTATAAATCACTTAAGCTGAGCTTATCTTAAGCTTTCCTAGAGTTGGTAAAATGCCGTACAGTCTCAACTTCCCACTGCCCCCCACTCCACGCCCCACCACCCAGCTGTATATTCTAAAGAATACCATGGACTGGGTTGAAATGTCTCCACCTGCACTCCACCTTCCTTCCCACGGCTGAGCTGGAGTCCACCCATTGCATTTCGCATTGTGTAGAGTCCAGTGTCTTATGGCCCCTCTGGATACTCGATCATCTAGACAGAAGATATAATCTATGGGTGAGGATAGTGCTTCATCCCACATACCAATGGGGCACTGAATGCTTGTGTCTGAGGGAATCAAGACCCAGAGCATCTTCTCTCAAACTCATCATGAAAGCAACTCACCAGGCATGGCTTGTTGACTTCTAGATTCAGGGATGTTCTTTTTAGAAACAGACCCAACTCTCATTCATAAAAGCCCCACCTTGTCATTTCTGGGCCTGGATGAGTAAGCAGAACAGGGAAAGGCATATCCCAAAGGGATGCTCTGACTCCTTATCCTCTAGTTCTGACTAACTTCCTGGACTATGGGTATCCAGTCATTATTCACCTCCTAACCCCTATTTGTCAGATGAATGAAGAGGCCCTTGGGCGCTCAAGGTCATATGGAGAGTCTGTAGAAAAGTCTATTAGAACTCAGGCTTCAGCTTCTAGCCCAGGGGTACTTTGGCCCAGGATTAAACCATTTCGGAGCCAGTGTTCAGATCTATTGATGTACCATTTCTTTCTGCATGTGACATGACCAGAATAACTAGAGAATCTGAATGATGCACATTATCTCTTTCTTCGTGTAAGAAACACAAACTGGCTACGTTAATCAAATATTTGGTCAGAACCATTCTAGAATAATTGAATTGCCAATGAGAAGAGATAACCATAATTTGTCTTTTATCAACACAAAATAAAAATGTGCTTGACGTTAATATATAAAGAAAGATCAGCATAAAATTGAAAGGTCCCCAGGAGGGCTTTAATAGAAAAAAGAATTGAAAAGAATGCAGATCTGTTTGGATGAAAACCCTTTTATTAGGCTCATGGAAAGAACAAATCTCATTTAAAGGAAGTTGGAAGGAAAGTCTTGCTTAACACATGGAATGCAATGAGTGTGACCTGAGCTGTTTACAAATAGTACCTTTCTTGAACTTTAAATATCAACATTCCTTATTTTCATGAATGTATGAACTTATAGTGACTACTGCCAAGAATATAGACTATGGTTGTGCAATCCTACAACTATTGGTAATTACTGTTTGTTCAGTGGTCTAGATTAAAAAAATTTTACATTGACCTCTGTTTTGACATTGATACCACATGTATAAGTTATAAAGTGTGGTGTCTTTGATAGGACTGTGCTGCTAATTGTTCAAGCAGGGTGTATACTTAGATCTCTCGAACCTTTTGCGAAGGTAAAGGCATATGGTCATACCCTGTAACCAAAAGAATGTTGACTTATCAAAATAAATGTTAATTTTGCTTAATAGGCCATTAGGTTTTGAATGTTTCACCTCCTCAAGACAATAGATCTTAGCTATTAAATTGTAAGCCCTGATTTAACATGACTTTTAATATAAATCACATGATTCTTCACTGTGTAGAGGTGAACAGCTGTCAGGCCTCAGATATTCTCCTGCCTACTCTGCAAAACTTAGGAGGCTACTTTTGATTGGAATAAAAGTGCACACACTGACTTTTTAAAATGTGGCTTTAATTAATGGTGGGTGGGCAGACTTTTTCAAGGAGATGCATGATGTCAGTGAATATGAACTTTAATGAGAGTAAATGTATTGAGATAAACATGCGTCTCTAATTCTCTTCTTGCGGTCATTAGACCCCCAGTCTCTACTCCCCCTTCCTACCAGCAGAAGGTCTGTGGAATCAAAATGAGAACAGGCTGGGCCTGTGTTTGAAGGCAGGCTTCCTGAGCTAAGCCTCCAACTGGCCTGGTTCTAGAAAATCCCAGCCTCTCAGACCAGATAGCAACATCGGTTCCTTTTGTGAGCTTTTTCAGTGTTTCCCAGATTGTCCAATATGAACATCTTCTACCTTTTAAAATGTGGGTCAAGGAACCAATACATTTTATTTAAAAGAGAAAACATCTATTCCAAGGTTATGTTTAGCCAACACTACAAAGTGAATTCAACATTGCCATACACAACAGGCCTTCATTTTCCCCTAGTATTTGAACAGCTGAATTCATTTATGATAGCAGCTGGTTAGAGCACCCTCATGTGTCTCTGTACTGTAATATCATTTCAGATCCTCTATTCTGGGATATCATTTTATTTTAGTCACAGCTTCAGAATTTATAACGATGGTTTTTTCCTTCACGTTTACTTGAAAATTCATCCCTGGTCAAGTCCAGTTTTCCACCTCTAAGATTATTGTTAAATTCTAAAACGAGAAACTACCTTGTTCAAAACCAACATTCTGTCAAGACAGAAGTTGCAGTTTCTCTCAACAGTCTAAGTCTAAAGATGCCATGCCATGAAAACTTCTAAATTATATTTTGATACACAAATAACAAGAAAAAGTTACTTAGTCAATATCCATCATTTGTTCCCTTTCATAGGCTTGAAAAGAGCTTTTACATTAGTCTACTCTTTAGAAATAGTCATAAATAATCACAACTAGATCACAACTAGATGAAACAATTGCAGCCTCTTTGACTTTTCTAAGAGAACCTGTATTAGAATAATACATGTATCCAATCAAATCCTGCCCTTTAATCACTGGAAATTTGCATGATAAGAATTCCATAAAAATACTTTCCCCCAAAGTTTTCTTACTACAGCAAAAATAAAAAGAATATGGGATTTGAAATCAGATCCACCTTAGCTTTAATCTTGCAATACCACTGGCTTTGCTGACTGAAATTCACTTTTTCTCATATGTAAAGAGTATTCCATGGTGCCACGGAAAACCAGAATAAGGCAAACAGCACAGAACCTTACATGCAGTGGTGCGCAGTAAAAGTTCATTCCTTTGTCTTTAGTGAAGTGAAGGTCATCTGTAACATTAGTAATAGAGCCAGATACAAATCCAATATGAGCCATTATTTAGGATTCAGTCCGATTGCTCCATGAGTCCATAGACTCCTCCTTGGTACAAACATGCTAATAAACAGGCATGTACTATTTTCTAGTTTACAAAATACTATCAAACGTTTTGTAATTGGATCTTCCAAAAATGCCGTAGGAATATAAACAAGCATTATTCCTACTTTTCAGAGGACAAGGTGGGCCTTCGCTGATGCAGTGACTAATGAGAGTCACACAATCATAAGCACAGGGCTTGGGGTACAAACCCAGTTGTGTTCACCCTTATGTCCTTGTGTACCTTCCCATGTTGCCTCTGTTGAGCATTTCTGAGAAAATGTATTTTAAAAAGAGCAGCAGCTGCCCTTGAAGGTGGCATAATGATGATATTCTTCCCTTTGTGTATGTCTTTATGTCACAAGTATTCCAAAATGAATTTGTATTACTTTTTTAACAACAGGGGAAAAGTGGTTTTAAATGCCAAAAACATAACTGCTAGTCATTGTCAGCATGCCTGAAGCAACTTAGCCTTATTTGGTGGATTCAGAAAACTTCAACTAATGGCACTACAGGTCTGAGAGCAGCTAAGTGCTATTGGACTAAGTGTAGTTCAACGGATAATTAAGGAATAACTCTGGGAAAGATGCAGTTTTGAGTACTAAGTCATATGTGGAAAAGAATAAGAGAAAGAAGCTCCTGGCCACAAGAAATGAAGTTTTCGTCAGGGGGACAAGTGAGACAAAGTCACAGGGCAAGCTCGGCAAGTTCCAGGCCGGGGGCATAATAGAAAAATCAGCCAAAGGGCCAGTTAGCCAGAGGAGAGAAAGGTTGTGTCACAAAAGAACTGGGTGTTTGAGCTGGAGATAAAGATTTCCCATGGTTGAGAGAGGGAAGATGCTTTCCAGGATGAAGGAACTATACGGCCAAGAAAGATACTGGAGCAGAAAGAACATCAAAGTTGAGGAATGACAAGAGCTCTAGGGTGGAGTTCATAACTGAGAGTTAATAGGGGCTGAGGCTGCAAATTTGAGTCTGCCAGATCTCAGCCTCCAACCCCATGCAGAGAGATTTGGAGGTCTTGGGAAAGCAACAGGAAGGCATAGGACAATGGGGGAGAAATTAAATATTTAAGTTCCACTTTCATGCATTCTTAATTTGTCTGGAGTCCCCTTTGAAAGAGTGAAAGATTTCAAAGTTCAGATGTTCTGGAATGTGTTTGAATTAATGCCTTAAAAAGCAGATTAGGAAAATTCTAAGAAATTCTTACTTCCCGGAGTTTATCCTCAGCCTTAAATATACATCTAAGGGCTGATGTACATACTACGCTTCCTGATGTATACTAATAAAAAATTAGGATGTGACAACTGTGTTGATATTTATATTTTTAATGTAATCTTTACATTACTATTGACTATCCATTAGGAGTTCTTAGCTATTGATGGCATCTTGACTGAGGCAGTATGGAAGTTGGGGCTCTGGAATCAGAATATTGGCTGTAATACTTGAGCATGACTTTAGACAGGTTACCTAAAGAGGATTTCCATATAAAATAAAATGTATACACTAGGTTTTAAGCAGGACTAGAAGGCCTTACTCTCCATATTTTGCATATGAAGAGACAAGGCCAAAAGGGTGGCTGCAATTAGCAAATAAAGTGAATTTACTTACTAGCTGAGATCATCTGAAATTCAAACTTAACTCAGCATCCTATATTTTACATGGGAGAAGTTTGGACGGTAGAGGGATCCAGAGTTTCTAGTTCCATGCCCAGCCCAAACCCGTGCCTCTCAAGGTCAGTGCTGTGTCCTTTCCCCTGAGCTTGGCCCACAAAAGCGGATACCTCTAAGTTCTGCCTACAGGAAACATGTCCAAAGTCAAAAGAAATGGATATTTTCCAAGACATAAGCACAGCCTTATAGGCAAGTAAATCTTGGGCCTAATAAAACTTTCAAGATATCACTTCCTGTGATGACCCTTAAGATAAATAATTAATAATTCGTCTGAACCAAGAGAACTGGACATGATTAAAAACAAACCACATTATCAACAAGTAAGCAATATCAATAGAAAATGATAAAACCAAACTGAATTACAAAGCCAGATTGTTTTAACCTCGTATTCATCTAAACTCTCCTTTAAATAATGTTGAACATCCTTATGAGGCACAAATCCCACTTAAAAGATATTTGTTTTCTAATTAGTCTTAGTTTGTAGAATTAAATGCATTTAAAAAAGGTAGATCAGTTCCATCAACCCCAGCCCTGCCTTCTTGGACCTAAAAATAGTATGTGCTTGATACTATAGATCTTTATAGAGCATATGAATCAAAAACTAACCAGAATTAAAGACCTAAAGCAGAGAATAACTCTTCACAAAATTGCTACAGTTCCATGTAAAGTTCTATTATTCATAGAAATTTTTTTAGACTGGCCTCATTAGTCAATAAGAATTATTATATATATGGTTAGTCAACGGTAATGTTCTTGAATTCCTCAAATATAAATTCCACACCTTATATTTCCTAGCTAAGCCCACCCACAGTTAGTGTTTTTGAAGAATGACAGTGCTCAAGACAGTTAATAAATGATTGCATATGCAAATTAACTGCACAGGTTGCTAATAAATATCCCTTGTTTTCCTGGTCCCAGAGCAGGTATATTTGAAAGATATAAGTTGGTCTGATTTTCACTAACTCTCATCTTAGAGATGTGGACCTGTCAAAAAGACTTAATTGCTAATAAATGTACTTGACTTTAAGCCAGCATCTGAAAATTAAATGTTTTAATGTGTGTTTCCCTCAGGAAAACTGATATAAGACCAGAAATATACTAGTTGCTTTGTGGCATACACCCAACTAAAAAGTGAAGTCCTAACACTTTGAATGCCCCAGTTTAACTAAGTAATTTAGTTAAAACATAGCATAAAGGAGCTAAAATAAATTCTAAATTGAATTTCTAAGGCAAGGTCAATAGTTAAGTTGGCATATATTTCACACAGTATAGGGTTGATTGCCCTTGATAGGAAGAGATATCTTGTAAAGAAGTTGCACAAAGACACCCTGGGGTTACTTGGGCTCCATTTTCAGAAAAGCTGACTTAAGAGACCAAAACTTCATTCTCCTTGGGAGAAGTCTGTCTTTCTAACTGGAAAATAATTCTTTGTAGACTATAGTTAGATATACAAACACTACATGTAAAAACCTTTATAAAACTCACTGAACCGAGAGAACATGAACCCCTAGGGGATGGAGTGGCAAACCCCAGTATGAGAAACACCGGCAGAGTGATTTGGGGCATGGACTTGGTGGCAGACACAGTTTGGGTACATCCTAACTCAGCCACACTGCCTGTAGGACCTAGGGCAAGATCCTCAGCTTTGAGGTATCTCAATATCTTCATCTGTAAAGTAAGTGGGGTAAAAATAGTATATACCTTACATGCTTGTGTGGATTAAATAAGACAGTGAATATGAAGTGTTTGTGTAGATTAAGTAAGCAGTGAGTATAAAGTGCTTAGCATGGTTTGACATATGGTAAGACCCTAACGGATGTTCTGCTTCATTATTATGCTCTGACAGTAAGTTGGGCAAATAAATATGAAATAGAGTTGTTCTAGCTCACTCAATGCATGTATCACCTTCTTCTATAGCTTAAAAAAATAGGCTTTTGTCTCTTTGGTACAGAATGCTAATATTTAGAAGTTTCTTAAGTTCTAAGAGTAGAAAATAGCCTCTGTGGGGGCACCTGGGTGGCTCAGTCAGTTAAGTGTCTAACTTTGGCTTCAGCTCAGGTCATGATCTCATGGTTCACAAGTTTGAGCCTTGTGTTGGGCTCTGTGCTGACAGCTCAGAGCCTGGAGCCTGCTTTGGATTCTCTCTCTCTCTTTTGCTCCTCTTCCGCTCACACTCTGTCTCTGTCTCAAAAATAAACAAACAGTAAAAAAAAAATTAAAAAAAGAAAATAGCCTCTGCAAACCAAAGGCTTAGACAAATACTCAAAATTAGACATTTAAGGGCCACATAAAGAATCTGCTAAGTAAGATTTTAGCACTGAAGCAATTATGAGCCTATTGAAGATTTTTTGAGAAAAGTTATCTGGTAAGCTAAAAAAATGGTTTCTATGAGGCTAAACACCGAAAGAGTACTGCTGTCCTTAGGAGTCAAATTTATTTTTTTTTAAGTAGTCATGTCAAATGAGTAAGTATTTCTTCACCAGATGCCACAGAATAAAAATGAGATGGGATCAAGTGAATGGTGAGGGGAGAGGGGTTGATGCAGACCCTGCTGGCCAGTTTGGTGACATGAAAAGCCACGAGGACCATGAGAAGGTGCAAGAGGAGGTAGAGAAGACTGAATCTTGACAGCAACCTTTAAGCAGCAGCCATTAAGAATCGAAGAAGGAAGCAAAAGGGATCCTTTAGTCGTCCTTAGGAAAGATTCAAGACAAGAGAAAACAAGACCTGTGTCATGATTCTGTTTTTAGAAGAAGCTTTCACCATCACACACTGGAGAGAGATAGCAAGTCATTGTAACCAATTCTTTCTAGTGTTCCTTCTTCCTGCTATGAAACAATACTTGCTCAAACAAAAGTAAATGGAGCAGTTAAATATCTATGGAAAATGGGGAAATCCCCCACCCCCCACCCCACAGTCCTCATCTCCTTCCAGATATTTCAGTGCAGACTCAAGGCTGTGGACAGGACATACAGTATCTCACATCTTTCTCCCGAAACCTCAGTAAAATTATAGCAATGGGATCAAAATGGCTTAAATCAACAATAAAGAGAATGATCAAAGAAATGAGAGATCCAAAGAAACTTCTGGAAAGTGGGAAGCAAATGAAGAAGTTGTAACTGATGAAGAAGGTTGGAGAAGCCACAGTATAGGAGAGTAAAAGCAGATGGTAAGGGGTGGAAGAAAAAGCAGATGGGGCAATAGCCAAAGTGGGAGCCAAGATGCCCTGAGAAAAATTTGAATACTAATAAGCACAGGAGAGAAGCATGGTACTGAAAATGGGGAGTAACTGAAAAACACAGGTGGAATAACAAACCCCATCCCCTCCCTCCACCCATGAGCGCAACTCCTGGAAGTCTGGCTTAACCTCCCAGGCTTTGCAGAGTTAGTCTCCAGCATAACAGCCAGTGTCCTACAGACTCACCAGAAAGCCAACCTCTCTGGCCCACAAACTCCACCCATATAACCAGAATTCCTAAACACCTTTTTATGATGTCATTCTTAACTATGAAAAGACTGTCCAAGGACTACCATATATTTGATTAAATTCAGCAGCATGAAAGAAAAAGATAAAAAATTGCAGGAAAAATGACCTCATGAAGAAAACACAATAATTCAGGGATGAGAAGAGAACTTTTTAAAAGCCTAATTAGTCACCTCATAAATATTTATGAAAACATTAACATCCATAAACTACAAGAATGGATGCTTTGAAAAAGTGACAAATAGAAAATAGGAAAGAATGTGGAAAAGATAGTCAAAGAAACCTCCCCAGAAATTACAATGAGAAGCCCAGGAAAAGATTATGGAGATTCCTCAGAAAACTAACAATAGATCTTCCATATGATCCAGATATTTCATGGCTGGGTATTTATCTGAAGAATATTAGAAGACTAATTTGAACAACTGTCTGCACCCTATGTTCATCACAGCATTATTTACAATAGCCACGATCTAGAAGCAGCCACAGTCACCATCAATGGATGAATGGATAAATAGTATGTGGTATATATACACAATGGAATACTACTCAGCCATAAAAAATGTAATGCGGCCATTTGTGACAACACAGATAGATCTTGAGGGTATTATACTAAGTGAAGTCAGACTGAGAAAGACAAATATCATACAGATTTCATTGTTATGTGGAATCTAAAAAAACAAAATGAACCAGCAAAACAGTACAAAACAAACTCATAGATTGAGAACAGATTGTTGGTTACTTGAGGGGAAGGGGGGTTGAGCAGTGGGTGAAATGGGTGAAGGGGGTCAACTATAGAATGGATGGTAACTAGACTTTTGGTGGTGATCACTTTATAATGTATACAGATGTCAAATTATGTACATCTGGAACTTGTATAATGTTATATACCAATTTTGCCTCAAAAAAAAAAAAAAATAAGAAAATAAGAAAAAGAAAAAAGAAGCCCAAAAGACAAATGGAGTTTAAGGGAATCCATAAAGAATACCCATCATTCCCGCTTGAATTTGGAACCAATTGAAAAATGGATCAGGAAGGTGGATAGATAGAATAAAAATGTCTGTTGCTCTACTGAAAAAAAGCTGCACTAGGGGATGTAGCTTTAAAGCTTAGAAATACTTCCTAGAACTCCACCCCTGAAATGGACAGACTTACTCACCCTGTCACAGGCTGCCCGCTGGAGCCCCTGCAGGGATTCCCTTGCTGGAGGGCAGGAACTGATCATAACTCATCTTCTCCACAGGCTGGCAGATACCCAATTAGCAGCAACTCAGGCACACAAGCCCTGTCCTTCCTCTAAACCCACCAAATGGACAAGTTACTAGTCCCTTGGAGAGAAATCAGTAAGGGAATGGAGAGAGCCAGGAGTGTTGCTTTAATGGAATTTCTTTCTCAAGAAGCCAGAAAGTATTAAAAATATAAGAGAGAAAATATAAGGCATAACAGATTAACTCAGAAAGCTCAGCAGCTGACTAATTAGAATGTCATAAAGAAACTCAAAAGATTTGAGGGGAGGAAAATATTAAGAGAAAGCCTCAGTGCTGAAGGACATGAGTTTCCAGAGTGAAAAGGCCCACTAAGAGCTGAGCAGGATTAATTTTTTTTCAAATCCTAAATACCATGGTGATATTTCAGAACACCCAGGATAAAGGAAAGTATCTGGAGACTTCCATGTAGAAAAAAATACAAAGTGAAATGAAAACAAAAGTCACTTGCCAAAGAATCAGCCAGACATCAGACTTCCCATCTGCACCACTAGATGCCAGAGCCCGTGGAGCAATACTTTCACAGTTTTGAGGGAAAATTATTTTCAATCCAGAATTCTATACCCAGCCAAACTCTTAGTCTAGTAAGAAAGCTGAATAAAGATGTTTTAGACACACAAGAGTTCAGACAACATATCCCCCATGCACCCCGAAGGAGTTACTCAAGAAGTTGCTGCAAAGAGAAGGAATAAACCAAAAAAGAGTGAATGTGGCATCAGCAAGGTAGTGTGTCCAGACTGGGAAGGCATGATGTTGGGTCTCAGCTGTGTAACCAGTCCAGGTTGGAAGATGATGGAAGATTGCAAAGACCCCAGGAAATGAGAGAAGTTGTAGGAAAGATGGAAAGACTGTGAGAGTGCAAAACAAATGAAATTGGTAGCAAGTAAAATGGGAAAACCACAAACTTCACCCCAGTAACATTCTTTGGCACAGAGGCTGTGATACTGGACTAGACATTAGGACCTGCTGTGTGCTGGCATGGTCCTTGGATGCGTGGTCAACAGTATCACCTAAATGTTGACTGTTTTCAATTTTTAGAATCAACGTCTAGACACATTGTGGGAGACAAGCAGAGTCACAGAACAGGACTTTACTGCTCTCATCTTTGTCCCTATAAAAGGACGGGCAATACTGATGGAGACTGGGAAGCAGAAGGGGAGGAGGGAAGAGGGACTGCATTATCCTCAGATGAGACAGCACCTTTTGGAACAAGAACAGGTGTAAATTTGCTCCTTGAAGTTGCCTAGATCACCAGAACTGCGATACAACCATGTTGAGAGGTGAGGTGAGGGAAGTGAGGACTAGGTTAAATTCCCAACCACTGTAAGAAGTCTCTTAGGAAATATACCATGTTAGTCAGTAGGTTCACAGTCACACACGGGCTGCCACATTCAGTTGTGCCAACACTGCACTGCACCCCTCCAGAGGGCTCTGTTCACCTCGTGGTTACTGTAGTAGATTTGTTTAGTTATTATGACAATTTTCTGGCAGATGTCTATCAAATGTCTTGAAGATGGGATGCCTGTTTTGATTTCCCCCTAAGTCAGGGGTCCGCTCACAGAGAACTGTTTGTATAAGCATTTAGGTAACCACCAGAAGGCTAAGCACAGAAATCATTTCGAATGACCATCTCTGGGGTTGTGCTGGGCTGTCAGAAAAAGTGGGAGTGAGGAGAAGGGTACAACAGAAGGTTTCTGCTGCTTTACCCCCTGATCTTTCCTGGACTATCTGATATTTTTAAATCATGTGCCCATATTTCTTTAATTAAAAATTCTGAAAGTCATAATTTAAAAGCAAACAAACACAAAAAGCCCAGACAGTCTGGCAGCCCCTGGGATGTCTCCAGGTCCCCTGCTTTGCCTACTCCCTCCTTTACCACACTGGTAAGTCTGCAGCTGCTCTCCTCCTGAGGGCCCTGTGGGGAGCCCACCAGCCCCTCCCCCCTCCCCTCACCAGCATGTCCCCTCAGGCAGGCTCCTCCACTGCCGCATGGTCCTCTAAAAGCACTTGGCTTTTGCTCCACCCCCATCTTTGATTCCCTCCAAAATAGCATGAGCACAAATTGTTTCCTGTGGCCATTTCTTCCCGGAGACTAGAATGCTTTGTAGACAGGTTAGGACACAAATCCTAATTCAATAGTCAGCTCTGCCTGTTCCTAGAAATATAATGCAGCTCTCTGCCACAGGAGTGTCTCACCTGCTCCGGCCCTCGGTGGGCCCCGGGACGCTGGGGCAGTGCTGCTTCTTCCCTCCTCCAGGACATTCCTGGCTCCACCGTGGCCTCACATTAGAAGCACCTGAGACCGTTGTAACCTCGAGGCCAGGGGCCCACCCCCCGCTAGGTTCTGTTTTATTCTGCCCAGGGAGGGGCCAGTCCGGGCGCTGGAAGCCATCCCCAGGTGATTTTAATGCCTAGCCACAATGAGAAGCGCTTGCTCTGCTCTCTCCAGATGCCAGGGAGCAATCCCCAGATTCCTGTTGTTTTACTCTGCAGACTTCAGTACAGAGCTTGACCCCCCTTTTTTTAAGTTAAAGTATAATTAACACACAATGTTATATCAGTTTCAAGTGTACAACATATTGATGCAACAATTCTATACATTACTCAATGCTCACTGTTAGTGTGGTCAGCACCTGTCACCATACAACGTTATTACGATATTATCGATTATACTCCCCATGCTATACTTTTCACTTCCATGACTTATAACTGGAAGTTTGTACCTCTTAACCCCCTTTACCTATCAAAGAGTTTGACTCTGTTTTTCCCTCTCTTTCCAGACCATGCAACCCCTCAGACTGCAGCCAGATTGTAAAAGAACATGTGTTCCCTTCTTTCTCTGTGTATGCATCCATATGCAGGCCTTTAAAAAGTGGATCATACCACATACGCAATTATTTCTGCAATTTATTTTTGTCACTTGGCTTCCTTTCATTCTGTAATACTGATCTGCCTCATTATTCAAAGACCACATAATATTCCATTATTAAGCATATACCATAATTTGCTTAACCATTTTCCTGTTGACGTCATTTGGGCTTTTTTCCTAATATTTTGCTATTGCTGAGTATGCTGCAATGAACATCCATATGGGTATGTATCCTTTAAAGTTTGCGCAAATATTTTCAGAGTGTAATCACAGAGGTCAAAGGATACATAAATTTAAAATTTTGACAAGTGTTGCAAAAATGCTTTCCATTTATGAATTTACTCTTCTACCAACAGTTTGTTAAGGCATTTCCTCCTGGAACTCTTACGAATACCAAATATTACCAAGTTTTGTACTATTTATCTGATGGGCAAAAAAAGTATTGCCTTCTTTTAGTTTGCATTTCTCTGACACTGGTGAAGTTGAACATCATGTGTATTTTTCTTTGGACTTCCTATTTTTTCTGTGGATTGCCTGTCAAATAGATTTTTGATGACTATTAGTTTGGAAGATGCAATATAATACCTCCTACTTAATCTCTCTACTTCCTTTTTCTCCATTATGCAGATAATCTTATCTAGCCAATTCTTAACTTATTCAAAAGAATGGAGGGAAACAGTATGCATAATGCAACATTTGAGAAAAGAACAATGCAAGTTATATAGGATTTTAAATGTTTTTAGAAAGAGTGCAGATCTGGGAATGAGACATTGACTCACCCCCTAGTTCTGCCTCTGTCTATCTGGGTAACTCTGGGGATTTTACTTTCCTCAATGAGCCCTGGTTTTCATAATTATAGAATGGGAATAATAACCTATTTTGCCTAATTGTGGTAATTAGATAAGATAATGTGTGTGAACCACCTGTCACAGATCCTGGCCTATTGGAGGAATAAGTGGAATAAGTGGCTATTGTTACAGTGTCCTTATAACAACATTTGATTATGGGAATTCTTTTAAACTAGGAAGTTCCTGAACTCACTGAGTTTCTCAGTCCCATTCCTTATTCTTACATCAGCTACTCTATAAATCAGGCCACCGTGGCTTAGCTCCCCTTCCCTCTGCCTCTCTGAGCAGAGTGTTGTCCTCTTCAAAGTTAAGAGTTTGAATTTCAAGTCTGCAAACCCAGAGGTGGAGGTGGCCCCGATCTGTGACTGAGCCCTGAACAGGCTGTGTGTTAAGAGTGGGGCCTATGGGGCGCCTGGGTGGCGCAGTCGGTTAAGCGGCCGACTTCAGCCAGGTCACGATCTCGCGGTCCGTGAGTTCGAGCCCCGCGTCAGGCTCTGGGCTGATGGCTGGGAGCCTGGAGCCTGTTTCCGATTCTGTGTCTCCCTCTCTCTCTCTGCCCCTCCCCCGTTCATGCTCTGTCTCTCTCTGTTCCCCCCCCCCCAAAAAAAAAGAGTGGGGCCTGGAGGTGTAAGCAAACCCAGCATCAGAGAAGGTCTCACTTCCCCCCAAGGTTAACTGTCAGATGGAGCCTGTGATTCATACACAGTCAAGAACTGACCATGGTTCCAGTTGAAATACTTTCAGTTGTAAGTAACAGCCCCTGGGGGCACAAACTTAATATCTTGGATCACAAGAAGGACAGAGACAGGGCAGGGCCAAGGTGGGTTCATTAAAGCAGCTCAGCGACATCCTCCACACCCAGTTCTTCCCACCGTCTTCCAATACCACCACCACCAGCTTGTTGCTGGTCCTGTGTTGGCTGCATCGTGTCTCAAAGGGACTGCTGCAGAAAACTGCATCTGGAGACAGAGAAAAGCAGCTTCTCCTCCTGTGTCTCTTTTAAAGAGTAAAGAAATCTTTCTCACAAGTCTGCCTACAGATTCCTCCTAACATCATACTGGCCCAAACTGAATTAGTAACAGCACAATGAAACTACTATTACTGATTTGGGCCGCTCTGGGTCAGAGACAGGCCTGGCCGGTTCTGAAGCACGTGGCTGCCCAACACTTGAACAAAACTTATGATGGAAGAGGCGAATGTCTATTGCACATGATGATGATGATCAACAGTGTGTACCACTGCTGTGTGTATTTTTAAGGATTCATAAGACGTGTAAAATCCAACTTTCAATTAATATGCAAATGCTTCAGTTAATCATCTAAAATAACAACTTCAAAGTTTGTAACCTGGAAGTTTATCAGTACAAAGGAAGGGCAGTAATAGTTCCTGTCATTTTTAGAGCTAAGAGTGTTATTTATGAGTAAATAACACAGTTTTAAAAGGAATAAGCTTTGAAGAATGAACATTCAATTCCCAAGCACTTGGCACGGAGTGAGTATTATATGGCACTACTGAGATAGTGGGTCTCATGCTTGGACAGGTGAGACCCAAATGGGGCAGTCAGGGGCCAAGGTGACCCTCGTAGGGTTGTGTCTGTGGTGGAGGCCTGTTGTCCAGGTCACCCAGTGAACCACATACCAAACACCTGGAATATAGATATGGGGGTAGGGAGGCACATGGTGGGAGTGTAGTTCCAGAAAAGGAGTTCATTCTATGACATCCCTTAAATACCCCCGGATCCCTGTGACCCAGAGGGCCAAACTGATGACACTCCCCCTGCTCACTTCTCTGTCTTTGCCCTTCAAGGCCAGCTCATGCTGAAGAGGACAGGTTTCAAATGTAATAGGGCACGCTCCACCATCAGGGGCAAAGCGGGAAACATGGGATGCTGAGGACCCAACTGGGAAAGGTGTGAGTGAAGTCACAACCATAGAGTCACCATGATGTCTTGGCTCCTTCAGCTCTAGAATGCTTTTTTGGGGCTGACTTTCTTGAATGAAGAACCTTTCTGCACACGTGGTTAGAAAAGAAACAATCTGTGAAAGAGGCAAAACCAGGTTGGGCAAAGTTACCCAGGTGAGACCCTGGAGAGGCAGCCTGGAATGCTGTTGTCTGTGTGTGTGTTTGGGGTGGGGAAGGGTCAGCAAGTGTACTGCAGGGAGCTCCCCCTGGGATGTGTGCTGGAGCCACCAACCCACATCCCACACCCAGACCAATTATACTGGAATCTCGGGAAGTAGGCAGGGCAGGACTGAAACTACCACATCCAAGTTCTTGGAAATATTTCTCTCAGTGTGTTACCCTTAGAATTTTGTTCATAGTACCACCTTGGATAATGTCATCAAGGGAGTTCACTGTCCCCTCTGCCTATGCCTTCCACCCCGATATGCTGTCTTGGAGATGCAAATAAGAGAGGATGGGAGCCCTCAGTTGGCTGGTTTCTCCCTCTCTGCTCCAGACTGAGCCAAGGACCAACCACATGGTTTTAGTGAGACCTCTAAGGCTGGCCACCCACACTGCCCTTCTGTGTATCACGTTGTTTTGGGTATATGATGGGGGAAGCCCCTACTCATCAGTCATGATCTCCCATGAGCAACAAAATGCTCTCTCAATATAATAATAATTTGGAAAAGTGATTGATTGAACAAGAGATTAGTTCTGTAAGGGGGGGAATGACAATGGTTAAAGTAGTGAATCATAAGAAAAAAGGAACACAGGAAGGTTTTTAGTCAGAAAACATACTCTGAGAAAATATTTTGGGGAAATCCATTCATTTGTACATCCATAGTCTGGGTTTGCACCTGCAATTCCACACCCAGGCCTAGCAATGTGGGCCAGTCATCTTACTTCCCTGATCCCTAGTTTCCTCACTTGTGAAATGGGAACAGTGGTAGCTCAGGATGGCTCTGAGGACCATGGATGCTCATGACCTTCTTCACTCAGCTGAGCCAAGGAGAGATGTGCCAGGGCCACCTAACACTCATAAAATTGCATTGGGGCTGGCACAGGTCTGCTGGCTAATCCCAAGACCAAAACAGAAATGTCCCTGGGTGGTTCCAGAGTCCACCAGAGCCCTTCCCTGTCCACAGGCTTACAGCCTATTCATGGAGGCCATCCAAGCCAGCTGAGACAGTCTTGTCCCATGTGCCTTTGTTTCCCTTCTACAAAAAACAAACAAACAAACAAACAAAACAGAGCAAGCTCAGCCCTGTCATCTAAGCTGAATACTTTGGCCAGACCTGAGTGACACTCTCCCAAATTTAATGGCATTCTCAGGGCCACTGGCTGGATTTCCAGTGTACCCTGGCTCTGTCCTATACCAGCTGTGGAACTTTAGGCAGGTGCTTTTATGTCCCTCATAGTTGCTCTTCCATCATCTGCAAAATAAATATGGTAGCATGGGATTGTGTGAAGGTTCAGGTCACTGAGATAGAGTGGAGAAAGCATTCGCGCAATGCCTGGAACATGGATAGGACCCTGCAAATGGTAACAGTCACTACTATTGGCTTACTGAAAGAAGCAGGCTTAGCAATTACTGAGTAGTACTATATATTTTTAATATAATAAAGCCATATTTATTTAGAAAAGAACTCTAATTCATTCTCTCGCTTGTCAAACTGGCCCTGTACCCTATAAAATTCAAATTGGTGAGGTTCTTGTTATACTGATAGCCAAATAAGGTTCACAGTCAGGCAAGCCCCCTGCCCCGATTCTCCCCAGTACCCCACCTACCGTAGTCAGGGGGTGTGGCTGAAGCTACCACCATCTCCCAGTCCTGAGCCCCAGGATCCTGTGTCATCAGAGTCACTTCTGCATTGCTCCGAGGTAAGGAGTTTGTAGCTTGTGTCAGGAGCTTGAGTCCGCCTGCACTGAACTTGCCCATCTCTTCCGGCAGGCGGTAAAGCGGTTCTTGAAACAAGAATGCAAGTGTCACGGAGTGAGTGGCTCGTGTACTCTGAGGACGTGCTGGCTGGCCATGGCTGACTTCAGAAAAACGGGCGATTACCTCTGGAGGAAGTACAACGGGGCCATCCAGGTCGTCATGAACCAGGATGGCACTGGTTTCACTGTGGCTAACAAGAGGTTTAAGAAGCCAACAAAAAATGACCTTGTGTATTTTGAGAATTCTCCAGACTATTGTATCAGGGACCGAGATGCAGGTAAGTTCAACGCACATTATTCACGGTACCTAATTCTTTCACAATCAATACTCCACAATTTAAATGCAGTTCTGTATTTCAGCCTGACAGTTCTGTAAGTGCAGCTTGATGCCTTCAGATTCAAAGTTCGTGTTCTTATAAGTCATATTTAAAGTGCACAGAGAGCTTTCCTAAGCAGCTGGAGAAATGGGTTGATAATGTGCAGGTTCTGGAGAAATGTGAACCCAAAAAAGTACATGGCAAAGAGTCAAAATATGTAGATTAGCAAGATTCTTCGGCCTTGACAAAACTCTAACTGGTTGACTAACGACCCTGTACAGCAACCCAGCATCTTTTCTGTGATCCGGGAGCCAAGAAGAGTAGAGCTATGTAAGGTACCTTCCCCCTCACAAATACCACCTCTGTGACTCTGGAAGAGGGGTCCAGGGCTTTAAAGTTAGCCTGCTTTGGGGGCACCTGGGTGGCTCAGTCAGTTGATCATCTAACTCTTGATTTTGGCTCAGCCCATGATCTCACGGTCGTGAGATCGAGCCTCACTTTGAGCTCCACACTGGGTACAAGCCTGCTTAAGATTCTCTCTCCTTTCCCTCTGCCCCTCCACTGCTTGCACTCACATGCTTGAGATCTCTCTCTCTCTCTCTCTCTCTGAAAAAAAAAAAATTAATTAAATAAAGTTAGCCTGTTTTGAAATCTGCCATACTTCTCCCTCTCTCGCTCTTTCCAATATGCTGAGAAGTTGCCAAATACTAGAAAGCAAAAATTCATCCCACTGGCCTGGCTGTCAGTGGACAGTGGAAGAGAGCTGTGTAAGAGGCATTTTATTCATTTAAGCCACACCCTTCCCTTGCAGAGGGCACCTTCTCTGTCTTGAACTCATTCAAAGAGCAGCTCCGTCAAACTCAACATAGCTGTTCCCACCATTGTGGTTTTATGCCCCTGCTGGTCTCTGCCTTTCACTTCTCCTGGGCAACACTGAGCTCCAGGCTTAGAACAGTCTTTGCAAAGACTCTGATACAAAATAAGAATGAGTACAAGTCTCAGTGGATAGGAGGAGATAGAAGCCCACAGCCAACTCTGGCTCAAGCCAAATTCTCAGACTTAGTAGAAAGCAAGGGAATTCATTATCAGGAAAAACATCCTTGAATTTAAATTCTGAGTTTGTTTTTGAATCCAAAGCAATTGCAAAGGAACCAGTAAAACAGTGTAGATGGCAGCCAGCTCCTAACAGTAGAGTGACCAAGAAGCACAATTACCAGGGAATGTCACAGGAAGTACAGAACTTCTCCTTTGTCCCTGAGTGGCTGAATTTCTTCCTGGTTTGATGAGCACGTTCTTTACAGCATTTGGGCGGGTTTGTACATGCAGCCTATGGATTAATAAGTACCTAGCGCAAGGACCAGATGCTGTGCGCTGCTGCATTCCTGACATGCTTTGGGACCTCTAACAAGTCAGCCTACCTGTCAGGCTAAAGTTTCAGCCAAATCATCACAAAACCTATACTTTGATACTGGATTGTCCCAGAGGTCTGGCTCTCCTCTGCCAGTAACTAGCTGTTTAACCTCAGGCTCCTCGGACAGGACATGGGGATGATGACATCTTGATCACTTTAGGAATTACAATGGATTGACTCCCGTGTGCCAGGTACTGGGCTAAGATCATTGCACACATGGTCTTACTTAATCCTTAGAGCCGCCCTATGACATCAGTGCATTGGAACCAGTTACTGAGAAAAAAAAAAGAGGGTGGCTCCTGGTTGATCAACACTAACCAAGAACCAAATTCACATCTTAGCTTTTGAAATCAGATAAGCAGCCTTGAATATCATTATCCCAATTGTACTGACGAGAAAAGTGAATGACTAGCTCAAGATCTCACTGGTCTTGGAGGGGATAGATGTCTGGCTGACCCCATGGCCTGTACACCTGACCCTGACATTCACAACTCATCACTAACTATCTCTATAAAGGTGCTACAAAGCAGAACCCTCATTTCAAATGTATGAAGACCTGCTTCCCCAAGAAATCTTTTCTGGGTTTTTGGATTGAAGTAGTTTGCACAGTGAAGCAAACGGTTTATTATGCTTGATGACCACTTGACTGTCTCATGCATATTATGAAATAAAGACCTTACTTTGTCTTCCCCACAGAGGAGATTCTGAATCTATTCCCTGATGCCTCTGCAGGATACTGTTATTCTTCCACACTTTGCTTTTTCTGCTCCCAGTATTAGAACACTATTGTTTCTTGATCCTAAAATAGCAAACTCATCTGTAATACCTGCCATTCACTAGCACTTGATCTGCATTCTATCATTGATTCTCACAAAGAATCTATAAGTGGGTATGTTATTATCCCATTTTATAGGAGAAAAAACTGAAGCTCTGACAGACAGGTTATGGAATTTGCTCAAAAACTCTTGGTTGGTCAAGAAGCAGAGCAGGGGCTTGAATCAGAGTCTATCCATCCTTTTAACCATTTCACTCTGCCTCCAGATGCATCAGCCACAAGGCAGCCCATGGCAGGTGCTGACTTTCTAAGGGAAGTTTTATAATTTACTCACTCTCAATTTATTTCTATTCTATTTTAGGCTCATTTGAGCTTATCTCATTTTTATCTTAAAAAGTTGTGAATTTGGTTCTTGTTGGTGTTGATTAACCAGGAGTCACCCTAGTTGTTGTTGTTGTTGTTGTTGTTCTTCTTCTTCTTCTTCTTCTTCTTCTTTTTAAGTAGCCAGTTTCAATGTATCAGATTGGATCAGATTTCCATTAAGATCCCTAGATTTGGGGCATCTGGGTGGCTCAGTCAGTTAAGTGTCCAACTCTTGGTTTTGGTTCAGGTCATGATCTCCCAGTTGGTGAGATCAAGCCCTGCATTGGGCTCTGTGCTGACAGCATGAAGCCTGCTTGGGATTCTGTCTCTCCCTCCCTCTCTGCCCCTCCCCCACATGCATTCTCTCTCTCTCTCTCTCTCTCTCTCTCTCTCTCAAAATATATAAAATAAACTTCAAAAAAGCTTTCAAATATTCTTTCCTTTGAAAAAAGAAAGATTCCTTGAGGTATACTTGATGCCTTTTTATAACTGAACCTAAGAAAATGCCAAAGTTATCCATATAAATTTTGCCATATTTCTTTTTAATTCTGTTGACCGTCAGGTGGCTGTTTTAATAAAAAGACCATTCTGGTGTTGGCCATCACGTAGACAAAAGTTCTGACTGAAAGAGTATAGTTTTCATTGTTCATACTTGAATTCACATATGAATAGCCACCTGTATGAGATGCAGATTTTCCCTGAGAAAGTCTGCTTCAACTCACACAGCTGCTGGGAGTCTTGTCCTTGCCTGTGTAACCTATGGCTTTCCAAAAATTAAGCTTTATCCTGGCCATTTTCTCCTAGAAACTCACATAGTATACACTCTAGAAAACCAGTCAAAACAGTTGTCAAAGTGTGTGGTTCAGAATCGTTCTGGAACAGCCTCTAACCTCTGCCCACAGAGGCAGGGAGATGTGATAGAGCTGAGACCTACTAGAAGGGGGAGATTCCTGCCTGTACCTCACAGTGGCATTCCTTCTCTGAGCTGTGCTCCCTTGTCTTGAAAGGAAGGTGTTGGGGGTTACAGGGCTAACATCCTGTCAGTCTATATTAAAGAAGCCCCCAGAATGTGCCACATTGCTGAGTGAGCACATCACTAAGGGACTCTCTTCCCTTCGCTAGAATCATTCCACCTAAGAAAGAGCCTGTTTTCTGGTAAATGGAACTCCCACATGTTTGAAATGGGTTTCCTTTACATGTATCCAGGCTCTCAAATACGTCAGAATTTGCAGTAAAATTTAAAGCAAATAATTTTTTTCATTTCTTTGTTAAGATTAGCATTAACCTTTCCCTAGATTACATCTCATACCACTCAGTCTGCTTTGTTGTAGCCATATTGTTTTATTTTGCTTTTTTAAAATATCATACACATTTAATATTTAACTTATTGGGCACCTTCCACTTCTCAGCACTGGAAAACCCATGGTGGTGAGCACATTGAATATTGCCAAGTAATAGATGCCTGTAACTGACTGACTTCACTCCTGCCAACCAGCGCCTGCTTCCTGTTCAGATCAACTCATGTGACTGACATGAGCCACTTCTTCTGTCAGTTTGGTTTTGTGGAATGGATGAAGTCTATAGGCACTATTTTCCAAAGTGAGGGTCTCTTCAGAAAACTATTAAATCGGAATCTCAGGGGACTGCTGCTGAGATTCTATATGCATTTCAAACTTAAGCACATTAAAATGGGAAGTCCATGTTTTAGGCGGTCTATGGTTCCTTATTTTTTCATAAGTATGAGGTAAGAAGAAATCCCGGGAGACATTATATTCTTTGGAATACCTACTCTTTTACAAAGGAAAAAAATTCCTTATTTAAGGAGCTCTAGATAAGTGTCACACAAAAATATCTCCGGCCTGGGCTTGCCCAGTACAAGAGGGTGTTTGTTCTTCCACATGGAGGCCCTGCATTTTCAGGAAACTTCTTTCACTGTGAGTAAGCACATTAAAATGATTTCAGCCATCTAAGCTTTCATAGAAATTAGCTGGACAGAAATGATCAAGTAGGCCCTTTAGTGAAGTCCTAAAAGAATGATACCAAGCCTAGTGAATTTCGATGAGAAATGCAGGTGAGTCAAGACCCCGGGGTACTCCTGGTGAGGACAGACCCAGACCCCAGGGGGAGAAGGGTGATGGGAACATGAGTTCCTATGAGAGTCAGGCCTATGCTACACACTTTCTGGGCATTTTCTCTGAATCTTCAGAGCAGTTACCCCAATTTATGGAGAAGGGAATGAAGGCTCAGAAAAGCTACTTAACTTGCCCAAGACTGTGTGAACTGTAAGCAGTAAAGAAAACAAAATAAATAAAAATCAAAAGTCCATACTTTTCTCATTATATCTACACTTTAACTCCTGAAATTTGGGGAGGAGACGTAGCAGAGAAGGGAGACCTGTGTACTAAAGAGGCAGTGTGAGGAAACCTAATGGGACAAGGGGCCATTGTAGAGAGGTAGACAGGGGTCAGACTGAAGCTTCCCTGGTGTTTGGCTCAGGTTGCCTCGAGGTCCCTTCCAATCACAAGCCCTTCAAGTTTCCAAGAGTGTTAAATATCCTTAATTGCTCCCCCCCCAAATGATAAGCTCAAAAACCAATTAAGGAAGATATTCTTAGGACAACAACAACAAAAGACATTTTCCCCCAGCCTTCAGTTGAACAAAGGGAGTGCTCTGATGTTTGACTGGAAAGACTGCTCAGATTCCAGGAGTACGTACAACGGTGTGATATGGTGCATATGACATTATGCAGGCCACGTTAGAGGTGAGATCTAGGAAGCGGGGCTTTCGGGGATGGCTGTTCTAGCAGTTGTGTGGTTATCTGCTCTGGTTATTGCCCCAGGCGTCTGCAAATCAAAGGAGTCCTCAAGTTAGAGATAGTCCATCTCTGAGGAATGCCGTTGTCCTCTCCAGAGAAGCGGTTGCACCTAATCACAGGCCACTTTCACCCGTTATGACGTAA
Organism: Acinonyx jubatus; assembly: GCF_027475565.1. NCBI lineage: Eukaryota > Metazoa > Chordata > Mammalia > Carnivora > Felidae > Acinonyx > Acinonyx jubatus. The sequence goes on from NC_069383.1 coordinate 33,275,066, forward strand.
AAACCCTGACCTGGGCCAGAGGTCACCCTGAGGTCTCCTGTCCGACTGTAGGAAACAAGCAACCCTCCACCTCTCCTCAAGTTCAAAAAACAGAGTTCAACGGTTGTATAACCTGTTGTCCACGGAAAGCCCGATAGATGGCTGACAGCTGCAGGCCTGGAGTGGTGCAAATGCTAAGGTATCACTGTTTTTTTCTGCACAAATCATATTTGGCAAACAGCTTGGAACCCTTGGGAACACAATCCCAACCACGGTTTACAGAGATTCACCGATCCAGACATGCCCTGTGGTGGGGCCTGGTTTGCTGAACCTCTCAGATTGTGACCTGACTGAAAACAAGGGAACAGCGTGTCAGCTGGTAGGAATGCATGGACCTTATTTTGATATTAAATGCGCAATTCCTACAGGACCTCCTAGGTCCCTCATTGCTTCATGGATCAAATATGTATTGAGCCCCTTCTGTACGCCAGACACTATGATAAGCCTTTGGAATGCGAAGACGAGGAAGCCAGACTCGGTGCTTGGCCTCACAGGCCTTCACAGGCCCCCTGGTCTCTGTAGATGAGCCAGGTGGTGGGCACGCAATAGGACGCAGGCCAGGTGTGGGGGTCCTCAAGCCCAGACAGGAAGGTGGCGCTTTCTTGGTTTCTGTCCACACTCCGTTGCTCTATTACTAGGACTTACTGTACATTTGTAATTTGGAAAATTAAAGAATAGGTTATTTAGCCCATTCAGCAGTGAGATTTCATTTAGAAATTCATGAATTGATATCTGAAAAGAGCTAAGACAACTAAACCAGGAGAGAATGAAATGAACAATGTATTGGTGAGGCTTATGAGTCACCATGTTCATAGGCAATTGTTGATTATGTTGTATGATTAATATTAATTACCATCCAGAGGACCATCCTTTCAAATTCTTAGTGGCATGTAACACAATTAGCCTGCCCCCCCCTTCCCGAAACACAGTCTCCCGATTTTCCTCCTGCCCCAAGAGCTGGTCTCCCCAGTTTCAGTTGCTAGTGTCTCTTCTACTTGTAAATTTGGAAGGATTTTGGAAGGAGATCTTCAGGACCCAGGCAGGCCCTCTTCACTTCTCCATCTGCACTTTGTCCCTGAGTGGCCTCCTCTTTTACAATGGCTTTAACTGCATCTCAGGCCTCATCTGGGTCCTACCCCCTGCTCAACAGCACCTCTCAGGTTGCCCACATTGCTAGCAACCTGATTCTATTAAGTGAACGCTTGATTTTTCCCACTCCCAAAACCTATTTTCCTCAAGCTTCCTCTTCTCAGAAAATAGCAGAGCCATCCACTCCATTGGCCAAGCCATAAACCTGCAAGTCATTTGCTACCCTACTTTCTCACTTGCATAGTGGCCCATCACCAGGTCCTCCTCAAATGTATCGAGGATCTATCTCAGAAAGCCTTGTTCCTTCTTTTAAAAAAATTTTAACGTTTATTTATTTATTTTGAGAGAGAAAGAGCGAGTGGGGGAGGGGGAGAGAGAGAGGGAGAGAATACCAAGCAGATTCCACACTGTCAGCATGGAGCCTGATGTGGGGCTCGAACCCACGAACTGCAAGATCATGACCTGAGCTGAAACCAAGAGTTGGACACTTAGCTGACTGAGTCACCCAGGTGCCCCAGAAAGCCTTGTTCCTTGACTCATAGCATATACCAGGAGTTTTAGTTAATTTATTTAAATATTTGTTTGCTATCTGTCTGTCCCACTGGACTCTGATTCCATGATGGCAGGAACTATGTTCACCACTGGATCCTCAGCACACAGCATATAAACATGTGTTGAACTGAATTGAATGGCAAGTTATAAACAACTTAAAATATGCTCATCATGAGCTGAAATGAAGTCTTAGTTATGTTGGTGCAGCGTCATAGCTTAAATAACAGGTAAGTACTAGGCATTATAATCACCGATCACTGATTATAACACATGGCCTATGAAAATTCCCACTTAAACTGAACTGTTAAATGGAATTTTTCTCCTCATGTTCAAGTGCATTAGGGCACCATTTACAGAGCTCAAAATGTTGGCTGTCCATTTCCCTGGTGACATAAAAGTCTCAAATGCAGCAGTAGCCTGTATCGATTGCTTTTAGTTGCCACCAAATACTCTGTGTGGGGCCTTTTTCATTTACTACTATCAGTGGGATTACTCGTTAGTTTATCTGATTTAGTTGTTAATGTAAGCAAAAATACTTTTTACATCCAATATTTACTTTATGTTACAGGCATGATCTGTAAATCTGCATTACCGTTCAGAATATAGATGTGCTAGAATTATTAAACTTTTAGGATGCACTGAAAATGGGCCCGTATGTGAATTAACTGACAGTGGCAATCAGATTGAATTTGTGAAAACTGAAAAACAAAGCAGCAAACTTTTTTCAGAAAAAAAAGAAAATTTCAGAAAAAAAACCCACAAAAAATTTCATTTTCTATTTTGAAGTCTTCGACATAATTTGCACTAACAAAACATTTGTCAAATAGACGTGCTTTTTTGTAATAGAACAAAAATCATTACCAATTACCATGTTAATATGCTACAAACAAAAGAGTGATGTTAAAGTATTTTTAAATAATATATTTGCTTCTGTCATGTAAGCTTTCCCCATGACACCTATTTTGTACTGGTGTGATCAATCCGTTCTTTAAATCTATGAAAATCCCATATTTCTAAGGAAAAATCCTGGCATTACACATCAGCAGACTTTCGTGCCACCTGTTGCCATTTTTACTGATTACTGACTGGGTAGCCGTGGGCAAATCAACTTCTTCAAGTTTCCTAAGATATGCAGTTCACCCAGAAACTCCCAAGGGTCCTATGATTCCATAAATGAATGAGTGAATTATTAATTAATTTCACTCTAAGTTTGCAGTAACAGAACTTGAACTTGATGCCACAGACTCCCTTAGGTTGTCATTTCGAATCTCTATATGCCAAGTGAGAACATGAGAGTGGAAAGCAGGCTGTTAGCTAGCTTACTCTTCCCATAGTGCCGGAGGGCTTGGTGACTGCTCCCTGGAGAAGTGTGCCCTCCTTCAGCAAGGAAAAGCTGATCTTAATTTCTAAGAAATTGTTTTTAATTTAATATTTAATGAATTGGGAATCTGTATGTGGATGGCTGAGTATTATGCCGTGTATAGAAGAAATATAAGATCTAACCTCTGTCCTGGGGGAGACAAGATGCATGAGAAATCATCAAATATTTCAAAACAGCATATGAGCCCTATTGTGTGACATGCAATATAAGGGCTTCAGAAGGGGGCCAGGAAGGAGGGAGCAGAAGCAGGGAGAACTCTGTGGAAGGTGCTGAAGTAGGCTTGGATCTCGAAGGATGGGAGGACCTCCCATCTAATGGAGTGAGGACAGGCCTGGACAGCAGATGAGAGTACCTCCTGTGAGGAAACAGTCTACACAGCTGTGACATCAGAAAGTCACTTCAATGGGACAGTGAGGAGGTGGCCTGATTATCAGGGGTCCAGGTAGGGGGCGGTGGGAAATAAACTTGGGTAGACTAGGTAGTGCCAGACATAGAAAGCCTTGAAGAGTCTGACCTTAACTTTAATTCCACGATAGGATTTGCTAATTTCACGGAACATGCTTTTTTGGCGCCAGTTAACCTTTTCCTGCTTATTATACAAACGTTAAATAAAATCATCTGAGATAAGTGGAGATATTGTCTTTCCTAGTTTTAGTTTTGCAATTTTTACTGTGCGAGGGGCAAGCCGTGCATGTAGATGAATGTGCGGTCTCTAACATTTGCTCTAACATTCTTTTCTTCCCTCGATAAATCTGTGTCATTAATGACAACATGTAAGTCAACCAGAGGAGAAACAGCCGATTGGATGACGGGCTTAAGTGAATCTTGCTTTATGTCCTAATGGTCAACATATGGGCTTCTGTCAGCCTGGAGTGGCAGGAATTTCCAAAGACACAGGCCCATCCACAGAGAAAGAGCACTCGAGAAAGCGCTCTTTCTCCAGGTCCCAGAGGTGCAGGTCTGGGAACTATTAGCAAAAGCTCTGCGTCCTCCTCTGCTGTCAGGAAGATGCATGTCGGTGGAGACAGAAATGTTTTTGCACTGGGAACCCTGACTCCATTATTAATTTTATAGCTCTAGGGATGGGATGCTCGATTCTGTAATGTTCCCCTCGCATTGCCCCACTAAAAGTGAGTTCTCTGGTCCCAAACTTATGTGATTTAGAAACTCTGATTCTTTATCATCCTTTTCCCCCAATACATATGTGAGCTCTGTGCAGGGTGAGGACAATACCAGGGAGGAGAAAGGCTGGAACTCCCACCTTCCCATGGCATAGACGTGACAGACTGCCCGGATCTTATGGACACTGAGTCTAGGCAGATGATCTAACAGTGTGAGTGAAGGTGGCGGAAGAAGGTTGGGCTCGCTGAGCCTGAGTCTGCCATACTGTCTGGGAACTAGGATCTGTACCCAGGCGGGCCATACATCTGAGCACATTTCACAAACTTAGACCTAAGGGAGTCAGGGAAAAAAGCTTCCCACCTGCAACTTATCTTAAGGAAACTGAGGAAATCAAAGTGCAATAAGAGATAACACTACAAAGCAATATGAATGATTTTTTAAATAAATGTGAAGCATCTAAATATGTATATATCCTCTTAACATATCAATTTGGGAAACTAATGATGGAGCCATTACTCAAAAGAGTTTTTAAAATTTCCTTTGAAGTATTTGTAGAGCCAGCCATACATACTTTTGTACATGCTGAATGATGCAAACATTTGACCTATAAAGATCAATTTGGCTTTTGGAAATGTCTCAGTGAATCTTAGAGTAAAGTCAGGGGAGAGTTATGTGAGTGATCAGGCTAAGATATGCCATTTGAGGTGAGATGCAAATTGATGCTATTGGCCTACCTTAACCAGTAAAAGTTCTACTTAGCAAGAGTTGTTCTCAGTGTTTGCAGCCACGGCCCCATCAGTGACATATATTAAAGCCGCCTTAAGGACACGTACATGTTTTGGAGATGTGCATGTTGGCATTGCAAAGAAATCAGTCTCATCTCTCAAAAAGGTGACAGGAATTCCACAGGAATATCAGTGCAGGAAAAACGCAGTGTCAGCTGCTAACCCCGTGTTAATTAACTAGCCGTTTTCATTCTCATGTAACTGTAGGAGTCTTAATTGTCTACGGCATATCACACGCTGGAGAAGAAGTCCCTTCCCAAAAGGTTACATGTCAGGACCTTTGCAAGTCCTTCATTTGATAAAATAATGAAGGTAGAGAGCAGGAAGGGTGCTAACACTCTGCTCTTGCACTTCTGCCCGGGAGCCTGCTTCCTGGGATCTGGCAGGGCTCGGGGATGGAGCTCTCTGCCAGATGTCACTGTCTCTGCCAGTTAAGAGCTCAAACTCTGGAGTCACACAAGCCTGGCTTCAAATCCTGACCTGCCACCTGATAGCTGTGTGACCACGGGCCAATTACTTACCCTTCTCCTTTTCCTCATTTCCAAAATGGTGATAACAGTACCTACTTTATAAGCTTATAAGAATTAAATGAGATAATACGGGCAAAATGCTTATCACGGGGACTAGCCCAAGTCAGTGCTCCATAAGTATTGGCTCCAATTATGAACAAAAAGAAGAGAAAGAAGATGAAAAAGAAGGCAGAAGGGAAGGGCGAAAGAAGAAGAATGAGGAGAAGAGAGGAAAAAGGAAAGGATGCACGGGCTTCAGGCTTACAGGTGTAGCTGACTTTCTTAACCCAGTTCCTGTTGTGGCCCCGGCTGGGATAAGTGACTCATTAGTTAATGGACTGGTATATTGTTTGCAGAAAAAAAAACGGTTTAAAAGTGTGTATCTCAAATATTTAGAACTAAACAAGCAGGAAGATTATAAAATTCGGAGGGTCTCTTTCATAAAGAGCACACACATTTACAGCCTCGATTTTTGTCTTTTACAGTAAGAATAATGGTGATCTGTTTTGGAAAAGATAATGGGAGGTCCCTAAGACAGTATAGCCCTATTGCTATCAATAATAACGGGGCTTTGTTATAATTCCAATAAAAGAAAGCAATGCCAGCAAATTTTGTATAGATTCTGCAGTCTAGAAATGTGCTTTTCAGGGCTTTGATGACATGGCTCTATATTCTGCTCAAATGACAGCAAGTGTCAAAATTGCCCTCCTGCCCTACAGTCCGTCATTAAGTCTAATTAGATCCAAACCCCAAAGCGGGGCCAATTTGTGGTCCATCATCCTACAGCTTCGTCCTCTCCCCAGACGACAGAGCCTGCCCTGTACCTCTCAGCTGGCACATTCCTGGGGGCCACGGGTACCTTGCAGGGGCCATAACTCCTCCAGGCTATGACCTCACCGCTGTTCTCACATCAGTGGCTCTCAACCTTCAAACACCCCTCTCATCTTCCTTCTTCTGGGCCCTCATTACACCCTGTTTGGGCGACCAGTGGTATTAATTCAGATTCATGGTGTTTTCCAGCATTCTGTAACTGAACACTGAACTACTGAGATCTCAATGCCAGGTCTTTGTTTCCTTTACTGAAACCACTTGTGAGTCAAGCTCTTGTCAGTGGCCATCACTTTGACTGCTTCTCCCAGGGTTTTCATGGTGTTGGAGTCCCTTCACTGAGCGATCCTTCTGTTCAGACAGGGTCGGGTTCAGTTTTGTGTGTCTGGGGGACCATCACTGAAGCTGAGTCAGATCACAGCTCAAGACCTCCTTAGGCTTCAGCCCACTGGGAAAATGTCACCAAGTTCGATGTCAGTGAAAAGCCCTCAGTCTGATTCAGGACTGAGACACTTCACCTCCCTGTCCTAGCACCCCACCCCCACCCCCGTACCTCAAAGCATCAAGCGGGGAGAGAAAATTCCAGTTGCGTGAATTCCTATTTTGATGACAGCATGTTGGCGGAAGCAAAGAATGCTTATTGGTGTGCAGGGCTTACCGACAAAACACAAAAAGGTGAAAGAAACTTCAGAGTCACCTCTGGGGGTGGGGCAAGTGAGAGGGCTCCGCACACCCACTGGGGGTCTCATTTACACCATGGCTTCAGCTGCCACCTCTGAGGTAAAGACTTCCTCGTCTGAATGTCCATCCTGACCTCTCTGCGGAATCCCGGAGGGTATTTCCATTGAACATTTCTACCTGGATGGCCCACTGTCACCCCAAACTCGATGTGTTGAAAACAAAACTCCGTATCTTGGCTCAAAGCCTGCCCCTCCCCAGGTGCTCCCACCCCAGGGAAGGTCAGCAGCATAAAACCAGTCACTCAAGCCAGAAGCCTGGGAATACTGCTGACCCTCATCCTCCATATGTCCTGTCAGTCCTGCCTCCTTGATATCCCCCCGAGCCCATAACCTCTTCCACCCCTCCCCACCCCTGCCACCGTCCTTGTCCGGCCACCTTGTGCCCTGACCAGGGCACTCCACTGCTCTCTAACTTGGCTCCTTGACTTCACCCCGGCCCCCCAGCACCCACAAGTGAGCCTTCTGAAACATAAATCCACCATGTCCCCCTACTGTGTAAAAACTCTCTATCACATTCCGCTGCCCTTATGTTAAAAGTTTTAACACCTTGGGGCACCTAGGTGGCTCAGTCAGTTAAGCGTCCGATTTCAGCTCAGGTCATAATCTCACCGTGAGTTCAAGCCCTGCCTTGGACTCTGTGCTGACAGCTCAGAGCCTGGAGCCTGCTTCAGATTCTGTGTCTCGCTCTCTCTCTGCCCCTCCCCCACTCATGCTTTGTCTCTCTCTCTCTCTCTCTCAACAGTAAATAAACATTAAATTTTTTTTTTTTTTAAGTTTTAACACCTTAGGGCACCTGGGTGCCTCAGTCAGCTAAGCATCCAACTCTCAATTTCAGCTCAGGTCATGATCTCAGAGTCATGAGATCAAAGCCTGCATAGGGCTCTGCACTGAGTGTGGAGCCTGCTTGGGATTCTCTCTCTCCCTCTGCCCCTCCCCCGCTCGCATGCACATGCACTCACGCTCTCTCTCCTTCTCTCTCTCTCCCCATGACACAAGGCCTTCCATGTCTCGGCTTCTACCTGCCCCTGCAGCCTCACCTCTTGCCACTCTCCCCTTGGAATGCTGAGTTCCAGCCACGTTAAACACCTTTCAGAGCTTTGCTGGGTTTCCTGGTTTTGCATATGTGGCCTCCTCCCTCTTCTTCTTGTTACTGGAACATAAAACACATACCGAAAAGCACACATGTCACGTGTACAGCTCAGGGAATTGTCTTAAATGAACATAGCCATATAATCTAAGCCCAGAGTAAGACCTGAAGAAGACTGATATTCTAGAAGCCTCCTTCACGCCCCTTTTCACTATTCCCCAAGGAAAAGTACCACCCTGGCTTCTAATAGCATAGACTGGTTCTTCCCACTTTGTGCTTGACATAAACAAAAAGCTACCAAATTGGGTCAGCTGTCTACTACTGCATAACAAACCCACAAACTTCATGGCCTAAAATAACCTTAAAGTCCCACCTTGGGCCTCATCGCTCCTTGCAACCATGCTCTTCTGTCTGCTTTGTCACCAAGCTTCTTGAAAACTCCCCACCCCACACTCGGTGTCCGTCTGCCCATTCACTCCACGATCCACCGCTCCATCGTGTCATTCTGCTGAAGCGCCTCTCAGCAGAGGACCCCAGTTATCTCCTTCATGCTGAGCCAAATGAACAACTGTCAGTCTCTTCCAACGTGACCTCCTCCCAACTCGGTGAGTCACCAAGTCCTAGTGATTCTCCCTCTTTAACCCATCTCGCATTTGTCCTACCTCTGTCCCCGGTCATTATCTCCTGCCTGGACTAATCCCACTGCATGAAGGATACCTCCCCGCTCCAAGAAGCTGTTTCAGACTTCTCATTCCCACATGTTTTCTGTGGATTAAAAATCTGGACAGACTCACCACTCACCATGGAATAAAACCCACACCGCTGCCAGACAGGAAGGATCTAAACCTGTGCCCCAACTCCATTTCCATGCTCTTTGCCTAATTCACACCTGTGCCGGAGCCGTGCTGGCTCTGCACGGGCTCGTGAGTGTGCCGCAGAGGCTGCTGGGAGGCTCTCTCCTACCTGGAATGCCTTCTGTCCCATGTTCCCTCCAGAGCTTCTACTTCTCCTCCTCTACATCCTATCTCTGATGCCACCTCTTAAAACTGTGCTGTTAACAGCTCCTTTTCTGATCCTGTGTGCTATTGATATTAATAGCAATAATTATCATTATGACATGTTTGGCTCACTCCCTCTAGAACATAAGCTCCTCAGGGCAGGATCTTCATTTTGTTCCCTGATAGATCCAAGCTCCCACAGCTGTGCCTAGCACAAGGTAGACACTCCACAAACACTTGCTAAGTGAGTAGAAGATTAGCATTAATTGAGCACTTATTATGCCAGGTGCTTTCATGCATGATCTCATTCCCTCCTGACCACAGCCCTATGAGGAAGGAACTGTCTTTATTCCAGTTTTTCAAGGAAAGAAATGGAAGCTTGATAAGATTGCATAACTTGCCCAAGGCCACCCAGCTGATAGATGCCAAAGCTGGAACTTAAACTCTGATATGTCCCAGCTCTAAATAACCTCATTCTACCATCCTGAGCTTTGTTTACAGTGGTGCCTTGCACAAAACCCTACTGTGGGTTTTTTTTTTTGTTTTTTTTTTACTGCAACTCTTCAGCAAATGGAATATTGGAAGTAGTGGAGCGATCTCTTTACATATTTATCTCTTCATTATATTAGGAATTCCCAGAATATAGGAAGAGGAAGTGAATTCTAATTATTTTATTTCCCCACCACCACCCAAAACTCTACACAGCCCACACAGTGTCTTACACGTCTGTGTTCATTAAATGTTTGCTGAATTAAATGACGGGTGTGCTGCAAAGCAGGACTTGGCAGTGAGTCCCTTCTGCACAGGCAGTGGTTTTGAGCACTGTCCTGAATCCAGCCCCAGCTGCCGCCTCTTCTAACTCTGTGCTTCTTCAGCACGATAGAGGCTCACGGCCATCCTTGGCTGACCCCATCTTCCACCCTGACCCCGGCCCTTTGCCATCCTTCCTGTCATCATGAAATCCCCTGCCTGTCTTCCTGCTGTCAGAGGCGTGATCACGTACAGCAAGTTGTGCCCACCCCTCTCCTCTGCTCGACCCCACGCCCTGCCTGGACCTGGCTGCTTCCCGGGTCGTTCGTGACAGGCAGGGCAACATGACATTTCTGTAGATATTTGGAGCACAGCTTGGACTGTGATAAACAGAGAGAGAGTCATGAGACACTGCAAGAATTATGAAGTGGGAGGAATTCCATGTTAAATGATGGAGGAACTGAAAATGAATGAAGTCACTGTCTTTCATTCCAATGTACTTTTTTTTTTTAATGAAGAGTTTAGCTTCTCTAGGTTTGTCAATTGTTTAGGATTGTTGATTGCAAGCAACAGAAATTGGAGTGGTTTAAGCTGAAAGGGGAAGTTTATTAAAAGAATGCAGAATCTCTAGGAACCCAGAGGTTAGACTGCAGCCAGGCTTCAGGGACAAATGGAAGCACCTCTGGAAAAATAGTCCAGGATCTGGGTAGCATCCGCTTTCCACGTCTTGTCTTGCTGTCTGTACATCTGCCTCTTTCTTATCTCTCTGTAGACCTCCACTGGTCCACACGCTTCATCATAGTACATGGCTGCCAATGGCTACTGAGTCCATATTAGGCAAGACTGCCTGCCTATCTCCAACAAACCTGCAAATCCCTGGGGAAACCTAACAGATTTCCCCAGCACAAGTCAGGTCCCCAGCTCTGGTCTGATCACCTGCCACCAGCTGAGCCGGGTCGTGTTGTTCAACATGGCTGCCAAGTGCCCATTTCTGTGCCCGAGAAAGAAGCAGAAAGGATCATCATAGGTGGAGCAAACTACACAAATGTCCACTGCACTTTGTTCTACTCTATTGTCCAATAATGCTCTTGTAAAAGACTTCTGGGTGCTTCTCCAGGAATAGAACAGATTAAGAGGCTTTCTATCTTTAAGAGTCTTTTTCAGAAACAAATTCATAAAGATGAATTGCCATTTAGGAAACCTCACCCTAATTAACTAAGACAACAACATTCCACTGGTAATTCCTAACAGGTCTTTATGCCAGTTTTATTCACTGAAGGCTTAGAATCCTGGCTTCAACAAGAAGCCTCACACACATCTAGATGGCCCCCTGGATGGCAGCGCAAACGGTAAACCAGACCAGGTGTTGCTCCCTCCTCAAGGTCTTACACAAATGATGCCCACACCTCCCCTTCAGCAATGAGCATTCTCTTCTCTTTCTAAAAAGGCGGTGTGGTCAGGCCTGGGTAGGCCAAATCCTCTCCCTTTGAGGGTTCCACGCCCTGACAAATGTGGAGAGCACTAACCTGGGTCACTGCTTCCTTGATGTGGTTTGAGGTCAGGAGAGAGGGAGATATACTAGATCCTTCTTTCCATCTGATCTGGCCTTGCCCATGCAGTGACCCATCAATCCTAGTCTGGGTAAAGAGAAACTGAAAGGTTTATCCAGCTCAGAAGTGGGATCACTAGAGTTAAAGTTGCCCAAGGTAGGTCCAAAGTTTTGTGTCCATCTTTCCTGCACTTGGTCCTCTGGGCTCCACTACACATGCCACAGCTGGCCCCTGGGGAGGACAGATGCTGCCTGGGCCACAGAACAGGTGGTACACAGCCCCAGGTTGGGGTGGGGGGCAGAGGGCCCGCTCCCTGAAGGTGGATTCTCCTCCTCCCGAGGCATATTGTATTCTGCCCACAGCTTTGTGGTGACACCTCCCTCGCTTGTCTTCCAGGCTCTCTGGGTACAGCAGGCCGTGTATGCAACCTGACTTCCCGGGGCATGGACAGCTGCGAGGTCATGTGCTGCGGGAGAGGCTATGACACCTCCCACGTCACCCGGATGACCAAGTGCGAGTGTAAGTTCCACTGGTGCTGTGCCGTGCGCTGTCAGGACTGTCTGGAGGCCCTGGACGTGCACACATGCAAGGCCCCTAAAAGCGTTGACTGGGCGGCTCCCACATGACCCCAGAGGAGGTTGCCATCACCTTCTCTCCTGCAAGGACTCCATTGGATCTGCAAGGACACTGGGCCTTTGGGTTTTCTCGGGGAGATATTTCCTAAGGCATGTGACTTTGCCTCAACAGAAGTCCTTCCTCTCCCACCCAGGGGGCCCCAGAACTGGGGCCACATGTTGCACACAAAGCATGCCTTATTCCCTCCGCCTTCGAGCATTCTGGGCTGCATCTCTTCCTGGTCAGGACAGACTGCTAGGAGGGGAGGGGCCGGCCACATCACTGTCTCCACCCACCTAGACGTTTCCTCTTTCTAGAGCGGCTGGCCAGAGGGGAAAAGAGTGTCCCAAAGGAGCTTTCTCTGTGTCTCCCAATAAATGATCATAGTTCAGAAATCCCATACTTCTCTCAGGAGGGTAAAGACAGCAGGACCAACTGCCACCGAATTAACTGTAAATCCTGAAAAGACCAAGCAAGGCTTTTGCCTGATCAAGTGTTTTTCGCAGCCACCACATCCAGGGGTAATTGGTAACTGCCTGGAGAAAGATGGCTTTCAAAGAACTTCAGGTTTAAAACGCATATTTTTCAAAGCACTTATTGCCATATTAAAATTTGATGTAACAAGACGGGACTGTTGTCCTTTGGTACAGTTTTGGAATCTTTACAATAGCAAGAGCCTCAGAAAGTCATTGCTTTGCATTGACTTAATATAAAGCAACTTTATACATAAAGTCCCCTTAATATAAAGCAACTTTAGGGATCTCACTTAAGATCTGAAGGGAATTTAAAAGAAAGATTGATGATCTGGCAGTATTCTGACCTATTGGGGGAGGATGGAGGAGAATAACAGTGAGTAAAATATCAGAAAATGTGTCTGTACAGATAAGGAGAAAAAGGGGAATAAAATTTCTATCTGGTATGATGCATGTGACCCATGGAATTTTGTAGTTGAAATGGCCTTCAGAATGATAACTTTTGGGACGGCAAGACTAGGGAACCAACATGCTGACAGAGAGGTTTCCAGAGGTAAGTCACGCCTACACGGCCTGCACCGTGAGCAGATGCCCAAAAGAGGTCCGCCATTTGTGCCAAGGAGCATCAGCATATACCCATCACCCTCCAAGCACATTTTAAAGACCTGCCATATTTAATTGTGTTCATCTGAGGCTAACAAGATGTCAAGATATCATAGCCTCAAGCAAATGACACATAGCCTTGCTTATAAGGTTGGTAACCCTAGTATATTATATGGCAAACAAATCGTAATTTAGAGACTGTATTTAAGGGACCCAGCTGTAATTATGGGAACATCAGTGTGCAGATTGTGGCCGGCTTCTGTCATGATCCAAAAGATGACGTCCAGGGAAAATGGAGAGGCTGCCACCCCATTTTCTATATTAAGTGAAAGAAAGGCGAAATATCTGAAGTTACTTCTCATCCGCTTGGCACAATTAGGTTCTGGTTCTAAATATGGTCTCTTTGCTGAGCTACATTTATTAACAGGATGTTCCATTCTATGCATCTGGTGTCACACTGATGTTTGCTCATTCGTCCATAGCCTGGCCTTCAGTTTCTCCATCCTTGCTCTGCAGCAGGACGTTTAGACTGAGGCTCACAGACATCAACCTGCTGAGGTACTTTGTCATAATTGATACTTGCCTCCTCACCCTCGTAAAAACAACAGAATTTATCTCCTTTCTCTCACTCCCTAGAGTTAGTCATCTGATTTTTCCAAAGTGGTTCTTTCCTCTTTTTATTCTATGGATTCAGAGGCAGGAAGGGGGAGCATGACAGAATTGCTCAGAGCTCAGTGTGGGCCTTCGGCAGGGTGTGGGAAAGCCGGGCAGGTGGGCTCGGTCTTAGTTACACTGAAGCTGTCTGTGAATGCCTTCCTGGGGGGATGAGGGGACTTTCATGGTGGTCCCACAGCCATCAGCCCTTCTGCCTGCTGGATGAATTATGAACTCATAAATCCATAGGTGTGTTGAGAAATGGAAAGGATCTAAGTAGACATCTCAGCTCCCTTCAGTTTGTATCTGGGGAAATTGAGACTGCGAGAGGTGAAGATCTCTGTGCAAATATCTGCCACTGCTCTCAAGCCCCATCACAAACAGGACCACATGTTCAGAGCAGTCAGGAAAGCCAAGCACTTTATCTAGTTTGTCTCGGAATTAATGCAAGTGGAGTCTAAATAATTTTAGCATCCAAAAGGGATGGTCATTATCTCTTTTAATTCTTGGGATGCTTTCTTTTAAAAAAATATTTTTAATGTTTATCTACTTTTTGAGGGAGGGGGAGGGGCAGAGAGAGAGAGAGAGATACACACACACAGAATGTGAAGCAGCCTCCAGGCTTTGCACTGTGAACACAGAGTCCTGATGCAGGGCTCGAACTCACGAACAGCAAGATCATGACCTGAGCTGAAATCAGACGCTTAACTGACTGAGCCACCCAGGCACCCCATAACCCCTAGGATATTTTTATCTGACTTTGTTTTTTTGCTGAGATGCATCCTACTTGATAAGGAGCAAGGGAACAAGGTGTACCCATGCAGGAACCTGCATAAATTTCCCTAATCTGTAAGGGAGACTCTGGCAGCCATCTGAAATGCCAGTAGGTATCGCCATTAGGGAGGGTATAACAAGAGACTGAAAGATTTTTATCTGTTTTCAAATAGAGGAAATCTCCACTATGGAAAAAAATTAAAAACAGGTGAAGATAATTTCAAACTCATTTTCTCTAGGGCTTGGTTGAGGCTCCACAGTCCAGGATTCTAAACTATACTAAAGTCTTGATTACCTGAGGCTTTTAAGGCAATGTATGGCACAAATTACCCAAAACAAAATGAGAGACTCCATTCAGATCCCCTTAAAAATTTCCTCCCAATAAAAATTTTATTACAAAACAAAGTTTTCTAGGCCCACGATGATGCCAATTAATGTTCCGCAACATCTTTAAAAGTTCTAACAGAATAGGAGATCTTGACTAATTCAGTGGAGTTTTCTATAATAAAGATGTAATCTGCACGTGACTCTGAGTCTTAGCAAATTTGTTGTCCTCAATAAATTTGCCTCCCTAAATTGGTCTGTATTGGACTGATCTTTGTATTCTGTGAGCACCTTTGTCAAGGTGCATCTTCAAAGTATAAGAGACTTAATTAAAAACTGAGAACAAACTGAGGGTTGATGGGGGGTGGGAGGGAGAGAAGGGTAGGTGATGGGTATTGAAGAGGGCATCTTTCAATACCCCTTAGCACTTAGTGCTTTCAATACCCCCTGAGCACTTAGTGTTGTATGGAAACCAATCTGACAAATTTCATATATTAAAAAAAAAAAAAGGTGCAATCTAGTTACAACATCTTGGATAGCCTCTCACGTTTAGCTCCAGCACAAAAGCCCCAAGTGCCAGGACCACACTCAGCGGTGGGTCTTTGCCCCTCTAGGACGGAGGCCCTGGCATATTATTGGACCACAGATGCTCAGAAGTGGGAGAATCATAGGGCACCCCAGAATACTGATTATCTGCTCTCCCTTATATGGATGTCACCAGACTGCAAGGAACATCCCAGAAGAATCTACTAATGGCAATTTATTCTGTATGGGGCTGGATAATGGGAGAAGGATTAAGAGGGAAAGAGTCAGGTGGCTGCTATTAAGTGACAGGCTGAGTGAGCGTGGTGATGGTGAAGAGTGGCTTTTTCAGCTCTTGGGAGTAACCTCCACCCTTCCTGCTGTTGTTGCTTCCCTGCCCCCTCCCAGCACCTACTTCCCAAGGCATCAAGAGGCCCAGAAGTGCAGGGCCTCAAGCCACTGCTCACTTTCTCCATACCTGTTGTGTAGCTTTGCTCAAGGCTGTCAAGGTTAATTTCAAGAGATGTTCTCAATTGTCACAGCTGTATTCTTTTTTGGAGTTATTACAAAGCTTGAAAAACATCAGGTCTCACATTTCTTTTTCAAAGAAAGTAGCTTTAAAGTGAGAAAATCTAGCTTCACGTTGACATTTCTCAGCTTTATTAATTTATTAAGGAATCTTACATCAACTCTGCAAAACCTAAAGCGGGGCTCCCTTAGAAGCAGCCAACATGACTGTACATGCACTTGTCCTTGATGGCATTTTTAAGCCAACATATTGTGATTACGTCTCATTTATTAAAGGCTGGCCTGAAGCTGGTATTGTCTCACTCAGCTGAAGAACATTCATCTCGCCTCTTGCCTGCTCTCAAAATAAAGGCTCAGAGAGGTGTCCAATAGACCAGAACCATTCTTTTGTGTCTATTTACTGTACTTCAACCCATGTTTCCTTATCTTAAGAGCAAGAAGTGTACTCTTAACAAATAAACCTCACCAGTTCCAAAGCTGGTAAATTGCTTTTGTCAGGTCTCTGCTGACCTTCTGAAAAACAATCTGCTGGTGTAAGCTGACAAAGGCCTGCTTATTTTGACCTTCTCCTTACCTAGGCAGAGAAAATTTTCTGTCACTCATCCATGAGAATGTTCTTTACATTTTTCAGGGGATCAGCAAGGTGACAGGTGGTTTGCAAAGCCCAACATGATTATTATTTTTCTAAATCATAGTTGTTCCAACTCCAGCTTTTTTTCCCCTGATATTCACATGATTCCTGTTTAACCAAACCTCCCACATCCATGAGCTAATAAAAGTGTCACGCAGATTGTTACAAAGAACTATTGTTATTTACAAGTCTACATTTTCTGTGAAATCAAAACATAATAAAGTGAATTTTCAGTGTTGACTTTGTTATTTTAAACTTGTGATAGTCTTGCCAAACCCTCTGGTGAAAAGAAATCCCTGCAGGTTATGGGAATTATTCCCTTGTCTTTTCTCAGGACTACACGCAACACAAGTTGATCAAGAGGTGCCTTTCAAGTTTGTAAAGATTTTCAGGGAGGACAATTGGCTTACCTTACTGGTAAATACTCTTGTAAGTTCATGGTTAAGACTCCCATTCCTGATTAGAAAATTATTCCACATTTTCACCCTGTGTTCTCCCCTGGCTGCCACAGGAGTGCTTACCCTCTCTAGGAGTCAGCATGCTTTGGCTGTGTTTGTAACCTCAGTGTCTCTCCACGGCAGCTAGACCTACCCTCCACTGACTTCTCTTAATTATTACTTTCCATGTAAATGCTTGCTTTTGGCCTACATGGTATTTTTTCAGCTTGATTAGAAACATACAGGATCCCTTGCCCCTTTCTTGAGATCTGTGTATCCTGATTTTGTGTGCTACTTATACACAAGTATCGAAAGCCCAGAAAATGAAAATAAACTCCCCTCCAGCAAAGAAAATCCACCTAACATCTGCTCTTCCCCGATGAACTGTTGTGGGGTGATCTAACTAAGAAAAGTGTTGACTCTGCACTTCACCCCAAGGTGGCCCCATAGTAAGAGTCATTGTCCCTTTCAGAAACTCTCATGCTTAGATGATCTGCAGAGGAGGTGGTGATACAAGTGTCCATGTGTGTTTTCCAATGAACATTTCCCCCCCAATATTTTTGCCCAAACATCAATGAAGTTTCCCTATTAGCTAACCCTTTGGGTGAGAGGACTGTCCTACACATTGTAAGATCTTTAAAGCAACCCTCGTCTCTCCAGACTAGATGCCAGAGGTACTCTCCTGCTTCCCAGCTGTGACAACACAACTAACAATGTCCTCAGACACTGCTAGGTGTTCCCCATGAGCGGATAAGGAAGCAAAGTGTAAGACAAAACCGTTCCCAGTTGAGAGCCACTGATGTAACACTTTGGGTCAAGTCCTCTATTGAAATGCAAGCCATATACATTTCTGCCATTTTCATTTAGGAACACTTCACTGGGAGTGATGGCTTAATGGGATTAATTCTCGGTATTAATGCATGAGACTAACTGGGAAGGAATCTCTTGGAATGGATGTAGTCATAGAACCCCCTCAGCAGCATCGGGCAGAACAAGACAGGCTGAGACTTGAACTTCACTGTGTGTCCTAGGAGGGTGAGAAAGCATGAGGCTCCCGGGTTTCTGAGGATGGGAATCAAAGGAAGGATGGAAGCTTAGCAAGGAGAAACAATAATACGGTTTTAGAAGCTGAAGGCAAAAATCTTCACAGGAATGCCTCAGTTTCATGACACTCACTGGGAAAGAAACCCCCAAAATAAGGCCTGGAAGGTGGAAGAGTGAGAATGTTATAACTCTGCATAAAATAGTTGTAATTTTTAGTTTCTCAGGACAGAGAGGAGGGTGATAGTAAAGAGGGGGCACTGAAAAATGGAGAAATACTGAGTTTCAAGCGAAAGACTAGAATCTCCAGTTGAAGACCATGGTGGGTATCATTTGTGGGTTGATCAGTGAACACCTGCCCCTACACACACACAGATACAGACACACAACAAGTTGTCACTATTGCAGGTAATCCTAGCCTTGTCTGGCTGGTATTTTAGGAGCACGAAAAACTCAAAGTGCTCTCTCACATGTGCCAGCAAAGAGTGAGAAAGGGAGTTCATGCTGGATGCAACACAGGGCAGAGTGGAGAAAGAAACAGGCCTGGATGACAGACCAAATAAAGGATAACCCCAGCTGCACAGAGGATGTGGGGCAAATGACAACTGGCTAAAAGAAGGAACTGGAAAGCCAGTCTTCTTCTACTTGACAATTTTCCATGGGCCAAACTGAATTTATGTCTTAGGCTGCCCATGGAAATAAAAACCAGACAGAAACACTTAGATGAACAAATAACTCTTCATCTGTTCCCTCATGCTATTACCTAGTTCTAGATAATACAGCATGATTAAAATCTGATCATGATCAATTTACCATTTACACTATTTTTGGACTCTTAACTTGATTTTGTAATTTCCGAGTAGTGACTGACCCTGTGAAAGCCCCTGTAATTGAATCATAGGCTCTGGATTTCCCCAGGCAGTCCACCCAATCCTATTTTAATAGCATTGCAGGCCTTCCTAAGTTCCACAGATGAGAGGAGTCATATTACTGCCCGTAAACCCAGTTCAAATAATTAAATGACGAAGATGCATCCAGTATCCAGTCAACCAGATTGCTCACATTGGTTGCTTCAGCAGAGGCTGGGGAGCTTGGCAAACCCATCTGTGAATGTTTAGGGGCTTCATGTTACAGGTGGAGGTCACACACTAGCCAAACAAATAGCAGGACATACAGAAAACGAAATCTGAATTGGAGTCTCCAAAAGTCTACCCACCCAAATAAACTTTGGCATCTGCCCCTTGATCATTATTCTCCAATAGTGATGATGACTTCGTGAAAGGCCTTGAACTCTGAGTTGTCATTGTGGATTCATGCTTAATCAAGACAAATATTCCCAGCCTAAGAGTACAACTAGAAGAAGGGAGTACTGGTTTGATTTTCTTACATATTGCTGTAACTATAAACAAGGCCTTATCTTCTCAGCAACTCTCAGGAAATAATAAGCACCAGTGTTTTGTGGGTATTTACACCAGCCCTTGGAGATTTTATTAGAATCATGATTCACAGATGAGAAATTTTCCTCTTCTACAGGGTTTAGTAACTGGAGTAAGAATTACTCAGTACACTGTACAGACAAATGGATTTGAATCCTTCTGGCTATTAACCATTCATTCACTGGTGGTTTTCTTTCTTTCTGAACTGACCGAATGATTGGGTCAGGATGATCTCATTATCCCATTATTGTAGACATATACTTAAATGGTGTCTGAGAACTATGTTGTTCTGTCATACGGATATGAGACTTCAACAGAGCAATGAGGTTACAAGACACTTCCAAGATTCTGAGACTGAGGAATCATGGAATCACAGAATGTCACATTTGGAAGGAACAATGCCCGTAATTTATTCTAACCTCCACATTCTATTCCTGGGAAAACACGAGAAATTTCATGGTTCAGACTGTGATATAAGCAAGACACTCTGAATCATCTTTAGGGAAGAAGTGTTATTATTCATTCAATCAGTTTGTAGTGAGCATCTCCTGTGAGTCAACTGCTGTGCTACAGTACTGGAAATGCAGCAGTGACTAAGACAACGTGCCCCTGCTCAGAGCCTTCTGGGAGGGCTAACACAGAACACGTGTACTTCACTTCTTACCTTACAAGCACTTCCACGCGCATTGTTGGATTTAGTCCTTACAACCACCTTTAGATGTAGATATGATTAGCCTGTTTTTAAAGATGATGCAAATTTCAGAGAGATTTGGTAATCAGCCCAAGATCACAAAGACTTATAAGAGGCAGGGCCTGGACTCAAATATTTGTCTTCTAACTTTCATTCCAGTGTCCTTTCCAGTATATCAGAGCACCCTCTGATTAAAACTCAGTCAGAAGTATTCTGTCCAATGGGCTATTGAAAATGACTTGAGGGGCGCCTGGGTGGCTCAGTCGGTTAAGTGTCTGACTTTGGCTCAGGTCATGACCTCAAGGTTCATGAGTTCGAGCCCTGTATCCGGCTCTGTGCTGACAGCTCGGAGCCTGGAGCCTGCTTTGGATTCTGTGTCTCCCTCTCTATCTACCCCCACCCCCCGCTCACGCTCTGTCTGTCTCTCTCTCTCAAAAATAAATAAACATTGAAAGAAAATGACT
The DNA here is from genome assembly GCF_027475565.1 of Acinonyx jubatus. Lineage (NCBI taxonomy): Eukaryota > Metazoa > Chordata > Mammalia > Carnivora > Felidae > Acinonyx > Acinonyx jubatus. The sequence goes on from NC_069383.1 coordinate 33,295,689, forward strand.
TGATTGGTTCAATGACCACATTTTCCAAACAAAAATTAGGATGTGTGGACTGCAAATTTTTTTTATGATTTCTGGTTAAATTTATATGCAATCTGGAGAACAAATCATATGGAGATACCCATTTAAAAAAGTTCTACTAGAATGTAAGTGACTTTTAGTTCTACATTTAACAAAGCACTTTTATTTCAATTAAAATGGCTTTTGAATTCCCCTAGAAAATCAGAGATTTCTAGTCATAAGAAATCTACTTTCCTTATCATATGGAGATTCAATCCACAGTTGAAGATGGTTAAAAATATCATGGACCATTTCAAACATGGTATAAGTCATGATTTATTGAAGTTTTCCTCAACCCCCTACCTAATGCTTGATTACTCAGGTTGAATTAATATATAAATAATTTTTAAAAATAGCTTTCACAATAGTCTTGCCCTCTTACACACTGAGGAAGAGAGACAGTTAAAATTTCCTTAACAACAATGCCCAAGAAAAAATTTTCAAAATTGTATTAAATGTAACAATGTATTCTAAAATAATTTTAAAGGTACAAAGTACATATAAATATGATATTAGCATCTATTAGGAATAATAATATTTTCACCTCATTTAACATAAAGTATAAGTTGTCTTTTTCTCCATAAAGCATATTGGGACAATTTGTATAATCCTAGATTATTAGATACTGTTTCTAGAAACAACAGGTGATCTTTCCTCTACCTTCTAATATAGAAACAATCCAGCAGGGCTGAGATATTACATGTTGCTGCCACTGACCTCCAATTGGTTTCAAATCAACTCATCACTTAATCCAACCTTATGTTTGGGATTTTTTTCTGGTAGGGGCCACATTAGCAAAAGAAACGTCTCTTCAGAATGTAAGAGAACGAGTGACAAGTCCTTATACGAATATCTGAGGAGTGTAGGAGAGGGAGAAAGAATCTTTGTCTAAATGGAATCTCAAATGGATGGGTCAGGGGAGAGGGTGGAGCATTTGTCACAATTATTCGAAAAATGTATGGAATAGATTTACATTCATGTTTATTCATGGTGAAAAAAAAAACTGTCCCCAGATATGAATTTTAATTTGTGAGAAGGCTGCTAAGAAATGTGAGATCATGGAGAAGATGGTCCTTAAACTAAATAAATAAATAAATAAAATCTAGGGAGTGTAATCCCGCCTAGAATGTGATTCATTCTTTTGGAGCAATAAATAGAGTGAGATGGTGTCCAAAAGCAATTTTCCTATTTCTTGGACACGGAAGCACTTTTCCTTATAACAACTATAGCAGAATCAGATCCCCATGTAGATTACATTGATAACCATGAGGGGAAACAACTCAGCCCCAAATGTTTTCCTTTTATCGACCTTGAGTTGGGCCTAAAATTCTCACCCTTACCAATGTTGCCTGGGGGTTAAGAACCTATCTTTGAAATTTTTCTTTCAAAATGTATAAATGTTATTCAGCTTTCTTCCTTAATTCAACAATTACTTATTCAACAAGTATCTGGCAAAAAATAATTTTCCCCAGTGTTGGGGAAACAGTACTGAGTAAAGTAAATGAAATAAATGAGACTTCTATTTCTGGTAATATGGCAGACTAAATAAGACTTCTGATGCAAAATGCTTAGAATTTGACATAAGGTAAAAGAAGCATGCTTTCAAATATATAAGTAAATTTTCCCCATTCCAACCTTCAAATACATGATAGTTCCAGAGGCCAAAAATGAAGGGGACACTGAAAACTCAAGCATTGGTGCCCCCAGTGGAGGTTTATTAATCTCCCTCTCTAGAAGACTGGGTTTTAAATTAAAGTCCAGGGCAGGGAAGGAAACAAGATTTTGCACCTTCTTCAAGTGAGGAGTTAGAATTAGGATACGGCATCCCATCCCTTACCACATGAAGTCAGAACCTTTCAAAGGGCTATGCATTCAATAAAGCAAAAATCTGACCACCAGCACAGGGAATAGACTGGGAACTAGTTTCCTGTGTAATGGCATGAGTGTAGGAAAATAATTAATTAATTAAAATAAATTTATAGCCCTGACTATTTACAGCTACCAGCCTTTCTCCATTTAGTTTGATGTCAGAATGAATATAATTTGTATACTTCAGGAATTGCCTAGCCAATAAATTAGCCTAAAACAAACAAACAAAATCATTCTAGATTGAGGTGCCTAGCAGATACAAAAACAAATCCTCTTTGAGGGTCACATTTTCAACCAGGATGCAGAGAATTCTCACATATAAAACTTCACTGAATCTGAGCTGATAATTTAAAATTACAAAACATACCACAAAATAAGCCACCATGATTGAGAGTCACAGAAAAAACAAACCAGACACTCAGATCTCCAAGAATATCAGATAATAAAATTATGATACACAGGCTATAAAACAAATCTGTTTAGGAATGATTTTTAAAAGAAAAATGAATAATAAATATGAATAATATACATAACACTTAAAGGAAAAAGATTAAGCTAAAAATATTTGAAAAATAACTAAAAGGAACACCCAGTAATTAAAAATATACCCTGACATACAGCTATGGCTATTAAAACAGTGATTTTCTGCCACAGCTGAGGAAGCATTCTTCAACTCTTTCCTCCTGCCTCCATCATGTATAAATCAGAGTTTCTCGAGGAGCCCTAAGAACTGTAGAACTCTTCATTAAAGGTTTGAACTTTCAAATAACCAGTAGAAGATTGCAAAGCCATGAATAACACTCACAGATTGTGTGGTAATGAAAGACCCAAATACCAGACACTCTAGAAACTTTGGGCTTGTCACATATGCCATTGTGGTACAAGTATATGCAGTCATGAATGCAAGGCCACACAAGATGAATGTAAGAGTCATAGAACCAAAGAGAGTTGTCTTGAGAGAAGGTGTTTCAATACCAAGTGCACGGTTACCTATGAAAAAGACCTTTGTTAGTAGCATTAAAGATGGCCCTGAACATCATGTAAGAGATTATTTTGAGCAATACAGGAAGACTGAGGTGATTGAAATCATTACTGAATAGGATAGTAACAAGAAGAGAGGTTTTCCTTTTGTAACCTTTGGTGACCATAACTCCATGGATAAGACTATCATTCAGAAATACCATATTGTGAATAGCTATAACTGTGAAGTAATGGGAGCCCTGCTTAAGCAAGAGATGGCCAGTGTCTCACCTAAGTCAAAGCAGTCCTGAAAACCTTGGCAGTTGTTGTGGAGGTTATGTTAGAGGTAATGACAACTTTGGTCAGGGAAGAAACTTCAAAGGTTGTTATGGCTTTGGTGATGGTGGATATGATGGCATTAATTGATTTGGTAATAATGGAAGCAGTTTTGGAGGTGGTAGAAGTTACAATAACTTTGGGAATTATAGCAATCAATCTTCAAATTCTAGATCCATGAAGGAAGGAAACTTTTCTAGTTTTTTCAGTGGTGAAAGCCAGTACTTTGCCAAACCACAAAACCAAGGTGGTTATGAGTGTCTAAGAAACACCAGTAGTTATGGCAGTGGCAGAAGATTTTAATTACTGCCAAGAAAAAAAAAAACTTAGCAGAAGAGGAGAGCCTGGGAAGTGACAGAAAAGCTATGGGTTACTATAGGTTTATAAACCCAGCCCAACCACACTGGCAGAGCCTAACTGCTACAAGAAAAAAAAAAAAAAAAAACCTTATATAACAAATATTTTAGTGTATTTTTTTTTGATATATGAAATTTATTGTCAAATTAGTTTCCATAAAACACTCAGTGCTCATCCCAAAAGATGCCCTCTTCAATATCCATCACCCACATCCCCTCCCTCCCACCCCCCATCAACCCTCAGTTTGTTCTCAGTTTTAAAGAGTCTCTTACGCTTTGGCTCTCTCCCACTCTAACCTCTTTTTTTTTTTCCTTCCCCTCCCCCATAGGTTTCTGTTAAGTTTCTCGGGATCCACATAAATGTGAAAACATATGGTATCTGTCTTTCTCTGTATGGCTTATTTCACTTAGCATAACACTCTCCAGTTCCGTCCACGTTGCTACAAAGGGCCATATTTCATTCTTTCTCATTGCCACGTAGTATTCCATTGTGTATATAAACCACAATTTCTTTCTCCATTCATCAGTTGATGGACATTTAGGCTCTTTCCATAATTTGGCTATTGTTGAAAGTGCTACTATAAACATTGGGGTACAAGTGCCCCTATGCATCAGTACTCCTATATCCCTTGGGTAAATTCCTAGCAGTGCTACTGCTGGGTCATAGGGTAGGTCTATTTTTAATTTTTTGAGGAAGCTCCACACTGTTTTCCAGAGCAGCTGCACCAGTTTGCATTCCCACCAACAGTGCAAGAGGGTTCCCGTTTCTCCACATCCTCTCCAGCATCTATAGTCTCCTGATTTGTCCATTTTGGCCACTCTGACTGGTGTGAGGTGATATCTGAGGGTGGTTAGATTTGTATTTCCCTGATGAGGAGCGACGTTGAGCATCTTCTCATGTGCCTGTTGGCCATCCAGATGTCTTCTTTAGAGAAGTGTCTATTCATGTTTTCCGCCCATTTCTTCACTGGGTTATTTGTTTCTCAGGTGTGGAGTTTGGTGAGCTCTTTATAGATTTTGGATACTAGCCCTTTGTCTGATATGTCATTTGCAAATATCTTTTCCCATTCCATTGGTTGCCTTTTAATTTTGTTGATTGTTTCCTTTGCTGTGCAGAAGCTTTTTATCTTCATGAGGTCCCAGTAGTTCATTTTTGCTTTTAATTCCCTTGCCTTTGGGGATGTGTCAAGTAAGAAACTGCTACGGCTGAGGTCAGAGAGGTCTTTTCCTGCTTTCTCCTCTAGGGTTTTGATGGTTTCCTGTCTCACATTCAGGTCCTTTATCCATTTTGAGTTTATTCTTGTGAATGGTGTGAGAAAGTGGTCTAGTTTCAACCTTCTGCATGTTGCTGTCCAGTTCTCCCAGCACCATTTGTTAAAGAGACTGTCTTTTTTCCATTGGATGTTCTTTCCTGCTTTGTCAAAGATTAGTTGGCCATACGTTTGTGGGTCTAGTTCTGGGGTTTCTATTCTCTTGCATTGCACTATGTATCTGTTTTTGTGCCAATACCATGCTGTCTTGATGATTACAGCTTTGTAGTAGAGGCTAAAGTCTGGGATTGTGATGCCTCCTGCTTTGGTCTTCTTCTTCAAAATTACTTTGGCTATTCAGGGCCTTTTGTGGTTCCATATGAATTTTAGGATTGCTTGTTCTAGTTTCGAGAAGAATGCAGGTGCAATTTTGATTGGGATCGCATTGAATGTATAGATAGCTTTGGGTAGTATTGACATTTTGACAATATTCATTCTTCCAATCCATGAGCATGGAATGGTTTTCCATTTCTTTAAATCTTCTTCAATTTCCTTCATCAGCTTTCTATACTTTTCAGCATACAGATCTGTTACATTTTTGGTTAGATTTATTCGTAGGTATTTTATGCTTCTTGGTGCAATTGTGAATGGTATCAGTTTCTTTATTTGTCTTTCTGTTGCTTCATTGTTAGTGTATAAGAATGCAACTGATTTCTGTACATTGATTTTGTATCCTGCAACTTTGCTGAATTCATGTATCAGTTCTAGCAGACTTTTGGTGGAGTCTATTGGGTTTTTCATGTATAATATCATGTCATCTGCAAAAAGTGAAAGCTTAACTTCATATTTGCCAATGTTGATGTCTTTGATTTCCTTTTGTTGTCTGATTGCTGATGCTAGAACTTCCAACACTATGTTAAACAACAGCGGTGAGAGTGGACATCCCTGTCGTGTTCCTGATCTCAGGGAAAAAGCTCTCAGTTTTTCCCCATTGAGGATGATGTTAGCTGTGGGCTTTTCATAAATGGCTTTTATGATTTTTAAGTATGTTCCTTTTATCCCGACTTTCTCGAGGGTTTTAATTAAGAAAGGATGCTGAATTTTGTCAAATGCTTTTTCTGCATCGATTGACAGGATCATATGGTTCTTATCTTTTCTTTTATTTATTTTTTTAAATTTTTTTAACGTTTATTTATTTTTGAGACAGAGAGAGACAGAGCACGAACAGGGGAGGGGCAGAGAGAGAGGGAGACACAGAATTGGAAGCAGGCTCCAGGCTCTGAGCCATCAGCCCAGAGCCTGATGTGGGGCTAGAGCTCACGGACTCCGAGATCGTGACCTGAGCCAAAGTCAGACGCTCAACCGACTGAGCCACCCAGGTGCCCCTTATCTTTTCTTTTATTAATGTGATGCATCATGTTGATTGATTTGCGAATGTTGAACCTGTCCTGCAGCCCAGGAATGAATCCCACTTGATCATGGTGAATAATTCTTTTTATATGCTGTTGAATTCGATTTGCTAGTATCTTATTGAGAATTTTTGCATCCATATTCATCAGGGATATTGGCCTGTAGTTCTCTTTTTTTACTGGGTCTCTGACTGGTTTAGGAATCAAAGTCATACTGGCTTCACAGAATGAGTCTGGAAGTTTTCCTTCCCTTTCTCTTTTGGAACAGCTTGAGAAGGATAGGTATTATCTCTGCTTTAAATGTCTGGTAGAATTCCCCTGGGAAGCCATCTCGTCCTGGACTCTTATTTGTTGGGAGATTTTTGATAACTGATTCAATTTCTTCGCTGGTTATGGGTCTGTTCAAGCTTTCTATTTCCTCCTGATTGAGTTTTGGAAGTGTGTGGGTGCTTAGGAATTTGTCCATTTCTTCCAGGTTGTCCAGTTTGTTGGCATGTAATTTTTCATAGTATTCCCTGATAATTGCTTGTATTTCTGAGGGATTGGTTGTAATAATTCCATTTTCATTCATGATTTTATCTATTTGGGTCATCTCCCTTTTCTTTTTGAGAAGCCTGGCTAGAGGTTTATCAGTTTTGTTTATTTTTTCAAAAAACCAACTCTTGGTTTCATTGATCTGCTCTACAGTTTTTTTAGATTCTATATTGGTTATTTCTGCTCTGATCTTTATTATTTCTCTTCTTCTGCTGGGTTTAGGCTGTCTTTGCTGTTCTGCTTCTATTTCCTTTGGGTGTGCTGTTACATTCTGTATTGGGGATTTTTCTTGTTTTTTGAGATAGGCCTGGATTGCAATGTATTTTCCTCTCAGGACTGCCTTCGCTGCATCCCAAAGCGTTTGGATTGTTGTATTTTCATTTTCATTTGTTTCCATATATTTTTTAGTTTCTTGTCTAATTGCCTGGTTGACCCACTCATTCTTTAGTAGGGTGTTCTTTAACCTCCATGCTTTTGGAGGTTTTCCAGACTTTCCTGTGGTTCATTTCAAGCTTCATAGCATTGTGGTCTGAAAGTATGCATGGTATGATCTCAATTCTTCTATACTTATGAAGGACTGTTTTGTGACCCAGTATGTGATCTATCTTGGAGAATGTTCCATGTGGACTCGAGAAGAAAGTATATTCTGTTGCTTTGGGATGCAGAGTTCTAAATATATCTGTCAAGTCCATCTGATCCAATGTATCATTCAGGGCCCTTGTTTCTTTATTGACTGTGTGTCTAGATGATCTATCCATTTCTGTAAGTGGAGTGTTAAAGTCCCCTGCAATTACCACATTCTTATCAATAAGGTTGCTTATGTTTGTGAGTAATTGTTTTATATATTTGGGGGCTCCCATATTTGGTGCATAGACATTTATAATTGTTAGCTTTTCCTGATGGATAGACCCTGTAATTGTTATATAATGCCCTTCTTCATCTCTTGTTACAGCCTTTAATTTAAAGTCTAGTTTGTCTGATCTAAGTATAGCTAGTCCAGCTTTCTTTTGACTTCCAGTAGCATGATAGATAGTTCTCCATCCCCTCACTCTCAATCTGAAGGTGTCCTCATGTCTGAAATGAGTCTCTTGTAGACAGCAAATAGATGGGTCTTGTTTTTTTATCCATTCTGATACCTTATGTCTTTTGGTTGGCGCATTTAGTCCATTTATGTTCAGTGTTATTATAAAAAGATATGGGTTTAGAGTCATTGTGATGTCTGTAGGTTTCATGCTTGAAGTGATATCTCTGGTGTTTTGTCTGACAGGATCCCCCTTAGGATCTCTTGTAGGGCTGGTTTAGTGGTGATGAATTCCTTCAGTTTTTGTTTGTTTGGGAAGACCTTTATTTCTCCTTCTATTCTGAATGACACACTTGCTGGATAAAGGAATGTTGGCTGCATATTTTCTCTGTTCATCACATTGAAGATTTCCTGCCACTCCTTTCTGGCCTGCCAGGTTTCAGTAGAGAGATCCATCACGAGTCTTATCGGTCTCCCTTTATATGTTAGAGCATGTTTATCCCTAGCTGCTTTCAGAATTTTCTCTTTAATCCTTGTATTTTGCCAGCTTCACTACGATATGTCGTGCAGAAGATCGTTTCAAGTTATGTCTGAAGGGAGTTCTCTGTGCCTCTTGGATTTCAATGCCTTTTTCCTTCCCCAGATCAGGGAAGTTCTCAGCTATGATTTCTTCAAGTACACCTTCAAGCACCTTTCCCTCTCTATTCCTCCTCTGGAATACCAATCATGCATAGATTATTTCTCTTTAGTGCATCACTTTGTTCTCTAATTTTCCCCTCATACTCCTGGATTTTTTAATCTCTCTTTTTCTCAGCTTCTTCTTTTTCCATAATTTTATCTTCTAGTTCACCTAGTCTCTCCTCTGCCGCTTCAATCCGAGCTGTGGTCATCTCCATTTTATATTGCTGCTCATTACTAGCATTTTTTAGCTCCTCCTGGCTGTTCCTTAGTCCCTTGATCTCTGTAGCAATAGATTCTCTGGTGTCCTGTATACTGTTTTCAAGCCCAGCGATTAATTTTATGACTATTATTCTAAATTCGCTTTCTGTTATATTGTTTAAATCGTTTTTGATCAGTTCGTTAGCTGTCGCTATTTCCTGGAGATTCTTTTGAGGGGAATTCTTCCATTTCGTCATTTTGGATAGTCCCTGGAGTGGTGAGAACTGCAGGGCCCTTCCCCTGTGCTGTCTTGAATAACTTGCATTGGTGGGCGGGGCCACAGTCAGATCTGATGTCTGCCCCCAGCCCACTGCTGGGGCCACAGTCAGACTGGTGTGTACCTTCTCTTCCCCTCTCCTAGGGGCGGGATTCCCTGTGGGGTGGCTGGCCCGTCTGGGCTACTTGCACACTGCCAGGCTTGTGATGCTGGGGATCTGGCGTATTAGCTGGGGTGGATTGGCAGGGTGCACAGGGGCGGGTGGGGCAGGCTCGGCTCGCTTTTCCTTCAGTGATCTGGTTCGGGAGGGGCCCTGCAGCACCCAGAGGGAGTCAGACCCACTGCCGGAGGGATGGATCCACAGAAGCACAGCATTGGGTGTTTGCGCGGTGCAAGCAAGTTCCCTGGTAGGAACTGGTTCCCTTTGGGATTTTGGCTGGGGGGTGGGCGAGGGAGATGTTGCTGGTGAGCGCCTTTGTTCCCCGACAAGCTGTGCTCTGTCATCCGGGGCTCAACAACTCTCCCTCCCATTGTCCTCCAGCCCTCCCGCTCTCCGAGCAGAGCTGTCAAATTATAACCTTCTAGATGTTAAGTCCTGCTTGCTGTCAGAACACACTCTGTCCCGGCCCCTCCCCTTTTGCAAGCCAGACTTGGGGGCTCTGCTTTGCCGGCAGGCTGCCCCTCCGCCCTGGCTCCCTCCCGCCAGTCCGCGTAGAGCGCACTGCCTCTCCGCCCTTCCTACCCTCTTCCGTGGCCTCTCGTCTACGGTTGGCTCTGGAGAATCCATTCTGCTAGTCTTCTGGCGGTTTTCTGGGTTATTTAGGCAGGTGTGGGTGGAATCTAAGTGATCAGCAGGATGAGGTGAGCCCAGCATCCTCCTACGCCACCATCTTCCCAAATATTTTAGTTTCTGTTCTCTGAAAAGTGAAAAGCACTCCAACAAAAGGTTTTAATGTAGTTTTTCCTTGTCGCTCACATGTTAATTGATAAATATAACAGTCTGATCATGATGCTGATTAAATGTGTCTTTAAAAAAAACCTCAGTAGATGTGGTAAACAGAAAACTAGGTACACCTAAAAAGAGAGTTAGTGAAGTAGAAGACAGATCTAAGGAAATTAGCCCCAAATCTCTGCTCCACTGCCCTGTCCTTTCCAAAGAAAGGTGCTCATAATGGGGTGATCTAATAACATTGCAATGGAACCCACTCTTAGCCACTCAGCGCACCAGGTTTCTTAATAGACCCAACAGCCTTGAGTGCTGGGAAAAAATATCCCAGGGCTGAGGAGGTGGCTGGGCACGTGGGGAAATAGGAAAAAACACAGCCCTGAGATTTCTGCCTGGGTCTTTGCTTCAGCACCCCAGGCCGTGGATGAAATGTTAACAACTTTTTATCTGCGTTGATGGAGAGGCTCTGAACCTAACAGTAAATATATATATTACAGTCTTAAAAGGAGTAATAATATACTAGGGTGAGTGGCTTTTGGTTTTGAAGAAACGGAAAATATGAAAGGAGCTGAGATACAGGGAAAGTAGAATTAATAGGCCCATCATATGTCTTAAAACAGGAATTCTAGAAAGAAAAAAGACAGGAATTGAGAAAGATGAGCAATTTCCAGAATGGAAGAAAGATATAAATTTTCAATATCAAGAAGCAGAGGTTCCAAGTAGTTCCAAAACGAAATAAAATATATTTTTGCAAAAGTGCAGAGAGCAGAGGAAAAAGCAATTTCAAAAACTACCAGAGAGGGGTGCCTGGGTGGCTCAGTTCGTTAAGCATCTGACTGCAGCTCAGGTTATGATCTCACAGTTCCAGAGTTGGAGCCCCACATGAGTCTGAACCCCAGGTCAGGCTCTGTGCTGACAGCTCAGAGCCTGGAGCCTGCTTCAGATTTTGTGTCTCCCTCTCTCTCTCTGTACCCCCCCCTTTCATAAATAAACATTGAAAAAAAAACTTTTAAAAAACTACCAGAGAGAAAAGACAAGTTATCTGCAAAAAAGATTAGACCAAAGGGAGACTTTTGTAGAGCAATGATGGAAGCAAGAAGGCAATGGAATCATATTTTCAAAATCCTGAGGAAAAAAAATCAATCTATAACTTTATATCCAGCTAAACTATCATTAAAGAGCAAGAGTAAAGAGATTTTCAGACAAACAAAATATACCAAGAGCAGATCCTATCTATAGGAAATTGAAAAAACATTTTCCAATGAAATGCAAGAGGAAAAGTTGAGCAAATAAATTTGTATACATGCAGTGAAATTTACAACAATGAACATATAAAAATAACTAGGAATTACTCATTTCTGGTAACAGAGCAAGGTGAAATATAGTGTTGGCAACAATATCAGGATGGAAAGGGAGGGACCAAAATTAAGCATTTTAAGTTTTTTATATTGTTGAGAAGGAGAGAAGAAATAATCTTGAGGCATTGTTAGGTAGCCACGTTAAAATTTTAAGGATAACCATTAAAACAAAAATGTGTAATTTCTTATCTAGTAGTGAGATAAAAATAATTTCCAAAACTCTCAATATAAAAGGAGAATAGATTTGTAGGTGTGGATGTGGGAGGACTTAGACTGTAATGAAAATTGTGTAAGGACTTTGGATTGTAGAAAGTAGGGAAACTGGTTGGGAATCTATTGTTCATAATAGCAATATAAAATCTGTGTATAAACAATAATGACTGTGCATAATTAAAGAAAAAACACTAAAAACTTTAGTAATGGAAATAAGGGATACTTTGAATGGAGAGATTTTGATAGAAAGACCCAATATTGTAAAATGTCAACTTTTTATGAAAATTAATCTAGAAACCTACAAGATCTGCCAAGGCTCTCTCCCTTACACCCTCTCGTGCCCTTCACCAATCCCCCTTTCACTTCTCACTCTTGATTCAACTAGAGAGCACAATGCATGTAGCAAATATTCAATAAATCAATATTCTTTTAAATAGAAGAATAAATGACTCATTTATCTGTTCTGCAAGCAATTTCTGATTTACATTTCAAAAAAAAATCCCATCAAGCACAGTACACAGTACTCATCCAGATAATATCTAACTTTGAATCTCTGCATAAGTATGCAAGCCCACCCTTGCCAAGGATGTTTTGTGAATTGATTACATCTGTTAAATTACTGTAGCGGTTTTCCTGAGAGACACAAATAGATGATAATATTGACTTCTTAGTGTTAACCTGATGAAAATAACCCACAGTAATTAAAATATAAGACCATTACTCATTACTTCCTAAATACTTCTTAAAATCAACAAAACTCTGATTTTATATAGTAATTTCTATAGCTCCCTAAATATCGTGTGGCTTAGGAAGTGTGTTCATTTTATATATATACTTTATATATATATTTGTAAAATATATATATTTGATATTTATTTATATGTGTGTATGTGTATATATATATATATATATATAGAGAGAGAGAGAGAGAGAGAGAGAGAGAGTGTAACCCACTCATGAAAGCATCAGAAATTCAGATTCTGATTAATTTCCTATAAAGGATCAAAAAGATCCCAAGTGCCTAATGGTTCCTGACAGCTGGTTGTTTTGAAACACATAAATATTAACATGTTACTAAGGACTGTATTTCCCCACATCTTTGTCCCTATTCCAAATGAATAACTGGAGCTTAAAAACTAGTATAACTGGTGTAACCCTCTTTATCAGCTTTACACATTTCCCCCATTTATTGCTCAGTTATTCCTAATCAGCAGAAATCCAGGAGCTCTCTTGGGATTCCTACTTCAAATTGTCCAAGAATCCCAGGAATTCACTGAGACCAGGTGGGTCAGTACTTCCAAACAGCATAACTGGAAAGTCTCTTTGGTCTATAGGCACTCTTGCTTCTGTGACTTTTCCAAGTACCATGTCATCACAGAACACAAATCCTGTAGAGTTACAAGGACTCTGGCTCAAGGATCAGGTGATACCCTTGCTGAGCCAAATCCCTGCACAACCCAAAACTTATGCTTGGGATCTGAGTTTATAGCTTTTTGCGTTTTCACTCACATATTCAGCCATTGCTCTGAAAGAGTGACAAAACACCTTAGCGGCTAGGTCCAGACATTCTTCAGTCTCACCTGCGTGTTTTGCTGGAACTCTTTGTTTTTCTCCAGCCTGTATCACCAGCAGATCCTCTCATAAGGAATCCCCCGTTGGGGCTTCTGGAGTCCTCTCATGTCAGCAGACGTTTGTTAATGACACACTCTTAAAAAGCAGATTTCTCTAATTTCAACTCTCAGGAAGAAGAGCATGAGGTTTTGCATTCATTCCCTACCAGAAGCCTCCAGGTCTCTTTTTGCAAACTGATAAGCCACAGAAAATTTTTAAAATTCTGTTACATCTTTTTTGTATGCAAGGAGAGTCTAGTGTCTTTACATTAACATAACTAAGACTCACCACACAAATGATTCCTCTCATAGTGAGATCTGCTCCAGACGTTCCTGTGGGTATTATTCTAGCAATGCTTCTTCCTGCAACAGCATCTTGTCCATTTGCAGGTTTTCCTTACACCCCAGAACAAGCTTCATTGAGGCTCTAGGAGACACCAGCACCACCTGGGCAGGACCCCTGCTTCAGCTCTTCTCCAAGCTTCCAATTTCTAACCCAGCCTTTCCTCTTTGTCCTTCTACCCTTGTGGGCAGTGGCCGTTTCCTGCATTTCCTGTATCTAAATACGTCAGAGTGTCCTTTATGTCCTCCAGAACCCGGTTACTAATTCTTCATATTAAATTGCCTCTGTTAATATAACTGGTACGGTATTTCCTCATGGGCCCCTTCCCAACATTTCCCCCCTCCAAGTTGAATACACACCTCATTGCCAGAGGCCTCCACTCCATCCCATGAACTCTCACAAATCCCCAGGAGAGATGGGATGACCTTGGAAATAAATTTCTGATATGACACTCTTGCAATCAAAGCAGCTGAGATTCAAAAGTTAAAAAGGCAGAATCTTCACCTGGTTTTCTTGCCTGCTTTCTACCACAAATGGCCCACATGGACCATTCACTTAGCAATAAATCATTTGAGGCCCTGAAGCCTCTTTTAAATTACTGACCTAGTATATCATTTAACTGAGACCAGTTAACTTAGCCTTAGGCATCTTTATAAAGGAACACTCCTGTGTGAGTCACTGGGCTCCAAATAGTACTTAGCTCTGTATTAGGCACTGTATATATGTGTGGGCACGTAGGGCAGACTCTGAATAAAGTTCAGTGAATGAATTGTTTAATTGGTTCAATCCTTTGAGCATAAGTGACGTCTAGATCTCTCATGTGTTCTAGATTACTGCTAGCAATGATCAACATCTGAATCCAAAACATCTGAGAAGAGTAGTTTCATGGCCTTTATAGATGCTGAAAGGTCTTCTGTTGTTTGCTTCTTAGATGCAGCAGAACAGAAGCTTTAATAGGATTTTATAAGAATGTATATCCTACTAATTAGATAGGAAGTCCACATAAATTCACAGCACAGTTTTATTGGGTGATGTTTCCTCACTGGTGGAATTTAATACTAAAAGTTATAGATAACTCTTAAATGGGACAAAACATTTTAAAGGATAGTTTTCAAAAATTTTTCCATCAATTTTGGTGTGATAAAATAAATTGTGCAAAGAGAATAGTAATTTCAGTGTGGGCAGTGGCTAACCCAAAGAGATTTTCTTCCCAGCAATTTCTGGGGCAGTGCCTGGTTGTGACAGCCTGCCACAGAACAGCACGAGGACTCAGAGAGTGTGACCTGATCGTTGCCATGGTCCACACCTTCTATACATGCTTCCCTTGCCATGTGCCAACTTCTCTTCCAAAGAAGGTAGGCTCTGCCTTGGGATCAGTCTGTGGAGACAAGTCATGGCAACATGCAGCTTCTGAGTGATGAAAAAGGGGAAGGGCGGGAGGGTGTCCAGGAGGCCACGTCTCTTTGTCAAAGAAAGGCAATTGAGGAGCAATGAGTTTAAACAACTTTGGCCTGATGCCTGGGTGGCTTAGTTAAATGTCTGACTTCAGCTCAGGTCATGATCTTGCAGTTCATGGGTTCAAGCCCCCACATCAGGCTCTGTGCTGACAGCTCAGAGCCTGGAGCCTGCTTCAGATTCTGTGTCTCCCTCGCTCTCTGTCCCTCCCCAACTTGCACTCTGTGTATCTCTCTCTCAAAAATAAATAAACATTAAAAAGTAAAATTAAAACAACTTTGGCTTGTGCTTCCTAATTTCTTTATATTGATTTGGGAAATTTCATCGGAAATGAATTTGGGGCTCATGTTAGCCAGATAACTAATTTCTTTCTCTACTTGTTTTTGCTTTTGAATTTTTGCCAACCTTAGAATTTGGGGATTAAATGTCTAGCAGAACAGAAAAGCATTTGGAGCAAATAATTGGGGGAAATATATATTAAACACACTGTGTGCTGGCCTCCAGGGAAGCACTGAATAACCTAGGGAGGTGCTTCCTAGACTTTGCTGAATATTAGAATTACCCAGGCAACTAGAAAAATAAAACCGCACACCGTGATCCCTGGGTTGAGCTCCACACCAATTCACTCGGAATGTCTGGGTCAATGAATAGTGCCGAAAGATCTTCAGGTGATTTCCATGCACCATGAAGATTGGGAATAATTGGTGTAGGGGAACGAGGCTGGGGTTTGGGGTAAACCAGCCCTGGGTTCATGTTCTGGTTCTTCCACTTGCCAGCTGTATGACCTCAAGAAGAATTGTAACATCTTTGAGCCCCAGTTTCCTCTTTGGCACAGGGAGATACCAATACCACTTCAAAGAGCTGTGGTAAATATTAAATGGCACGATAAGAACAAAGAGCACAACCCTTACCCAATAGGTACTTGTTAAAGAACTCACAGATGGAAGGGGTGCCGAGGTGGCTCAGTCAGTTAAGCGTCCAACTTGGGCTTAGGCCAGGACCTCATGGTTCACCAGTTCGAGCCCTGCATCAGGCTCTGTGCTGACAGCTCAGAGCCTGGAGCCTGCTTCGGATTGTGTCTCACTCTCTCAGCCCCTCCCCTGCTCATGCTCTGTCTCTCTCTCTCTCAAAAAATAAATAAACATTAAAAATTTTTAAAAAAAAGAACTCACAGACAGAAATAAAACTAACCTGTTACAAATTCAAAGCATAGTCACCTAAGTGCTAGAAGCAACACACAAGGGAAGACAATAGAAGGGGCTACTGTCCAAGGAGAATCAAATCTTTATAGAAAAGATGACCATTGACCTGAGGTTTGACTGGTGGGACCATTTGGGTTGGCAGAAAAAGAAGAGAAATATCTTCCTGACAGAAGGAATAGCAAGTGGAGGCATGGGATAAAGAACAGCGGGTTCAGGGAACAGCGGGGAGGCCCATGTGGCAGGAGCAAGGGGCACTGAGGGTGTGGTGGGAAATGTGCCAGGGATACCATAGAGGGCCTCAAATGCCTTCCCAGGAGTCTGAGCATTTCCCCGTACACAATGAGGAATCAGTGCTATCTCTGAGGTGGAAATAGGATGATTAAACCTCTGTTTTTAAGCTTGAGAAGAGAGGAGTTTGGAGGTGGGTGAACCAGGCAGATGGTGGTGGCAGTTGAGCAGGAGGAGGGAGTTAGGGCCTGAATTACAGACTGCACACAAACTGCATGGCCGCCAGGCAGCATGAGCTACTCATTCACTATGGGAAGTCACTCTCCAAGGTTTCTATGTACATGTCTGGTTGGTGGTGCCATCTACACATGATGGGCGATTTTTAGGGTAAAGACATTGAATTTGGTTGGAGACATGCCAGGTTTGAAGTGAGATATCCTGGTGGCAGTTGGAAATGTAGGTCAAGAGCTCAGAAGAGATGGGGTGGAGTCCAAGTGGGTGGGGAAAGTGACCAGCATGTGGGTGAAGCTATGGGAGAGAATGAGATGGCTCTGGGAGGGAAGCAAAGCAAGAGAAGGCCTTCTAGGACCAAGCAAGATGAGATCTTTGGGAGAGGCCCACATTTAAAGAGTGACAAAGGAAAACACGGATAAGAGAGTTTCAAGGAGAATCTGGAGAAAGAGTGTCATGAAGGCTAAAAGAAGAGATTTCCCAGGGCTTTGTGGTCAAATTGGAATTAGGAAGTTGGGCAGTCATTGTTTTCCATTGAAAAAGCAGGTTCTGTTGGAACAGAGTTTGGAGGGTTGAAGAAGCAATGTGTGAAGAGATACCCAAGACAGAAGTTGAGTATAAGCTCTAAAGAACGGGGTGAGAAGGTAATGATGGTAGCTTCAGGGAGATGGAAGATATAAGAAGGATTGACTTCTGTAGAAATATCTCACTATTCTTTTAAATCAATGGGAAGGGGATCTGACAATAGAGACAGTAGAGAAAGAGGAAAAATGGATGTGGTCGTACCCTGAAGGAGACTGGAGCAAGGTTAGTAGGAGTTCAGGTAGAAGGAGAATTGGGACAAAGAAGAAAATAGAGATTGGCAGTTAACGGTGAGTTAATAAAATCATTTTCAATGGCATTTAAATGAGAAAGAGAGAGGGAGAGGGAGAGAGGATGGAGAGAATGACATGCCTGAGTGATGTGGAGCTGAGCAGCAAGAGCAGGTGTTGGGGACAAGCAAGACAGACAGGGTGAGGGAAATAGAGATCTGCTGGGCGTGAATGAATTTGGCACCAGCTTACTGCAGTGTTTCAGTGGCCAAGTATGGGATGCTGGTGGGGTGGGGAAGAAACCAAAGGCAGCTGGGAGTTTATGAGATTAGGGAAGAGTAAAGACAGAGGGTCTGATGAATCCTAAAAGATGGTTCACTGAGAGAAACTAAGGGGAAATCATAGGAGCCCAAGAGGTTTTCTTCACTAAAGGAGAACAAAGACATCCAGGTCTTGGAAATGAGGCATGTGTAAGGGGATGAGTCTATGGTATGGCTTTGGGAGCCTAGTTCAAAAATCAAAACAGAATGAAGTTATGACTGGGAAAGTATTCCCTAAGCTATAGGATATGTGCTATTTTTTATATATTGTTTTCATTATTTTTGGAATGGATAGGGTGAGGAAATATAAGGATAACCTAGTGTATGAATCATCCATGTTGACACTGAAGTTGTCCAGGATAATGGTAAGGGAAGGAAGGAGAAGAGAACTTTCTACATTTATTAGGGAACATTGAAATTGTCTAGATATCAGTGGATGACAGCGAAGAGGACGGTACATCCTCATGCTGGACATGGACCTAAAAAGAAAGACAGTTGTTTTAAAAAGTGTTGCAGAAACATCTGGGAGGCAGCACTGTGGGGTGAGAGGAACAGTGACCCTTTTCCCAGGGCATGGGACAACAGTCTCCAATTGACAGAAATTGAAGACAATACAGCCGTCAAGAATGTTCAAAAAAGGCTCTTTTTATGGCAACAAACAAATGAAATCACAGTAGCACAAACAAGGGTAGCTTAGTCTTAGAATATAGAGATCTAACAGAATCCCTGGACAGGAAGCAAAGTGCAGCTGGGCTTTGAATGAACTCACGATTATTTCTAGAAAGCCATTGGAGACCAAGGTAGCTTACTCTCCACTTTTCAATCATGTGATGGCCTCTCTTCTCTCTGTAGTTCAGCTTCCTCTTCCTCTTTCTTAGTCTCTTTCCTCACTTGTTTAAAATTTCACATGGCCCAACATGACTGCTGGCCCCAGCTCCTCATCATGACTTTGCACTTCCCATTCTCTGTTTCTCCCTCTCTGTCCTACTTCAGTGAAAGAAAGAAGCTAAGCCCTCTCACCAGGCATATCAAGGGCTTCTTGCTGGTCTCTGGGTTAGCTGTCCAGAGGTCAGGGTCTCCCCTCCTAGGTAGCTACATAGGGTTCAAGTCCACTTAGGAGGTGCTGGAGTAAGGGAAAGAAATGTTGGTCATGTGGAGCTCAAGAGAGAAGTCAAGACTTCATTAAAGTCTTGGAGGGAGTGTGGGAAGTCACACTTTAAAAATCCACAGCAAAAACAACTTAGAAGGAGGTTGACAGAGGACAGAGAGCCCAAGGAGGGAGATAAAAGTATCCAAATGGCACGGGTTACATCTTGGTTTCCTTGGCAGATCAAGGAGGCAGGAGCTGGGATACAGACTGGAAGGCCTGGGTGCTGTGTGCATGAGCACCCTGTAGGAGTCTAGCTTGTGTTAGCCCCTGGGCTCCATTCAGAAGCCTAAGGTAACCAGAGGGCCCCACCCCATGGGCTAGTCTGGCTGAAAGTCCTCACCCTGAGCAGAAGCAAGGATGGCTGGATTACTCAGGCCTTTCAGATTTTCCTTCTCAGAGGAGAAAGGATTCCAGGTATGGAAGACCTGGTAACAGCCCTCAAAATTCAAAGAGTTTAGGAAATCAGTCCTGGGAAAAGCTGAACTAGGAGGCAGAACAAGAAGTCAGTTGTCCTCACAGTGTAAAAGGGTAAGTCAGCCATTGGTGCTTGGGGATGACTCACACATATTCAGAAGTCTAAGCTCACTGAGGTCATGTATCCAAAAGTCCTGGAGCCAGATTTCCTCAATGATGGCCAGTCAGTTGTCCAGCATGTCTGCCAATAACAGGCCAACCTTTCTCAGGACACGGGGCTGCCGCTGTGTGGCTTGCTCCCCACAGTTAGTGCTTCCAAATATTAACATAGAAGCAGTATGGGCTGTGTGGAGGCGGAACAAGGAGAGGGAGGGAGAGGCGCGCTGGTGGTAAAGCCACGGCATGTGGAAGGAATGAGGAGAGAAGCAGCAAAGAGAAACTGTCACAACAACATTCTGGAAAATGCACAGGAGCAAATACATTCGTTCTCAAAACACGTTCCATTTTCCACTAAAAGAAACCCAGAGCTCCTTTTAGGGGCAAAGAAAGTACAAAACAAGCTTAGAATGTCTTGTTGTGCCAGAAAGCCAGGAAGTGACCAAAGAATGATGGGGACATGTCAAAAAGACACAGTCAGACTGCATGGACTCCTTCTAGCCAAATGTGGCACAATTTGAACATCAAAATAGTGATCATAATAGTTTATAACCTATTGATAAAAAAGGAATTCACCAGTCCTTTAGATACAAATAAACCCACGAATAAAATAAAAGTTGGTGCATAATAGGATCTTTACATAGTATCAAAGTTCTCCCCACAAAATACTTATTAATTAATTTACAAGGGGTGGGGGGATGGGGAAGGGTCACCTGGCAGATACACCTTAATCAAGTGATCGACATCTTCCTCGCCAGTAATTGTACAAATGGAAAACATGTTTCCTGATGCAATGAGAACACAGCATTTCTCTGGAGTAGTCCTGAGAAAGTCAATCATGAGGAAATGTCAGACAAGCCTTCAGACAAACTGAAGGACATTCTACCAAATAACTGGCCCTCAATCTTCAAAAGTGTTAAGGATTTGAAACTCAAAGAAAGTCTGAGGATCTGTTGCAGACTAAAGAACACTACAGGGACAACTAAATGCTGTGTATGAATCTGAAGTAGATCTGTTTGCTATAAAAAAAAGGAAAAAAACAAGGGTGCCTGGGTGGTTCAGTCAGATGAGCGTCTGACTTCGGCTCAGGTCATAATCTCATGGCTTGTAAATTCAAGCCCTGTGTCAGGCTCTGTGCTGACAGCTTGGAGCCTGGAGCCTGCTTCAGATTCTGTATCTCCCTCTCTCCTTGCCCCTCCCCTGTTTGCGCAGTGTCTCTCTCTCTCTCTCTCTCTCTCTCTCAAAAATAAATAAACATTAAAAAACTTAAAAAAAACCCGTATTAGGACAATTGGAGAAACTTGAATGGATCGTTGATGTGCAGAGTGATGAACTGGGTCAATGTCAGTTTTCTGTTTTGATAGTTGCATTGTGGTTAAGTACAGGAATGTCCTTGTTTGCAGGAAATGCACACTGAAGTATTTGAGGGTGATGGGGCATCATGAGAACAACTAAATCTCAAAAAAAAAAAAAAGCTTTTGGACTACATTCCCAACTTTGACGTAAATTTTTGTTTCAAATGCTTAAAAAACATAAACTATTAAAAAAAATCAACTGGTGTTTAAAAAAAGGAGCTTTGCTTTAGAGTATGTAATGGGTTGAACGGGGGCCCAACGGAGAGCATCCACATCCCAGAACCTGTACGTGTGACCTTATTTAGAAAAAGGGTCTTTGCAGATGCAATTAAGTTAATGATCTGGAGATGACAGCATCCTGGATTATCCGAGTGGGCCCTAAATCCAATAACAAGCGTCCTTTTAAGAGACACACAGGGAAGAGACTCACAGAGGAGAGGCCATGTGAAGATGGAGGTACAGACTCGAGTGATACAACCACAAGCCAAGGAACACCAGAGCCACTCTTCCCCGGAACGGGAAAAGGCGAGGAAGGATTCTCCCCTAGAACCTCAAGAGGCAGCGTGGCCCTGCTGACACCTTGGTTTCAGACTTCTGGCCTCCAGAACCAGAGAAAATGAATTTCTATCATTTTAAGCTGCCCAGTTGGTAGTAATTTGTTACATCAG
The DNA here is from genome assembly GCF_027475565.1 of Acinonyx jubatus. Classification (NCBI taxonomy): domain Eukaryota; kingdom Metazoa; phylum Chordata; class Mammalia; order Carnivora; family Felidae; genus Acinonyx; species Acinonyx jubatus. The sequence goes on from NC_069383.1 coordinate 33,317,098, forward strand.
CCCTAGGAAACTAACACAGAGTACTTTTCTCCTTTATTTGTTGGAAATAGAAAACTAGCACATCAAAGCAAGATGTGCTTTGGATGTCTCCACCAGTTTAGGCTAGAAGCCAGATGGAGGACATTCATCTTCTCAAAGGGGAACACCACATTCCTGTGAAAAAAGGACTTTCCAGGTCACAACACCACCAATACTGCATCTGGCATTCACCATTTGCACGTCGAGTGCCAAAGTTCTAGCTTGTTGGGATTCTTCCTATGGCAATGGTCAAGCAGGAGTGATTTTGGCCCCCAGGGGACATATGACAATTTCTGGACACATTTTTGGTTATCATAACTGTGGGATGGGGGTTGCTACAGGCATCCAGTGGGTAGAGGCTGGGGATGTTGCTAAATATTTTATAATGCACAGGACAGTCCCTCACCACAAAGGGATTCCTTTTCTTTTCTACGAAGAATACTCACACTTCTCTGTCAGGATAAGAACAGAAGGAAAGAGGAGACATTCCACAAATACTTCTGGACTATGTTTTTTCATTGTGGTAAGAAAAGATAACATGAAATCTACTCTCGACAAATTTTTTGATGTACTGTACAGTATTACTAACTATAAGCACTATGTTGTATAGCAGATCTCTAGAATGTATTCATCTTGCCTAACTGAAAACTTATACCCTTTTAAAAACAGCAACTCCCCATTTCCCCCTTTCCCTATCCCTTGACAACTACCATTTTACTTTCTGCTTCTATGAGTTTGACTGTTTTAGATATCTCATATAATGGAAACGTGCTATGACCAGTTTACTTCACTTAGAATAATGTCCTCAAGGTTCATCCACATTGTCACATAAGCCAAGATTTATCTCTTATTTAAGGCTGAACATAATTTCATTATATACATGTATAGACCACATTTTCTTTATCCATTCATCTGTTGATAGACATTTAGGCTGTCTCCACCTCTAGTTCATTGCGGAAAAGGCCACTATGAACGTGAGAGTATAGATATCTCTCCAAGATCCCGATTTTAATTCTTTTGAATAAATACTCAGAAGTGGGATTCCTAGGTCATATGGTAATACCATTTTTAATTTTTTGTGGAGCCTCCATACTGTTTTCCATAGTAGCTACAGCACTTTACATTACCACTGACAGTGTACAAGGTTCTGATTTCTCTACATCCTCACCAACACTTTTTATCATTTGGGTTTTTTTGATAATAGCCATCCTAACAGGTGTGAGATAATATTTCTGTGGGGTTTTTATTTTGTTTTGTTTTTGTCTCATTGATTTTGAATTGCACTTCCCTGATGATCAGTAATACTGAACATCTTTTCATATATCTGTTGGCCATTTGTATGTCTTCTTAGAGAAATGTCTATTCAAGTCCTTTGCTCATCTTGAAATCAAGTTATTTTTTCTTTTGCTGTTGACTTATGTGAATTCTTTATATTTTTTGGATAAAAGGATAAATCGATAAAAGTATTTTCTCTCAGTCGGTAGGCTATCTGTTCACTTTGTTGATTGTTTCCTTTATGGACGGGAAGCTTTTCAGTTTAATATCTTCCTACTTGTCTATTTTTGCATCTGTTGCTTATGTTTTTGGTGTCATATCCAAGAAATCATTGCTAAGACCAATGTCATGAAGGTTTCCTTTCATGTTTTCTTCTAGGAGTTTTATAGTTTCAAGTCTTTTAAGTCTTTGATTCATCTTGAGTTGGTTATTGGGTATGGTCTAAGACAAGGGTCCAATTTTTTTCATTTGTACGTATGCACATCCAGTTTTCTCAACACCATTCATTGAAGAAACTGTCCTTTTTCCATTGTGTATTCTTGGCAGCCAGTAGAAGATCAGTTGACTATATATGCATGCATTGATTTCTGGGCTCTTTATTCAGTTTAATTGATCTATATTTCTGTCTTTATTCTAATACCATGCTGTTTTAATTACTGTGGCTTTGTAATATATTTTGATACCAGGAAGTGTGATGCTTCCAACTTTGTTCTTCTTTCTCAAAGTCGTGTTTGGTATTTGGGTCCTTTGTTGTTCCATATGAATTTCAGGATTGTTTTTTCTATTTCTGTAAAAAGAAAATGCCATTGGTGTTTTGATAGGAATTGCACTCTGGGTAGTATGGACATTTTAACAATATTAAGTCTTCCAGTTTATAAACATGGGATGTCTTTCCATTTATTTGTATCTTCTTTAATCTTTTTCATCAATGATTTGTATTTTGAAGTCACAGTCTTTAATCTCCTTGGTTAAGTTTATTCTTAAATATTTTACTATTTTTGGTAAATGAGATTTTCTTAATTTCTTTTTTAATAGTTCATTGTTAGCCTTCCAGACTATTTCTGTCTTCTCATTCCAGAAGTCTGTGGTTTACAGTAGGATATGGGCTATGAATGAGGTGTGGGGAACAAGCAGAAGATCTGGGATTTCTCAGGAGTCCCAGCCTCACACCTTTTTGTACACTGGTCTTGAACTTAAACTCTCACACATGAAAAGAAATTTCAAGTGACTACTGTAAATTGGCTCTGAACACAACCAAAGAAAAATTTCAGTTTCGACTACCAAACTGCATTGTACAATGAGTGCCAGTGTCCAAGCCATGAACCCAAAGAGCTTAAGGTCTCATGTGATACACCTTGAGAGGAAAATACTTCTAGGACTCTATCCACTTCTCTCTCCCTCCCTTCTCCTTCTTTCTGCTCAGCATTTACTGACCACAAACAATGGAAACAATATGCTAAACATTGGGAACAAAAAGATAAAGAAATTAGTAATTTACTAGGTTAGAGAGAGAAATTAAAATATGAAGTTCTGAGTGCTGTCATAATGGTATCAACAGAAGGAGAATTTTTTTTAAAGCTTTCTATACACGACAGGGAAAATCAAATTAGGATTCAGATATGTCATAGGAGAGATGAAGAAAACCTCCTGGAGACATAAAATTGAAACAAATATCTCAAAGCTTGGTGCAGTCCTTTCTGTGGAAGAAAATTTGCTGTGGGATATGTGGAGCTCCCAATTTTTGGAAGTCCAATGTGCTTTCTAAGTTCTGGTGAGACATTTCCAAACCAAAGAATCTAGAGATATTTTTAAAGGCAAATATATATTTGAATCTTGAAAGTCTACATGGATAAAAGGCTTCTTGCTGAAATTCAAATGTAACTTGTGAGTCTTGCTATAGATGCTATAGGGACCCTTGAGTGTCAGGCTGTCAGTAGATATAATTGCGACGGAGCAAGACAGAGAAATTAGGACCTGGGGCAGCTTTCATGATTCACATTCTCTGCTCTTATTTGGATCATGTAGGAAAAGCAGGTAGATTACCTGAGTGATCCCTTTAAGACATGTCTTTGGCTATGGTGACCAATGATCGTTGGGCAATCTCATTTGACACTTTGATTAAGCAGGTGATTAAAATACTTACTTGCCTATAGTTTGGCTACTTTCAGATTCTAACATTTTCTGGAATACAAAACCCTGAGAAAATATGGGCAAATATGCTCAAAGGAGTTGAATACAGAAAAGGGGGCTCTTTGTAGCTCTTGCATATGAAATTGCAATTGCAGTGCCATTTGAATAGCTGGTACCCTTCCTGGTGACAGCTATAGGTTCATAAGAGCTGATCCAGCGACTGCTCGGCTAATTGAAGTGCCCTGTAGGTTCTCTTTGCCCTCGAGAACTTTTCTGATAAATAGCTCTTGACCAGCTCCTTATATGGCTGTAGGCTGCCCCAAGAGATTGAGATGTATTTTGGACACAATCTGATCCTCATTTCTCAAGGGTCTCAGGCCCTCATCTTTGCAGCTGAGGGAGATGGCCGTGGGCTCCAGAGGCTCTCGTGCCCTGGACCCATGGCAGTCACTTTTCCTCTGAAGATTCCCCCTTATCTTGAAGAAGAGAGGTGCCTGGCGCTTGTCACACTGTGTTGGGCAGTGACCAAGATAGTTGAAAGAAGGCATGTGGGGAAATCAGAACTGGCAAAGTTGTATAGGAGAAAAGTGGCTCTTGACTTGTTCACCTTTTGAGAGCCTTTGGGGCCCACTAAGACTAATTTCATAAGCCTGGGCATGATATTCTAGCTGTCCAATTTTGTTTGTTTAACACTCAGAGGAGCCACACCAGAGGGAAGAGTTGCAGGTGTTACCTGGCATCAGGTGCCATGTGAGAACCCCATCCCAAGGACTGCATATGAGGACATTTTCCCCAGAAGACTGTGGCCCTTGCCACAGGCCACAAGCATGAGCACATTGAATTTTTGCTCATTGACGGAACTCAATGCATAATATATATTTGAATAAATGAATGAAGCAACGAAAGGAGATGGTGGCTCATTAAAATTTCGTGCTTGGATCCTGAAGCAAACTGAAACAAAAATAGGCCATCATTGTGAATTTTACTGCAGTGACTAAAAGGATTATATCCTGTGAAATCTCTAAAGCTATCTATTAATGATGCTACAACAGATGCTTAAGAGCATGCTAGCCATAGAAGAGAAAAACCCAATGGCTGAAGTGGACAAAAACTCATTTTGATATTCTTAATGCAGAAGGAAAAATGTTGTGGCTTTTTGTCAATGGTCTTGATGAATTCTGACACCCTCATCTCCTACCTCCGATAATCGCTGTGGTCCCTCCCTGCCCAAACTGATTCTGACCTCCCCAGCAGGAACCAAGCACTCTGTCACAAATAGCTGCTTTTCTAAATAGGATGTTTTCTAAACTCCTTTCCAGAAAACTCTAGAGAAATATACTTTCCACCTCCTCCAGGTAGACCTTTCTTATTGGAGAGCACATCTTCCCTGAGGAGTATAATATAGAGAGGGAAGAAAACTTACGGGTAAAAGAAGGAGCCAAAAATGAACAGACAACTCTCTCAGGCTCTACTCGTGGCAGCCCATATTTAATGTGGAACTTTAACTGTGGAGTGAGAGCTATTCAGAAATGTATACCCAGGAGTGTAACGAGCTATAATATATGAACTGACTTTGGAGTAACATGTAATATGCTTAACATAACACTGCAACCAGGGGAACCATTTTTTAAGAATAAAACAACTAGGGAGAATAAATATCATTAATACAGAATGAGTGACGGGGGAGTTCCCAGTGAACAGGGGATTTTCTCACTCTGACATCAGATTCTAACTGCAGAGGGACCATCTTAGTTGTCACTAACCAGCTTTAAAATAAAAACAAAGTAAAATATAATTTGTTAGATATAAGGCCCATAGGCCTTAGGGTTGATGAAAAACCCCACTTGGTGGGGCCCCCAGGAGTGTGATAGTTACTGACTGGTCACCATGGCCAAAAAAACAGCTCTTAACAGCCTCTCTCAGGTACTATCACTGGGTTTTTCTTGGATGACTGAAGAGAGAATAGAATACTTGAATTATGACTGCTGCCCCAAACCTTAATCCCTCTACTTTGTTCACCCATGTTGGCATCGATGGACAGTTAAAAGACCCCAGGGCCCTCCTGGGGGGCATGGCCAACATTCATGGCCAGTACCAAGGGGGATTGAGGAGAGGCCGCAGAGCACATGCTGCCCAATTAGGGAGCACAGCAGCACCTCATGGCTTCACGCAGCCTGGTTCGTCTTCATATTCTGTCTGGCAGGCTCTTACCTGGTAAGGATGGATGAAATACTCAGAAGAACCACATGCCTTGTTCATGGAATCCTCCTTTTGATTTGACTAGTCTTGTCCACCGCTTTCCAAAGTAAATGTAGGTATTCTTTATAAAAGGAGAGGAGAAGTACTGGGTTAAGCAGACTTCATCATTATGGGATGTCTCAGGACTTCTGAATTTGTGAATTTCTAAGAGAATGGTAAAGGTTGCAGGATATTCCAAAAAACCGTTTTACTGGACTAAGATTTCTGAAAACCGTTATGGGAAACACTAATCTGTATTTATTACAGACAATTACTTCCTATTCCAAGTCCATACACGGCTTCTTGTTTTTATGCTTATATCCTCTAATCCAGGAATATTAGTTCCCTATCTCCTATCATAACACATACGGCTGGAATGTGAAGAAAAATGTGAAGTCTGCCTTGTCCTCTGAGATCTGCTCAGGATCTTTGGGGAGTATTTGTGAGGCAGTGTTCTCTAGTGAACTTTCCAGAGGCCTGAAGGTCAGCTGATGAGTGGTCTGCGTGCAGCTCACGGAGACAGGGTAGGCAGGGAGTTAGAGGCATGTCATGTGCATGCTGCATTGGGGTCACTGACCAGGTGCTAAGGAGTTCAAACCCAACTCCGTGACTTGGTAGTTGCTATGGTGGGGTTGAAATTAGTACCTACTTCACAGAGTGATTTGGAGAATTCAAGGAGGTCATGCAGATCAAGTACCTGGCATGGTAGCTGGTACACAATAAATATAAACAATGGTCACTTGAGGAACACGGGATAAGAAGAAATCACACGTCCCAAATAAAATGATAATTTGGCAAAGTTTTCACAAAAGTTCCTCATTAAGCTGCTGTTCCAAGAATGGAATACATATATTTTATTTCACTTTTAATAAATTTTTCCCCTGGGCTTCAATAAAATGGTGCTCACTTCTGGTCTAGCATCATCCTCTCCTTCACCCTGTCTTTCCTACCTTTCTGCCAACATTTATTGAGCTTTTACACTCTAGGATATAGAATACAGAACTTCTAGTTCTAGATAATGTTAAGTGTACAAATACTTCAGAGTGAAAATGCAGCAATGCAAGGTGCAATTGGGAGAACATGACAGTAACCCCAGCACACAGTAGGTTCTCAATAAATGTCAGTTGCCTCAAGGAATGAGTGAACAAAGGGATGTAATTTATACTGGATGTGAATGAGGTTATCTCTGTTTTGTTTTTATGTGTGAGAGAGAGTGTGTTTGAGCATCAGAGAGGGGCAGAGGGAGAAAGAGAGAGAATCCCAAGCAGGCTCCTCCCTCAGCATGGAGTTTGATGCAGGGCTTGGTCCCACGACCATGGGATCATGACCTGAGCTGAAACCAAGAGTTGGATGCTCAACTGACTTGAGCCACCCAGGTGCTCCTTTTTTCCTTTTTGTTGTTGTTGTTGTTGCTGTTGAGAGAGCATAAGTGTGCATGCACCAGGAGAAGGGGCAGAGGGACTGGGAGAGAGAGAATGTTAAGCAGGCTCCATACAGGCATGGAGCCTAACTCAGATCTCCCGACTGTAAGGTCATGACCTGAGCTGAAACCAAGAGTCTGATGTTTAACTGACTGAGTCACCTATGTGCCACAAAAGAGGTTATCTTTGATTTGAGGGGCAATATAACTTTGAGATGTTAACTTCTATTTCTTCCCTGAATTCTCCCTTTTTGCTATTTCAAGTCCAGATCTTGTAGTTATTTGCCCACAGAAAACTACCAGAGAAGCATTCTGAAAGAGGCTGTGTTTGGAGGGGCATGCTCCCTCCTGCAGAGACTGTCCTGGGTACCCAAGAGGGAGAGTGCAGGAGCTGAGAGTCATAAAGGGGTGGTCTGTGGGCCCAGGAGCAGAAGGTGCAGCAGGGAGATGCATGTGGGGAGCCTGGTGTGGGGTGTGGTCTCAGGTCCTGCACTTCGTGTGTGCCGCCAGACTTAAGGGACACTGTGGGCTTGGATAATGATGCTGTCAGAGGCACCAGGACACAGGTTTGGAAGGCAGATTTTGTGGTAAGGGGGCTCCGAGCCAGAAGTAGGTGGTTTAAAACAAAGTTTTTTGTTTTTTTTAAATTATACTCATTCCATACCCTCTCACACTGTAACCAATTCCCACCCCTTCCCTGAAACAACACGCCAACTTGAGGTTTGCTTGCCTTTTGATGAAGGTCAGCTGACGTTTTCCGTTCCAAAGGTTTTCTTCCTAAGGTTAGTCACACACGAGCTTCAAGGCTGAGGACCCAAGGGAGTAGGAAATCGACTTGAGCTGGATACAGCAGGAGACAAGCTGGAGAAAGCAGGCAAGAGAACCTGCTTCCTTTCTGTCCCCTTCGTGCCTGCCGGAGAATTACAGATGGCATTCTGCAGCAGATACAGATACCACCAGAAGGCCATCTGTCCCCTGAGCTCCTGCAGCTTTCCAGAGCATTCCTGATAGAGGGCCATACCTCTGCTGGACATTTTTTTTTTTGTAGCCAATTCCTGCCTCTTCAGCCTAACCATCTTTGACCCTCAAAAGCCAGAACAGCCCCCTCCCCTTTTAAATTTCAAGTTGTCTAGTGACTCAGCACACAGATTTGTTTTAGCTTGGTGAAATGCATAGTCGCAGAGCCAGGAGAAGAACAATATGAACCAGTGGAAGGAACATAAGCATATCTTAAACATATTAACATAGGCCCTGAAGTTTCACATTGAAGAAAGATGTAATTACAAAAATAATACTAATGGAAAGAAAGATCACAAGTTTACTTAATAATCCATGGGTGTAAGGTATTAGGGTTTATTACATGGGTAAAGGTATTGGGAACACATGGTTGAGTATCTTTGATGTTTTCATTAGATATTTCAGGATAACATTAAAAATAAATTCATTTAAGGCCGTAACGGAGAACCAATTATTAGGGACTGCCCAAATATGATCACTCCTGGACAAGAAGGAACCAAAACAGAAATTTCTAGAAAAGAATGAAGAACCCTTCATAGCAAAATCTAAGGGACAAGAAAGCTCCACTTAGAGAAAAATTTATAGCCTTATAAACCTCTTCCTTAAAATAAAATAAAAATTAACCAATTATTTGTCAAAGGAAATTTTAAAAATTACAATTCTTCTGAACAAGAGAAATCAAGAAGAGCAAATAAACCTAAAAGCTTAAAATATTAAAAGACAAGGCAAGGGGTGCCTGGGTGGCTCAGTTGGTTAAATGTCAGACTTGGGCTCAGGTCATGATCTCATAGTTTGTGAGTTCAAGCTCTGCATTGGGCACTCTGCTGTCAGCACAGAGCCTGCTTTGGATTCTCTGTCTCCCTCTCTCTCTGCCCCTCCCCTGCTCTCTCTCTTTCTCTCTCTCAAAAATAAATAAACATTAAAAAAAATTTTAATTAAAAAAAAGACAAGGCAAAAAGTATGGTCGAATGTACCCACAAATCCAAAACTTGTTTCTTTGAAAGATTAGATCAACTTTGTGAAGCTGATTAAAGGGGGAAAAAAGGAAGAGAGCAAAGATATATAAAATTAGGAATGAGAAAAGAGAAATAACCACAGATACAGAAGATATTAAATGTATAATATATAATTAAATAATATATAGATCATTCCCATTTGGTCATATTGTATTATTTCCTATATACACTGCTAGATTCCAATAGGAAGGATCTTCATAGAGGAAAGCCCATCAGAATGGATTCTCATATAGAAATAAAAGAAGGCAGGAATGCAACTTGGATTCCAGTGGCCATTTCAACAAGAAGACAGGAACCATGGACCTTGAGCAAAAACTGTCAAGAACCATGTAAAAGTGATCATCTTAAAAACTGCTCTGTCATATTCGTCGCTCTGGCTCTGCCTCTCCACAGGTTTGCATGGAACCCTTGACAAGGCCTGAATGCTTGTCCTCAGGGGCAACTAAGCAAAGACAACAACCGCCCTGGCATCCAGGCCTGGGGAGATCAGAATGGCAAGAGTGAGTCATGGTTGCTCTTAAGAGTTGAGCACAGTAGTTGAAGACCGAGGCGGAGGAAATGGAGCACAGCTTCGGACTGAAGAGTGACTCTGGGTTATAAGGTGAAAGTTCTATTAATTTGGCTCAGATTTAGACAAGCCTCCCTCCTCCTCACGTGATTAGCTCCTCTCATGGACCATGGACTCATTTCCTTCAGCAATCTCTGTTAACCTTGTGTCTTCATTCTGTCCCCATCTTTTCTCCACCTTTATCTCTCCCGTTCACTCCTTTTCCCCCTCAAAGTCTAACTTTTGCCTCCCCTCTCCATGAAACTGCTTTAAAGTCCTAGTTTAAAATTCTTGTGTTACATTTCTTTGCTGTATCTCCTGCAACTGGGGTTTCTCACAATTCACACTGGGCCATTTCCACTTGCTATTGCCTACGGGCTCTGGGAAGTTTATCACTTAAAGCTAGAGTCCCAACTCAGATCAAAATCTCTTTGGACTTTGGTTTACCCATCTGTTAAGTCAAATAATTGTGTTAGATAATTACTATATTTTCTTCCAGCAAAATTTATATAAGCCTCCTTAGTCCTTCTCTGCTGGAACCAACTCCTTTCCTCTGTGAATAAAATTTTATTTGTATCATGAATTGCATCAATTTATTCAACACATCATTTGAGCATCCACTTCAGGTCAAGATTTAAGTCAGAGGAAGAAGAAGCAAAGAGGCAAACAAGGCAGGCACAGCCACTGACCCCCAAGAGTAGCACTATTGGTGTGGATACAGGGGATCAGCCTCTTCTGAAACAATTCCCTCAGAGCAGGAGCCAGCGCCTCTCCCCATCAGGGCTTTGCACAAAGGCAGTAGAAACACAGACTTGCCCAAAGTGTGAGAAGCCCCTTGTGCACTGAACCATTGCCTGCCCACTTACTTTGCTCGTGGAGGAAGGCCAGGAGCCGGCAGCAAGTCCAGCTGGGAAGGAGAGAAGGTGGTGGTGCTTTCCCTGCACGCTGCCTGTTTTAATGCGCCTGGGAAAAGTTTCAGGATTCTAAATAAAACGGAAAACAAACTATGTAAAGGGCAGTCCTTTTTTTTTAAGCACTCAGTTGAGATTTCAAATAGCAGTACTTTTCACTTCAGATAGAGGATTCAACGTTATTTATTTTTCTTCTTTTGTTTAAGTAAAGCCAGATGTTCAGCAGGTGTGAATCGGAGGCTTTCAAAGGTGGTGAGGACAAATGACCATTTTGGTTCAGATCGCTAAAATGATCAAAGAACACTTACATTTAAGCATCAAGAATGCAAAAATGATGAAAAAAAAACATAATACAGTGCCCTTATGAGAAAACATTGTAAAAATGGCAGCATTGAAAAGTAGTCAGGCTCTACAACAGACTGTTGGGTCTGTAGCTTCTCATCGAAAGTTTTTTTCTCACAACAAATTTTCATAAAGCAAAATGATTCCTAGAGCTAGAGTGCTGAGTTCCATTCAATGAGTAGAGCCTCTGACTAGAACAACTTGTCATGGCACATGTGTTTCATTTCATTCATGCTGCCTGTCAGTCATTGTGGAAGCTGGTTTTGTGCATGTGACCTACGAGGAACGACAGTTTGGGGCTGAAAAAGATGGTATATTTTTGCCGAAGACATTCCATTTTCCAAACCACCGACTGTATGTAGGAGTACTAAGGGCCTCCCGGGATGAGTTCCATCAGCAAAGAAAACCATTGTGGGACATTCAGAAGATCTGGGTCCTTAGTAAATGAAATGTAAACACGTAAGTTTATTTGGGACACCAACACTTTTAAGGTTGGAAGACACCGGAAGACACAAATGGTTGCTGCAATACACAAAAGTTTATTTTTGATTTTTTTTTCTTTTCTGAAGGCAAAATATAATAGAACTGAACATCAATGAATTTTGTACAACAAAAACAGCTTTTAATATGGAACAGACAGTCCATGAATGGTTTAAAATCTCGGAATGGCTTCCCTTTTTCAAAGTCATGCTTTCTTGCGGTCCACGAGGAGTTGGCACAAAGAGACAGTGGCAGCCCGCTGGGTGAGCTGAGGGGAAGGACGGGTGGGCTTCCCTAGATCCGCGTCAGCTGGTGCCACAGGCTGGATGGGAGGATGCTTTCCACTTTCTCCATGACAAAGTTTAGGGGGGCAAACAAAGTGCTGAGGAACTGCAAAGAAACCAGAAAGGCAGAGAGTCAGGAGAGATCTCGTTCAAGGCTATAAAATGAACCTCTCCAACCTACACTTGCATCTTCAGTCTCGGTATCATGTAAGTCTCAAAGGCCACAATTTTATATTTATGTTTATGGGAAACATAGTTGATGACCACACCTGAGTTCCAGCCCCCACCCCCAGCTCTGATAGGTAAGGAGGAGAAGTGTCTGCTGCTGCCCGCTTCACTCCTGACAGCAGACCCACAGTCCCCAGTCCTTCCAATTCGTCTTCAGGATCTGCGCTGCCCCTACAGGTGCCATTAAAAGGGACTGACAGTTGGGTGACAAGTAGGCTGAGGAGTTAAAAGATGGTGGCAACTTAGATCACCTGCCTGCCTAGCTGGGTACAGAACCCACTTTAAGTGGACAAGGCAATTTCAAAAAGGCAAGTTTGATACATGGCTGTAAATTGCTTTGGGATCCTATTGTCTCCGAAACACCTCTGTAGCCCATGCTCATTTCTGAACTACCTGCTTAGTGGAGTGCATCATGGACGCCTGGGGGAGGGCAGAAAACTGGCCAGTCCATGGATGACATGTCCTTGTTGAAGAAGTGCTGTCTGAGGAGATGTTTGGGAGCTCTCTCATTTGGTTTCTAAACTCCTTTCTGCTTTTCATGTAGAGAATAATGCTCATTAACAGTGCCTTTTAAGAAAGCCAAGTGCCTTGCCTGAGACTCATTTAACATAACCTCAAATTTGTTCTGATTATGTTCTTGTGAAGAATCAGCTTCATTCTTCAAACCATTCAGCATCTGGCAGAAGAGGTCCCCTAACAGAGCCCCATATGAGACAGAGGTGTCTGGGTGGTTTCCATGCTCTCCATCTGTTTAGAACCAAGGTATTATCTCGTTAGGGTTCAATACCTGGTTCTTACACTGTGGTGTTCTTTGTCCTAATCCCTTATCCTCAGCAGAGCACAGTCTATACCACCAAGGGTAGTATGTAAATACACATGCAGAGGGGGAACATGGTTCTGAGGTCAAAGTAGTAGTATATTTAATGAAGTAAAACAGGCTCCTCCATTGGCCGTATGTTCTATGACTTCAGGTCTTCAATAAGGGGTATGGCAGGCAAGTTTCCAAAATTCACTTGACCTCAGAATCTTTCCTTTCCTCTAGTTGTTTTTAAGAAGCAGTAGAATACTACTTGGGAAGGTCTGTGACACATTATAGCTGGACCATTAAGTGTGACATTAGAGTGAGGAAACTCAAGATAGTGTAAGATTTGGAATCTTTCCCCATGCTGTGTCTTTTACATCAATTAAATGTATTTACTCAGTAAGGCACCTAAGTGCTGGATGAAATATAAAGGAGTCTGGGAACAAACTCCCATTATCAGGGAGCTCAAAGCCTAGGGTCATGGGGGAGGGATAGGTGGCCACAGAGATCTTTACACAACAAAGTAATAGTACCAGATAGACCATCATAGAATGGAAGATGGAAGATAAAAGCATCAAGAGGATTCAGAAAAAGGAGAGAACCCATTCGGATTGAAAGAATCAGAAAAAACTTAAAATGGAGCAACTGAAATAGACCACAACGGATGGCTGGGATGTCAGAGATGCAGATGGGGCAAGGATGGCAAGGAGAGAAATACAAGCAGGTGATCCCTCCAGGTTCAATGAGCAGCTGGAACAGAAATGGGAAAGTAACTGGTATGCTCAGAAGAGGATAAATAATTCAGCTTAGCTCAATAGTGCAGAGTTTAAAAGTGACCAGAAGAACTCTGGGGAGGGCCTTGAATGCCACCTTGGGTTTGGAGTTAAGAAATAGGCAGCCATGTTAGCATCATCAAGTGGGTCTTAGATATATGGCAATTTCTGGTAACCTTCTGAAACCGTCCTTTGTTACATGCACAGAACCATGTGGGATGCTCTCCCTGTGGCCCAGGAATGAGTAATTACTACCCAAGCTGCTGATGACAGAGTTTGTAAAATCCTAGCAATGAGAAGATTGTTTGTTTATTAAAATCCTAGTTTTGAGATTTTGTTTGTTTGTAATCTGAGACCACTAAGGCTCCATAAAACACAGCATCTGCCTATAATCCTAGTTCCATAAAGAGGAGCCAGGTGCTGACGTAGTCTGGATAAACCAGAGATGCTGACAGGGGTTGTTAGTTGGGGCTCACCAAACAAGTGATATTGCTGGTGAAGTTATCATATCCTAAAGACTTGACCTAAAAAAGATTTAGAACCACCGAAGTTGTGATGGAGCGGGTAAGGAACTACTGAATACTAGCATGAGCTACTGTGGTTAGATGAAAGGCATCGCTCATGGTCTGTATCCTGGGCAATTTCACGCACTAAATGTGGGACACCAAGGAGCCTCAGCTTGGGTAGCAGAGCAAATGAAGAGGTCGTCACAAAGTTGCTTCGAAATAAGGCCTGTTTGTTTGCTTTGTTTTGGGCACTGACCTGACTTGCATAAAAAGAACAAAAGTGGGGCCTCTGGAAATCAAGAGGGGAATCTCCCACCCTGTTTGATGTCTGTAACTGCCCCTCTTCCCACACTGCACAGTAAGACACAGTGGGCCCTGACTCCTTGAACTTCACCTGCACTTCTCAATAAGGTTCCGCAAGAGAAATGAAGTCCTACCACCTCCAGTATATGTGATGATTCACTGCTCTCCCTCATATCTAGAGTGGTCTGTTCTTGGGAGAATTGAGAAAAGAATCCCCAGAACCTTTTCATAAAGATCCTAATTCTCTCGCAGTACCCAAGTGGGGATGTGCACCTTTTATTACTAAGCTACCTCCCTCCTCAGCACCCCTCCCTGCATCCTCTTCCCCATCCCTCTCCCACAGGGAAGAAGCATACAAGGTAATGAGGCGTCTGAAGCTGATAAGCCCTCTCATTCAGTAACCAGATAAAGGTTAGTGGCTTTCATCAGGAGGTATAAAAAACAAGTTTGGGGGAACATGCCTTGCTTTGGATGTTCATTTATACTTGTTTGCATGTTTGAAAATCAGACAATACTTTTTGGCCAGAGACTCAACCAATGCATGGAGAAACGGCAGTTTCACTTACAGACTCGGGAAATTTATGGCCTGAAAAGTTTGGTCTGAATGAGCAACACCAGGCACCCCTGGAACAGCTCGTCTATCTCAACATCCAAAACTTCTGTCCAGAGGGCAGAGATACATGGTCCAAAACGCACTGTGATTCAATCAGTGTCTTATGGTGAGAAAAGGCAACTGAACTAATAAAAAAGAGAGAGTGACACTTCAATCGCCTGATCCTCCTTTTCCCAAAACACCATTATTTAGAAGAAGGTCATGGCTCCCAACATGCTTCGTTAACATTCAAAATGCCTCTGCTTATCTGAATAAGTTCCAGGTGCCCTATGCAATCAGACAATTGACATTTCACTGTAATCAATATCAGACTTCAAAGAGGTCAAGGCCTATAAGTGAAGATGAGAGTCAGAAGTCAGGGGGCTCAGTCTCAGTGAAGGAGAGAGATCAGAGGAGGAAAGACAGAGCCCTTCAAAGCAGACAGGGTCAAAATGCTGACCTTCCCACATTCTATGAGGGGCTGGGTTTGGAACGATAACTTATTTATATGAGCAACCTTATCTTAGTAACCAAACATTCTAGGAAGAGTTAGTCTTAAGTCATTGAGGTAGATTAGATTAGGGGGGAAAGCCAGTTGAAGCCGTTCGTTTTACTATTTTCCAGTGGCTCCCACTTTGCTGTGGGCTTCTTTACTGGCTGCATATCAACATATAAACACACTGGAGAGTTCCCAAGCTGCATGTGGCCTGGGGGGTGCCAGTGCAATCTCTCTGCATCTACTAAAAGTCATTATCCCAGGGATATTATCTCAGGCGAGGGCTGAGAAAGTCATTTTCACAAGCTGCAAATGGTTGTGGGAAGCCTTATAGGGCGACTGCGATAACGTGCAGGGGGCTTCATGAGAGGCCTGCAGCAGTGAGGAGGGTGAAAACATGGGGGAAGACTCTGGGGACAAGGTCGGGGGAGAGGGACGGTGCCTGTCTCCTTCAGGCCATCCATCTTCCTTCCCCACAAAGTCTCTCTAAACATTTTGGAAACTGTTAAACCTTCAGGAAGGGCAAGATGAATGTGATCTTCCAGGCAGAGGTTTAAAAGCAAATTTATCTAAACTATATTTGGTTATTATGAGTAGCTGACCAAACTACTGCACCTCGGTAGAGTATAAAATTGGAGGACCATAAGGCAAAATGATATTTTATTCAATCATCTGATCTAGACTCAAAACCAGAGCTTTGGAAACATTAAATGATCCATAATGAACACATCACTGATATTCTGGAGCCAGTAGAGCCTTTTCTAGGGACACTCAGTTGTATTCTATTTACTATCCTCCACTCCCCCAGACCCTTCCCTGGTTAATGCAGTTTCAGGCCATTAGTCATTTCATTCAATATGGTGGTCTCGGCCCTGGCTGCACACCTGAATCGCCTGGGAAGCATCTGAAAACTTTAAGATGCCCATGCTGCACCCCAGGCCAGTGAAGTCAGGAGGCAGGCATTAGTCACTTGTAAGCTCCCTAGGTGATTCCAAGGTACAGCCAGGGCGAAACATCTGTCACCTTCGAAAGCTTTCCCCCCAGTGGCACTGGCACAGCACCACGTACTTGTGAGTGGCTGCTCAGATGTTCAGCTTGCTAGAGACCAGTGTTCCTAGAAGCAGGTATGGTGCTCAACACCTCACTCAGAACCTGCTGGAATCCTTGTTAAAAACACAGATTTCTGGGTGCTAGCACTCAATATTCTGAGTTTCTGGTGGTGGGGCCAAGTGAATTTTTTTCACACTAGAGGGTGAAAATCTCTATTCTGATCCAAAATCCCACCAACTGCTATTTGTTTACTGAAAAATACTGGGACAATGACATATTTTTACAAAAATGCTCTAAAAAATGTTTCAGAGAGGAACATAAAAGGAGGAAATATAATTGTTTACTATTGTAAATATATTCCTATTTTAAATTTTGCTAAGTTAAACTCTAGTCTATTCAGAATTTTGGCAACTATTTTTACTCAGAGGTTGGCCTGGGAGTATAATAATGAATAGTGGAGGTCCATAAACTAGGGAACATCCAACATGGGGCGTTCTGGGTTTAAAAATCATGTTATATACAGAAGACCTAAGGAAATTTGAGATGTTTTACCAAGAGTCAGAGGTCAGAGGTCACCACAAATGTATTAGCTGTCATAAGAATTTGCAAGAAGGAGACTTGTTGAGTATAGTTTTGGAGGGTAGATAGGAACAACAGGTGGCTATTAGAGGAAGGCATATTTTATATAAAGAAGACTTCTGAGTGATCCAACAATGAAATGGGCTTTGATGTTAAGTAGGCAAGTTCCCCATCACTGAGAGCATTCAAGAAGAGTCTAAATGACCTCCATCCCATTACTCTTGAAGGCAGCTTAAGGTCCCTTTCAACTCTAAGAGTCCATGATTATAATTACAAAAGAAGAGGAGAAATGCTAAACTGTATCTGACTTTTACAGTGATTCTTTCTGCAGAAACCACTACCATTTATTTATTTAATAATCATTTATTGAAAACCTACTACGTGCAAGGCACTGTGCAAAGCTTTGGGGATACAGAGATGAGGAAGACACAGTCCTGCTCTCAAGGAGCTCACATTCTAAAAGGGGGACGGACAAGTTTTTAACAATTATAGTACAATAAGTGTGATAATATAGGTATTCATAGAGTACTGTGGGATCACGGAGGAAAGACCTCTAACTCAGCTTGGGAGAAACTTAGAAAGAAAGCGGAGTGTAAAAGAGTGAAGAGGAGTTAGTAGAGTGGACAAGCCAAGGTGGTGATGGGGAAGGGCATTCCATGCAGAGCAAAAGGCACGTGCAAAGGCACTGAGGTGTACAAGAGCCTGTGCATCTGGGAGTGGTGAGTCACTATGGTCTAAGAGCAGTGTCTATGCAAGAGGTGGGAGAGATGAGGCCGAAGAGGCAAGCAAGGCATGATTGTAAAGGACCTTGCATGCCTTGCTAAAGATCTGGGACTTTATTCTGAAGTTGGTGGGAAACCTTTGGAGAAATTCAAGCAGGGAAGTGACATGCTCAGACTTGCATTTTAGAAAGATCATTCTTGTGTCAGTACGAGAGAAGGACTGGCAGGGGATGGAACTGGAAGCAAGGAGACCAGTTAAGACTCTGGCAGAGGAGTCCAAGCAAGAAATAACAAGACCTAAACTGAGAGAGATGCTACGGGGAGAGAAGGGGCCAAGTAGGGATGAATTACATTTACTGAGCGCCTAGTAGCATTGGAGGTTAGATCCGACAGACTGGGAGCTGAGACAGGTAGGGTGTGGAGAGTGAGAGAGGAGCCTGGGAGGGCTCCTGCGCTTCTGGCTTGAGTAACTGGGTGGATGGCAGAGGCAATGGCAGAGGTCAGGAATACAGGAGGAGGGGTGGTTTTGGTGGTGGGGGAAGAGCGTGATGAGTTCAGTTTTGGAAATGTTGAGATTGAGGTGCCGGTGGAATTTCCAGTTCATCTTCAACACGCATGAAAATGCTCTTGCAATTCCAGTCCCTGAACTCTGCCGAGCAGAAAATGTCAATCATCTGGAAAGGCATTAAATCACCCAGCCAAGTTAGAAATCATCCTTTCTGACTCCACTCGCCTTGAAATCAGAATGGAGTTCCAGGAAAAAGCATTGATACTCTTTTCCTTATTCCTTCTGTTTGAAACCCATCTGTGGCAAAATCCTTACACTTATCCTCACTGCATGTGAAGGTTAAAATGTTGGTTTTCGGGGAGCCTTGGTGGCTCCGGTTAAACAGCCGGCTTCAGCTCAGGTCACGATCTCACGGTTTGTGAGTTCGAGCCCCGCGTCGGGCTCTGTGCTGACAGCTCAGAACCTGGAGCCTGCTTCGGATTCTGTCTCCCTCTCTCTCTGCCCCTCCCCCGCTTGCACTCTGTCTCTCTCTCTCTCTCTCTCTCTCTCTCTCTCAAAAATAAACGTTAAAAAAATGGTTGGTTTTCAACAAGGAAACAATGGCTCTTGATTATCAATGCAGATGGCTTTTCTTATTATTAAAGCTCCTCTCCACAGTCCTACTTAAAGACTCTTACTGGATTTCCATATTCTAAATGTCGCATCTGTATATTTCTTAATACAAGTTCTTAATATACTTTTTAATTACGAGCCCTTCACACGTTCTCAGCTCATTCCCCCAACAAGCCAACAGTTTGTACCCATTAAAATATTTATTGAAATCATCTTTGAAAATGTAAATCTCATGTTTATTGAAGGAAAGACTCACAATATCTAAAGATTAGAAATAATGTCATTCAACTTATGTAAAACTGAGTAATTTCCCATACATTTTCTCATTTACTAGGATTCCCTTAATTATTTATTTAATCCTTTTAGGCTTCATGCTTTTTTTGAAACCTGGTAATTTTTTTGTGAAATGAGGCAAGGCATGCATTTACAAACAACCTACACTTTTCTCATTTGACCCTCAACCTTTTGATTCTACTGATGAAGATGAAAATTAAACAGTGAGCAAACAATCAATACAGGTATATCCATTTCTACACAACACTCCTTCATGTCTCTTCTCCTTCCCTTGGCTTCCCTTGGCTTCCCATGTCCCTTCCCTCAGGCCCCCCTCTTGGCAAATACTCACAGCTTTTGCAAAGACCCCCATGAGTTCCGGGAACTGATGTGTCAAGAGGGCCAGCATGGCTGTGAAGGAACACAATCCGGCAGTGAAGAGGATGAAGAAGGGAAGCTCCTTCTTTGGGTAAACTGAGACTTCATGGAAAGCTGTGGAGAAATGCAGACGGAAACATGAGTGCCATAGTGAAATGCATCCTCAGGGAATTTCTGTACGTGGGACTGACTCTTCAGAACTGTGGCTGAAGCCTCTTGGAAATGAAAAGGGCAGGGTACTTGAATGAACCAGAGCCAACATCTGAGCCAGCCTCTGGCTTGCCTATCTGCTTCCCCCAAGTCCATGTTCAACCTTGAGCGCTCTACTTGGGAGGCATGATAGGGCTAATTTGAGGATGTTACATATTTTGGGGCGGGAACAGTAACACACTCTACGCCTAATACATAGTATTACTTTCTCAAAAGGAAACACAAATAAAACAAAACCTTATTCACATTATAAAATACATGTTCATTGGACAAAACCCGGAAAACCCAAAACTAAGTCTACTGGGAAAAAAAAAAATCTTCTCTCTAGATTTTGACCTTCCTGTAATATTTTAGTCATTATAATGAGGCGGTATTAGTTTATCTTGTATTTTTTCCTGGCACACTCTAAGTCTGTCAGTGGAGGGAGCCACCCTGATAGACATTCAGCAAGGGCCTCACATGGTGGCCAATTCAATCTGCAAAGGTTGGAAATCAAGGCTGCAGGGGTCATCCGGCACAACTGTAGGAGAAGCGTCATGATAAGTACACTGCCAACAATCACCAAAAAAAAAACCTAAACCAAAACAAAACAAAAACAAAAACAAAAAAAACAACCAAACAACCAAAAAACAAAACCAAAACAAAACAAAACAAACTGGTGCTCTTTAGACCCCCTTCCATAACTTCAAAGTTTCAAATGTTGGGTTTGGGAAAACCAAACAGGTGGTGCCAATGCCAAGGGAACAGACCCCCTGCTTTCTGCTCACCGTGTGGCTGTGAGCAGCCTCGGCGCTGGGGGTGCCCTCCAGGGGAGATAAGGCTGGCCTGTGCAGAGAGAGGGGCCCAGGCTGCAGGCACCCTGGCTGAGGCGGCTGTAAAACTGCCTGTGAGCAGTACTACCACTGGAACCGAGAGGGTCCAAGTGCTCCACGTTCTTCAGGAAATCCAAGATCTGAAGGCCTTTCTGCGACTGTTCAGCTCTCATTACTTACACCCCTAAACTATAACCCGCTTGGCCTGAAAGTGAGGGTGGAGACAGCAGGGAGGGACAGAGCACAAAGAAGTGTGCACACCTGAATCCAGGCCATCTACCTGCTGGGATTCGAAAGAAGGTACAAGCACGCTTGGGGCCTAATGTCCAACAAGGGTACTTTTAAAGTGCAAAACGTGGGTAGCATTTAAAACAATCGGCCCTCTTTGTATCCACACCATCCTTGCTGTCAACACCCAACCCCCGAAAGATTTTGAGGGGAGATCAGATTTTGGGCGACTGCATTCAGTTCAAGAAATGAGAGTCATAACTTTCTATTTCAGGTTCATAAAGATTACTCCTATGAAGTTTCTTTTAAGAGCTATAATCTCGTTCTAATAGTGAATCTAGTCCCATGGAAACTTAATTGGATTCAAAGAAAACATTTTAAAACTGTGCTTTTCAGAAAACTGCCATTCTTACTAGAAATGGAAATTTTAACAAGGGTCTCCCTGAAGGAGAGTCCAAAGGTAAAGTGTGGGCACACATAACAGAAATTTCTGAAATAGAATCTAATGTAGTGTGAGGCATTTTCACAATAAAACTTGGGCAAGGAGCAACGCATCACTGAACTTTCCCGGCTCCATAAGGAACAAACATGACATTGCCTCGGGCCAGCAAGGAAACAGGTGAGCCACCTCTCGCTGCTTCAGTCTAAGAGAGCAATTCGTTTTGCACCCAGACCCCACCATGTTGGGGATTTATGATAGGCTCAATAACATTGGCACTGCACAATTTATTATTGGAGCACCTAGGGCTCCAAACTTAACACTACTCCCCTGGGCTCTGAGATAGGCTATACCTCGGGTGGGTCAAAGAGAGGTGGTGGTAGGAGAGAGGACAAGGGAGAGAGAATAGCCAAAATTTGGAGCTTATTACCTGAGGGAGGAAAATATGTCCTAAGTCAGGGCCACACGAAGAGCCTGGACAGGATCCCCGAGTACAGTATGATTTGATAATAGCTATTTAGCAGGACTTGTCAAAACAATGTCGTATTACAGTAAACCAAATCATTCTTCCCACGTGCGGTGTGGACCAAGAGACTGCCAGCTTGTAAGGTTCTTGAGGGCAGGGTTCCCCCTCTTCTTGCTGCATACAGTGCTGAGGCTGCACGTGTGCTCTGCACATGTCATGCCAACCCACTACGTGCATCCACGAGCTGCTCATGGGAAATCCCTCTGGCCAAGAGCATTGCATCACCACAGACAGCACGCCCGCCCTGCCCCACGACTCTGCCTCTGGCAATGATGCCAGCGTCCTGGCACTGCCCTCTCATCCGTGACTCATGTGCAGCACCCTCTGAAGTCAGTGCTTCCTCTTCAAACTCCACTCTGTGCAGACTGCATTTGACCAGCTGGGCCACGCAAGGGGGAACCACGCACAGTGGACCAGCCCGTTCACATCAGCCTGGAACTAGGGGTCTCTGTGCTCAGGCCAACTGGTACATGATAGCTCTTCATTTAAATTTAAGTCCTTGGAGGTCTTTCCCTTTGATGAATCTGGAGGGACTTGGAGGAGCAGGATGCCAAACCCACACACATAACTCATTTTAATGCATATGCTATCCAGTAAGGACAGGGCTTGGGAGAAGAGTAATAAAAGACAAGGAACACTGTAAACATTTATCATTCCCACCTCTTCCCATCCCCACATTCGTGCACACCACCCTCACTGGCTGAGGAGAGGAATACAGAAGTGAGACTTACATGGAAGCAGCTCTCGATCTGCTGTTTCTGTACAGATTGGGTAAGGATAAAACAGATGTCCCTTTTCCAGGGGATAAGGGATCATCCGAAAAGCTGAAAATGAGAGACAATATGTTAGAGGTTCAATATTTGTCTCATAACTTCTCGATTTCAAAAAGGGGCTTTCGAGCATTTTTATAATGATAAACAGTTCTACAAGTAACTCCCAGAAAGGATGCAAGAGTTACCCAAACTCTGAGTTATATGCCAGATAAGCTGTCAGAGATGCATTATGATGTATGACTCACACATTTATCTCACACTATATATTCTGGGCAAACCTCACAAAACTGGGTGGGGATAGGGTGCAGGGGAGTAGGGAAGCCATCAGCTCAATGCCCAGGATTTCCTCATCTACAAAGTATTATTAAAATGTCACAAGCACTAATTCAATATAGCTCAACTGATGGTAATAACACAAACCTGGATTGAAATGCTTCCCCAAGAAGCAAATGTGGATTGACTAGCTGAAGCTTGTTATAGATGTACAAATATGAAAGGCATTCTACCATGTCTATTTAAAAAACATGTCTAGGTGGATGAGAATTCCAACCAAGATGGACAAAAGTGCAAACCTAAAATTGCATGACTTGGGAGGTATTTCTAAACTTTAAATGAAACTTTTCAATCTTCAATACCATATGGGGGGAAAAATGGATCTGGAGAGATTGATTATCTGTGTTTTGATGATGTCAGGCCACCTAAATTCTGCTCTTGTGGCTTCAGATAACATGAGGTCTCACATTGAATTATGGCTTTCCAATCAATCCATCCCTTTCCATTATCACGTGTGTTACTCTCCCTGTTACGATGTCATCAGCATGTTAGTCTCACTGTTGCTATGAACTTAGTGCTCACAGAGTAATTTTTCTTCAACAGATGTCCTTTAACTACAGAATGCTGTACATGTAAAGTATAAAAACGACACCCTACATTGGCAAGGTCACATAACAATCCTTGCTTTCATGTGTATCAAAGAGGAGTAGGTAGGGGCAACACAACAATCTTTTTAGTCTTAAATGCTGCATTTCAAGGAATCGTAGCTACATCCTCAGCTGTGTAATTACCTCCACCTTCTCAAAATGCCATCAATGTACGTATTTATCTTTTGCATACTTATTTCAAATGGGAATCAGAAACAAAGAATGTTCTCCCTCACAAGAAATGACAAGGTTCCATTGTAACCAGCATCAGTGCACATATGGTATTTATTCTGGTGTCTGAATATTATTTAAAAGTAAAAACATTATGTATGTGATTCCAGCATTTGGAATGCAGTCAATCTACACCACAGTGGTATCACTCTGAGGTTACAGCACATTGCCATGGAGAATATAAATCACTAGAAACGTGGGATTAGAGCAGAGCCAGTGTGCTGGCAGTTTGCTGAGGTAAAAATGTTATCAATTTTCCTCTTGTAACAGAAACCTCTTAAACGGAGATTAAAACATTAAAAACACCCCAGACTTTAACTCTTCTTAAAATGAAAGGCTCACCCTAGTTCAATCAGACTTTTCTTTCACACAAAGATGGCTTCTGCTCACTGCAAGTAACAAGAGGCACTCCCTGCACAGGTTGTTAGCACGCAGACATCACTCGGAGGAACCAGTATGTCTCAATAGGTTTGCAAGACGAGGAAAAAAAGTACAAAACAAAACCAGTGCCTTAACAGGGTATGCTAAAATCTCTTCTGGGAAGCAGTGTGTTTAAATTTAAACTGCAGTATGGCAGGATTTTAATACCGTTTCCCATAAATGAAGGCTGCTATGAAAGCATCCCAAAAATGTGGAAAAACCTACGTGGAATTTTTTTTTTTACCCCAGATTCTCTATGCACGACAGGGCTGCTGTAATTATGAATCTGTTCAGGCTCACATGATGTAAATAAACCCTCACTTTTCAAAGCGGCTATAAATTTGAATGCTAAATTTTACTCAAAATTGAAGTCAGTCTGCACTTCAGGGAGCAATTTTTTAAGTGAAATACAGGAGTGCAAGATCTTGAGAGTGTTCAACCATAGAAATCAAATGGTTGGTTGGTGTCTTTTCAGTCAGATGCCAGATCTTTTTTTCTGCAGTGTTTGGAGTGCATACAGGATTCTGTGCATCAAGTCAGTCTTTTCCTTCTAATCAGTTCTGGTCTTTTTGGAGAGGGTGGAGAGAGTGGTTACATACAACTTACACACACACACACACACACACACACACACACACACACACACACACAGTCGTCCTGCACTGTTCTCCCCACCTCGCCCCCTCCCATGGCTCCCTCCCTCGCAACCTCCACGACTGAAAGATGTTTGGGGCGCTCTAAAAATTTCGTTCTCATGTCAGTTGTCATTTACATCGAGTTCAGAAAATAAGATTAAGCTTTTTGGCTTCACTAAACAAAAGCAAATACAATTTCTGTTTGCAACTCTATCCCTCAGCCACCCTGCTGTGCAGGGTCCAGGAGAGTGTGAGATAAGCAGTGGAGGTCTGGGGAGAGCAAGAGGCACTACAGAAGCCTCACCAGCCTCACCTCCCACCTCCGGATCCCCTCGTTGAGAAGACAAGAACCTCGTGGCTTTAGCTGAATGTCCAGAAATTTTGCAAGTGCAAGTAGTTACATGCTGATCTGATGGTGGAAAGAGGAATTAAAAAAAAAAAAGGGGGCATCTATTTTATTAATTTTATCTATTTCCTAAGTGACTACAAAGCTCCTAAAAATCTTTGTCTGGAAAAACACACGTTTCAGAGGTATTAAAAATGTACATGTATTTGGTTAAAAACAAAACAAAAAAAGCTGGGCCACTCCAGGTTAATGCATAATACACGAACAGCATTTCATGTCTGCATTTTCCTCTATGTGCCGTCACCTCTCCTACCTTGACTTCTGTTGCGCCATTGAGGAAGAGACAAAATGAAATGGGGAGCCAGTTAATGAACACATAGGACCCCCACAGCAAAGTCTGAGGCATTACACTGCTGTCTTTTCTCCCTGACCAGACTCGTTTTCTAAGCCCCATGCCTTTCAGTGCTGTGCTCACCAGAGACCCTATACTAATCCTGGAGAAAAAAATTAACAGAACCAAAGAAGGGACAGAAGGATAGATACATGAACAAACTGATTCCCAATTTTCCCATTGATTTCCAGTGACCTCTCATCTTACCCACTATATGGATAAGGATAGAAGATAACGTGGGATATTTTGTCTGTGTTGGCCTTTTTCAAAGAGGATCTCAAAGAACTTTATATAGACAGATTACTTGTAGTAGTGAGAAGTGAGTTTGAATCCTAGCTCCACCTTATTAAAATGTGAGTGCTTCCTCATGTGCCTGGGATAGAAAGGTGAGCCACACACTGTCCCTGCATTGATGGAGCTCACTGCCTGCGGCGGGAACAGATGATCCAATAATAATGAAAATCAGCGTGGAAGTTTCCCTGTGATGGTGCCCCCATGCTGTGCATATCTAATAAAGGAGTCGTGGAGGTGACAGGTAAGGATGAGCTAAACTTGACCAAGCTAACAACTGTATGAGACTGGGTGGGTCATTAGTCTGTGTCCAGTCTCTCTGTCTGTAAACATGAGAATACTACAGACTCTGAGAGGCTTCAAGAAACTAAGTGTCTAAACATGGGGCCCGATGGCCCAATAAAGGTTAGGTTTCTCTTTACATTCTCTTTCTACTAAACCCAAAGTTCCTACTTTCTCTATCAGGTCATACTCTTGCTAATAAGTAAAAATGCTACTTGTTTATAAACAACTAGAAGTGCAAATGACAGAGCAGAAAACTATCATCAAAATACAAATTTTACATTGTCACCTTTGAATGTAAAGTAGGTAACTGGCTATAAAGGCTAGCTGTCTTTTATGAGGCATTTGGGCACAATAATAAAGAGTTCTAAAGTCAAAAAGCCTGGGTTCTGATCCACATTCTTTCACTAGTTATGTGGTCTTGGGAAAATCACCCTCCCTTGATTAAATGATGTACCAGTCCAATTCTGAAGAGAAATTCTGGAATTTTATAGGAGATTCACTAACTTGCTGGTGACCATCAACACCTGAACACTCTGTTCCTACTTCCATGACAGTACTGCCTGTGTGCACACTGTATGTTATATGTGTGTGTGTGTGTTTCTAGATGTATATGTGACTATATAGGAGCAGACGCATATGTGTATTCACACACACACATATTAATGTTTCTCTCAAAGCATTTAAGAGTCTTATGTATCCTGGTCTCTCCAACACAACGGCTGGCACAAAGGAGGCGCTCAATAAATGTTCAATGAATAAAGGAATAAGTGAGCTAATGCACAATCAGGAAGAGACACAATTTTCCTCTTAAAATCTCAGGCGGATTGAAATTATGGCCCATCGCCAAGATAGAATAAATGAAAGGGACAAGCTGGTCTTACTGGGCAGTAGGTGACGAGGCATTGCATGACATCTGGAGACTGGCTATGACAGTAAGTTAACTACGACCAGAAACTTTAGCAGACCATCGCTTTCTCCCCAAATTATAAAATTTAGCATTAGCTCTATGGGCTGAGTGGTGGGGAAATCTCTTTTTAGCAGTCCAAAAGGTGCCAGCCTTTTGGAGGAAAGGTTTGGTTAGAGGAAATGCCCCAAGGACCACATCTTACAGCAAGCAGCATTTACTATCAGGTTCAAAGAGAATAAATTAGAATCAGAATTTCATCCTATGCTTCAACAATGGGCCATTTTCTCCTCTCAAAGGAAATATTCTGCCTTAGTCCCCCTCAAAAACACCACCTTCAAATCTTATACATTATTTAGTGAATTCTTTGGGGAGAAAAAAATCTCCAAAAAGAAAATAAAGAGTCTTACATGGTCAAGTGGAAAAAATGGAAACAAAGAAAGGCTAAGTGATTTACCCTATGGCATACTTGTCTTCTGATATATAGAACTAAGAAAGTTAAATCTTAAAGTTCATAGTTGCGGTCAGCAGACTACCCTGCTTTGTAAAATAAATACAGCTAAAACGAGCCTTGTAAAGATCGAGGTAGGAAGGAGATAAGGCCACATCAGTATTTAATATAGGTAAAAATAGATGTGCCATTTAAAATAGGGCCCCATAAGGCGCAATACTGTTGTAAATAAGACCCAGTTCAAATGAGATCCCTCATTTATATACATTTTGTATATTCAACTCAGACTTGCAGAAATGTGTGTGTGTGTGTGTGTGTGTGTGTGTGTGTGTGTGTGTGTTTGTGTGTGAGGATAACCAGAACCTACAGTGTTTAAAATAAGTGTAATTCAGATAAGGTGGCAGCTGTGTAATGACCTAAGAAACATATTTTTAAATCTTGTAAATTAAAGCTTTTCCCCTTTCTTGATTATCTTGACTTTGAGGAACATATTGTGCAATTTCAGGGGCTGGGATAGTGATGAATCAAACATTTTAGAAACCTTTGAAATGCTGATGTATTTGTGGTTGAGGACTCAGGTTTTTTTTTCACCACCATATGTTTCAAACCCAAACAATCTCTGCCATGCATCAGCTGGACTTTGGGGTTTTATCAAAAATGTGAGTTATTTCAGCCTGATTGGTGGGAAATTCACTTAATTCCACAAGATGACTAACGCTCATAATAAACTCATTAAAGCGCAAAGCAAAATATAATCTCCATCCCTACTCCTAAACCAACACTTTTGACAGAAGAATGTTTTTAATCTCCAAAAGATCAACTGACTAAAAGAATACTCATTCTTAACATGGGAACTGGTGAAATTAGGTACTGTTACCTTCCTCCCTGAATTCCCTTTCTAATGAAAAGGGGAAGTTGAAAGGGAGTTGGGGAATGGCCTTAAATTTCAGAATGCACTAGAAAAGATGTAAAGGACAAAACCTAAACTAGGAGGCTGGTGATGTCAAAAGGCGCCACCACGTGGTGCAC
Source organism: Acinonyx jubatus (assembly GCF_027475565.1). Classification (NCBI taxonomy): domain Eukaryota; kingdom Metazoa; phylum Chordata; class Mammalia; order Carnivora; family Felidae; genus Acinonyx; species Acinonyx jubatus. Next base: position 33,345,489 of record NC_069383.1, read on the forward strand.
TGGAGGAAGTGCAGCCTCCTGCACTCTGGCACCGGCAGTCTGAGGGACCTCTGAGGGAGACGGAGCGGTTCACCTACTGTAGTTGCCCCAGAGCAACTGCCTTGAAGCCCAACACCCTGGGGTGGGGAGAGGGCAATCGATATCATCTGTGATTCACAGTTTTGAGAAACTGGGTGTGTTAAGTAAATACCACTACAGGTAGCCACGTCGGAATTGTAATCCAAGTCCTCTGATTTAAAATCCAAACTCTGATGCCTCCATTTAATTTAACTCAGAATGGACACAGGTCAGGAAGCACTGTCAAAAGACTGCACATGACTGTCTGAAGTTAAAGTGGTAATTCTTTCTTCTAAATTCCATGAGAGATTTAGAGCTTTGTTCATAAAAACAAAAAAAAAAAACAAAAAAAAAAAACTAGAACTTTGCAGTGAAACATACATATATGTGCTTATAGAAAAATACATATGCTTGTTGAGAAGACTGGAAAAATACAAATATGAAGGAAAAAATCTCTTAAAGTCCACTTAAAGATGCATTTATTGCCAGTCTCTTTCCTTTGTTTATATGTAGAATTTATTTTTTATAAAATTGGGCTCATTCTACATTTAAAATATTTAAGTCAACATTCCACAGCAAAAATACAATTTTATATAGAATGATTAACTTTCTAAACACTAGAAGAGGAGTAAGTACTCCCGAGCCTATAAGTTGTGGTGTAAATTGAAGGCTTCCAAGCAAATGTCTCAGAGATAACTGATCCTCTTATGCTTAACCTATTCAGGCAAAAGCTACATAGCTGGTTATTATAGAAAAGAAGCCTGAAGAGAAAGTGGACTTGGGTTTACATCCTAGCTCCACCAACAGGGGCTGCAAGACTTACAACAAGCCACTCCTCTCGATGGCCGTGTTCCTCTCTTACACAACTGAGGTGGCCACCTCTCTCTCTCTCTGGTCTAACTCAGAACCTTGTCAGGAAGAGTACATGAAATGATGGACATGAAACTCTTGGTAAATTACCCAGCTGTACGCCCACTCTTGAAGGTGCTTCGTATTCTCCAAGACACCTGTGCCTAGGAAGCACTCACACAGTTCCCATCTAGAACTGCATGGTAGGACTCTCTTTTCAAAAACTTAATAGTAAGTAGTGTAACTTCCTTGGAATGGTTTCTATTTATCCGTAAGGATCAAATGCAGAATTTCTCTTTCTTTGAGGTCCCTGACTGCCTTGCTATCCTGGTTTATATCTAAATATTCATCTCCTCTCTTCATTCCAATAAAATCTGAGGTAATTACATTCCCCTAACATTCCCACTCTGCTAGATTTTGGAGCTCACCAGGTTACTGCACATTTCTTCAGATCTCATTGTCCTTCCCAATTGATTCAGAGAATCTCCCCATTGTTATCTGATTATATGGGTAACTCATTTCCAAACAAAATTTCCAGTTATTCCTGAGGGGATTTTTTTTATGGTTATGCCATTCCTAACACCATGTCTCTATCATTTCTTGCCTCCCTGTTTTGATCCTTTCGATACAACTGTAACTTTCTTATCAATTTTGCTATGTTTCCCAAATGCTAATCTATGACTATATCTTTATTTGGTTAGCCAATCAATCCACTTAATTTTTCCACAACTAACCCTAGTTGAGGCCAATAATGTTCAATCTGGCTAGGCTTTTTCTATCTCTTTCTTGTGTTTAAACAAAAATTCCTTTTGTCCTTTTTGGGCAGAACACATTAAATGCAGTAATAAACCAAACCCAGTGGGGACTGTACACATGCCTACACATGCCCTCAGTGGAGTGAGCTTTCTTAACATAGGACCGGGACACCTGAAGTGTGTTATTACACTTATGGGGGGGGGGGGGTGTGGTGGAAGCATCAACCAAGTCAACATCACTCAAGTTATAAATAGCAAATTATTTAAGTAAACTCACTATCAATTCTCTAAAGAAGTATTTTCAAAACTAAGCAAAAAACTTTCAGTCAACATGAGTCCCATGTCTGTCAACTTACTTTTACCCCATTCCCTGTGGCTGCCCACCCCCCAACCCCACCCCCTTCCTGCATCAATTTGGATTCCTGTTGGATTCGGGTGGGGCAGGAAAAGGGAAGAGCAGAAGATTATCAAAATAAAAATGGAAGCAGCAAAGATAAACAGAGTGAAAGAGATTAAAAAGACATTCCTTTGTGAGGCTGATCAGAGTAGGAGTGAACTAAGAAAAAAATTATCAGAAGATTAATACTTGTTTTGTTTCCCTATGAGAGGGCAAAAAAAAAAAAAAAAACAACAACAAAAAACCACCCCATGCTACATGTTGCATTTGTTTTGCTTAAACTAATAACAGTGTGTCAATGCACATATTGTCCAATAATCTGTAGTCTTGGGCCTTTCCTCTCAATTTGCATTCTTCCAAACAGCCCTGCCACTTAGCACAGTGTCCTTGCTTATGACACTGTCCTAGTTCTTCAAGGCTTGGTTCAAATTCCATATGACCTATAAGGTTACCCATGACTCCTCCACCCCACAGACCTCTCCCTTCTGAAAAGATCACTGGGCAGCTGCTGTGTGCTGGTGACTCCTCCCAACTAGATGAGACGTTCCTCCAGGACAGGGAGCGTTGTCTCACCGACAATTAAAGCCTCTTCTCCTTCATAGAACGGTTATGCCTGCCACATACTCAGACCGATTTATCCCTACATCTAGCCGATAGGCATTATCCATTAACACACCAATGCTCCACTTGTCACCAAACACGAGGGTCCTGTGGTCACTGCTCTTGTTCTGAAGCATAACTGCAAACCCAGCTCCACTGGAGGATAACTGTGGCTCTTTAGCCAATCCTTCTGGAAAAGCCATCCAGAAGTGGTAGTCAGAGCCCAGCCTGAGGCCTAACCCCAAGCCAAAGATTCCCCTGATGCTGAGGGGGTGTCTGGGTCTCCAAAGAGGGTTTTCCAGTTATAGAATGCTCCTCTGCCAGAACAGTCCAGAATCATCCCATCTATTGTAAAACTTGCTTTTTTAAGGTTTAAGGATGGCATCGCCTCAGTAACACCTACCACTGCTGGGGAACTGAAGAGCCTCATTAACCATCATCTCTCAGTGATAGAACATTGCAGAGAAGAAGAGCTATAGATATGCAAATCGTCATTATTCATCACGAACATTCAGGGTAAAAACAGTTTTAGCATCTTTTCATGCTCTTAAAAAAATGTTTCAAAGAAAGAAAATTACTTACTGCCTTCCCACGTACAATGCAAAAGATTCAAAGCCCCTTCCACCCTCTTCCAGTGCGCCAGATGAAAGAACGCATATGCTATTGCTTCACTGTCCCCTCGCTTCAGGATATGTTCTGGGGGTAGAATTAAGCTTTTCATTTCTAGTAGGTACTGAAATAAAAAAGGCAGGAGACAGATGCATTAATACATTAGTAGCGTGGAATTCAATACTGAGAATAGAGGTTGATTTCTCTAAAGCCACCACTCATAAGCATTTCATCAAACCTGCATCCTTGTTAGTACATTTGAAGGCAATTATGAAATCATCCAGCAACCCAAAGTTTGCTAACAGATAGTTAGCCTTGTACTAGTTTCCTACAGTGAAGATCAGAGGCTTTGAGGGTAAGATACTCTAATCAACGAAATATATGGAGACTCAACCGGCAAAAAGGAAAATTTAGAAGACACAATAAGTTGATAGAATTTTGTAACCAGAATGAAAATACCTAAAATGGACACATGAAGGTTAAGTCATATGACTGAACTGACTGTACTAGAGAGACTGACTAGCACTGCCCATTAACTTTTCTGTACAGACTTACCAAGGAGAAGGACCTAGTCCTGTGAAAAGAGCCACACATCGTTGTTCACATGCAGAGGGAGGAGGTGTGGCAGCCTGAGCCCAGGAAGACCCCAGGGAGGGGAATGGCACAGACCCCAAATTATACTGTTCTTTTAGATCTTTCCCAAAGTCTGAAGGGCCCTCAGCTTATGCCTCCTCATTCCTCTCTTCCACAAAGGAGATGGGAGCACAGGGCCAGAATGAATTCTTTGGTGTTTACAACAGAATAGAAAGGGAAGCAAATTTAGGGTGGTGTTTTATACTTGCGAATGTTAACTTCTTTTTGCTGGCTGGCTCTTCCCTGGGCTTCACTCCTCACACACACATACACACACACCACCACCATCACAACAATCCATGCATCTCCTTTAGAATGGACATCAGCAGATGATGGAGGGATGTGTTTAATGAAAATGGGACAAACACAGTAAAAGGAAGTGCTAGAAGAGATGTTCAACAACTTTAATGTCAGAAACAACTGCCTATGGATTTATCTGTCAGTGGAATTTACGAAAGAGGGTGAAGAACGGAAGAATCCCGGTATACAAGATGGAGGTTATGATACACCTATCAGTGCTCTGTTATCATCTCACTGGGCATCTATGTGCTTTGGGCACTCTGAGTGTAGTTGCCTCTAAGCTTCCTCTCCTGTTGGTGCACCCAGTATTGGGATGCACTGCCTGGCAGGAGCCAGGAGGACACATTCTGCCCTCCTGGTTCAGCAAGTGAAACTTTCCTCACTCTGGTTCTGTTCCGTGAAGAGATGTCTAAGCTCAGGCCTCACATCAGGAAGGGCAAAAAAGTGAGACTGCCTGCCCAGAGTGTAGCAGAGAAGAGCGGTACAGCCATCTCACTTGGTGGGGCGTGCATAAAAGGCCCTCCTTCGACAGAAAGACCCCCATAGGAAGACCTCTTCCCAGACTGGTCCATGAAAGGTGTTTATTGCTTTAATGGGAACTTCTCAAGTATGAGTTCCAAAAGAACTTTTTGGTCATATGGCTTTTTAAATTCTACAAGTCACTGTCTTCCTCCATCTTGTTTTCAAACAGTGCAGAACAAAAGTCCTTTGGGGAAAATTACAATTTTGAGTTACCTAGTAATCCGACCAGTACTACATTTATAATGAATAGCACCCATAATATAAATATCAGGGTGAATTTTATGTTCAGAGATACTTGGCTATCCTCTCATGATCTTGTTACCTCAAACGAAGCTATTACACTGTATGTTGTCACTGCTCATGATGTTCTTAAAAGAATCCAAGGCAATGAGTCATGAGAAAGATATAGAACGGGTAAAGTGCTATTAATTAATTGTATTAATTAATTGTTTCAGAGTAAGAGAAGAAAAATCATTTGGTTACTCTTCATAATCATCGGAACAAAGGAAAGGGTGGGGCGCCTGGGTGGCTCAGTTGGTTAAGCGTCCGACTTCAGCTCAGGTCATGATCTCACGGTTTGTGGGTTCAAGACCCGCATTGGGCTGTGTGCTGACAGCTCTGAGCCTGAGCCTGCTTCAGATTCTGTGTCTCCTCTCAATCTGCCCCTCCCCTGCTCAATCTCTCTCTCTCTCTCTCAAAAATAAACATTAAAAAAAAAAAAAGAACAAAGGAAAGGGAAATTTTCTTACCTGAGATGAGCCCTAGGATAAGATTTTATTTCTGAGTTTCTAATAATTATTTATAGCCACGCTGCCTACCAGTCAATTTTTAAAGAAAGAACATGTTGTATGAACTCTGAAACAAACTAAATATGAAAACCATTAGTGCATGTGGCCCAGTTATACAGCAACTTCTTCAAGTCCCTGAGAATCAGATGGTGGCTGAAAGAAAAGTGTAAACTACCATTCTTTTTATTTCTATGATTAGGAAAGCCTTTTAAAGTGATTGCATTAAGCATCTACAAGAGAACTCTTCTCTTGACCTAAGGAACTGTCAGGAATAGGGGCCCCTGAGAAGAAGTAGGCCTGGTAGCTACCCACATTTGTGGGTAGACATTGAAACAAAGTCAGGTATCTCACCGCTGCGTCGGTGCAGGTAGGGGATTGAGCTCGAGCTAGCTCGAATACAGGCTCTTTGCTTTTGCATCGGACTCAGCTCCCTGGTGGTCTTTGGGGATCATGAATTCTGGGCATAACATTTGGTCAGGGCGGGGTAAAGAAAACCTGTGTGTGTGTAGAGGAGTAGAAAATTACCTATAAAAGGATATAATAGATCTGCATTACCCAATATGGTAGCATCTCCCACATGTGACTATTTAAATTTAAATTGATTAAAATCAAATAAAATTAAAAATTCATTTCCTCAGTCCCACTAGCCATAATTCCAAGTCCTCAAGGGCAGCATATAGTTAAAGACTACCATATTGGACAATGCAGAGACATTTCTGTTAACATAGAAGGTTCTACTGCACAGCACTGTTGTAGACAGTGAGAGTTTCCAATCTTCAAGTAACTAAAACAACTTTTAACATAAAAAACTTTATAGACACCCATGATAGGAATTATAAGTAGAGTATCTATCGATTGAAAACACACAATATGGCAAAAAGCTACAATAAATGTAATAAAGCAAGAATTCATTTAAAAGCATTGTTGGCCACCAGGGCATCTAAATATACTTGGAAAATAGTACACATGTGTGTGAGACAGATGGTTTACTCAGCTTGCAGGCTGAATGTGGTACATATGGCTTCAAGGACATCATCGTCCATAGCCCAAAATCAGGTCATGAGGTAATGCTCTGTTTTTCCTCTAAGCTGCATCTGATCTTTGTGTATGTGTACTTTTCACACATTGCCTTAAATTCGTTATCTATGTGCTTTTCCCCTCAGCTGAATCATTAGATCCTCAAGAGCATGAATCTCACTTCCTAACAAGTCTCTCAAAGTGGGCATCCTTGCTGTAATCAGCCTCATGAGGCTAACCAGAGCAACTCACCAAGGACACTTAGTTATCTTCTCATCGAATCTACTTTATGGCAGAAATAGGTTATGCCTATAAAGGAGATTTATACTCCAGTATAGTTCCAAACAAAATGTTGGCTCTAACCAGATGATGAAGGCTAATAACAACAATGTGTTATGTTTTTGGCCAGGCTTAAAAATGGCTGGCAAGATCGGTTCTCAACATGTGCAACGTTTAAATTAGAAAGGCATGGAACAACATTTCACATCTTACTTGTCAAGAGAAAAATAAATGGAAGAGGGCAGATCCCTATCCACAAATATGCAGAAATCAATTAGAATAGCTGTAGCTCGCAAATCAGAGAACACTCTCTGCCTGTCTGTAATAATTATTTGGCTCCTATTAGCTAAGCCAGCATTCCGTGCTATCTTGCCGCCACCCTGCCTCTAACTTCCTTCCCAGATTCTCAAATCATATTGATCTTGAAGTTCAGGCTTCTAGAGTTTTCGGAAGCAACTTTCAAAACCTATTTGTCAGAGTATGATTCCTTATGTCCATAGGAACATATAAAGTCAGAACATATAAAGAGGAGCTGATTAGTGCCTTTTTATGGAGGGATGTAAGCAGAGACAGCTCACCTGTCAGGAGATCTGGCCCATCAGAGGCCACCCCAGGTGACTGCTCAGTTCTCTTGTGTTAAGGTTCTAAAATTCTATAACAATTTGAGTGAAAATGATCCCAAGGTTACACTTCACCATAGATATTAATGTCAAGGAATTAATTCATACCCCACCCCGTTTTGTTTTGTTTTTTGGTTTTTTTTGGATTTTAAATACCAACAACAGAAGTCACATGAGAATCATTAGAAAAAAACAGAAACAAACAAAATGAGAAAGTATAGATTAATTTTAGCACATTTAGCTAAACTTAGGTAAATTCAATACATTTAGGTAAATTTTAGCACATTTAGATGATGGTTACCCGGCTGCTCCCAAAAATCAGTTCGTGGAAGAATACTAGCATGAGAAAATGTTCATGATATATTGCCAAATGAAAAAAATAAGTGTTTCATACAGATTATGATTTTGGTAATTAAAAATGTATATGTGGGTATTAAAACTTTGGAAAGTTACAGATTGAATGTTATTGGTGGTTAAATATTTGATTTTATGGGAGATTAATTTCTTTTTGTGCTTTTTTGGTGCTTTCTAAGTTTTCTGTAATAAGTCATTTTTATTTCTCTCTTTCTCTCTCTCTCTATATGTACATATGTGCGTATGTACATATGTAATACAAATCTCTTTTCTAGACTTGCAATGAAAACAAAAACAAGCCATACAAACAAACAAACAAACAAAAAGATAACCAGGGACAGTAATTTCTGTATGATTACAGTGCTTTGGTACAACTAAACCTGAGAGAGGCTAAAAGCCCAGAAAAGATGCTTTAAAAATACCAGTAAAGAGTTCAGAGAATAAAACTAGTACTATTTGGAAGACATGCTATATATTTTGAGTTTCAATGTTGCCTACTCCCTGGACTCAGTAAGACCCACATTGGAACAGAACAAAAATACCACAAGTACCCATGGCTCTCTTGGGTCATGCTGTGATGGGGAATGAGACGCACAGCACCATGCCCCCTGCCCGCTGACACTTTGACCCACCGTTTGAATCCGGCTCTATTGTTCCATTCTGAGACCGTGGACAAGTTACCTTATTTCTTTCAACCTCAGTCTGCTCATCTGTTAGAATAATGAAAATACACATCTTTCCAGTTTTAACTTTTGAAGATTATGTAGGATAATATATGTAAAGTATTGACACAGTACCTGGCACCTAGGCGTTCACTAAATAGTAGCTACTTTTGCCAACAAAAAAAATGAAACGTTCATATTACTGTGGAGGTAAGTTATGTTTCTTTGTGTGTGTATATGTGTGTGTGTGTGTGTGTGTCCCATAAACTACGGAGTCTGTTTTTAGGTTAAATACTTCAGCAATTTTACAATAGTGGTAGGTCAGCTGAAAAGAACTGGTTACTGGGGTCCCTAACTAACCAATCTGGAAACAAGCACAATGCCAAGCTGAATTGCCAAATCACCACTCAGGGGCCCTCTTCACAAGGTAGCTGCTCCTTGCTGGCTCACTTACCTATTCATCAGTTACTCTGCTACATTCAAAAGATACAGGAATGTCCACAGTGCATCACAAGGAAAGATATGGGAGTTCCCACAGGGTACTCTAATGACACACCTATGGGAGCACCTACAGCACACCTCAAAGGCACCTAAAGGGCATGGGCATGAATTGGTCAGGTCCCTAGATGGATGATCCCTAATCTTTGTAGGAGTGTGTGTGTGTCTGTGTGTGTGTAAAGACAAAGAAACAATAAAATTCAACACGATGACCGCCTTAATAAGAGGTACGTACAGCTGACCCTTGCACAATATGGGTATGAACTGTGTGGGTCAACTTACATGTGGATTTTTTTCAATAAATGCATTATAGTACTGTAAATATGTTTTCCTTATGATTTTCTTTTCTCTAGCTTACTTTATTCTAAGAATATAGTATACAGTACATACAACATACAAGATATGTTATTGGTAAGGCTTCTAGTCAATAGTAGTAGGTTCTTAGTAGTTAAGTTTTTAGAGAGTCAAAAGTTATATGTGGATTTTCAACTGCATGGGGAGTTGTCACCCTTCATCCCTGCCTTGTTTAAGGGTCAACTTGACTTAGTACTGGTAGCAAATGAGAGGCGTTGTGTCTGAGAAGGTTTCGCAGAAGAAGGAAAGTATGAGTCAGTCTTACTAAACAAATTAGTTTACCTCCAACAACGGCGGGGGTTGGGGAGGGGGGCAGAAGCCCCTGCAAGGCTGGGCAGAGGCACCAAAGCATGAAGGGGCATAATATGCTTGTAATCATGAGGAGCTTAAGTACTGACATGGCAGTCACTGCCGACACTGACGAAGCACTAACAAGAATCAAGTGTTACCTCAGGTACGCCTTACAAAAGCTCTGCGACGCAAATAATATGATTCCTGGTTTATACATGGGAAAATGAAGGCACTGGGAAGTTAAGTAGCTCGAGCAGGGCTGCACAAATGGTCACTGGAACTCAGGTTTTATGCTACTCTCCAAGGGAAGCAGGAAAAGTAGATTGTAAACAGGTCTTCCATGATATGCTCCAGAGTGTGACCTTCATTCAGAGTTTATTCCATGGTTTTCAAACTTTGAGAAACAGAAAAAATTTGGTCAAAAGAAAAAGAGAAACATGACAGAGAGTATGTGAAATTGATGTAAAACAAAGCTGTGGGGGGCCCTGGGGAAGGACCCAAGGGAGGTCTGAGGGATTCTTATGGCTCCTAGGAAGACAGTTTGAAAACTGCTGCAGTGGGCAATTGAGAAATGAGTTGGTACAGTTTGTGGCTTTGAAAGAAATGGGCAAGTCATGTGTAGAACCACTGGACAGGAATGAGATTGAAATTAGCAAAGTCTTGAAAGCTTCTGTCATGGTTTGGGTGAGGGGGTGACAAAACTGAGGCAGACTTCCCCAGAACTTGGTGCCAGGCTGAATCTGAAGGCAAGAAAAGGCATTCAGGGTGACTGTGAAATTTCTAGTTTAGGATACCAGAATAATGTGAGACAGTTAGCTGAGATAAAGACACAAAAGGACAGTTGGAGTTCCTGGAGTGACAGCCTAAAGGCAGTGGGGTGTGCAGGTCTCAAGCCTGGAAGAGAAGCTGGAGACAGGGATTTGGGTGTGCAGGGAGAGGTGGGTGATGGAGCAGCAGGAGTGCCTAGATCTCCCAGGAGAGCTTCAAGAAAAGGATGGGTAGTGAATGATGCTCCCAGAGAACCAACCTGAGGGACGGGCAGGGGAGGAAGTGATGTAGGAGGAGAGGGCCCAGAAATGCAGAGAAAGCCAGAGAGAAGGCAGTATGGAGCTAACCAAGACAGCTTGTGGTAGAAACAGTGGTCAGTGGGGCAGAACGCTGAGGAGACATGATGTAGGATACGGTTTGACAAGAGACCGAAGGATCTGGTGACCAAGGAAGAGGTAACCTTGATGGCAGTGGCCTTGGTGGGAGCAGCAACAGTGCTTTTTGTTAGAGAAAGAGACCTTTTAAAAACTGTCTATTCCTGAGAAACGTAGCTAAAAACTGGTTTCTGCTCACTTTCCTCTAGGTCATATTTCCACAATACATTCTCCTTTCTCTAATCCAAAAAAGCTTTGGAACAAAATATGACTCAATTCAAAGAAACTTATATTGAAATAATATTTCTGAAATGTACCATTGATATACAATATCACAGACAATCTGCCAGAGTATTTTGAGTTTCTGCTTCCACGCTTCAAGCATTTTTAAATGTTAAAACCCACTACACGGTTTGTTTCCTAAATTGGATTAAAAAGCAATTTTATACTCTGTCAATCAGCTTTACCAAGACACAAAGGGAGGACTGCATTAGTGTTTGCATGAAATAGAATTTCCATCACTCTAACAAGGTCCTGTGGATACTCCATTAGCATATACAATTACCAGGATGTTTTCCCCACAAGCCTCTTAAAATCCCCATGAAATAAGAATTTCTAGATTAACATTAGATGAGTTTTTTTTTATGTAAATTTTTACCAGGAATGCATTTCTGTCATAACATTTTCATTCTTTCCTCTCTGCTTTCTCATGACTTCCCACACTCTGAGACTTATAATTTAAAAACTACATATCTAGTAGGCTGGACCCTCACATCAATATTTTGTCAAGCCGGGGCTGTCCTGCTAGTAAAATGAGCTTCAGGAGCATGGCAAGCCCTCTTCCCCCAGCATGCTCGGGGACTGCCCCCTTGCACACCCAGCTGCCCCCAGGGTGGGACCAGTAGGAAGAGCCCATAGATACTCGTAGGCAAGATGAAGATAAAAGCTTTCCCTTCATTGGTGCTGGTGATTTTTCTGCATTTTTCTCCCTCAACAGCTCCACGCATAGCACCCAGGCATCTCAAGCAGCTGGGACTTCCTCAGCCCCCTGCTGCTCCTCTGAATGCGTGTGGAGCCTCCAGTTCTAGGTGTGAGACCTCACAAGCTTGGGGTTTTCCTGTGGTGGTAGTGATCGGCCACGGGCTTCTGTTATTTTCTAAACTGTATATGCAAAGGTGCCTTGGGGTTGCTGGGCTACCTGCTTTCTCATCCCAGTTTCAATCACAACAGTTCTACTTTTACTTGCTTTGTTCATTAAGGCTTCATGTAAGATTGTATTAGGAGGAAAAGTTTACTGCTTTAAAAAATCATTATTAGTTATGTGTCATTGTTGCTTTGGTGGCAAAGAGCAGGGATGGCTATTCCAGAAAAAAAGGAGACAGAGGTTGGAAATGGGCAACTCTTAATCAGCCACAAGCAAAGGACTTACCAACGGTTGCAAACAGGGAATTCCAGAAGGCATTAGCTGTAGCCAGAATAAGCTAGAGCCTCCTCTCAAATCTCTAGGCCTAAAGGGACCTCGTGGGTACTCAAGGTCAGGGGCATTGCAGTGCCACTGTTACACTCTCTAGTTGTCCTTCACACTAGATGTTTCAAGAAGTACTTGTTACTGCATCTTTCTAGGCAGCATCTATGGTAGCCCAGCCAGCCAATGCAGAAATAGAGCAAAAGTACCAGGGAAAAGGTGATGAAAGCCCAACACATGTACTGGATGGGTTACACAATGTAATTCCATTTACTTTTCATCAGACCTATGAAGCCTTTATTTTTATCCCCATTTTATCAAAAAGGAAACAGGCAGGGAGCTAATCAACTCCCTCTTCCCACGGTTCCCTTCGGACCATGGACAGGAAGTAGTGAGAGTCCTTGTTTCAAATACTTTTGGACCCTTTCAATGACACTTCATAGGTCTGCCTACCTTTATGTTGCTACTCTTCGCTCTATCATTACACTAATATGTTCTCCTGGTAACAACAGGAAGTCTGCATAATGGGCCTGACAATTCAGAAAAGAATAAAAGTAGATGGTTAACAATGTTCCATCTTACTAGTAGTGGCAAAGAAATGCAAATTGAAAGTACAGAACTCTATTTGTACCTAATAAAATCATAAATGTTTGTTTTCTTTGTTTTCTTTTCTCTGTCTTAAGCAAACTGCTCACTGCTGGTAAGGGTGTGACAAAATGGTAAAGAAGGGGTTACCTGCTGATTGGGGATGGGGGCTGTAAACTACCACAATCTTTTTAGGTAAGCAATTTGGCAATAAATATTAAGAGCCCTGATGTGTTTCAATAAGTTATGTAGTATTTCTCATTTTGTATATCTATCCTAAGGAAATAACATAAAGACCCAAATATTTTTATGCCCAAAAGATTTGCTATTGGACTTGATCACCTGATGTCTGCAATAGAGAACACAAGAATTAAATCATTCTCTTCAACAAATAATGCTGGGAAAACTGGATTCCACATGCATGAGAATGAAATTGGACCTTTATCTTATACCATACACAAAAATCAACTTGAAATACATTTAAGATTTAAATGTAAGACCTGAAACTATAAAACCCCCAGTGATAAACATAGGGAGAAACTTCATAACATTGGTCTTGGCAATGATTTTTTGGATATGACACCAAAAGCACAGGCGACATAAGTAAAAATAGACAAGTGGGACTATGTCAAAGTAAAGAGCCTTTGTGCAGCAAAGGAAACAATCAACAGAGTGAAAAAGCAATATATGAAATGGAAGCAAATATTTGCAACTGTACATCTGATAAGGGGTTAATATCCCCAATACACAGGAAATTCCTACAATTGGATAGCAAAAAACCAAACCAAACAAAATAACTTGATTAAAAATGGGTAAGAGACTTAAATAGCCATTTCTCCAAAGAAGACATACAGATGGCCAACAGGTACACAAAAAGATGCTCAAAATCACAGATTATCAGGGAAGTATAAATCAAAACCACAATGAGCTACCACCTCATACAAGTTAGGATGTATGAGGCCATTGTCAAAAAAAAAAAAAAAAAAAAAAAAAGACTGTAACAAGTGTTAGTGAGAAAGGGAAGAAATTAGAACCCTTGTGCACTGTTAGTAGGAATGCAAAATGGTACAGCCACTATGGAAAACAGTGTGGAGCTTCCTCAAAAGATTAAAAATAGAACTACCATATGATCCAGTGATCCTACTCTGGGTATTCATCTAAAAGAACTGAAAACAGGGTCTTGAAGAGATATTTGCACTCTGGTGCTCATTGCATCATTATTCACAATAGCAAAAAAGTGGAAGCAACCTAAATTTCCATCAACAGATGGATGGATAAAGAAAATGTAATACACACACACAATGGAATACTATTCAGCCTTAAAGAAGATGGGAATCCTGTCCTGTGCTGTGACATAGAAGAGCCTAGAGGACATTATGCTAGGTGAGACAAGTCACGGGACAAACACTGCATGATTAAACTTGGATGAGGTATCTAAAGTAGTCAAACTCAGAAGCAGAAAATACAATGGTGGTTACCCGGGGCTGGGAGGAGGGAGGAATGGAGAGGTGCTGGTCCAGTGGGCATGGGGTTTCAGTCGTCCTAAAGATCCGTGTTACAACAATGTGCATGCAGTTAACAATACTATACTGTATACTTAAACATTTGTAAGAAGGTAGATTTCATGATATGTGTTTTTTGACAAAAAGTAAGGAAGTAAATCATTCAGAAAACAGTTACTAAGAAAATTTTAAAGTGTTTGATGGCACATGGCTAACAGATTTGGACGTTAATGGTAAGTTAGAAGATAGCCTTTTTAAGGTCAAAGAACTATGAAAATCTATGCTCCTCCTCCAAAAAGAATAAATATAACCCACAATTCCCAACCATAAAGTACAAGTTTAGAGCCCCATGTTAATGTTTTTAAATATGTATATGCTATGTGATTATGATTCCTAAGTATTAAAAATGCACGGGGAAATAAAGCTAGAAGGAAATAGTCTTAGATATGACAAGATGATAGCACTATGAATAACTTCCTTACATTTTTTTCTAAAGTAATAAGAAATTTATTTTTATAACACCACTACAGAGGTGAAAAAAAATCTAATACTGCTTGTAACAAACCAGTACGTTACTCTTGTTTTGGAAAGTTGTCAGAAAATGAAAATTTATCTTTAGCACCCTGGAGTTAACAAAACATCCTCTAAACCAAAAAGGTGTCTCTTTGCAGGGAAATACTTGCAATGTAGTTGTAGCGTATTAAGGGTACGTAGCATAAGTAAAAACGCAGGTTTGTGTAGAGTGATGAATCACTGGCAGAAAAGCATCACCCTCCTGGGTAAATCTTGACATGGTTAATGATTCCTTGGATATGACACCAAAAGCATAGGCAACAAAGTCAAAATAAACAAATGGGACTACATCAAAATAAAAAGCTTCTGTGCAGTAAAGGAAACAAAATAGAGCAGGGTGCGTGGGGAAACATATCTGCAGGGAAAGCGGAAGAAAAAGCTAAAACTAAAAATCCAATAAACTATAACAATATATAGATGAAGGTACAGAAGCAAGATGTGCATGGCCTCTCATTTGTCCAGCATCATGAGTGAAATTTTCTTTAAAAAATGAAGAATATTCCCTGTCAATTCAAAGCTCTTATTTTGAATTAAATTAAGTAAATTTAATTAAATAATTCCCATTAAATGGGAAACACCCTCTAATGGTGTAGGGATTTCTTCATCTTTTTGAACTGTGTACCCAGTTCTTAAAAAATGAGCAGCATCATTAAGATCCTAATACCACTGGTCATCCTCAAAAGGGGGTAAACATTAATTTCATAGTCAATGCACTGTCGTGAGAGACCACAGAGGGGAGAGACTGATTCTGGCATGAGGGAGGTACAGGCTTCCTGGTGGTGACTTTTAATGGTGGGGGTGAAGGATGAGTAGGATTTCCTCAGAGGGAGCAAAGGGGGAAGGAGAAGAGAATGTTTCTGGAACAATGAACAGACTGTTAGAAGGAGCTGGAAGAAATGAAAAACAAGCAGGGTCAGATTATGAAGGGTCCTGAAGAACCATTCAAGGAGTTTCTATCTTCCTCTGTAGGGCTGGGGACACAGCTGCAATTCCTAGGAAGGGGAGTAACACAATTTAGTTTGGATGGGCTGCTTCCTCCTTATACTTTGCTGCAATCCAAAGCTTCAGAAATACTTGACCACTTAAGAGGCCCCCCTTTAAAATACAGACATAGCTTTTTACTGTTTTTATTTACTTCCTGGTCCTGGGGTGTGTTTAGGAGATACCCTCCCTGCTCCGCATGTTTTCAGGTGAAGACTATTCTGAAGAGTAACCCTCCTGAAGTAAATAACCGACATTTTTCATTGGATACTGAAATATCAAGTATGCGCCTCTGCTTATTAGAATACCAGATAGACCTAAATTGGACATTCATGGGAAGCAGTTCTCAGCTATTACATTTAGTATTTTTTCTCCTTCCAACAGACTATAATTGAGTAAAACAGCATGCAGTTGCTGAAAATTTCTGTGGTAGGCCACTGAAGACTTCCTGTCATAGAGCAAACGAAACCATGGAAGTATTTAAGATATAATAATATCTTCACGAAATATGAATTGTCCACAAGTACCTTGGGAAGTGATATGCCCGCCATCATTTGAAGTCTTCAAGTCTAGGCTAGTCTGCAACTTGGTAGGATGGGGGGGGGGGGCAGTGGAGGGTGATGTGTGAGGGTTAGAGAACCCAGAATCAGTCCAGGCTCTGTCATTTACTAGCTATGTGACTGAGCAGGCAACCTAACCTCTCCAAACCTGCAGCACCCTCATCTGTATAGCAGGGATAATAACATGATGCACCTCATGGTGTTGTTATGAAAAATAAGTAAGATGTTCACTTAGCACTGTGTTTGGCACACAGTAAACATTCAATACAAACCAGTATTAAAAATAATCATCATAATATCATTATGAGGAGACATTCAAACTGAGGATGGGAAGGTGTCCTAGATGATCTCTAAGGCCGCTTCTTATACCAGGAGTCTAAGAGTTTTAACAGTTTATATCATTCATTGATGTCTCATTAGAATTAAGGCTATTTTCTGCCTGAAAAGTCATCGATGTGTGTATGTGTGTGCGTGTGTGTGTGCGTGTGTTTACCTGAAGTATTAGCAAACAGTCCAATAAACAATGTATCACGTAATAAAAGATGTCTGTAACAGCCTGTATATAGTGCACATGCATCAAAGGTTTGTGGTTAATTCTGAACTAATTCTGAACATTTACTCACAGGTCCTTTTCCTCATGAAAATGTCAACAAAGAGGCTCTGGAAACAAGTTTCCCCTTGGCACAATCACCAACAAAGCAAAGTGGTAGAGAATCAGTTTACCTACGTACCCTATCTTTTCTCCAGTTAATAATTAAAAAGTAAAGTGAATTCAAATATTTCAAATGTTCCCACTTAAAACAATTCTGTTTTGCAGGTATAGTGCTAGCTGACTAAGTTAAATTTTTCCAAGGTAGACTTAAACTATTTCTTAGGGCTTTTAATACTCTTCTAGAGGTGCAATCAACCATTTCAGACCATCACAGAATTACACTACGGCTTCAACTAAAATATCTAACCAACAAGTATTGTACCAGTTTTCTATCTCGTGTGCTAGGATCACAAAGGTCTGGCTGGTACAGCCGGAAGCGGTAAGACCCAGTTCCCAAAGCAATCCTAAAATTTGTATGGACCACAAAAGACCCCAAATAGCCAAAGTAACACTGAAGAAGAAGACCAAAGTGGGAGGCATCACAATCCCAGACTTTAGCCTCTACTACAAAGCTGTAATCATCAAGACAGCATGGTGTTGGCACAAAAACAGACACATAGACCAATGGAATAGAATAGAAACCCCAGAACTAGACCCACAAACGTATGGCCAACTCATCTTTGACAAAGCAGGAAAGAACATCCAATGGAAAAAAGACAGTCTCTTTCACAAATGGTGCTGGGAGAACTGGACAGCAACATGCAGAAGGTTGAAACTAGACCACTTTCTTACACCATTCACAAAAATAAACTCAAAATGGATAAAGGACCTGAATGTGAGACAGGAAACCATCAAAACCTAGAAGAGAAAGCAGGAAAACACCTCTCAGACCTCAGCCGCAGCAAGTTCTTACTTGACACATCCCCAAAGGCAAGGGAATTAAAAGCAAAAATGAACTATTGGGACCTCATGAAGATAAACAGCTTCTGTACTGCAAAGGAAACAATCAACAAAACCAAAAGGCAACCAACGGAATGGGAAAAGATATTTGCAAATGACATATCAGATAAAAGGCTAGTATCCAAAATCTGTAAAGAACTCACCAAACTCCACACCCAAAAAACAAATAATCCAGTGAAGAAATGGGCAGAAGACATGAATAGACACTTCTGTAAAGAAGCCATCAGGATGGCCAACACGCACATGAAAAGATGCTCAACGTCACTCCTCATCAAGGAAATACAAATCAAAACCACACTGAGACATCACCTCACACAGGTCAGAGTGGCTAAAATGAACAAATCAGGAGACTATAGATGCTGGCGAGGATGGGGAGAAACGGGAACCCTCTTGCACTGTTGGTGGGAATGCAAACTGGTGCAGCCGCTCTGGAAAACAGTGTGGAGGTTCCTCAAAAAATTAAAAATAGATCTACCCTATGACCCCGCAAGAGCACTGCTAGGAATTTACCCAAGGGATAAATGGAGTGCTGATGCATAGGGGCACTTGTACCCCAATCTTTATAGCAGCCCTTTCAACAATAGCCAAATTATGGAAAGAGCTTAAATGTCCATCCACTGATGAATAGATAAAGAAATTGTGGTTTATATACACAACGGAATACTACGTGGCAATGAGAAAGAATGAAATATGGCCTTTTGTAGCAATGTGGATGGAACTGGAGAGTGTTATGCTAAGTGAAATAATTCCTACAGAGAAAGACAGATACCGTGTTTTCACTCTTACGTGGATCCTGAGAAACTTGACAGAAGACATGGGGGAGGGGAAGGGGGAAAAGAAAAAGTTAAAGAGGGAGGGAGGCAAACCATAAGAGACTCTTAAAAACTGAGATTAAACTGAGGGTTGATGGGGGGTGAGAGGGAGGGGAAAGTGGGTGATGGGCATTGAGGAGGGCACCTTTTGGGATGAGCACTGGGTGTTGTATGGAAACCAATTTGACAATAAATTTCATATTAAAAAAAAAAAGACCCAGTTCCCAGACTTCAGGGGTCTCCAACAAGTCAAATGTCAATAATTTTAAGACTTTGTGAAAATACAGTGTTCAAGTATTTTCAAAGAACTCTGAATATATTATCCCACTTGCTCTTTGTCACAAAAGACAGGTAAGGCTTATATTTTTATCTTCATTTGAAAAATGAGGGAAAACATTGAGTTCAGAGATGCTAAGCCCCAAGCTCCCCCCAAGGCACATAAATGACAGAGCCAGAACTAAACCCAAGTTTTAGTCTCAGAAACTAGCACTCTATTGCTCAATACTACTTCTAAAAGGGCCTATACATGCTCACAGAACAACTTTGTAGTTAGAGAACAGCATTCAATAAATATTAATTGATGACCTAAGTTGACTGTAGTTCAGGACAATATTTTCATAATTAGCTTTAACTTTTAACCAAATTTGAATGAACATTTTTAACATAGCTGAAAAGATACCAAATAAAGAGAGATATTTTATGCCACCCTATATACAATGCCTAAGTCTACAAATATTATGATGGTCATTATCCACTGGAACTAGAGTAGATAAATATATCCTTCACTGACTGTGGTACTCTGCACCATTCTTCAGTTTCCTGTTTTGTGAGAAAATGAGCATGACCTGAATAAAAGCTCAGAAAAGATGTTAGGTCCCTTATCACTGTCACTCTGAACAAAATAGATTAAAGTAGGTAACTCCATAAATCATCACATACACACATACACGGACATACGTACCACCTTTTGCACAGTACTTCAAGAAAACAAAATAGCCTTCTTTTGTCATTTTTCACCAGTGAAAGCCTTCATTAGACATTTTGCCAAGAAAAGTATGCCTTGTAGTACCTGATGTAAATTGTATGAAGTTTCCCAGAGGTCAAAATGCACTTTATAATATCGAGAAACTGAAAATAGCCCTCAGCAATGTGCCTATCACATAGCAGGTACTCAAATATAGGTAAATAATAAATACACACCCATCTCCCAAATAAAAGATTATAGAAATATCTTCTACCATGATCTGACTCTCTTAAAACCAAATTCAGGAAAAAAAATATATGGGAAATATTGGGTATTTATAAATTGGTCAGTCATGTGCTTAACAATTAAGACAAACCTCTCCTACTACTTATACATACTAAAATGGCATTCATAAGTCAAAAGAAAAACACTTTTTCATACTTTGAGGTTCTCCCTATTATCTTCTTGCCATTACTGATTAAGTATCATTTATTTGTAGAGACCTAGAACATCACATTTATCAGTATTTTTTTTCACCACTTATATTCACAACAAGGTTCATTTCCCAAGTTGGGTCTAAGTTAAGACTATAACTGGTGTGAAATTCCTATCAAATGCATCAACACTCTTGGGATCTCCATATTTTGCCAATTTCAGACTTCCTGGCCTGACCTACCTAAGCTAAGTCTATCAATTTACCCTAATTATATGAAATCCAAAAATCGGCCCAAAGCCTCCTGAATGTAGCTTTTGCTTAAAAATGAAGCTGATAACCATAGACTATATAGGGCCTCAGCATTCATTGGCTGCAATTCATTTTTTTACACTGGGTGTATTCGAGACATGACATTGTGGTCACTGAATGCTTTCTCTGCTATCATAACGAGTTCCTGTGGGGATTCCACAGACTCACTTTTGGCACGTGAGGGTTGAATTCCACAGCTCTGTGAATGGCCTCTACTGCGTTCATCTCTGCTGTGCTCAGCCCCCGCCGAGATGCAGCCTCGGGAGAGAATCTGAAAAGCAGGAAGACAAACACCATCCAGTTGGGACCACTGCTTGGGCATCAACCCGGAAAGGCATCTACGCGTCAAGGGCCCATAAAACCACAGCGAGCCAATGGCATGAGCTCTCCAAACCTCCACTATATGGAACCTCTGAGTGACCCCTCAGACTGAGGCCAACAAAAACCCCAGCAGAAGCAGAAAGCGTGCTTGCGTCTAATCTCGGCAGGAATGAAATTCGGCTGTCAAGTCTCTCTGTCTAAATAGCTAATCTAAATCTTCTATGAGGTACCTGCTCAGGTCAGGGGAGGGGGTAGGACTGACGAGGGCAGACAGTGTGGGAAAAAGAGAAAACCAGGTTACAGAAGAGCGCACTTGGTTAAAAACAGAACTAGGGAGAATTTTAAAGGAGGCTCCCAACCCAATGTCAGTGCTGCGATGCAGCCTCCTCCGCAGGCAAGCCTGCTCGGGGCCGTTCCGGCAGGGGGTGTGCGTGCCCGAACTGCGGGCCAGACACCTGCCCGAGTGAATGAAAAAAACCAGACCATGCAATCTCTTTCTCACCTCACACCCAGGGCTAACTCCAGAGCTGTGCTTGGCAGGCAGACACCACAGGGGAAGCTGTGACAACCCTGGCCCTGCCCTCCCAAGCTGGAGTCGCTGTGTAGGGAGAAAAGATGTTGCAGTAGGTACTGGCGATCTACAGGATAAAAAAGAATGAAAGAAAATTACTTCGGTCTTGAAGTGCACACACACTTAACAGCAAACCTGTCTGACATAGCAGAGGCTGTTTTCTTTTTCTGTTATCTGCTTTTCAGCTCTTCGGAGGGATTGTATCGGGGAAATGGAAGCGTTTATTATGAACTCAAACAGTTAAGCCAACTGTTCTCTTTCACCTGCCAGTCATCTTGGACATTTATGAAAATTCTCTATGTCATAGTCACCTGCCTGAATAAAACGGGCGAATGTCCCACCGAGATGGCAACTCAAAGCAAACGGACCCTGGGTGGGGAGTTAGTTTGGATCTGATGAGTCAAAGAATGGGAGATGATCATCCCCTCTGCCATCTTACATGTTTGTTATGACTACTACCTAGTCTTGGACTGCTGACGGAAGAGGAACACGCAAAAAAATGAGTAAAAGGAAGGCATTTTGTGTGTAAGTCCCAAGCAGGCCTTTTGGTATCTACTGTCTGGCAAAAAAAAAAAAAAAAAAAAAAAAAGTCACCTCAGAGGTATGGAATTTCACATAAATCCCTCTTTAGGGACCCATACACCCTTGAAGTACCTGGGGTTATGTACTCTCTCCTTCTAGTAGTGAAAGAAAAGATCAGCAGATTTTAGAAAATGCATGCTCATAAGCGGGGGGTTTCATAGACTAAGAGAAACTTCCAGAGAAAGCCCTCAGAGGCAACACATCTCCTTAAGTCAGGTCAGGCATTTAGTACCACACAAGTTATTATTCACTTACTTGTCAGAGACAGCTCTTGCTTTGAGCAAGGCAGCTGTATAGCATATTGTTGCCGACTTTGGTAAGCTTATATCTGTTAGAGAAAAAGAAAGCAGAAATTCTTGTAAGTTTTCAAGAACAAAGAGCAATGATTTTTAATCCACAAGCATTTTAATCATGTAAGTCTAATAAAGTGTAAATTAAGAATATTTTAATGCATACAGTACACAGCTATTTCTTATGTATAAAGGTGGTATGTAAAACTATGGGTAATTCATATTTTTGTGAATAATATATGTTTAAAATCCACCAGACTGACTCTTCAGCAATCTTTTCTTTAAGATATGAATTCTCATATATTGAATTTAATTAAGCAGAGAATAGCTATAAATATATGCATTTAAATATTATAGGAATGCCCTGGATATCATAAAAGGCAAATAGGACCTCTGTGTCACTTGTAAAAAAAATTCTCAACAGGTGTATGAAATACCAATGTGAAGAAAAAATATCACCTGGATCTTTTTTTAAAAACACACCTAAATAGGGGCGCCTGGGTGGCTCAGTTGGTTAAGCATCTGATTCTTGATTTCGGCACAGGTCGTGATCTCACGGTTGTGAGATTGAGCCCTGTGTCAGGCTCTGCACTGACAGCATGGAGCTGGCTTGGGATTCTCTCTCTCCCACTGCTTCTCTTTCCTTTCTTTCTCTCTCTCTCTCTCTCTCTCTCCCCCCCCCCTCAAAATAAATAAATAAACTTAAAAAAAACACCTAAATAAATTATTTTTTAGTGGTCAGATTTAAACCAGATTTCTTTTGCATTAAATTTCAAGAAGTTCATATTCAGTTTTTTGTTAAATAAGCAATACATTTATTATAACATATACGAAAAATCTTTATATATAAGGATATATATGTGAAATATTTAGAAATCTATATAATTTTTGTTCATTCAAACCCAAAGGAAATCCCCTTTCATATGAAGCCTCATTTGTTTCTCCAAGAAACAGTTCCTCTCAGTTTGTATAGAAAATTTACATGGAGAAGAGGGAGCAGGTAACAGATTCAGATGATGAGTTTAAAGGGAAACAAAAGTAAAAGATACAGCTGAGAATAGATAAACTCAAAAACGTAGTCCCTTTTGGGGAAAAATTTGTGTTTAAATTATGACTCTATTTCTTACCAGAATAGTATTTCTTTAACACTGAACCACATTTATACTATGACATAGAAATATCATCTTAATTCAGGCCAGGTAAAAATACACCATTCCCAGTGCTGCAAAATTCACTCTATGTTAGAGAAACTCTTATCACCTGGAATGCTCTGCCAGCTTCTTCACAGGGCTGTTTTCAACTTCAAAAGAATTACATTACAGTGGATAAAATCCAAAAGGGGCAAAGGGAAGAGAGAAAGAGAGAGAGAGAAGGGGGGGAGAGAGAGAGAGAGAAAGAGAGAGGAACCAAGAAACAGACTCTTTAAGTATAAAGAACCAACTGATGGTTACCAGAGGGGAGGCGGGTGGGGGGGATGGGTTAAACAGGTGATGGGGATTAAGGAGTGCACTTGTGCTGAGCAATGGGTGATGTACAAAGTATTGAATCACTATATTATACACCTGAAGTCAATATAACACTGTATGCTAACTGAAACTTAAATAAAAACTTAAAAAAAAAGAATTACATTATAGTAAGAATGAAAAGCAAGTCCCATGACCAGCCCCATAACAGACAGCCACAGAAGAAAATAAGTTCATAAAAGAATAACAATCCCTAATCCAGTAGTAGGTATTTACCACCAATCTCAGCATGAGGAATTTCTCTGAGGGAAATTTCAATGCCATTGATAAAAAAATAAATAAATAATCATAGAAAATTCCAACAAAGAACTGAAAGGAAAAGGAGTCTTTGTAATCCTGATCTCATAAATTATGTTCAAACAAAATTTCACCACTATATGCATAGTGTAAAATGATGCGCTTATGACTAAGAAGGAGAAAAAAGAAGAATGCCAAACACTTATGGATCTGTCTTGTTGCTTTTCCAACGTCTAAACATTTAACTGCTTCCTAGTGTAGGAAATCAATCCCAGAATCAAATATCTTGTTTATTAGGGTCCATTCATTGACCCTAATTGGAAGATAATAAAACTGTAGATAATACACATTCTACTTAAAAGTTCAGACCTTTTTTTTTTTTTTAAGTTCAGACTTTTTATATAAAAAGTATCCAAATCTTGTTTCCATCCTTCCTGGCATGATCTGTGTTCCTTCTGTGTTGAGCATCTTCCCATGAAGAAGAAACTAATGAAAAGTCCAAGAAACGAGTTGAGGCTGAAAACAATGGTCATAATTATCTGGAGGTGGCAGCATAACAGGGAGCCTCACTTGATAAACTAGAGAAAACCTGTTGTTAAGGATTTAGCTTCACAATGAGAAGGATCAGATTGTTTTGATGGTTACCTAAACAAGCAAAGTGACATATTCACCCACTTAGAAAAACATGCAACTCAGGTATACCAGCAAAATACAGGTGCCCAATCAATGATGATCTTTAATCCAGAACCAGGCCTCTTCATGCTCACGAACAGGGCATTCACAACTAGAAAAATGTGACAAAATTCTGCAACATTACAACTACTGTAGTGCATTTTTCCCATAAAATTTTTTTACCCATACTCCTTCACTGTATGTAAAGCTGGTGGTATATGTGCACAGTCATAATGCTTAAAAAGTAAATAACCAAAAATATGTTTTAATCAGTATCAAATGGGAAGAGGGGGAAATGTAAATACTCCATTCCTCACAAGTGGCATGTGATTCCATTTGTTTTCTTATTATTTGAATAAATTACTTTTACTCTCATTGCTTAACAAAAATAAAAGAATAGCAAAAAATTCTTGCATAACTTGTTTATTTAGATAGTTTCAATGTTTTTCTTCTAAGTCAGCCAAAGCAATTAACCTATTTGGTAATGGCAGTTGTCTCTAAGAAGTGAGAAATCATTCTAAAAAAACTGATCCTAAGTTTCCCTGTAGGTAAAGCAATCTTATTCAATTAAGGTTTTCTTTACAACATATTTCTTTAATATGAAATTTATTGTCAAATCGGTTTCCATACAACACCCAGTGCTCATCCCAACAGGTGCCCTCCTCAATATCCCTCACCCACCCTCCCCTCCCTCCCACCCCCCATCAACCCTCAGTTTGTTCTCAGTTTTTTGGATCTCTTAAGGTTTGCCTCCCTCCCTCTCTTTTTTTTTCCCCTTCCCCTCCCCCATGTCTTCCGTCAAGTTTCTCAGGATCCACATAAGAGTGAAAACATACGGTATCTGTCTTTCTCTGTAGGACTTATTTCACTTAGCATAACACTCTCCAGTTCCATCCACATTGCTACAAAAGGCCATATTTCATTCTTTCTCATTGCCACATAGTATTCCGTTGTGTATATAAACCACAATTTCTTTATCTATTCATCAGTGGATGGACATTTAAGCTCTTTCCATAATTTGGCTATTGTTGAAAGGGCTGTTATAAACATTGGGGTACAAGTGCCCCTATGCATCAGCACTCCATTTATCCCTTGGGTAAATTCCTAGCAGTGCTCTTGCAGGGTCATAGGGTAGATCTATTTTTAATTTTTTGAGGAACCTCCACACTGTTTTCCAGAGCGCCTGCACCAGTGTGCATTCCCACCAACAGTGCAAGAGGGTTCCCGTTTCTCCACATCCTTGCCAGCATCTATAGTCTCCTGATTTGTTCATTTTAGCCACTCTGACCTGCGTGAGGTGGTATCTGAGTGTGGTTTTGATTTGTGTTTCCTTGATGAGGAGTGACGTTGAGCATCTTTTCATGTGCCTGTTGGCCATCTGGATGTCTTCTTTAGAGAAGTGTCTATTCATACAACATATTTTTTAAAATGATGCTTATCTTTCACAATAAAAAGCAAAAGCTTTGACATTTTGCCTACCCCAGCAATTCCACTTCTGAGACTCTTTCCTAAGAGAAAAAGTCATGTGCATTAAAAATGAGCCTTAAGGATGCTGATGACAATACTGTTTCTAATGGTGGAAAACTGGATACAGCCTAAATGGCCAATAACAGAAGATTAGTTAAGGTGCTGTACATCCACAGGGTGCAATTCTATGTGGTCATTAAATCATGTGTTGGAAAAGTAATGATCTGGGAAAATGGTGCATTGTTATAAGTACATCAATAAGTAAAATAAGTTTATAAAATTATGATTTCATATGTTTTTAAAAAGCATTTATATGCACAGGGATAATAAAACTGGAATTATACATACAAAATATCAACAGTATTTATTTTTGAGTGGTGGGATTATAGGGAATTTTTTTTATCTGTATTTCCAAAGCTTCCTGTGAGTACATGTAAATAAGTGAATTTTTAAAAGATAACAATAAGGCTATAAAAAGAATTCTGTTCTACAAATTGTTGGAAGCAAGTTCATAAGCAAATACATTGGTGGAACCAGACAGAGACAGCATAGACAGACAAAGGTAGAACTTACATGAAGTGAAGTCAGACCAGAGATCTACTGCATATACTTATATACTTCATGAAAGTTAGCATGATCCTTTTGCAGTGTGCACTGATTAACCATATTTTAATCTAATCACTGCCTAACATCTAAATCAGAGACCAGAACTGCATGTCTTGGCTCACTTTTAAGAAACACCATATACACTACCTTAGGAGAAAGCTTGTTATTATGGGCTGCTTACTCGCGAGTGCTACCTCTTTCATTTCTTTAAAAATAATGCTGAGACTTGGTTGTTGTTGCGTGTTATAAGTTTGAAACTTATAGACTCACAGAAAGTTTGAAATAATTACAGGCTCACAGAAGGATGTGAAAATAGTACCCTGTACTGTGAATGCTTTTCTCAGCTTCCCCCAATGGTGACATCTTACATAACTGTAGTATAATATCAAAACCAAGAAACTGACACTGGTACAGTACTATTAAGGAAATTACAGTCCTTGTTCAATTTTCACCTTTTTTTTACATGCATTCATGTGTGTGTGTGCAGTTCTATGAAATTTTATCCCATGGCTAGATTCATCTAACTACCACCACCATCAAAATACACAAAGTTCCAAAGGAACTCTCTTGTGTTACCCCTTTATTTGTACCCTTCCTACCCATACCTGTCCCTTGGTGACCACTAATCTATTCTCTGCCTCTGTAATTTTGTCTGTCTGCCATGATTTCATGCTTTTACCACTAGGGAAATGGATAAAATGATAAGGGAAACAGAATAGCTAATAGTAGTGATGAAAACAAGTAGTATCAGAAGTTTTGAGCAGGAATAACAAAAAAAAGCTGCCTTCCAATATTGCTTATAATTTATTCAGAAATTTTATTTTGAGGAAGAAACTTCAAAACCACTCTATGCAGTGCCTGTCTTTCGTACGTGCATGTACCTACCATAAGTACAAAGAGTCCTTCTAAGAATTAGAATCCAGACAGTCTCTTCAATAAATGGTGTTGGGAAAACTGAACAGCTACATGCAAAACAATGAAACTGGACCACTTATTTACACTATACACAAACATAAACTCAAAACGGATTAAGGACTTAAATGTGAGAGCTGAAATCATAGAAACCCTAATAGAGAGCATAGGCAGTAATTTCTCAGACATAGGCCATAGCAGTATTTTTCTAGATATGCCTCCTCAGGCAAGGGAAACAAAAGCAAAAATAAACTATTGGGACTACATCAAAATAAAAAAACTTCTGTACAGCAAAGGAAACAATAAAAAACTAAAGTGCACCTTCCTGAATGGGAGATGATATTTGAAAATGACATATCAAATAAAGGGTTAGCATCCAAAACATGTAAAGAACTTATACAACTCAACAAACACACACGCGAATAATCCAATCAAAAATGGGCAGAAGACATGAACAGATATTTCTCCAAAGAAGACATCCAGATGGCCAACAGACACATGAAACAATGCTCAACATCATCAGGTAAATGCAAATCACTCCTATTAGAATGGCTAAAACCAAAAACATAAGAAACAAGTGTTGGCAAGGATGTGGTGAAAAAGGAACCCTCCTGCACTGTTGGTGGGAATGCAAACTGGTGCAGCCACTCTGGAAAACAGTATGGAGATTCCTCAAAAAATTAAAAATAGAATTACCATATGATCCAGTAATTCCACTACTGAGCACTTACCCAAAGAATATGAAAACACTAATTTGAAAAGATATATGCACCTCTATGTTTATTGCAACATTATTTACAATAGCCAAATTATGGAAGCAACTCAGGTGTCCACTGATAGATGAATAGATAAAGAAGATGTGGTGTAGACATACAATGGAATATTACTCAGCCATAAAAAAGACTGAAATATTGCCATTTGCAACAAATGGATGGATCTAGAGAATATAATGCTAAGTGAAATAAGTCACTCAGAAAAAGACAAATACCATATGATTTCACTCATACGTGGAATTTAAAAAACAGATGAACAAAGGAAAAAGAAACAAACCAAAAAACAAACTCTTAACTATAGAGAACAAACTGATGGCCACCACAGGGGAGGTGGGGGGGATAGGTGAAAAGGTGAAAGGGATTAAGATTACACTTATCATGATGAGCACTGAGTAATGTATAAAATTATTGAATCACTATATTGTACATTTGAAACTAATATAACACAGCCTATTAACTGTACTGGAATTAAAACATTTTTTAATAAAAGAAAGAATCCAAGAAGGAGAAAAATGTTAGCTACAAAAATTAATGTTCTTAAAAAGGAATATGTTCAGAGAAGTCTTCATAATAACAGCTATGAAACTCGCCTAGAGATCTACTGGACCATACTAGAGATGGAGGTTAGAGTGCTCTCATAAGAGTGGTTTAAAAAAGAAAGTAGATGTCATGTAATACACAGTATGATTAAGATAATAAATAATCTTAGGTAATAACACAGATATTTGCTGTTATAAAAGAAGGGGAAAAAATAAAAAGAAACTTCAGGAAGAATAAAAACAAATCCAAACAAACAATTAGAATCCAAAAAGGACATGAAAAGAAACAAAATAATGAGATATCGCATAATTGCAGACACAAGGAATGCTAAATAAATGTTTCTCACTTAAGCAAAGCTGAACTCCCGGCTTTAGTTTAATTTTCCTTCTACTTCTTGGCCATCTTTTGTTTTATACAGGTCCTTTTCTGAAAGGCAAAGAACTTTCTCCAACTGTCTTAGGTTTTCAAAATCAAATTGTCATGAAAGTCTTTCATTGGAACCATAGAGTATGTTCTCTTTCGCGTCTGGTTTCTTTCACTCAGCATGTTTCTGAGATTCATCCATGTGGAGCATGTATCAGTACTTTATTCTTTTCTATTGCTGAGTAGTACTTCATTGTGTGGATATACCACAACATGTTTATTTTCTAATAGCTATTTATTTAGATTGCTTCCCAGGTTTGGGCTATTATGAATAAAGCTGTTGTGACCATTCCTGTGTAAGGTTTTCGGCGAGGGTGGGGGGGGAGTAAAACTCATCTCTTAGATACGTAATTAGAAATGAAATTGCTGAGTCAGAAAACAGACACATGTTTAAACCGTTAAACAGTGCTCCAAAGTGGTTGTGTGAAAGTTTGCAAAACTAGTATATGGTGACAGAGATCAGAAAAAAATGATTACTTCTGGGCTGGAGAGCAGTTATTGGCCAGAAGAGGGCATGAGGCAACCTTCTGAGATGATGGAAAGTTCTATGATCCTGGATGGTGATAACACAGGTGTATATAAAAGTGAAAAGTTATCCCGCTCTACACTTCAGATTTGTGCATGTTACTATAGGTAATTTATACCTCAATAAAAACAATTTTTAAAAAACAAACCTATAATCCTGGGCCATGTGAAGCTGTCTTCTCTTACTTCAATCTAACTTCCATAACATTTAAGTTGCCTTTTATCATTCTGCTCCCCCTGCCAATTCTCTCTACAAATCCTTATCCAAAGTTACTTACTAGTTTTGCCTTCCATAACATAAAAGAATCTGATCATTTCTCAAGTCAGCCTTTCAAATATTAAAATGGTTTAAATGTCTCCTCTAAACCTAATCTTTTCCAGAATAAATACTTCTAATTCCTCAACTGATATATTCTTCAGAACTTCTCATTTATTTTTGTTATGGAGTCATGAGTGATTTCAAAATATGCGAATTAGAAGTGGAAATAATCCCCTAAATCCCTGAAACCTGACCAGTACAGAGTTCTAGGGAAATGTACAGTTTGAGGAAGTACAGCCATAACACCTCTCTAAATAACAGCTAGGATGACCCTGGTGTGGGGCAGCTGGAAGTCCTCATTTGTTCCTGTGATTGTGTAGTCAACAAAACCATCCAGGTTCTATCAAATTAATTTCAGCCAAAGCCAAATCTTTTCTCTTTTACTGAAACCATGAAAATTTATGAACCTATAAGCAGGATTTCATATTTGATTCCATTACATTTTAAATCTTAAAATGAAATCTAAACCATTGAGTTTTAATTAATAGTTTCAGAATATCATTCCAGCCTATTAGTCATCATTCTGACTCAAGCTACCAACCACAGCTTTGTGCCATACAATCCATAGGCATACCTTCCTCCCCATATGATTGTTATCATCATCAAAATTGCTGCTAACATTTATCAACGGCCTATTAAATGCCAGGTGCTGGTGTTAATCACTTATACACATTATTCTGCCTAATCTTCAGAGCAACCCTCTGAGATAGGACTTAACTGCTAGCCCTCTTTTACAGATGGGAAAAGCGAGACATATAATGGTTAAGAAATATGCCAGTATCACATAGTTAAAACAAATATGAGCTGTCCCCACAGCACATGATTTTGAACTGTGCCACGTTGTCTACGAGGTCTGATTTATAAAAATACTGACCATGGCAATACCAAGGAAAGGATCCAGGAATGACATTCTAGAGATCACCCTAAATCTGCAATGGTCTGCAATGATGAATGTGCAACCATTTATTAATGGTAATAATAGGTATTATATATGCCACTTAAACCATTAAATCATACCATTTATTAATGGCTATAATAGATATTATATATACCACTTATACCATTAAATCATACCATTTCTTAAAGATACAATAGGTATTGGGGTGCCTGGATGGCTCAGTCAGTTAAGTGTCTGACTTAGGCTTGGGTCATGATCTCACGATCCGTGAGTTCAAGTCCCGCATCGGGCTCTATGCTGACAGCTCAGAGCCTGGAGCCTGCTTCAGATTCTGTGTCTCCTTCTCTCTTTTTGCCCCTCCCCCACTCTGTCTCTGTCTCAAAAATAAATAAACATTAAAGATACAATAGGTATTATGACTACATTGCTCCACATTACCTAAAAAGGTAGCATTCAAAACATTATCAAATGTTTTAATTAAATAAGGATATGTCTATGGCATTCTTCTAATTCAGAAATATGTAGAAAATGGCCATTTAAATTAATAAGAAACATTTAAATGTTACTGTATAGACCACAAATATTTTCACATCCACTATCTTGTCTGTTTTTATTTAGCACAACTTCCTTCGTAATTCCATGTTAGATCTTCAATCACCTCTTTCTTTCCTAAATGTTAATAAACCACCTGTAGTCATCTCCTAGAATTTTACTGGTATTGACTTATTTGCTGAAATTCTAAAAAAACAAAAAAAGAATCACAATTATTGAGGGCAAACAGAATATAGGAGTGAATAAAGGCATATTCTCATCAACTTATAAACACATTACTGTCTTCTCCAAATAGGAGAACTACAGGATAGATCAAAGAATTGGACAACAGCACACAACTGTGAAGGTCAATAAAATCTTTTATTTTACAGATGAAGAAATACAGGACCAGAGAAGCTAAGTGAAATGCTTATGAGCTTACTTACTAATTAGTAACAGAACTGGTCTCACAATAGCAGGTTCTTGTCACCACCCCATACTGCCACTGTGATGCTTGCGTGTACTCCCCTTATCATCCTTATACTTTCTGCATCATTTTGCTCAGAAAACAGCCCCACAAAGAAAGTCTTGAGACTTTTGCCTCCTCTGAACTTTAGCCACCTTTAATACCTGCTTACAAGCTCTACCCCACTTTAACTATTTGTCATTCTGACCTTTCATATACTTTAATCATTTGTTTTCCTTTACATTTTCTTCCAGTTGGGAATACCTATAATGTCATCTTGTAGATTCTCCCATCCTTCTTGAACCACTCTCCACTTAAAACTCTCTGTGTCTTCCTTTGCCAAATGGTGTCAGCACAAAGTTGTTTATTGAGTCTCAAGTTAGGGGTTTATATTTATCTTTCCTCTAACTTGAAAAAGGGCACAGCTTTTGGCTTTTGTTGCTACTTGTTTGTTTTTAGATTCAGGAAATCTGTCTAATGCTCCCTACTTTTACGACTGTGAGCTATAAGAAGACCACATGATCTCCTTCTCTTATAAACTCTTTTACACTGATTGGTTGAAAAACTAAGCAAATATCTCCCTGATAGGATCCTGCTTCTTTGCAGCATCTGAAACCACCTCACCGGTGCTCTTCAGTGGCTTTTTACTCCCTGATGTCTTCTAACACCATGTGTTTCCACTCCCTCTAGTGCTTCTAACATCATGTGCTCATTCCTCAACCACCTCAAGTCAAAAAAATAGTATGAATCCACTGTGCCACTCTCTCCACCTTGAGGTCAGACTGGAGACCATCTCTGCTGAGATTGCCTCATGCATGGTCTCTCTCCAGGGCCTATAGAATTAGGTCCAAAGCTCTGTGAGATCTGGTCCCTACCTAACTTGCCCAAAGCATATTCAGCCCTTTGCTGTAGCCTTCCACCATCCCTCTGCTTTATAGGATACATGGAGTACTCCATGCAGGCTGGGTCAATCTTGCTCCTGAACCTTTCCATGAGCTCTTTGTCTCTAGTATTTTCACTGTCTGGCTCAATTCAGACTCCACCTCCACCAGGAAGGCTTCCCTTGCAGTCTTTACAGCAACTGTTTTCTTACTCCCCTCTCCTACTTACATGGTGAGTTTCAGGAATAAAATTGTTTCTTCATCACTTTGTACCCACAATCCAAAACACTGCCTAAAACATAGCTGGTGGTTCTGTGTTTGCTGAATGAAATCTTAGGTTAATATACTAACATCTCAAATCACCTGATATTAGCTCCCTTTGCTATGTAAACATTTAGACCTAATTTAGCTTCTGGAAGCCAAAAGTGTCAGTACTGATGGGTGTTTAAGGAGGGCGCCAGAAACTTGTTATTTCTCAACATGTGTACTGCATTTATCACTGCTTCTGCAGTTTTAGCAAAATGGGTGAAACGGTACTGGTGTTCTAAATCTAGATGTCTATTTGAAACAGCAGTGGAATTAAAAAGTGAGGCAGGAAGAAAGCAAGAGTACAAGCTGACAAGGTTGAAGGAAAGTAGAAGGGTTTTTGGCCAAAAACAGGGAAGGCAAACCACACCTCTTCTGGCTCCCTAGGACCCTGTATGGGAATGAGGCCACTGAAAGAAAAGGTCATCTCAGGGAGAATGACTCTTAAGTTTTCAAAAGTCATAAATGCTCATAATATCAAACTTGAAATTCAGTGTAATAATCTTGGGAGAAATTTATGTAATTATGAGTAAAACTGTCAATCTGACGTGTCTCAGAAAACCCATGGGGCAAAACTTTAGATAGAACAGTTTTTTCAGTGATCATCTTTTTGACCTAATTTCCTTTTGTTCATCTACAATAATAATAAGATGTAATTTTAAAAGTATCACTACTGTTCCTATGCATGAGCTAGGTCAGTGGAGGGTCAATTTCATATCTATAATTCTAAAACAATGTTTTCAAGGGTAGCAGACAGCATAAGTAAGACCCACAGCACCTCACAAATGAGGACACTACGTCATAGGGTATCTCCAACTAACAAGTCATTCGTTCACTACAGCTGTTCTGAATGTCTACCCTCACACACGAGTGTCTGGGAAGAGAACACGGGGCTTGCTCTCAAAGGGTTTCTTTCTCTGTACCTCTACAGCATGTTTCAAACAGATTTACTAAGCACTGATACATCTCACCTCAATTTACTGTGGTTGGTTTTGGTTTGGGTTTCTTTACATCTTTCTCCACCAGACTGAAAGCTTCTTGGCAACACAGAATAGGTTATACTCATCTCTGAATCTGAAAGCACCTAAAAATTAATATTTTCAATATAAGGATCTGATGCAGCCTTGCTGAATTAATTTGAAAAAAAAAAACCCTAATTACTCTCTATAGTCATTTAAGATTATGGAATATAAAGTATCTCTGGGGTACCTGGGTGGCTTAATCGGTTAAGCATCCAACTTTGGCTCAGGTAATGATCTCATGGTTCATGGGGTCAAGCCCCGTGTTGGGTTCTGAGCTGACAGTGCAGAGCCTGCATGGGATTCTCTCTCCCTCACTCTCTGCCTGTCCCCCACTCACTTGTACTCTCTCTCTCTCAAAATAAATAAAATAAATAAACAACAACAACAACCCTTTTCTTGGTCAGGCAACATATTGATACGCTGGAAGTTTACATTAATCCACACATTTGGTCCTGACAGACACTTTTGGAGCCATAAACTGAAAGACCAAACAAACAAAAATTAAAAACAAATAAAAATGCAGCCCATTTCCCTTTCCTAACCTATTTTTGGATGAGATGTATTATGACTATCCCATTATGTGATGCTGTCCTTCATGTGGCTTTCTTCAGTAAAATTTCTGAGTTTACTTCTGTACATGATATGATACAAAGAAAAGAACAGAAATGTGGAATTCTGTCCTTAGTTTTTTGTTTTGTTTTGTTTTGGTTTGGTTTAAGACAGTCTGAGGTCTTTTTGTCCCACCTTTAAAAAGCCAATCCAAGGTCCCCTTTCAACCAAAGGGAAAAGCTTCACTGAAAAAATAAAAAGGACTGCTATACCAGAACCTCAAAAAGAAATGCCACCTGGGAGTTCAATGATTCAATCAGGGAAATACTACATGACCTTAGTAATTTGGGGCAGGGGGAGGGGCAGGCAACACAGACTCAACTACACCCAGAAAAATTCATCTCATGCTATAAAGTCAAACACCAGATGTTATTTGCAACTTTTGGATTGGATTACCCCAGAAGGTCTGTGTCAGAGAGCCCTTCTGTGGCTAGTGCCCTGGAGTCCAGCACGGCAGTTTATGGGATGGTAACGGCCGGCTGGGGAGGGATGTTACCTTGGTAAATTACGATAACGAGGCAATAGGGTTATGAAAGCCAATATAAATTTAGAGGGTTTGTTTGAGTGCCAACTATGTGAATTACATATGTATGCATTCATAAAAAATCTTCCATCATCAGAGACAATAGAAACTTCTCATGCATACAGTCTTTATTGAAATAATACCTATCATTAGAACTCCTGCTCATTGCATATAATATGACAGACAATCATTTGCTAACTTCAAAGGCCTAGTCCACTTGACAGATCTACCTTTTGGTTTCCAAGTCAGCAGGACACCCCGTACAAAGCTATAAAAGGCCATCATTTCTCAGTGATTCATGCTTACCAGCCTGAAACCATAGCCCATGGTATCAGTGCTGATATATATATATATATATATATTTTTTTTTTCCCCCTCCAATGAAGCAGCTATGTGATTCATTTGCCCATCTTTTACACAAGGATGCTCTTCAACACTTGCCTTGGTATCTTGACCTTTTCCATAAGAGCCAGCCCAGGAAAGGGAGCCAGACTGGGCTTACAGTCTGTCACTAGGGACTGATTGCATTTCAAACCTTCTTTCTTGAATACAGTTTAATTTTGTAGTAGATACATCTCAGAAGCTGTTGTGCCTATGGCATCAAAACTCACAACTATACACTTGACTGAAAAGCACTGTTTTGGAGGTCTGGACTGCCTGACGCTCAAAGCCTGACACTGATGGCCTAAATACAGATTTTACTGACTGGTCTTCCTGGCATCTCAAATCCCTCTTATTCTTGCCCATTCCTTAAACATAAATGGAAGATAGCCTCATGCAAAGAGAGAGTATCCAGTGACTACTTCAAAGGAACTGTTATGATAGTTGAGCAGCTTGTGTTAGTTGTAAGGCCTTGGGCAATGAACAAAGTTTACGAAATTTTTGCTTATAACTACATGCTGACTCTGCAAAACAGTATCAGCAAAAAGCTTATTCTCTGAATAGTCTCAACATAGAGTAATTCCCCAGTGCTTTCTTTAGAACCTCTGTTTTCAATCTACTGAGATGAAAGTATTTCCCCCAGTGTTAGAAACATGTCCTGATCTTAAAAGTATACCCTCTGCACATTACCAGATAGCAGATAATAGTGCTAATTTAGGATGGGCTCGATGGCACCAGTAAAAATGGTCTTGATACAGTTGTTGCATTTATATAACATTCATGACTATATAAAAGACCAGTTGTCCCTCACAGGGAAATTTCTGTCCCCAAATTTAGGGCAATCACTGAATGATCTAATGGAGTAAATATCCAGAAGAACTTGGATTTGTATTTCCATTGGTGCAAATTGCCCCAAGGCTGAAACAATTTGTCTTTTGATCAGAGTGAAATTCCTGGCACTTTTTTTTATCGGCTTTCCAAAAGCTTAAGGATTATCAGTAGATAAAACTAAACATTTCCATTCTTATCAAATATCTATCTACCTACCTGTCCTACTAGATCCATAATTAATTTTAATAGTAGGCCACAACACTGCCTTTTCGGGGGGCACAAGACGGGGCTCTTATTCCCTCATTTTAACTAACATTTTATATATGGTTCTCCTTTTGAACAAAACTGATGGAGAACAGTGGTGAAGTTCAGGAGTGGTGATCCTGGCTTTTTACAATGGTTAAGAATTATTGAATACTTAATGTGTACCCCACACTGTTCTAAACATTTAACATGGTTTAACTATTTTAATCTTCACAACAAATTCCCAGCTGTGTGATCTTGAGCAAGTTACTCAGCCTTTCTAAACCTTGATTCCATTTCCAGAGAAGGAAACCAAGGCTTAGAAGACTAAGTAATTTGCCGAAGTTCACTCAGCTAATGAAAGGCAGAGCTAGGGCTTGATCTCAGCAGGCTGGCACCGGGCAAGTTCTTTTCATCATCATCTGTGACTGCCTTTTGTGTCCCCAAGGACCGCTGACTAGAGACAGACAAAACGAGACACTCCCGAAGGTATCTTATAGCACTCAAGTTCACATTCAGTTGTTCTATAAGATTCTTCTAAAATTGAAATGCACAAGTGATAATGAATAAAAAATGCATGAATTCTTTTCTACATTGCCACCCTAATCTTTGAGACTTAGGTTTTCAACATAGGTGGTCTATAAGCACCTTTGAAAGGCAACTCAAAGCTTGTAACAACTTTCTCAATTGTTCTGAAAGAAGTTCTGATGACTTAATGATCTTAAAAACATTCCTGTGTTTATAGCTAATGTATGACTAAAAAAAAAAAAGTTGATAAATCTCCAATTAAATGAACGCCATACATCAAATCTTTGTGACTAAAGAAATCAGGCACAAGGTGACTGAAAATAGAAAGCCAGATTTTGAAGAGAATTTCAGAAAGACAAGCCAATAGAGATATACCACGTTCTTAAAGAATCTTAAAAGACACTTTGGCATCACTGAAATTCTGCACCATGGCTCCAGCCCACTTAATTCATGCCTTTCTAAAAGTAGTGAGAGAAGCAGAGCAAGTCATTTCAGCAAAGCTTACATTTATGAAAAACACATGGGCTTTTAGAGCCAGAGAGACCTGGATTTGAATTCCAGTTCTGCAGTTTTGAAAGAATGTGATCTTGAAAGTTACTTAAATCCACAAGCCTCAGTTTCTGCATCTGCTAACATGGAAGAACTACCTCCTTGCAGGTTATTGAGGGCTATAGGTAATGTGCATGATGTTATAGGTAACATTATTATTATATTAGAGGAACGTGTATAATGTGCTTGGCACATTGTAAGTCCTCAGTAAACTATAGCTAATAATACCAATAAGAGTGGTGTTAATAAAAAATAAAAATAAAAAATACTGCCAACAGCAGAGACAGTGGAAGCAAGATGGCTAAGACCAAGGGCCTAGAGTCAGACCACCTCTTTTTATCCTGGATTTCCTTTCTTCATGAAATTCATATCTTACTGAACAAAGACTGACCTCAGTTTATCTCTTTTCTCTCACCATATAACATCTCCATGGCTTTACTTGAACATCTTATGCTCTGTATCTGAACAAGTTACTTAACTTCTCTCTGTTCCAGTTACCACAGCTATAAAATGGGGCTAATAATAGTATCTACCTCCTATGCTTGTGGTAAGAATAAATGAGTTTATCTGCATAGAGCTTAGAATCATGTCTGACCCTGACACAATGAAAGAACTCAATAAATACTAGCTGTTGCCACAGTTATTTTAGTCATTGTATGAAGGACTCTAAGAGTAGGATCAACCACCTGGATAAAAACTGCCCACCTATAATGTGAGTTAGCAAATTGAAAAGAGTATGAAAACTCCTAAGGATAGCAAGACAGCACTTCAGACTAATGGCTGGAATAACATAACATGAGAAGATATCTAAAGGGCAGAATCAAAATTAGACGGCAGATTACAGAGAGGTATGAACAAGTAACCGGTAATCCTCCGAGGGATCCATGTGCTTCACTGCAAATGGAGTTTGTCAATGTCACTTTTAAAACTCAAAGGCAAAAAAAATTGTTTTAAAGATGAAGAACAAAAAGACTGAAGCAAAGGGATACATGTTACCTTCCTCCTTTCTTTGAACATGTTGGTTTCCCCTTGCACCTTGCCATACTTCTAAATCCTTTCGCAAAGGTCAGAACAGCAGTACAAACCCCACTATGTCATAACTTCCCAACGCACTCTTTAAAAAATTCGGCCACTGAGCAAAAGTAATAAAGAAGGACTGTACCCATAAACCATCCAAGAAACAGCTACCCAACAAGAGCATTCCAACTTGCAAAGATAACATATAATCCTATTGCTCTGGGTGTGGCTCTGTGAACAGGCATGGAGAGGCTGAGATTCAAAGTGCTGTCTCCAGCATCTCATAGATTAGACTGATGACATCTGAACCAGGGCGAAGAACAGGGCGCCCCTAACTGCTGTCTGTACTCCAAGCCCTCTAAAGCATCCACACCTTGTACAAGGCCAGAAAATGAGGCAACAATTCAGTCAAGATCCTCTGGCTCTCCTGGAAAAGCAGGAGGGATGAACTTGAAACAGCCCATTTTATGGTATGGGGTGAGGAACAAGAGGCATGTTTTTTAAAAGTCTTGTGTGGTTGCGGCTCGTTCTACAAGAACAGTAACTTCAGCAGCCACTTCATTATATTTCTACTGTAAATGACTGAGGCCTGAGCCAAGTCCGCACCAAAACACCCTCCAGAATTCAGTCGGGGTTAGGTCATCTGCAGTCTATTGACAACTGCTGAACTCAAAACCCCTAACAAGGCATCTCAGCAACAGTATGTGTCCTGCCACTAATGAGGCTCTTTTTCCATGAATAATGAATAAGAACATCATGTCTGTTGCCAGGTACACAACATAAACAAAGCTCAACACAAGGGCCCTGGTATGGTGAGTTTGTCCATTTGCAACAAAGGAATTTTGCAAAGCGTGAGCCAAGTTTTAGTGGAGGGTGGGACGGGCTGTTGTAACAAATAATGTGAACATATGTTATCAGAATCTAATAAATCAGCATTTGGTTGGTGTGGAACAGAGGCTGTGCAACGGGATAGACAGAGATGACAGAAAGCTCCAAATGAGTTCATTTCTCTATTTTACAATCGGTCTTATAACACAAAGCTGATGATTTCTGTAACGAACTGAGATCGTCATGAAAGGAGCCTTATGGGATTTGAGATATCAAAGGCTTTACCAGTTACATCTTTTTTTTCTTAAGCCTTGGTGTACCAGGTTGAGCACAGGTCAGCACTAGGGATGAGAACACTGAACCCTTGCTATGGCATTGATGGCTACAGGGTAGGATCTAAAAAAGGTGCATGGCCACATGAACCCAGTGCATGGTACTGGGTTCCTTTTATACCAAAAGACCCTCAATGTATGAGCATTTTGCCTGTAAGCTAGTCTTATGGCTTAGATTCCCAAGGTCAGAAAAATAGTGAGATTCCAGCAAATAAACAGAGAACAAAAGTGAGCTGACATGAAGGCCAAACAGTTTTTATTTTGTTTACTATAAAGTATGCCACAAATACTTTTCTGTCTTTCTAAAATCAGTTCCATACTAGGTAGCATGTATCTTGTTACACAGGGTGCTTGTGTTCACACAGGCCAAGTAATGCCATCACTGGCTGAGGGCTTATAGTTTCCATTGATTTGAGCAAGAATTAACAACAAAACAAAACTAAAACAGTCTCCCAATGCTCAGTTTCCCCAACTGTAGGAGAGGACAACTCCAACCTACTTCAGAGAATCCTTATGAAGAACTGTATTAAAATAAAATGGCTTGTTCTATTTGTTTGAGGAGTTCCTGGGAAGTTAGATTTGAATGGTTCTTTAAATGCACTGAAGATGCTTTACTAAGGAAAAGAATATTTCATAAAGCAAAAAATTAGTATGTGACAAAAGTAATCACTCCCTAATGTCCATTTTATAAGCAAACATGTTTATTTTGGGGAGAGAATTAAATAAGGTAGAATGCCATAAAATTCTGCAGAGATTCCAGTAGCTAGGTCATGGCAGGTAATTATGTGGGTAATTCTTTTGCAATGAATCAATTAGTGAATTCACAGACAATGGCAATATTAACACAAGAGTTTGGAAATCTTTGAGATGTGTCAGTTTATTAATAACAGGCAAAATGGAATAACCTCACGGGTAAGTAACCTAGATGGTGAAGGGATTTCAAAGCCCTTCACGTGAAGAGATGGGGGGTATTCTGCTAATAAGGAGAAGACCTGGGATGAAGGGCACATTATTTTATCTTTAAATATTTACTAAGCTATCATAAGGGCTGCAGTAAGGGCCACTAGCTGTTCTATATTGCTTCAAAGGATCAACATGACCAACAGGTAGTGGTCACAGTCACCTGATGTGGGGTCGCAGCAAGGACTCGAATAGTCAGGGCTGTCCTAACAGGATCTGTGTTGCCTGCAGAGATTCTGAGTGATTCCTGACCATGGAGGCAATAAAGCAGAGCATGCATAGCTCTTGTTGATGGGAAGAGTACAAGGGGAACCTACTGGGAGGGAAGGAGAGGAATGTAGCACAGGCCACATGACATTTCTGGCCCCCACTAAAAACCAACCATTAAACTCTAAGATTTTTAAAAATGCCATCATAAAACTGTAGGTGAAAACTCTATAAGTGGATAGTTATCAAAGTGCTGTACTATTTGAAATGGTCTTTCCAATCTAATCATTGAAATACATCAAGAAAAGAAAAATCCTCAAGTAGATGA
Organism: Acinonyx jubatus; assembly: GCF_027475565.1. Taxonomy (NCBI): domain Eukaryota; kingdom Metazoa; phylum Chordata; class Mammalia; order Carnivora; family Felidae; genus Acinonyx; species Acinonyx jubatus. The sequence goes on from NC_069383.1 coordinate 33,387,156, forward strand.
AAATAACCAAGGACTCACCATCATACTTTGCTAAGACTGCCTGAACATCAGCATATGCTTGTAGTTCCAGAAGTGCTTCTAGAAGGTTTTCATGGATGTTGAACATGCTCAGCAAGGGGAACTCCTTCATCAACTAGGAAAGAAGAAATCAAGGATGATTAATATAGATTTCCTATTTTCTAAAAGTACAATGAGTACCAAATTGTAATATATTTAGGATAAAAAAATATAATTTTAGAAGTATAGGTAATACTGAGTTATAAGTATTCATACCAATTATTATTTTGTAAAGCATTAGATGCTCAAATCTTTTCCTGCTATTTTAGGAAAATGGCAACTTTGAATTGGTAAGAACCCTAAGGTGGAAGAGAATCCATAAGTGAGGGGGTCTCATAAAAATGGAGGAAGACGCTTAGCAGTGGTGCTCAGTAATGTTCGAATATGATAGATGCAAATTAGGCAAAGATTGAACACTATCTCATGGGCATTAATAGGTTAACTTTGGTAAGAGCAGTTTGGATGAAAACCAGAGAACAGAAGGGTAAGGAAGCAAGCACTATTCCTTGGAGCAGCCTGGTGACAAAGTTAAGGAGAAAAAGCAGGAAAATAACTAGAAGGCGATATGGGTTGAGAAAATGTGCAGGTAGTTGTAGAGAGTAGCAGAAAGGATTGCTGTTCATGAGTTCCTGCTGGTGGCCTCAAGAAAACAGGAGTCAAGATCATTTTCCAAAACTGAGGGAATAGTTTTGGCAGGGAGGAAATTTGAAGATGGGGGTGACAATATAGAACAGCCAGAAAGGGATTTGTAGGATTGCTCAGGCCATCTCGAGGGCTTAACAAATTGGGGACCATGAATTCACAGAGGCTACAACTGGCATCCTTGTCAAGTTTTAGTTAACAGTGCTCACCAGCCCAGGTACAATAGCAAAGATGTCAAATAGTGAGGTTGAGGCTGGGCAGAATGGACTAGATTCAGTAAAAAGTCACAGAATAAGAAGAGTTGGCTAGAATTAGGAAAGAATGATTAACGCAATGGCCTAAAGGTTCTAGACAGGATGGGGAGGAAGAGTGGTCCAAAGGGAGGCAAGGGATATAATAATGAACTTCACTAGAAAGCAAACAAAGAAGAAAGGGCCAAGAATTTCAGATAAAATCTTATCTTACAGAAAGATAACCAGGTTCTTTATACAGGAAAATCATAGGCATATATGGTATGTGTATGTACATATGCACTGATGTATATGTACATGTATATATCCTTTATTTAATATTTTATATGGATAACTGTTTTCTATTATAAAACAATGCCCTCTTTTCTTGATGCCAACATCTTTAAAGCAATTGTGCTGAGAGAAATAATACTCAAAACATGGCTAACTCACTGTTACGAAACCAGTGGATACGTTGCCTTGACTATCCACTTCTTCCTATATTAGAAACATTTGCCATATTTTGTTTTTTAGAGCCAAGAATAATTTAGCATATCTATAAAAATAAATAATTTTCTGCAGTCCCAAAGAGCATCATATTACCAATGAAAAACACCTATCAAAATGATTATGTGTTCGGTAAGACTATCTGAACCCCCTAGAGACAGCCTGCAGTATTTTCACTGCAAGTAAAGGAAGTGAATAAGACTATACCACACATTGTCAATGTTCTGTAACCAATAAAAGTATTTCTTGTTCTGGTTCACTTTGATTCTGGTTGACATCACTCTTTGATTCCACCCCCCTTTCTAATTAGGGCTCGTTAGAATTAAAGCTCTCTGTCATTCAGCGTTTGGCAACACAATAAAGACATTCTCTAAACTGCAACATTTAAACATTTGCCATTTTTGACCAATTCTTCAGGTAAGGTCAAACTTCAAGGACTTAAGTCTTATTCTGTAATTTTAAAACCGTAGCAGCAAATAGTAGCACACTGCAGCTTAGAAACTGAGAGGGAGTCTCGCCAGACACAGTGAGACCATGTGAGCAAACACAGGAGTCTCAGCCTGTTTCAACAGAACTTGAAGCAGGACACGAGGTGTCTGGGCAGCAGCACTTTCACGGGAAGCTTCAACACGGTACACAACATCCGAAAAAATAATCACCAATAACAGATTTTAAACATGGCAAATGGCAAACTTTGGAGAAGTAATCAAAGTCATATGACAATTTGGATTCTAGCTTTCCTTGTTTAACATAAACAAGGAAAAGTGAGCCTTCCGCTGGCTCCACCTCTCTGCAGCTATCACCTTGCTGTCCCCAGCCCCTCACAAGAAGGTCTCTTAGAAAAAAGCCATGCACGCTCTGCTTCCTCGGCTCCCTTCTTTCCTCACTGCATAGCTGCACTCTGGCTTCCACCCCACAGCTCCTCGGACTCTGCTCACCCCACATGTACAGGTGACCCAAACTGCTCCTGTGGATACTCTCCAGTCTCTTTCCTTGCTTGACCTTGGCAACGTTTGACAGTTTGATGACTTTTCCCTTAGAACTCTTTTCTCTCTTGGCTTCCTCAACACCATTCTCTTCTGGATTTCTCCATACTTATACCCTCACTCTTTCTCTAGTTTCCCCCTTGCCTCCTACGTAGGAGTAAGTAGTCTCCCCAGTTATATCCAGTACTCTTCTCATAAACACCCTGACATCCAGGATTGCTCTTGGGTCCAGGGTCTCAATACAGGCACTATTGTGAAGATGGCTTCCACATTCTCACATCCTGCTCTGACCTCCTCCTAAGCTATTAAATCCATTCATAAACTATCTCCCTAACAGTTTTGCCTGATGTATCTAATACTGTGCTCATAAATTCTTCTTCCCCAAACCAACCCTTCAAACCTATTCTCTCTTCAATAGGTATTCCTCTCTCAGAGAAAAGAACCATTAACTCCTGTTACTCTCTGCCCTACCAACTACGGCGATCTTAGAGGTCCCTAAACCCATGAACTACTATGTACAAAATGCTGATAGCTTTCATCAAGTTCCTAGAAAGTTGTTATACAAACAACCAGCAAACAAGCAAACACCTTAAGAATCTTACCATGTGCTCTTTTCTCTGACCTTGTTGCCAATAACTTAGTTTATACTCTTATATTATATATGGGCTAAATTGCTCAAATAGCATCTTTTTTGTCCTTGCCTCTCTGGATCACCTCTTTCCAATCCACCCTTCACACTGCTGTCATAATGGCTTTTCAAATATACACACTTAAGTCCACCACACTCCTGTTTTTAAGAGGCAACCACTGACATGGCCCCAAGGAACTAGGCAGATGTGAATACATATTTACAAACAAGGCTACTTATCACAACATCATTTATAATACTCAAAAATGCAAGCAACTTAATTTAACCCATTGTGAGGCATTCAAGTATAATAAGACACAGTCATCTTTTATGCTATTAAATATCAACATTGGAGGTTAAATTCTCAAATAATTTTTAATGACATGGCCTAGGAAATGCTGACACACAATGTTACAATTTAAAAAGCGGATACAAACTATATTTTGCAATAAGATCATGCTTTTCTTCTCTATCTATGCATGCACAGAACCACACTTGGTTAGAAATACACCAAAATGTTTTAACAATTGTTATTTATTATTAGTGAGATTAAAGATGATTTTTATTTCTTCCTTCATATTTTCCATATGTTCTAATATATTTAAAAGGAGTATATGTATGTTCTATAAATTAGGGAGGAAAAATTATTATTTTTAAAAATATTTCCACTTATTTTTTTTTAATTTTTTAAAAACATTTATTTATTTTTGAGACAGAGAGAGACAGAGCTTGAATGGGGGAGGGTCAGAGAGAGAGGGAGACACAGGATCTGAAACAGGCTCCGGGCTCCAAGCCCTCAGCACAGAGCCCAAAGCGGGGCTCGAACCCATGGACCGCGAGATCATGACCTGAGCTGAAGTCGGACACTTAACCAACTGAGCCACCCAGGCGCCCCATTTCCACTTATTTTAAAAAATTTTTTTTAACATTTATTTATTTTTGAGACAGAGAGAGACAGAGCATGAATGGGGGAGGGTCAGAGAGAGAGGGAGACCGAGAATAGGAAGCAGGCTCCAGGCTCTGAGCTGTCAGCACAGAGCCCGATGTGGGACTTGAACTCACGGACCGCGAGATCATGACCTGAGCCAAAGTCGGATGCTCAACCGCCTGAGCCACCCAGGCGCCCCTCATTTCCACTTATTTTTGAGAGAGCACAAGAAGGGGAGAGGCAGAGAAGTGGGATGGAGGATCTGAAGTGGGCTCTGTGCTAACAGCAGTGAGCCTGATGTGGGGCTTGAACTCACAAATCGTGAGATAATGACCTAAGCCGAATTCAGACGCTCAACCAAGCCACCCAGGTGTCCCCAGGAAAAATTATTTCTAAGAGTACCTACTTCTCTGTTAAAAAAAAAATGAAATCTTGCCATTTGCAACAACATGGATATATCTACAGAATATAACGTTAAGTGAAGTAAGTCAGAGAAAAACAAATACCATATGATTTCACTCATATCTCGAATTTAAGAAACAAAACAAATGAACAACGGAAAAAAAGAGACAAACCAAAAATAGACTCTTAACTACAGAGAACAAATTGATTGTTACCACAGGGAAGGTGATGAGGGGAATGGGTGAAATAGATGAAAGTATTTGGGATGAACCCTTGGTGTCATATGTAAGAAGTGAATCACTGGGTTTTACTCCTGAAGCCATGACAACACTGTGTGTTGACTAACTTGAATTTAAATTTAAAAATAAGAGTACACTTATCATGATGAGCACTGCGTAATGTACAGAATTGTTGAATCCCTATATTGTACACCTGAAAATAATATAAAACTGTATGTTAATTATACTGGAATTAAAATTTCAAATATAAATTAGAGAAGAAAATGCAAAAAAAGAATACTGACTTTTAATATAAAAAAAACGAAAAAACAAGTAATTCACTCTAAAAATGAGCAGAGAACACGAACATAAATTGTCCAACGGAGACCTACAGAGAGCCAACAGGCACAAGGAAAAGATGCTCAACATCACTAATCATCAGGGAAATATAAATCAAGACCAGCATGAGATACCACCTCATACCTGTCAGATTAGCTATTATCAAAAAGACAAAAACCAACATGTTTTGGCAAAGGTGTGGAAAAAATGGAATCCTTGTGTTCTGTTGGTGGGAATATAAATTGGTGCAACCACTGTGGAAAAAAACAGTATGGAAAAAACTAAAAATAGACCTACCATTCCATCCAGCAATTCTACTTCTGGGTATTTATCTGAAGAAGATGAAAATACCAACCCAAAGTTCATTGCAGCATTATTTATAATAGCTAAGATATGGAAGCAACCCAGTGTACATCATTAAATGAATGGAAAAAGAAGATGTGTTAGAGGCACCTGGGTGGCTCAGTCCATTGAGTGTCTGACTTAAGCTCAGGTCATGATCTCACCGTACGTGGGTTTGAGCTCTGTGTTGGGCTCTGTACTGACAGTGGAGTACAATGCCCTTCCTCCACTAGCACACTCTCTCTCTCTCTCTCTCTCTCTCTCTCTCTCTCAAAATAAATAAATGCACCTATAAAATTGTGGTATTATATGCAATGGAATATTACTCAGCCACAAAAAGAATGAAATCCTACCATCTGCAATAACATGGATGGACTTAGAGAATGTTACGCTAAGTGAAATAAGTGAATCAGAGAAAGACAACTATTCTATGATCTCACTTACATGTGGAATCTAAAAAACAAAACAAATGAACAAACAAAACAAAACAGAAACAGACTCACAGATACAGGAAACAATCTGTTGGTTACCAGAGCAGGGAAAGGTTGGGGGTGGGAGGAAAAGGGGCAGGGGATTAAGAGGTACAAACGTCCAGTTATAAAATAAATAAGTCATGGGGGTGTAATGTGCGGCACAGGCAGCAGAGTCAATAACATTGTGATAACTCTGATGACAGAGGGTAACTAGACTTACCATGGGGATTACTTCATTCAGTATAAAAAAACTGAATCACTATAATATACACCTGAGATTAACAGGGTATTATTATATGTCATTTATACTGCAATTAAAAATATATTGGTTTCTCATCAAATTCAGAATATAAAATCCCTAGCATGGCACACACAGCTCCTCATGACCAGTCTCTGTCCACTGTGCCAGCTCGCCACGAACAGCTTTTAGTTCCTTAAATAGGTCACATTTATTCTCATTTCTATCTCCATGCTCACCCTGTGTGAAGTGCTCTCCATTCTGCCTCCTTGATCAATCTGGACAGCTCCTCAACTTCCACGAACCCTTACCTGCCCTTTGACTCCTTACCTCTTGTCTGCCTGGTGAAGCACCCCTGCCCCCAAATTCCAGAGTCCTTGTCACAATGATCTATATCTTCCCCGTGAGCCAGGAAAGAGTGTGAGAGTAGAAATTTTGGCTTATCACTAGATTCCTGGTTACTGACTGGCCCATCGTAGGTGTTCCATACGTATTTCATGAAATGGAATGCTTTCTAAAGGCTTTTAAAAGTTATCTCTACCTTTGGTGTACATATTATACATGTGCTGCAACAGGCCTACTTCAGGCCCTCGGGTTATATATCCCTGAACATGTTCCTCTACCATCAAAAATCTTCCAATGATTTTATCTACACCTTAGAAAAAGTATAGTTAGAACCCATAAGCTTTGACTCAATGTAATGAAAACCTGTCTTAGAGTATGAAAATGTATGAAAATGGAACAGATGGCCTAGAGAAGTCTTCATCACTGGAGCTGTTCATACACAGAGGCCAGTCACTGGACAGAGATGCTCAAGAAAAGACACAAGACCTTTCAAATCGTGTAATTTGTAAAAGTTACAGAAGTTACAAAAGTTACTTGTTAAAGTCCCCAGCTCCTAAGCATAACTTTCAGACCCTCCCTCAGCTCAGTGCCAGATGTATCTTGCCTCTTCTGTCTTGTACAGGATTAAACTCTAGCCTTGTCAGACCAGACTATTATACACCATTCCCAGCATTCTTTCTACAGTTACTAGCCACTGTGTTTTTGCTAAAACTGTTCTCACCACCTGGAATACCTTTTCCCATCATTTACAAGGCAGCCTGTCAAAATCACCCCACCCTCCAAAGCCCAGATCAAATGCCACCTCCTAAAGTCACAGCATCATAGAAAGTGAGAGCCAGAAGAGCCCATGGAGATCATCCAAACACCCTCCTCAGTTTACAGATGAGTTCCCTCCCACCCCCGCCCCACCAAAAAACAATAAAGGCTACAAATTTAAGTGATTCAGCCAAACTTAGTGCTGGGACTATGATTCAAACCCAGTCATCAGTACTGATTCCAAATTTCAACACATCAGAACCCTAGTCTCTGGCCTGCCAAGCCCAGGACAACTACACCATTTTGCTTAGGCTTCTCTGCTACAACACCTACCTGCTTTGTTCTGTGCTTACATGCATGTATGAAGACAGCTGTATTACAGAGGAAAGAGCCCCATATGTAGAGTTGTTCCTGAATTTAAAACTCACTCTTTTCTATTACTTACTACCCAAGTGACATTGCACAAACTACTTACCCTCTCTGAGCCTTGGTTTCCTCATCGCCTGGGTCTAGGCTCATATGGCATCTTCTCAGACGTTCTCTACCACTCTATCTAATGTCCTCATCCCACTCACATCACCTTTTTCCACTGATTCTATCACAGTCTAAAATCATCTTACTTATTTGTTTATGTGGCTGAATATTAAATCACTTAAAAAGCCAAACAAAAAAGTAAATAGATTGGTAATAGGTAATACTATTATTACAGGGGTCAGTAGATTTTTTTTTTTTCTGTGAAAAGCCAAAGAGTAAATATCTTGGGCTTTGTGAGACGTATTGTCTCTTGCAACTCTCAATTCTGACACTGTAGCGTGAAAGCAGCAGTAAGCAGTTACTTACAAAACCAGGCAGGAGACCAGATCTGGCCCTCAGGCTCTAATTTGCGAACTCCTGGTTAACGGGAATAAATTAGAAAAAGTAAAAGGTCTTCATAAGAAGAGTTTCATAGTGATATTACATTTGAAAAACGTAACATCTCTTACAGACAACTGACTTGGCAGACTGTAATAAAATAAAAAAATAAGAAAGGCCTACCCATAACCCAATTCTTATGCTTCCATCTCTGTTTCCTAAAAATCATTCACATGAGTTTCTGCGCAGTTACATTCTGTGATAGTCACACAGGATGGGGAGCACTGTCATAAACAGCGGAATGGATAGATCAAGTGGGGTATCTACATATGACAATGCTTTCAGCAGGCAAAAGGAGTGAATTAAGCCTAATATATCTCAATGTAGAAAAATATCAAGCAATTTTAAGAAATACTCTGTAGAGAAATACGCTGTAGAATATAGCATCTAATTAAATATTTAAATGCATACAATTCTACATATCATTTATATGGGTATGCATTATGGAGATGTAAGGAAAGCAAACTGAAAAAGTTGCTGGTGCCTCAGGGGAGGTAAATGGTGTGAGTGGTGGTCACATGGGGGCTACAGCTTTATACTGTTTTATTTCTTTCAGAAAGGAAGGTGAACAAAGACGACAGAATTTTTTTTAATGTTTATTTATTTATTTTTGAGGAGGTGGGGAAGAGAGAGAGGAGACAGAGGATCTGAAGCAGACTCTGTACTGACAGTAGAACCGGGAGATCATGACCTGAGCCTAAGTCAGACATTTAACTACTAAGTCACTCAAGCGCCTCAAAGATGACAGAATTTTTAATTAATGTATTACTATTTACTATTACTTAAAATTAATTCAGGGCAGTGATACTGTTTTTATTATTGTGTGTGTGTGTGTGTGTGTGTGTGTGTGTGTGTGTGTGTATGCACACATATATTTTAAAGTTGCTTCCTCAAACACAGGAAATTCATTAGCTGTCCTTTTCATTTGTAATTCCTCAAGTCAGGAACAGTTCAATTTTCATCAGTTAGACTTTGTTTTCTATTTTCAAACTGTCTTTGAAGCACAATTACTTCTTCCCGTTGGGGGTGACTCTGTAGTTCCTTAAGGTATTGATGTCTGAATAAACAACATTTGGAGAATCTCCTCAAAAAATAATGTGATCTAATAGATTTTAATACACTGTACTTGAGTCCTATAATGATATCAAGATAATAATCCAACTTCAGATAAACCACAGTTTAGAATCCCACTTCTGAAATCTCCTCCACCTGAACTGCAAAATAGGTCCACTGACAGATGTGGTGTGAAGAATATTATTTCACCTTGAAGGATGCTTCAGAATTAAACCGACTGTAAGGTAAGTTACTTGCCTCTCTCACCCTTAGCATTGGAGGAGGGGGTGGGCTTAGACTTAGATGAGACTACTTTGTAAGAAAATTCTTCTGTCATAAAAGTTCCTCTTGCTTCTTCTCCAGAGCCACAAAGGCTCCCATGGCACTTGTATTCAAAATAAAAGAGAAGGCACTGGATAAGCAGTGGGGCTGCTGGAAAGGGTTCATCACGGGAGAGGTAGCACATTATATAAGTTAAGAGCACCACCGCCTTTAGAATCAGGTCTGGGTTCCCATCCAGGGACAGTGGGGCTTCTGAGCACCAAGTGAGCTGATTTTTCTCACCTGCAAGAGCAGGATAACACCTTGCTCACAGTGCACCCAGACACAATATGGGACCTTGACAAATGGTAACCATTATCCTTAAATAATGTTTATCCAGGTATACTGCATTTTCAAAGTGCTGTTTGTTTGTTTTGCTGTGAGTGACTAGTTTTGTTCTTGGTTTTAGCTGTCCAATACAGCATATCTCAATTTATTTCATTTTAAAATACCGTACAAAAAGTGTTTTGGTGGTATAATTAGCCTTTATATTAAGAAACTTGAAGAATGAAGATATATGGTAAATACAAGGCCTGTTTTCTATAAGCTAAGTCATTCTAAATAAATCTTTAAACTCACTCACTATCTAGCATAGCTCTGTTTATTTACTGCCAGCTATCTTCTCCAAGCTGGTAATTGCTTTCTCCTGGCAGTCAGAAATTTATATGCCCTGTTTTGCCCAAATATTGCAGTTCACGTGCAGTGAAAACACTAACTCTCCTATGAGTCTTCTAATACCTATGGGGAAGAACATGGGATGGGCCAAGGATAGAATTTCAGTTTCAATTTTACATCATCTGGCTATTGTCAGTTCAAGTTTATTTCAGTGGAAGAATCTGAGGCACTTCTGAGGTTAACATTTATGAGCTCAAATAGGAAAAAAAAAGAGAGTTAATTCACTGGACTTGAAATACTCTATGGACATAATTTAGACCTACGGTCTGTATGCTTTTTCTCAGCTGACTTACAGGATGAAAACAACAGTTTAAACCTTTCAAGTTTGATTTGTATCTATTTAAACGTTTTATTAGTTTAGCTATCCATGCATTGTTCTACGAGTGAAAAAAGCAATGTGAAAATTCTTACATATTTTAAGACAGGGGTAATTAAAAGAGATCCTCAACCAGATTCCTACTGAGGTCAATGCAAGCTTGGCTTAATTAAAGTTTATAGAATTTGGCCTGTATTATATTCAAACAGCAGATACTATTTTGTTATATTTGCAAGTTTGACATTATTTAATTATAGTTTCAAATAAAGGCATAAACATAAAATAGAAAAGACACTCTGTATTGCATGGTTATTATTTTGTCAGTGATTTTTACTGATACTAAGGGCCATGAAAAGAAAGATGGAATTGTTTACCAGAGTCCTGGGAGATTCATGAGAGTTCCATTTACACAGACCACTATAAAATGCAATGGTCTGAGGCTTAAACATACATTAATAAGAAAATGTCATTTTCAGAGCTAATCTAAAGGAAAATATTAAGCTGTATCTATTGAAAAATGACATGATCAATACATGACCTCTCTGGACAATTAAATCACCAGTTAACTAGTTCTTCGTGGAACTGAGCACATGATGTAAAATATACCCATCATCACTGATACCTGAAGAGAGAAATAACAGTTGTAGGCATGATGGCAAATCATCTGATGACAGTTCTATAATGATTCAAAGGGCTGGAAGGTTACCTAAATAATTACCTTTCTCATCAAAATTGCACTCCACACATTCCCGAAAGTGAAATCTTCCTTAAATTTTCTAGTGACTAAGACAAGCTTTACGTTTATGCAGATCCTAACAAAAATATTTTCAGTATAAAATGCCCTCTTCTATTTGTTCCTCAATCAGATAAGGATAAAACAAGCAGGGTCAGAATTTAGAAACCTTCTTCAAGAAGATTCTCTTCTTGGGGCGCTTGGGTGGCTCAGTGGCTCAGTTGCTTAAGCATCTGACTTCGGCTCAGGTCATGATCTCATGGTGTGTGAGTTCTAGTCCTACACTGGGTGAGAATGAGCCCCGCTTCAGGTGAGCTCAAGTCCCGTGACCAGTGAACGTGAGCCTCTCTTCAGGTGAGCCCTACTTCTCTCTCCCCCTCTCTCTCTCGCCCTCCCACCCCACCCCTCCTGGGATTCTCTCTCTCTCTCTCTCTGCCCCTTGCTCACTTGTGCCCCCCCCCTCAAAAAATAAATAATACATAAAAGCAAGGGTCTGATAGTACCATTGTATTATCTATGTCATCATGTGTGTGTAAAATTTCCCTACTCTAAACTCATGGTAAACTGTAGTTTCAAGAACAGCAAGGGTGAAGTTGGAGACAAGGGCAGGGAAGAAGTCAGCCCCATCCTGTTTTAGGGAAAAGAATAATTTGTGCGCTCCTCAAAACTGACAGGTAACACTATGAGTAAAACATTTTCTTTATCATCTTAAACAGCTTCAAATAGGGCTTTGCCCTGGCCTTGAGATCATGAACAAATCCGAACAATGTGATGCATATTTCAAATGGCTTGGAAGCAGGCCCAGTAACGGAAAACAGGATGATAAGCATCCTTCCCTCTGTGATGACATGGCATTGCTCTCCTGTTCCAGGAGTGGCCTCAACGAACAACTAAACATACCGGCCAACAATTACTGCCAGAAAGGCCTTTTTATGCCAAAACCACAATAACTGTGTTTGGCACACACCCTTCCACGTTCACAGGGGTAATGGTAAATAACTCTATTCAGGAGATTAACTCATTTGGTTATCTGGGGCACAGCTAACAAATACTCGCCCTAGCAGGCATCTCACAACATGGTCATGCTGAAAGTTAAGAATTAGGAAAGATTCTTTTATAAAGCAACAGGCGGGAGGTCAGCACCTCAACCTTTGACATAAACCCCCACACTGCTCTGTCATCACTTTGCCTTCCAGTGTTCCTTTTCCTCCCGGGTCTTTCCACTCTACCCTGCTGGAGCCTGAGTCCATGATATACAAATTCCCCGATGTACCCAAGAACCATTTACACAACACGAGCCTGAGCTCACTGTTCCTGTTTCAGCTGTTAATTTGACCCACAAAACTTGTGTCTAGCGGGAAGGATGTAAGACTGGCTTCTCCTCGTTCCCCAAAGCACATCTAACCATTACTGCTCAGCCCTGCCCTTGGGAAGCAGTTCCTGCTCCTCCGAAGCTCATGCCATGATGTTCCAGCACTTGCCGCCATCCTTCAATCCTGTTTTCTACCAGGCAACAGACCCTCAGACACTGAAGATTTGGGCACCTGGCTGCATATTTTTACTTTTAACCTCAAGCCCTAGCCTCAGTGGAGATTATTACAGTCCATGTAAAAATCCCATGTACTATCCTAGACTCTCAATTGTTTTACTATCTGAAAGCAAAAGACTATCCCTCCACTGCATTAGGTATCTAACCCAAGGCTACCTAGCCAAACTCTAGACCTTGACATCTAGATGTCCATGTCTCATATAAAATATGCAACTCTTACCATAACATACTGATCTCCAGTTATGTTATAGCACTGCTCACACCAAACTTCCTTTTTAATGTTACTAAGACCACCAGTGTCTTATCCTTTTCACTTACTGTCTGTGCTTGTCTTTCTCAGGCCACACCTATTACTCTTAAATTTTGTTCTTCTTTTAGCTTCCATGACATCACACTCCCCTGGTTTTCCTCCTCCCTTTCCTAGTGCTCCATTGGATGTTTCTCCTCTACCTAGCCTGTCAGTGTTAAAAGACCCTGAAGGTCACTTCTTAGCCTTCCTTCTTCTCTGTCTACATCTCTACATACATGATCTCACTCAATACCGTGGCTTTAAATCCTATACATATGTTGAGAATTCCCAAACTTCTCACCTCTAAGTTCCAGACACATATCCAATTGACTTCATGATATTTCCACCTGGAGGTAAATTTAACATGCCAAAACAGACCTCTAACATCTGTTATTCCTCTAGTCGTCTTCCTCTCTGACCATCACCAAGCTGCTCAGGCTAATAACCCATGGACTCATACGTCTCACATTTTTTGAGAATACAATTTCTTTCTTTCCACATCCAGTCTGTTCAGCAATTCATTTTTCAGGTAACTACTGAGAAGCTACTATGCACCAGGCACTGTTCTATTGGGATACAGTAGTAAACAGATACAAAATTTTTACTTTCCTGAAAGTGACCCTCTAGTGGAGACAGAAATTAAGCAAAAAATAAATAGAGAGAAATGATATATGTGGCAATATATATCGCCATAAGGTAGTAATAGGTTCTAAGGAGATAAATAAGTCAGGGAAGGGGGCTAGAGAATGCTGGCATGGCAAGAAGAAGTAATTTTAAATACAGATATCAGGGAAGGCAGGGCAAGAAAGGTAGGAAGGTAACAGTTAATAAGAAAGTGAAACAGGTGAGGGAGCAAGTCATGAGAGTGTCTGGAAAAAGAGCATTCCTGGGGAAGATTCCAGCAAGTGTAAAGGTCCTGAGGTGAGAATGAGTCAGGCATGTTCAACAAACAGCAAGAAGCCAATGTGGCTGGAGCACAGTGAATCCAGAACAGAAACAAGGGCTAAATTATGTAGGCCCTTGTAGGTCACTTTAGAGTTTAAATTCTGACATAAGAGACTAATGAAAGGTTTGAAGCCAAAGAATGACATGATCTAATTTATGCCTTACTGGCTCATTCTAGCTGCTCTGTGGAGAGTAGATGCAAGGAGACAAGAGTGAAATCAGGAAGCCAGTTATAAGGTTAATATAGTCCAAGTGTGAGATAATGATGGTTTAGACTAGGGATGGCTGTGGACACAGTAAGAAGTGGTAGGATTCTAAACATATTTTAAAGATAGAGCCAAAAAATTGGCCATTAGTCAAATCCTGTGGGTTTTATGTCCAAATATATTGCAAAATCATCCACTTCTCCATGGCCACCCCTAATTCTAAACCCTCCCTCATCAGTTCTTTCCTGGACTGCTATTATAACTTACCTGGACTCCCTGCTCCCACCCTCGCCCTCCATTTTCAGCAATGTACCCGGTAACTTAATAAAAACATCAGTGAGATTATATCCCTCCTCTGTTTCACATATGCTAATGGATTCCCACTGTACTTTATTTCCTGAAAAGCCCTAAAGGACAATGCTGCCTGCCTTTTCAAGTTCATCTCATTCCAACCTTCCCTTCATTCACCCTGGATTCCTTTTCTTTCTTCTTCTTCTTCTTCTTCTTCTTCTTCTTCTTCTTCTTCTTCTTCTTCTTCTTCTTCTTCTTCTTCTTCTTCCTCTTCTTCTTCTTCTTCTTCTTCTTCTTCTTCTTCTTCTTCTTCTCTTTTTAAATATGTATGTATACATGTATGTATGATTTTGAGAGCGAGAGATAGAGAGCAAGTGAAGGAGGGGCAGAGACAGAAGAGACAGAAAGAATCCCAAGCAGGCTGTCAGTGCAGAGCCCGATGTGGGAGTCAATCTCATGAACTGTGAGATCATGACCTGAGCTGAAATCAAGAGCTGGATGCTAAACCTACTAAGCCACCCAGACACCCCAACTCCTTTCCATTATTATCCAATTCTTTCCAACCCCAGGGTCTCTGAATTAGCTCTTCCTCTGTAACATCTTCCTCTGCAGCCCCTCCCAGTTACCCTCTTTCATAGCAGACTTTCTAACACTCACCTCAGTCTGTAATTGTCTTTGTCAACCATGTCCCCTCTCCATTATAACTATTCCATTACAGCTGTAATTGTTGGCTGTCTTGTTCTCCACTATGTACTTAGTGCTTAGAACTGGGTCTAGCACCTTGCAGGCCCTCCATAGGCACTTTTTTAGAAACAATGAATCCATCATCCCTTCTTACCTTCCTTCCCTCCCTCCCCTCTCCCCCTAGAACCCATGGCTCATCATCTTACCACTTCCTTGACAATCCCTCAAGTTCCTGACTTCCTTGTCTGTCCATTTCACTCACCCAGCAATACCTGACATTGCATCAAACCAGACAATTACCAATTCTGTCCCAACATTCAGGCCAAAGAACACAACTGTAAGGTTTGGAGGAACAACTGAAATATAATAATCTCCAACTTCTGAGGGGCTGAAACTGCTCAGTGAACTGCTAGTAAATTTCCCTGGTGACTTCTCTCCCCCATTCTACCACTCTCTCCATGCTCTTAACCCATATCATCCCAATTCACTCTCAGAAGAACATCTTGTCATCTAACTTAATCAAGAAAACAAGAGTCAAAAGGAAGGACCCCCTTCCATTCTTCAGCCCTATCTCTCTACTACAATCCCCATCTGCATCCAGATCTATCTGTGTATCCCTGCCAGCCACGCATGGAATCCCTTCCCTCCTGTTCTCCGGAATTCATCACTGCACACTCCTCAGAACTTCATTCTATCAATGATGCCCTCTCTTTTTATAGATGTTCAACTTCTCCCTTTCTTCTCAGTATTTTCCATCAACATATGAATGTGCTCTGGTCTTCTACTGCTTACATGTTCCATTCTAGGTACAATCTCCTCTTTCTTTTCCTTTTATTTATAAGCTTATTGACAGGGTCATCTCAAGTAGAACATTACCTCACAATGAGGAGACAATGTAATGCAATCCATTATAAACCTTTATATCCCACTGATCTTGCTGTAGCCAAATTACCAACCACCTTTTAAAAGTAAAACATAACAAATATTTTCTCCATGATAAATATTTATTGAATATGTAATGTGTGACAAGCACTGTGCTAAGAGTTGTTCTGATCTCATATTCATTTTCCTTTCTTTCTATGGTTTTCGTAATACAATATTCTCCTAGATTTTCTATCTACTTCACTCATCACTTCTTTTCAAGTCTCCTTTGATCAACCTATTCTGCATTTCCCTTCAATTTTTTGTTTGTTTGTTTTCCTTTAAACTTTATTCACTCTTCCCTGGATGACCTCATCCTCGTTTACCATTTTAATCACCTTCCATGCTGATCATTCCCAGAACATCCTCCAGTCAAAGTTTCTCTCTGGTGCTCAAGGCCTGTATATCCTACCACCTACTAGATATTCCCATTTCGATGACCCACAGGCACTGTAAAAGTAGCATATCTAAATTCTTCCTGTCCTCCCCACCTCTTTCCCAAACCAGGTACTTATATTATAATCTCAATCCCCATAATGGCGCCATTGTCTCCCCAGTTTCCTAAGCTAGAAGTTCAGAAGTCATCCATGATTTCTCTTGCATGTTCTCTCCCTCACACAACAACCAATGCCCTGAAAGTAAAAACAAAAACAAGAGAAATTTATCCAATAAATCTCCAATTTCTTTCAACTCTACCTCTTTAATCTCTCAAATTGGACCTATAATCCACTGAGGTTGTTCTACCAAGACTCATTAAATTAAAACCAGAGCATTTGGATGTGTGTGTGTCTCTGTTACTGAAGAGAAGGCAAGACCAAAAAAAGAAATCATACCACACAGGATAGCGTTTCTATCTTTGCGAAAGGGACATATAATCAGATGCAGCAGCATAAATTGAACTCTCACTCTTTAGAAAAAGGCCTAAATAAATTTCCCTTTTTGAAATCAGAGCATATTTATTAATACATCAACTCCAAGTCTACTCAAAAAGCCTTTCTGCATCCCACATCACTGTGGTAAAAGAACTCAGGCAAAGAACTTAACCAATTGAGATGAAAAACTAAACAAATATGTCTACCTCCTCTTCCTCCCACAAACCTATTAAAATGACAGGAAAGTGGCACAAAAGGAGACAAATCTATACTTGGATGAAAACAGCAAGAGGGACAGGAGGAATGGCTGGCAGAGCCACCAAACAGCAATTTTAACAAATTTCTCTAAGACAAACTACAAACAGGACTTGATTCAACCACAGCAGAGAAAGCTAAGGAAGCGGCAGCTCTTCTTCAGAGAGGCTCCCAATTTATAGAGAAGGCAGGGACAGAGAGCAAGAGTGGGTTCCCAGGCAGTAACCATACATAACTAAACACCTGACCACAGAACAGCTGGGCTGAACAACTCTTCTCACACCTAAGAGTTGAATACAGATGAAATGCCTGCCTACTCTATAATCAGACAAACATTTGCTAAAGGAACTTAAGGTTTATTTGGGATGGAAAAGAGCTTCTAAGGTAGGAGTTGTAAATTCTCAGTCAGTCCTCTTACTTTTGCATTTCGTGGGATGTGCTGTGGGAAGTACTCCTATCTATTCCCACCCAGCCATCTAGTCATCCATCCATTCATTCAACAAAATCAACTGAGAAGCTATCATGTACCAGAGAACAAAATGAAGTTCCTGCCCTTGTGGAGTTTACTTTCCAGTGGAAGTAGGCAATGTAGACAATAAACAAGTAAACAAGACTTCAAAAGTGAAAGGGCAATAAAACAATAAGACAGTAATATGATTGAGAATGACAATGTGTGTAACATAACAGTATGAAAATGTGTGTGTGTGTGTGTGTGTGTGTGTGTGTGTGTGTGTGTGTGAGAGAGAGAGAGAGAGAGAGAGAGAGAGGCAGTATGCACAGCACTCCTACAGCTGGGTATCCCTGAAAGCTCCCCTAAGGTGACCAGAAGGAGCCAGCCGAGTAGGGATCTGGAGCAGAGTATTCCAGGCAAAGAGAAGGATCTGTACAAAGTCCCTGAGGAAGGAACAAGCAAACTTGGCATACTCAAAAAGAATCCAATGTGGCTACGGCCTAGTGAGTAAGGAAAAACAGTAGCATAAGCTGAGTTTGGAAGAATAAGCAGGGAGCAGATCATAGAGGACCTTACAAGCTTTGTAAAGAGTTTGCATTTTATTTAAAAAAAATTTTTTTAACATTTATTTATTTTTGAGACAGAGAGAGACAGAGCATGAACAGGGGAGGGGCAGAGAGAGAGGGAGACACAGAATCTGAAACAGGCTCCAGGCTCTGAGCTGTCAGCACAGAGCCCGACGCGGGGCTCGAACTCACGGACCGTGAGATCATGACCTGAGCCGAAGTCGGACGCTTAACCGACCGAGCCACCCAGGCGCCCCTGCATTTTATTTTAAATTCAACAGTAAATCACCGAAGGCTTTTATGCAAGCAACAACTTCTGATCTGAGTTTTACAACACATCTCACTATGTTCTGCAGAAGGGACTCTACCAGGGCAAGAGCAGAAGCTTGGAGATCAAGTGCATAGTTTGGATGAAAGACAATGGTGACCTGAGTGAGGATCACAGCAGTGCAACTGTACCACTGTGTGCACATTTTGGCAGAAAAGCCTACAAGACCTGTACACATTAACTGAATGTGAAAGGTGACACAAAGTGAGGAGTCTAGGGTATCTGGGAACTTTTTCTTACTCTACCTAAGCAGTAAAAATTTCACTGGTGGGAGAGTATAGCAGGGTGCCCTACTAGAGACTAAGCTCATATTTAAAGGGCTCAATGCGACTCAGGTCTCAGAAAGTGCTGCTGTGCATCAATGGACTCTTGAGTCACAAAAGTAGTGTCTCCTGGCCCATGTTGAGGGAGAAAGCCATCAGGGTATATGCTCTTAATAAGTAGGACAGACAACTGTCCAGGAAGGAGATATATTTAATATTTTTTTATCGATTATTAAAAAGGGAAACCTAGGAAGCCTCTCTGGTCATCACACACATTGTTGGCTTTGTTGCCTCTCTGGTTTCTGTTCCTGCTATCCCAGATCAGCCAATATTGTCTGTTTCCAGTGATCATCTCTCTGTTCACCCTAGAATTCAACAGCTTCACTGGCTCCTGGTCCAACCAAACCAAAGGAGACTCAGATATCAGTGCTTCCTGTACATCTCACAGAACAAAGAGCTACATACAAATTTCCTTGGTTGCTATGTGAGTCTACAGAGGGGACAGTCATAGGCTCAGTTAAGTGTATCACTGGGAAGAAAATAATAGATATTGGTAAGCTTAATAACTAATTAAGAAACATAAATATAAGTATGGATCTTAGTTAGTAGAAACCACAAAAAGAATGAAATAAAATTTTTAAATGGTTAGCCAGCAGATCAGTTCAGTGGAAGAAAGGAAGAAAGTATAACAGATAAAAAACATGAAAAACAGCAAAAATGACTCTAAACAAAATAATGACAATGAACTCAAATAGGAAAAATATACCAACCAAAAGTACAAAACTCTACAACTGATAAAGACAGTATGTGGCAAAAATTTTATAGATCCCATTGGCCCATCAAAAAGTCACAGAAAATTTGATTATAAAATTTGGAACTAAATATATCAGGCAAATATGAATCCATATAAGCTAGAGCATTCCATCTTAATACAAGTTAAGAGAAAATCTGAGCAGGAGAAAAAAAAGATACAAAGGAAGGGCATTATATACTTTTAATGATGTATCAGTAAGACAGAATAATCAACAACATAAATGCATCTAACAACAGTCTCAAAATATATAGAGCAACAATTAACTAAGCATGGGGAGAAAAAGCAAATAAATTTTAAAAACTGGTGAATATTCTATCATATTCCTCTCTGAAACTCATAGAGCAAGCAGAAAAAATAAGCTAAGATACATAAGATTTGAATAACATGGTTAATAAGATCAAATTAGTAAACACATAGACTTTTATAAACAATGGGGAACATATTCCCTTCAAACACAGATATAACAATTATAAAAATGGACTATGTACTAGGCCTTAAAGCAAACATCCATAAATTCTCCCCAAATCAGTATCATATGATCTATGTTCTCTAAGCATAACATAAAAAAATTATAAATCAATGACAAGGACTAAAAACATACAATATGGGATAAGATGAAATAATAAGGGAATTCAGGAATACTTAGAATTAGTGGAGTTAAGTGTTCAACTTTAGAAAATTTGTAACAAGGCAATAAACACAGAGATGAAGGAGGGAAGAAAAAGAAAAAAAATAATACAAATATGGACAGAAAAAACTGGAATAAAGATAAAAAAAAAGTTAAGAGGCACCTGGGTGGCTCCATTGGTTAAGCACGCAACTCTTACTTCTGGCTCCGGTCATGATTTCACAGTTCATGGGTTCAAGCCCCGCGTCAGGCTCTGTGCTGACACTGAGGAGTCTGCTTGGGATTCTCTGTCCCCACCTCTCTCTGCCCCTCCCCCACACATGCTGTCTCTGTCTCTCTCAAAATAAACTTTAAAAATATATATTTAAAAAAACATTAAAAAGTTGAGAAAATAAATAAAACCAAATCCTAGTTCTTTGAAAAGATTAATAAAATTGAAACATCTCTGTCAAAACTAATCAGGGAAAATAAAAGTAAAAAGCAGCAAATGAACAGAATACAAAATGAGAAGGGAGGAAAAAATGACACAGTATTCTTTTTAATTATGAAATAACATTATGACTAGTTATGTTCAATAAATTTGAAATATATAACATATATACAGCAGTGTTTAAAACAGCCTAATATTGAGATATAAGGGCAGAGTCATGTATTACGGATGAGAATTTAAACAGTCACAGTCAGCCATTCTGGAGAATGCACTAGCAGGGCATACTGAAATCAAACATGCAGATGCTGTAACATCCAGCAATCCCACTCCTGGGTAAAAGCTTCCCACGTGTTTATATGGATGTTCATGCAGCACTGCTGGGATAATGGAAGGTTGGAGGTAACCTAGAAGTCCTGCACTAGGGGGAAAGTTAAGTAAAATGAGTAAGAACATAATATAGAATATGATGCAGCAGTTAGAAACTACAAACTATATACTAGAGGTACATAGAACAAAAATGGATAGACCTGAAAGATAGTATTAAGTGAAAATGGTAAGAAATAGACATGTAAATTAAACATGCACATGCCACTGTATTGCATATTTTACAAGACTGTTATGGTCCTGGTTTCTCTGTAAACAATTAAGTTTTACCTTGCTGGCATTTTTAAATGAGTGGTATTATAATGGGAGTTCCTCGCCAACTATAATTTAGAAGAGATTCCATCAAACCCAGATGACCCATTACTTACTGTCTTTTTAACGGTTTCCTCACTTCAGCAAAGCAAAAATTTGCTATGGTCCACAAGATCAAGAAGCCATTATTTAAGATGAAAATGAGTATGTGCTCTCTGAAATGTGACATGTTCAAAACTAACCTTCCTAACCTTCCCTGCTACCAAAAAAAAAAAAAAGTTTTATATGAAGACTTCCACATCTTAACTGATAAAAACTCTTTTTCTTCTAAGACAAAATCCTTAGAACCATCCTTGAATTTTCTCACGATGCATATTAGTTGATTAGCAAATACTGCTGGTCCTACATTCAAAATATATCTAAAATCTGACCACTTCTCACCACCTACTCTGCTACTGCTCTGTCTCTCACCAAGATGAAATACAAGAGCCTTGTGATTAACTTCCCTGCTTCTCCTTGCCACACAGCAGCCTGTAAAAAATTAAAAATGGCCATATCATTCCTCGGCTCAAAACCTTGCAAAGCTTCCCATTTCAGCCAGGGTAAAAGCTGAAATCTTTACTACACTCCACAAACCCTATGTGGCCTGTAATCCTCCCCCCTCCCTACTCTACTCCATCCACACAGGACTTTTTTGCATACTCCTGCCTCACAGCCCTTGAGCATATATCACATGACTAAATTCTGCACCTCCTTCAGTCTTTGGTAAAACAACATCTTTTTAAATAGGATGATCAACATGTGCTTTCAGGTCTGTTTGGAACAGAAGGACAAGAAAGATCTATAAATCAGTTCTCTAGGGAGGTGCCAGATAGATAGAGAACACTCCAGATTCTTTACGGACTGCCATTCTATCACAAGAATAAGTTAAAGACTGAGTTACCAAGCTTTTATAAGTCAGAAGATTGGCTTAAACTTTTCCATGATTTTACGGTTTGCACAGTGTGCTCATATAATGCTTGATCATGGGGCAAGAAGCCTGAGAACTTATAAAATCAAGGCTGTCAGATGTTTGTGACAAAAAAATAACATTAAAAATAAAACTGAGTTCTGATGTTATTTCAAAACTGATTCTCTGGATAAAAGTTAACTAAAGGCAACCAAAAAGTGGAATAGAAAATACCAGAATGATCTTTTTGTGCTTCAACTTCTTTAAATCTTCATCTAAACAGGAGGCTATCTTACTGTTGTTCTAAAACTCCAGTTCAACAAGTATTTGAGTTGCCAAAATATGCAGGGATCATAAAAAATAAATAAATAAATAAATAAATAAATAAATAAATAAATAGGATGATCAGGTGTGTAAAATGACAAAGTGATTATGGGATTAAAACTGTGACTTCTGTGGCCTTCCCACTCTCTGTCCCTTAGCTTTCCTAATCCTCCTTATCCTGCTCTACTTTGTTTTCCACTAGTATCTATCAATTTTTAATATATTACAAAAATACATACTTACTGTGTTTATTATTTTTTCATCTCTTCTTTCTAGAATGTAACTGTATAAGGTCAGGGAAGTTTGTTTTTTCACTGATTACACCTGGCATGAAATGGAGGTTCAATACACTTTCACTGAATGAATGAATGGGGTGAATGACTAATTGGTTTAGTGTAATCTGGGCATATAGCAAGACTAAAATCAAGGCTGTAGGGTAAAAAAAGAGAGATAGAAGATGTGGAACCAGAGAAATAGTGGGTATGAATGGAGCCACTGAATAAAACCAGGATCGAGTCCTGGGAAGGTGAAATGCAGAAGAGCAGGAATCCAAGAGAAGAACTCATTGTAGACACAGTTAAGAAGCAGAAGCAGAAGGTCAATACCTGGGAAAGTAGGTCAGGGAGTTTGGAAAAGGAAAGCTAAATCAATCTCCCAGATGACAGGCACTGACATGTCTAGAACTGCTCACAGGCCAGCCATATATACTGAAGGCTTTACTCAGCCGTAGATACTACTCACCACCCTGAAAAATGTGGGCCCAGCATATGAAAAATTCTGATAGTGACACTTATCTTCATGTATTTATTATGCCCCAAGTAAGACTTTCATGTAAATGATAAGAGCTAATAGTAAATTAAAAACACCACTTCTAGGCAAGTTCTCATCCTCCTCAGGGACTATTTACCAGCTGCTCTTTGTATAGTGAATACACAGTACAATGCTGATTAAACCATGGTTCATCCTTACTGACACAAAAAGAGAAATCAGTAATTAATAAATCTATTATTTGCTCTTATTAAACACCTTCCCTTTCTATGTAAATCACTAATTGCCAATAATTTACTAAATAAGTTAACTTAAACAACATTTCAGGCAAATCCAAAAAAAAAAAAAAATGATAAAAAGCAAGGGTTCATGTGAAGTCTAATTCTGAAGAACAGTGAGTTACTATTTACAGCATTTGCTTCCAAGATTCACTTTTTCTTTACTTCTAAGTATAGCAAAGACAGAATCTAGAAATAGGCCAACAATTACCATAGGAACACTTCCTAGAAATGAACACGTTTCACTGTAGACTTTGTCTTTAGCTCAATGATACATCTAGTTATCTTAAGAGCTTGAAAGCAACTATGCTCGAGTGATACTTGGTAACCTGAAGGTATTAAAATACTCCTCTTCCCATACCCCGAGTCTGCATAACGTTACTGTACTTCTTCTAACAATCAACTGAACATCTTCTAAATTTATTCATCAACCAAGTTATCCGTAATAATCCATGATGATTTTAAGGGAAAAAAAAGAGGGATATTCATAAAAGGTAAATAATGTAATTTGTGGAATAGAAAGGCAAAAGAAAGGAACAAAACTAGAGAATTTAAGAATGAGAAAAAAAGATAAAAGGGAATAGAAATGAACTCCCAAAATATTCACTTAAAAGTTTTCCTCCTAGATTTTTTTTTTACCAATGCAATAAAAACAGTATTTCTGTTGCAGAACATTCCCTAAAATGAAATTTTAAAACAGCTTTGGAACAGCATACTAGATCTCTTTTACAGATCATTGACTTAATGAAGATTTTTCTTCATGAGCATAAGTGGGCAAAAATGCAAATCAACAGTCCTTAATGCTCCAAAGGCTTTGATTAGTCCCAGAGGTGTATATTTTCTAAAGCATGCTTTCAATAGAAGAGCTACTCTTCACAAATCATCTAAAGGGCATCCTCTTACTATTAATGCTGTTAAATTAATTCTCAAAGGTCAATTGCTCACACCGTGGGATACCTCTAATGACCTAAAAGGGATGAACAACTACAATAATTTTCTAAATAGAACTCATTTTAATTTACATTAATTTAAAAACAATGTTACCACTTCCCCAGGAAATAAACAAGTCACAGCTTTGTTTAAAGCTCACATTTTAGGTGGGTAGATTTTTTTCTTTGATATCCACATTTCCCAGTATGTACCCCATTTTTAGGGAGCATAAAAGTATACACAGATTACTGTACCTATATTTTGCTTTTACAGATGACTGGGTATTGTGGATTGAACAATGTCCTCCAAAAAGAAATTCTGAAGTCCTAACCCGACTCCTGTGAATGTTTCGGAAATCGGGTCTTTGTGGATGTAATCAAGTTAAGATGAGGTCATAAATCCAGTTCTAAATCCAACATGATTGGTGTCCTTTACAAAAAGATGGAAATTTGACTGCAAAGACATACACAGGGAGAAAGAATGTCACGTGAAGGCAGAGGCAGAGATTGGAGTGATGGCCAGCAAGAAAGAGCTCTTTCCTAGAGCCTTCAGAGGGAGTATGGCCCTACCCACACCTGGATTTCAGACTTCTGGTCTCCACAACTGTAACAGAATACATTTCTGTTGTTTAAGCCACTTAGCTTGTGATACTTTCTTACAGACTGTGACATTTTAGAACTAAGAAAGCATGGTCTCCTAAAATCAAGTAAATAAAATGTTTCAAGGAAGTTGTGATGACCTGTGTCAAGAGAAAGACCAGGATATTGAAAGAGGTAGTGTTCAGAGAGAAAGAGTGAAACTAGAATGAGGGAGAATGATGTGAAGATCTGCAGAAAACTACAAAAAAGAGGGGAAACAGGTGATAAAGTCTGCGAGCATATGGTCAACTTTCAAAGGAGCTCTAGGTTTTAGGGCAGAGAGGCAGACAGTGATCTGGAAGCATGCACAAGGACCAAGGAAGACCACTGCCCCACATCAGGACTTCACATTCTCCTCTCTTTCTCATCACTCCAACCAAGACCCCACCAAAACCTTCAAGTTCATTTAGTCTTCATGTCCCAGGGTATCTCTTCAGGGAATCCCATATAAGACAAACAACCTCCCAAATCAGCTTGGTCCAAGAAACTGATCAACTCTGGGGATGCCACAGAGCACTGTGCTCACAGTAGTGGAAGCTCAGACTACTAACAAGACCGAATAAATATTCAATGTCTACCCCAAAACAGATCTACTCTCTTTAGGATTCTTCAGGTCAATGGTTTTTAGTGAGGAATGATTTTGTCCCCCAGGAGATATCTAGAAACATTTTTGGTTGTCACACTGGGGAGCAACAAAGGGACAGGTTGCTACTGGTATCTGTGGGTAGAGGGCAGGGATGCTATTAAGTATCCTACAATGCATAGGCCACCCACTACAAAGACTTACATGGCCCAAAATGCCAACTGTACTGAGACTGAGAGACTCGAGTCTAGACCAAATGACCTGGGGCAAGAGGAGCTCTTGGGTTCTTTCATATGGGCAAGGAATCCCATCCATACCAGTTCATCTACAACAGTTCTGACTGGGTATGGCTACAGGGCCAAACCAAACAGTTAGCCTTATGACTTCTATTCCAAATCTACTCAAATAGGGCCAGGAAAAGCTAGGAAAAAAAAAATCCTTGAGGTTAACTAAATGGTAAAAGTTAAAAAGAAAAAACTGTGTCCTATATCAGATGTTAGAGAAGCAATTTTAAAATGAGAACAAGCAAAAAGGCTTTTCTTTAAATTTAAGAAAGCAGAAAATGTAACCCTTTTCATTTTGGATAAATAATACCATATAGTAAAATTCAAAAGTCAGCATGCTTTCTTAGTTCTACCCACTGCAAAGCATTCCTTCAATAAGATGTTTCCATATTCTTGACTATAAAAGGAAGCTAATTAAAGTGAGTTTTTTGAGACGATATCCTAGGAATTCAAAATAATTGATTTGTTGCTTTTTAAATGAGAAGCCAAGAATCTTCACATTAAGGAGCTTAGGTGTTCGTACCTCATCAATATTTCACTTATAGTATCAGTATTTTACTAGATCCATAATCATCCACAGTTGTCCTTCCCGGAATTCCCATTCTTTTTTTAGGCTATCTCATCAATTAACAGTTTTTCCTTCCTTTAAGGGGTTTCCAGAGAATTGTTTTGAAGTGTCTACTTTCTACATGGAAAGCATTCTGACTCTACCATTTCTATTTCCATTTTAAAATCTGCTCTAAGAAAGTTTCAACCAACATATATGGGGTAGGATTGCTGTGTATTCGTAAGAAATTAGATCCTCCTGCCTCAGTGTTTTATCAGCAGGCTGCCTAGAATCCAGTGTGTTGTTTTATCAGAGGAACTTTTGCAGCAAGATGGTTTATGTGCATGTTGTTAAAGGAGTAAACCCTTCAGTGAGGTTCGCATTTATATATGACCCTGACCTGAGAGGAGTCAGGTCTGACCATCAACTGTTCCCACAAGGCTGAGGCCAGCTGCAGCTTTAACAAACACAGGGGTCCTCAACCTCCATCCTCCATTTGGGTGCCAGGAGTTTGTGAAGGAAAGAACACTACGAATATTTCTCTTCAAAACACATCTCCACAATGTCTGACAGTGTCCCTCACAGGACTGTTACAAGAGTAGGGCCCATATCTACTAGAGGCTCTATATACACAGCCAAAAGGTAACCGTATTGGAATTCCAATAATAAAACAGAATTCTTTAAGGAAAGTAACCCAAGAAACACATGTATACATTCAGATACACACACATATATATCTGTGTGTATGTGTGTGTGTGTGTGTGTGTGTGTACATATGTAATAGGAAAGATTGCTTGACTTACTAACTGATTCATTCAAGAAAAAAAAAACATCAGAAATGTCTCAAAATGTCCATCAGGGGAATGGTCAAGCAAATTATATCATACTTGCATAATAGAGAAAAAACGGGGGAAAAAATGTGAGCATGTCTACCATGTGCCAGGTGTTTTTATATTATCTTATTTCATTCTCCCCAGTGCTCCATCAATTACCCTTTTAGGTAAGAATCACAAACCACAATTTACAGAAGACAAATGAAAAGCCCATAAAGAAAGTTGCCCTGGGTCACAGAGCTAGTGAAGAGCAAAGCTGACATTCACATCTAGGTTTTCTTACTCTCTGCCCAGCATTCATTCCACTGCATTCCAGATTTTCCCGCAAGATCTACATTTGGACTAAGTCAATAAATGGAATTGTAAATATGAAATAAAGTTAAGCAAAAGTCAAACCATAGCATGAATGTATTGGTTTCAATCATACGAAACTGTATACACATATACTAAAACTGATGATAATCAGAATGAAACTGACAGAAAAAAATGGAATTGAAATTACCCCCCCGTTTGTTTTTCCTATGAAGTTGCTTAAGCACATAATAAAGAAAATCACCCAAATCTGCTCCTCCATACATGCCTGTTCCGGCCTACCTAAGGTTAAAGAAAGGCAATAAATTTAAAACACCTTGTTAAAGGCTGAATGTGGCTGGGCCAGTTTAAGATAAATATCCCATCCTTCATAAAATTCTCAGCTCTTTCAGAGACAAAGGGACTGGCAGAGTTTCTTCACTGTATCAAAAGATGGAATTTCTGCAAGTTAAAAAGCTTAGAGAGCAAGTTCATGTCTCTACAGAACTCTCCTTTTGTAAAAATTAGCACTTACACTGTATGACAAACATTCTTTAAATTCTCCCCTCAACCAAAAGAATTTAATCCTGGGGCATCCCCTTTACAGTGGCTTTGCCCACAGAGCATGTATCATCTTGAGTCAAATAGAATTATCTTGGAATCCCCCTCCTCTTGTCCTCTCCTCAGATCTGGGAGCTATACCACTGTTTAATTGAGTAGTCGGACCCAAACACGGATCTCACCTTTACATTAGGCTGTAACTTGCAGAAATAATTAGGGGTGGGCCTGGATGGAGTGCAGGCCCTGAATAACAGAGTAACTGGGAATTTGTATGAATAACTGCCCTTCCAAAGATAAACTGAGAAGTGGCTCACTAGAGGTTTACACAGTCCTGTTCCCAAACCCGAAAGCTGAGAACCAGGCAAGATGTCACTTTAATCTTGCCCCTTGGTTCTTCCATTTTTATAATGGGCAGTTACCTATGTCTCTTGATTCAGGAAGACAGTACATGCATGAAGTGTTGGCAAAGGTTTTCTGAAATTGTTTTTTAAAAAAAATGGTTTATAAATACAATTCACATTGGTGTCAGCTTCTTTATGAAAAAGTATTTCTTAATTAAAAAAAATGTGGAAGTAAAAGTTCCTCTACTGATTTCCCTTAAAACTACTGTTTTGATTTAAAGTTACATATTAATAGTCTGTCTTGGTTCTCTCTTGTTTTAAAACTCTCACTTACTTCCTCTTTTGTTACGTTGACTACTAGTGATAAAATATCCTGATGCAAGAATCTAGGAGAATGCTTGAAATGACTACAATCAGATTAGATCATAATATTATTAAATTCGAGGGTAGCAATTAATTAGACCCATAGTTTTTCAAATCTTCCTGACTGTCCACATACACAAAAAAAGTCAGTTAGCTAAACTAACTGATCTCATTCTTGGTTTCTGACTACAGCTCCACAGGTTTAATAAGAAGCTCACCTACCGAAATTTCCTTAAGATGCCAGTCACTCTACTGAAAGCTTTGCATGTTTTATCTCACTTAATCTTCACAATAATCCTTAATAGTAATTTTTTTTTTGTTATTAGTATTGTTAAAGTTCTTGTTATCTATCCCCATTTCACAGATGAGGAAACAGGCACACAGCAGTAGACTCACTGGCCCAAGATCATTCACCTAATACACTGGGAGCCAGAGCCAACTCCCAGACTGGCTGGCTCCAGCAACCATGGGACCACCGCGCCATCACTGCTGCTCTCTGCAGCCATGCAATGGCTCCTCTGGCCATTCAGGTAGCTCCTCCTTCTTTAAGTCAGGTACATTGCTACTGTTCAAACACGAATTTAAACTCACATCTCTCATCATTTTCACTGCTTCCCTGGTCCTCCCGAGTCTTCTGGCACACATTGCTAGCCTTCTTTTGATGTAGACCAAGACGTTGGTATCTCGTCCTGAAAAAGGAAATATGAAACACCAAAATTTTAAAATACAAAAGCTTTCAGCTGAGCAGCAAGAAAAAAATACAGAGGCTCCTTTGCCATACCCTTAAAGGAAAACCTCAGAGAGAACAGAGTGCTCCTTTGGCTTTTTCTTACTGCCAGGAGCACTGACGAGTTTGCTAATAGTAAAACGCATACAGTGTAGTCAAAGCACTTAGACTTCCAAAGGTCAAATCATGTGACTGATTACCTAATCCATACTTTTGAGTTAGGATGTTGAATATTTGATAAATAAAATCATCTGCCACAAAGTGCTGGGGAAATGAGCATACCCATATTGAATGTGGTTTACAAGCAAGCATTCCATATTCTTCAGTTTGCATGCTTTTGCTGAACATGCAAAGAGGTGAATCTCAGGTTGCATCTTGATCAACTTTTTTTTTTTCCTGCTTGACATTAAGTCTGGAGAAGCCTCATCTTGAACTTCTGTTTTATATTATTCTTTCCCTAATACTAGTGACATCATAATCATCTCCAGGTCCCCAAAGCAGTCTATTTTAGATGGCAATATAACACATTCCAGATATGACAATAGAGTATGTAACAAGATGAAAAACTACCCTAGTGTTACAGAAAGCATTGACAAGCTAACTAGTTACAATAATAGTCACTAAAATGGCACTAAAAAGTACATTAACAACTTCTCATCTTAATCTTTTAATTATATGTCTTTTTGGATATGTTTCTGAACCAGTGAGAACATGCATTCATTTAATCCTCAATAAAATTACCATGTTTTAGAAAAATATGACACACCTGTTATAGATTAAGTACATGTATAATATGCAGCTATTAAAAGATGTTAAGACCAAAGTCCTAACATTTCAAGTTTTAAAACAATGAGAACAAGATGTGTGCTGAAAATTTGCCAAGTGCCTACAAATTATTTTAAAGATGTGATTATATTTTTTGGATAGATGTAGGCAACAGGTTGAAAGGATTTAATTTACAGAAAAAAAGGAATAAAGAAAATTTCTTAAGTTATATTACAGTTTATGTAATGTTATGTGTTAATTCTCATTTAGTTCAGAATATAGACATTACTATACACATGCCTTCAAAATTCATTCTTATAAATTTTTTAAAAAGCAAGATACAGATGTGACTAGAAACTTGATTAACATATATACCTACTGCTTATAAATAAATATACTTACTGAATAAAAAAAAAAAAAACCTGTGTATTATTGTGTTGTGTGGACATACTCATGTATACACACAAAAATCAAAGATCTCGCTGTAACTTAGTTATAAAGACTAATGCACTCAGTCTCTGTGTCAAATACAAGTTTAGCACTAAAATTTAATTTTATAATCTCAAATATGAAGGCAATGCAATCCTACTCCCCAAGATGCAGGAGGGAGAAACTCCACCTTAATGAAACAACCTGAAGTCTGAATGGACAATGAAAGGATTGCTACATTTCTACTTAAACAACCAACAAACTGACAAGTCAAGTGGCTCAAGGAATTCCAGAAACAATTTTGTTGTCTTGTTTTTTTTTACCATCCCCCCAAAATATCACTGACCCTCTGTTTAGTGTACTAAAGTAAAAGGTCTCATTTTAAAGAGTTATCTTAAACAAAAGCAGCCACTATTTTTAATATAAGAAAGAGAAATAATTATGAACCCATGGCTTTTTCTCTCTGGAAGCCAATACCAAAGGGCTAAATACTGAGATAATCACCAATAACGGTGATACTCTTAGTTGTCCTATTTCAACCCATGCTGTAGAAGACTCCTAAGAGAAAACCTTTGATTACGTTAACATGAATTTAAGTCCTGTTTCCCAACTAGAACTTAAGTTATGGGGCAGAGGAACAACTAATAAACAGAGAAATACATAAGAATTCTTGGGAGAAAGTTATCATTAAAGGTTATTACCATTTATTTCTGGAGTTAAGAATCTCAAGAG
The DNA here is from genome assembly GCF_027475565.1 of Acinonyx jubatus. Taxonomy (NCBI): domain Eukaryota; kingdom Metazoa; phylum Chordata; class Mammalia; order Carnivora; family Felidae; genus Acinonyx; species Acinonyx jubatus. The sequence continues at coordinate 33,418,728 of NC_069383.1, forward strand.
CAGGAAAGAGAATCTGAACATTAAGTGAACAGCAATAAAGCTATAATTATGTACTGTGCTCTTATGGAAAGGAAAAAAATTATTAAGAAGAAAGGCAAAGGGGCACCTGGGTGGCTCAGTCGGTTAAGCGTCCAACTTCAGCTCAGGTCATGATCTCACAGTTTGTGGGTTCTGAGCCCCGCATCAGGCTCTGTGCCGACAGCTTAGAGCTGGGAGCCTGCTTCAGATTCAGTGTTTCCCTCTCTCTCTGCCCCTCTCTTGCTCATGCTCTGTCTAAAAACTAAATTAACATTAAAAAAAATTTTTTTAAAGAAGGCAAAAATTAATATTTATTCTCATCTATGAGAATCCTGTTTTGAACTGGCCTGAAAGTTTGTTCCAATTAATCGTGTTACAGTTCTGATCTCCCATCATGTCAACCTGGAGAAAACCTTACTATGTTGGGCTTCATACTGGGATCCGTGATGCTGTAGCTGCTGAGAACGCCGGTAACAGCCATCTCCAGCCTTCAGGGCCTGCTTAAACAGCTTTTCTGCTTCAGCAATGGTTGTTGCTTCCTCTTCAGCCAAGAGAATATAAGCAGTTGCACACCTGTCCATTCAGATAATAGCCACCATCAATTACAAATCCAAGGACACTGGAATAGCTGTAGGAGTACATGCAGAAGGGCAAGGAGTTATGCCAAAAACATGCAGAGTGGCCAACTGGTTCATGCACCCCTGGTCTGTAGTCGTTGACACAAAATAATGGCACAAAAGAAATGTCTGTATTTTAGCTTGAAAGGTAGGATGTGTAGTGTTAGGAGCTTGGGGCTCACGTATGGACTCTGCCCCTTATTAGTATGTCACTTTGGGCAAGTTATTACTCTGCCTCCCTGATGGAGAACAACATGGAATCTATTTGTTCACACTGTTGTTGTGAAGGTTAAGTAAGGTGATGCATGTAAAGTGCTCAGTACAGTAGCCAGCATGTGGTACATAATCAATGTCAACTGACAGTGGCAATGATACTAGCTATTGTGAAATATCTCCTTCCAGCTCTCAAAGTTAGAGATCCTATATATAAGTTTACTGCTATTTACTAAACACTGATTCTCTTTAATATAAGGGTTTCTTCAGAATGAGAAATTCATTAAATCAGATAAATTACTGATTAAGACAACAGCGCTTCAACATCTCATTACAGTTAGCACTGATGTTCTGCCAGAGAACACTGGAAGAACCTACAGGTAGTGTTGTTTCTGAAGAGCTCAAAATCTGAGTCAGCCTCAGTAGTGAACAAGAGTTAAATCTCACGCCTTTAGCAATAATAGCTACCACCTGTTGCTTAGTATACATTAAGCACTGTACCAGGCACTTAACATATATCGTCTCATTTAATCCTTTCAACAACCTCTAAGCTAGGAAGCCAGAAAGGATAAGCAGTTAACTAACAAACACGGGAACTCGTGGAAATTTAAACCTTCCCAATCATGTAAGAACAACCCAACTGCCAAAGAAAGGGAATGTAATTAGGAAATGGTGACGCCAGAGCAGACCGTACAGGTCCCGATCTGCACCGATCCCATTGTTTTCCTTCTTCTCCACTGCCCCTCTTGTGGTCATTTCCCTACTTATCAGAACCTCCATCAGACCACAGGAGAGAAAATAAACAGAAAGTGAAACCAAATGTTGCTTTTACCATTCATAAACTGCAACAGCCAGCTAGGAAAAGGAGGCTGAACTTACAGCTAATGGGAGGTTTGGGGTTACTGGTTAATCTTAGCCTTGAGGAGGGGTCTTATAAATTCTTTAGCCAATCCCTTTAATTTCATGCAGGACTAATCAATGGGGCTTTAGGCAGAATGTGGTGTACAAGGGAGAAAAATGCCCAGAAAAATGCTGTAAAAACCAATTACTATGGAGGGCAGCCGATACATGACTTGGAAAGAACAATAATGATCCTGAAACTGCCCAGTGATTCACTACAGAAAATAACGGGGATAGGGGGATAGGCATCAGGAAGCAACACTTAAGGCTTCAGATGCTGACATATAAATATGGGTCAAGGGTAATGAAGTGAAAACTGAGATTATAATACTGAGTGGTAGATATAGTATCAGAGGAGTTAGCTCTAAGGTTATAGTTGGTGGGCTGGGAATTCAAGATAGGTTGGGGCAAGTTGCTTGCTTTATATACATTTCAAATAGTATTCTTAGGAGAGGCAGAGTAGCACTACTAGCCAAGAAAACATGTATCTATGTGGAAAGTCATGAGTCTGGGGTAGAAACATGCTAAGAGCTTGTGAGTGAAGGAGAAAGAGCAATAGAAGTGCTAATGGTTGGGGAGTACAGAACGACTGCTCAGCTCAATGGAAGATATTGATGATGCATCCTTGTCACAACACAATACACATACAGAAGCAAGAAAGTATGGTGATGGGGGTGTCAACCATCCAGATATCTGCTAGAAGAAGTCTCGTTTGGTTAGAAGTAGGGCACCCGACAGGTTCTTGACTTACTTTGGTAACAATTTTATCTCCCAGATGGTAGAGGAAGCAATTAGGGGAACTTCAACTCTGGACCTAATTCTGACCAAGAAGAAAAAAATAGTTGGTGAAATGAAAATTGATAGGAACATTCAGAGAGAGTTACTATGTCATTTTGGAGTTCACGGGTAATCAAAGAGGGTAAGGTGGACTTCAAAAACTTCAAAGAAAAGAGATATGATTCAATGGCATGAGACTCCGAAGGAAAAAAATGGTTTAAGAGGGTTGGGCAGCTTCCAAATGTCCACCTGTAACCGTAGTCACAAATGAACCTCTCAGGAAGAAAAGAGAGGTGACAATTAAGTAATCAATATGGCTGCACAGAGATCTCTCACAAGGTCAGATGTTTAAAGGACATGTAAAAAAAGATGGAAAGAGGGCATGTAATGAAGGACTACAAGAGAGTGGAATGAAATTATAAGAATAATGTCAGGAGAGCTAAAACTCCAAAAATTACCTGAAGCTTGCAAAGCAAAATAAAGACAAAACAAAATGCTAAAGACAACCATCTATTCCCTGTTTTAAAATTATGTTTAAAACCCTATTACCGCCCCCATTTCTCTAAAACCATCGCAAAAATAAATAAGCAAAAAAGACAAACAACACAACAACCACATCAAAACAAGAAAAGTTTATAGTTAGTAGCAGCAGATAATAAAGAGAATGCAAAACTCTCTGACTTCTATTTTGTTCCTGGCTTCTCCATCAAGGAGCATGATTGTCAGGCTGAAAAGGGGAGAAGAAATTAAACTCTCATGGGGGTAAAAAAGACGTAAGATAGCAAATAACTGATCAATTCTAAGTGAATTACTGTACTGGGATGGGTAAATCCCAGGAAGCCAACAGACCCTGTAGTCAGGCCATGGAAGTGCTCTCTGTGAATAGTTAAGGAATCACAAAGAATGGACAGGTGCTAGAAGATGAGATGACAAATGTAGTAAAAATGTTCAAAAGGGGAAGAAGGCAGACTTCCCAAACTACAGAACAGTGATTTGGAAAGAGATTCTAATGGATTATTAAAGGGATGGTCTCCAAGCATTTTTAAAAGAAAGTGGTGAACACTTAAATCCGCTAAGAACAACTAAATCAGGTTGTGCTACCTTAATTTACTTTAAAGGATTTACTATACATTAAAGATTCATAGCTACAACTCATACTTTTAAGATCAAAATGCAGAAACGTGAGCTGAATCACAGTGTTAACTGGGTGGCCTAGTTAATTGGTTGACTGATACCAAAGGATGATGACTCATGAAGACATGAACCTGAAGGACAGTTTCTATATGCCATGTCACAAGGTTCCACCCCTGAGCCTGACATTTCTATCAGAAACATGGATGACACACAGAAGGCAGGCATATCCAATTTGTAGATGACAAGAAACTGGAAAATAAATATGTTGTATGGCAGAATCAGAAACCAAACAGATCAACAGGTTACAATGGCAGGATTTCCAATTCTCAAGTGAATCTTTTTTCTAAGACCTCCAAAGAAGAATCTGTAACTTTCTTCAAAAAAAATCATAAAATAGTTTAACAATGACCACTTGGCAGGGAGAATGTCGAGGTGATTCAAGCACCAGATGGGTGGTTGAGCTAAATGACCTTTAAGGTCTCTGCCAACCCTGAGATTTTATGACTTCAATTTTAAGAATCTTTCTCATTTTCTAAGATCTCCAGAATATTTCCCAGCCTTCCTTGGTAACCCACGGAATGTTTAACAACACTAATGACAGCATTTCCTCTTATCTTTGTCTTGATCTTGAAATACTTCAAAAGTGTAATTTTTTCACCTTATGTTTTTGTTATCTTTTCCCCACAAGCAGAAGATCTACCTAAAAAATGTGATGGCACAGATGAGCATTCTACATCTGAAAAAATTTCCCCATGTTATAGTTATGTAAAGAACTGTTTTTATTTTATGTCCTTGCAATATCCCACAGATAGTCCTTGAAGGGCTAAATAGCCCTTAGAAGCTATTTAAGTTAGGGTCATAGCAAAGCCACTGAATTGCTCTCTAAAATGACTAAGACCACCATCACATGGATGTCCTTCGCAAAAAAAAAAAAAATTTTTTACAAATTAATAACCCCTAAAACAATCCTCAAGTTCAAATGCATAATTTAATATAAGTATACCATTAATGAAAACTGAATACATTCAGCAAAGGATGAAATTTCCTTTTTAAAAGCAAGATTTGTCCCCCACTTACTCATTTATCTCTAAGGCTTCATGAGCTGCAGAAATCCTAGCTTGGGGGTTTCTCTCTCTCCAGGCTTTCTGCATTACTGTTTTACAAAAAGAGGAAAAAAGCATGTCCATCAACACACATAATTAGAAGACTCACCACAGGACAATAGTTAAATTAATAGCTTTCAGCTTGAATACAAGAGAATATTTCACTTACTAAGGAGGTGAGCCCAAATCTCCAAAATCACACAAATACACTCTAATGTGCTATTCCATTCTCCTTCCTTCGATGATAGCAAACCTTTCTTGTGCTCTTAATACTACAGGTCTAAATCTTATAGATTAACCCATGGTCTATAATCTTAGAGGTTTAATCTTGATTAAGATTTCTTTTTTTTTACTGAAGTATTAGTTGACACACAATGTTACAGTAGTTTCAAGTGGATAACAACGATTTGCCAAGTCTACACATTATGCTATGCTCACCGCACTGGTTAAGGTCCCTTAATCAAGAAAGGAAAAGACATTCTAAAAGAGATTTAATATTTCTTTTGTTCATTAATGTCATTTGTCGTTAAGAAACATATTTTACACATTTTTATATGAGATTGTTACTAATCTCTTCCTTCTACTTAGGCACAACATAAGTTCTATTGTTCATTTTCCCAAACACTATAGGCTCTGGGTATTAGGACTCTGTAAAACCATATGAAGAATTATGAGTTGGATCAGAAAAAAAAGTGGTTTGGTCTTTTGCTTAATATGTGTATCTGTTCCCAAAGTTTGCTGCAAACACAGTTTCTAGATACCAGAGCAGTTTGTGTATATACTGTGCAAAGTTCAATGCCTGGTATATTTATTGGACTATGATATTCTACCACGATAAACAGTACCTTTTTAAAAAGAGCAACAATCTCCATACTTGTTTTATCAATACGTATCTTTGAAGTTAGCTTTTCAGGTGCATGTACACATTCCTCTTTTTAAAGATTTTTTTTCACCTATTTAAGTTTGGCAATATAAAAAACGTCAGTAGGATTATTTAGATCTCAAACCAAGTGAAATGCATGCCAAACAAAGCCCTTTCCAGGTTGATAAACAAATATGGATTCTAATAGCTAAGGCCATGACCCCATTCACTGCTAGTGAACCTATAAATAGGCATACAGATCACTACAATATATTCATTTATCATTTGGATTCACTAAATCTTAATTTCTAACTACAATATCATCGAAGAGACATGACCCTTCATTCTACCTCAATCAAGGATTTAATTAGCTTCGTATCAGATTTATGGGCACTGAAGAGAGCATTTAGGGATGAGCACTGGGTGTTGCATGGAAACCAATCTGACAATAAATTATATTTAATATTTAAAAAATAAAAAAAGAAATATGTAAATCCAATGTTACTATATATTTTTTAAATAGTATTTTAAATCATAACAAGAAGACTCATTTCTACATTGTACTTCATCATGATAAATCCTTTAATTAAGTACCAGAATTCTGGGTTCTGCCAGCCAATCTCCAATTTAATAATTTATTCATGGGGGGGGGGGTGTAGAGCAGATATTCTAAAAGCAATAACCTTAGTACTTAAATCAAAAGCCCTCCCACTCAGCAACTATCTAAAGGAGTGTCCATACTTGCATCTGCAGGACGCAGGTGGTCTGAGTCACAAGTAAAGAACGTCTGGTGGTCCTGGGCAGAGAGATTCATGTCATAGTAAGTCAGAGGCTCTCGTCCTGTCACCCAAGTGTACCTGGTAAAGGGGAAATAGATGGTCAGACACTTGGAAAGCAAGACCTACAAAATATTAAGCTGCATAGGAAACTGAATATAAAACATTAACTGGGTACAAAACAGTTTTGCCAATGAATGAAAAAAAGTTTTTTTAATCATCCTGTTCTCCCTTTAGGAGGTCTATCAGCAGGAAACAAGTAAACATTTTCCTATATTTTTCTCTAAAAATTTTACTAGCACTAGCTAATGAAAACTTTCCCTCATTACTCTTATGAATAGGCATTTCCCAAAAGCCATGAAAATTCTGATATGCCTAATTACTTTGCAAAATTAAATTCCAACAAAATTTCTATGACATCTTTATAACCATGCTCTAGGTAAGTTTCAAAATATTTTGATTGTATAATGCATAATGAAAATAATAAGTGTAATAGAAAATTTCTAAAAACTACACATTTTTGTACATCATCCCAATTCTAATCCCCAAATAACTATAAAACAGAAAAACCAAAACATTTGAGGATTGTATCAAAAAATAGAAGCACTACACAGACTGTTACAATGACCCCTAAATGAACCAGCAAAAACATTTGCTGCTGTCTTTACTCTCTGAACTAGACCCATTTGTTTCCCAAGCTGTCAAAACACTTACCGATTATATTCAGCGCCCCTAAATAAATTCAGTGGATTTCGCCATACTTTGCATTCTGCAACAAAGAGAAATATGAAAATGTTACACAGAGTACAGACACACTACAAGCTAATTAATTCAGCAAAACACCCTTCCTGGCCATTTGATAAGATAATTTTATTCTCCATCCTCTACATGGCAAGCAACGTGGAAAAACTCTGAGTGGTTGATCAGGAAACAAAGCTCAGGAACCAGGACTTTGGAAAAGTTCTCCCTAATCTCTCTGGGCCAAAGTTTCCTCATTTGCTAAATCAAGGTATATGCCAACATCAGCTAGTTCATAACTTCAATAGTCATTTCACAAGGTCTACACAGATTCTATAAATTTACTTCTGAAATTACAGGTACAAGGTATACTTGTAAGCTAAACTTAAGCTCTAGAGTATAATATGGAGTTATTTAATTAGGGTCTATGTTATTACTGATTTTGTGACAAAGCACCAGATTACTTTTTACACTGCCATAAAACAGAGATAAGAAAACGAATAAAGTTATTATTTTAGAGAGAAATGCTATGAAAATAAATTGTTTTAAAGCAATAACACTGTTTACTTATACAGATACATGGATTAATCATTATAGTAATATTAGAATTCTAGCATATACTAATAGATTACACATCTTTCTTCCACAAAAAACACAGAAATTTAGAACCACAGGACTTGGTTCAATCATTAGTTTTTAGGACTGTCTTATAAGTGTGTGACTAATAAGCTATAATTCTTTTTAAACAGCCTATGATTAAGACTTTCTACTGATTCAGAATACTACATTTCTTTGAGTGAATAATGTTTTATTAGAAAATAAAATAAGTTAAGAGTACTTAAAACATCTCTGTGTGCGTAATCGGCCAAAAAACACACCCAAAGACATGGACACACAAAAGTGAGCAATTATTGCAGAAATCAAAAGAGCATTAAAGGGTGATTCATTAAGATTCTATCCTCATGCCTGTTATATGCAACATCCATCCTTCCACACCCACTCACTCATCCATCTATCCATCCATCCATCCAATGAGCATTGAGCACTCAATGGGGAAAACAAACAAGTAAACCATCTATTACAATACAGCATGAAAATGAAGAAGATAAAACACTATAGCAACACTGTGTCTAATCTCAATATATTTTTGTTAAAATAGTGAATGAAGGGTGTACACATAACAGGAAGATATGTTTTTATTTAAAGAAGATAAATATATCTTTAAATTAGGGCTGGAGCCCGCCTAAAATTTGCACAATGTTTATAAACTATAGCCCTAAATTTTCTGACACTTAGCTTAACTCACCATTTAGGAAATGATCTTTGTTCAATTAATTCAGCATCTTTGAATTTTGTTCCTGAGAAACTGAAATTCTGTAGCTGTCACTTCATATGGCACTAACTAGAAAATTATGCTTTTCTTAAATAATTACTTTTCTTACAGATGTAAAGACCCTGGGAGGGGTCACTAATGAACTCCAGATTATGGCTCAAATCACAGAATCACACCGGTGAGCCAAACAACCATGATACGATCTCTGCCCTTAAGGCTATTTTAACTTTTAGGTCCTCATCACTCCCACCCTTTCCTCAAAGGATGTCTTTCAAGATCCAAAGCGGTCCAATTAAAGCTTCATGAATATTGCAAGGTTTGTATTTAGCATATAACAAACATGTACACAGATAGTACAGAGGTTGCCCATGGTGACATTTTTTGCAATAAAACAGGAACATTTGGGGAGATGCCTCTCCCCCACTGAATTTCATCTGAAATATTAGTAAAAAGGTTACGGGCAAATAATTGTTCTCCACTGAATACATTATTATATTGGCATTGTTCAAATACTCATTTGAAAAATTTTAAACCAAAATACCTTCAGTTAAAATTTCAACACTATTATATATTGGATACAAATGAAATTATTTCTAAATAAAATTAACTGCAAAGAGACATGGTGTATGTACCTAAAGTATTTTTGAGCAAAACTAAAGATGCAATCTTCGTTTAGGAAGTGCCACAATATAGCCAGCAGGGGGTGCTACAAACATTTTGAAATGTTTTTATGGATTCTATTCCAGAACTGAACTTCTTAAAGAGTCACTGTTGACATTAAGTGTCATACATACGGTCTATTGCTTCTTCAAGTATCCCTGAAACTTAGATATGAGGATCTAAGTAACTAACAGATGTAAAATATTTCGAGAAAAAATATGTGATACAGAACTACCTAAGAAATGTCTTCATTAGTTATATCCTTCATTAGCTATGTCTCCTTCAAATTGGTGCAAAACAGGTATAATTTTTTAAAGAAATATGCGATCTAGAGGTCAAATATGAACCATGTCAAAGTTTTACCTGGAATTAGGTCATAGCTATGTTAATTTCTTCTTCGCTACTCTGTTTCATAATCTTATCACTACTACAAAAACTCTCTCAGCCTAGAATCACTATAGAGCACATACCCCATAAATATCAGACTGCTTGATGGTTTCGTGATACCGACAAAAGTTGCAAATGCCAACTGTATTAGAATGTGAAGATTTAAGTCAAGAGTTAAACTCAGATATCCAGAGGATAAAGGTTTTTCCACATGAGGTCCTGTTTCTTATCTTATTCATGTCTTTGGGAAATAAATTCTTTATTTAAATCAGAATTAAAATTTTACCTCCAAAAGGAATGTTGCATTCTCCATTAATATCAACAATTTCAGTGCCCTTTAGAAGCCCTAGAAGTTGACAGAGACCCCATCAAGGACTTGCTGATATTACTAGCTCAATTAAAAATATGCCCCAGTACAATAAACATACTCCCTATGGTTCCATCTGTAGCAGTACAGAAGAGTCTCTATCCACAAATGCAGACAGAAATGTTCAGACCTCAGCATGCATGCAAGAATGCAGTTCAGGAGGAAGAGAAGCAATATATATTGGAATAGTACTTATTTAATTCCCAAGTCTGCACAATAGATTCCCCCCCCCCCCTTTGTGATAATGGGATGGTTATGTAAGTTTTTATGTGGGAGACAAAGAACACAGAAAGTAATGCTTACTGCCATCAAGGACTTCTAAAATCAAGCTGCAATCTTTTCTTCAGTCTTCCTTCTCACAATTCCCTACTAAAACTTTCCATCTCAATGATCGTTATTTCATGCCTTTTGTACTCAGTTACCCCTGTAGAGTGCTCACCCCATCACTCAAAGGACTGTGTGGTTTAAACATAAATAGAATGGCTATGATGCACTAGTCCCTTTGCCAGGTCCTTGGTTACAGAACAAGAGGAGCTTATGGCCTTGGGAGAAAAATAAAAAGGGCATACAGCTGAAGAAGCTCTACAGAAAGAACAATGTACTGACAGAATCACAGACTTTCCCTTTGTCACAGTCCTCAAAGAAAAAGAGAACTTAATTCTCAGAAAAACCAAGAGGCTCTGAAGTCATGGGGCTTTTATTCACATGGAAGAAAATATTACTCTACATCCAACTTATTTAACTCTGAAAATCTTTATTTTCTAAAAGTTAAAAAAAAAAAGATATAGAATCCCCACTCCCAGGGCCTTCAAATATATAAATTATTAATTCATAGCCTAGGAAAATTTATTATACTAAAAACTTACCACCTCTTCCCAGAATCTAAAATCTAATGATGGTAATATTATTATTATAAACAGTAGCAACAACAACTTCTGTCATAGCTATAAGCTTGATTTTCATTGAGCCTTTCTCTAAGAGGTTTTAAAGCTCAAGTCATCTATATTCCTTACAATTGTTAGCGGCGTGTAGTAGGCCCTTTTTACAGAAGAGTAAAGCATAGAAAAGCTATATAATTTCCCCATGGCTCACAGCAAATTAGATTAAGGGCCGGTGTCCAGACTGTCCAACAACCACCCACTACATGCAACAGACTTGTTACCCTGCAACATCATATTTCAAAAATCCTATGACTTCATCAATTAAATTTTCCACTAGCAAAACAGTTTTGAAAACTCCTCTGGGGAAATGTTAAGCACTTTTTAGCAATACTTTTAAACATTTTAGTTTCCAAAGTACAACAGAAAAAGGCTCTAGATAAAGTTTAATCAGATGTATTATGGCAATCAAGATTAATCCCAAGCTGATATATGATTCTGCCATGTATTTATTAGCTTCTATGTCTCAGAAATGAATACCCAGTTTTCTACATCACACAGGCTAATCTTAATCCTTAACAGTAACAATAGCCATTTGCTTAAGTAATTAAGCTTTATTTTCATAAGTTTTAAAATAATTATTTTGAAAAAATTAATATAAATTAGGCACAAAGTAACATGTAGGTAGCTTTCAACTCAACAAATATGTTATTGTCTCTAATTCTATGGGATCAGAAATGGTATAAATAATGATGAGCTTCAAGGCCATTTTTATTGATCTGCTCTATTCAAGATAGTGTACTATTTTCTTCAAGTATTGCTAAAATGGTTAAATCTTTATTGTATCTTCATACATTTCTCATTGATCATTTTTGACTTAAGCCAATCAACTTGACCAAATAATGTGGAAATTGTGAAATAAATTTATTAAATAAATGTTCACCACAGACTAAAACTGTTTTAGGCATTTTCACCATTCAAATAGAGATCAAATCTATACTACAACACAAATTTGAGTGGCAAAAGATTTTAAAAGATATAATAAGCGTTGGCTAAGAGAATCATTTTCAACACCTGCATAGACATGGCAAGGACAAACTGAGTTTTCTCTAATTGAGACGACTAAAGAGCAATGCCAAAGGTCCTGGATGTGGCAATTTGCGATTTTGCCAGGGATATATTTGAAATGCAAGCACTGAAAGGCCTGGGCATAAAAGTGAGTCACTGAGCTAAGGAGTAAACCTCACTGAACCCACAGCCATATCTCCAGAGACTGAGCCATCTTCCCCATCATATTCATAGATGGGGAATTCATCATTCATATTCAGTTCATCTGGAGGACACTGACAGATGGCTGTCCTCTGACTTGTTATTTCTACATGACCTCATTGACTCCTCAAACTACTTTGTGAAGTAGATACTGTTGTTATTCCCACATATGCAAATTAAGATACCAAGGAAGGTTAAGTAACTTGCCCAAGGTCACACACTGTAAGTGATGGAGCTGAGATGAGGGCCACATCTGTCTGACCCCAGAGCCTGAGCTCTCAACCATCAGCAATCGTGCCACTGAGATTTTTCTAAGTAAATCTGGCTAATGTCACTTCTGAAATCATGTCATGTACCACAGTACAGGTTTTTAATGAATTTATTTATTTTAATGCTTCAGTAATTACATTAGTATTGACTTTATAGACCTCACAGAGGATCTAGACTGAACTTTTTAGCTAAGTGCTTGAGACTTTGGACTGTGAAGTGAGACCACCTAGGTTGCCAGCCCTGTGACCTTGGGCAGATGACTTAACTTGCCTGTATGTCAGCTTCTTCAACCATAAAATGGAGATAATAATAGTATCTGCCTCACAGGGCTATAGTGAGGATTGAATGACATAATAATGTAAAGTGGAAAGTAGGCACTAAGAGTGGAGGTATTATTATTAGAATTATATGGCTTTCTATAAGGAGAATTATTTGCTCTGGTGTTATGAAAATTTGAAGATCTATGAAGGTCTCAGGATATCTTTGCACTCTACCTGAGTTTCTTCATCTCCATTGTTTTTCTTTAATTTATTACCTGGATTTAATCATTGCTTGAACTGCCTCTAGCAATGTAATGAATTTTAATTTAGAATTCCAAGTAAAATCTTATAAAAAGTTTTACATAAAAGATACATATATGACACATACATATTATGTACATATATAAGATATATATTAAGATTAAATGAGATTAAAATGAAATGATTTTAGACAGGAAGGCAAGCAACTATAACCAGAGTTTGTCTAAAGATACAGCTCTGTGCAAGAGGATACTAAAGCCCCTCAGAGAATTTAAACTTGACTTTGGCAAGGATACTTCTCATGTGATGAAGCACCTTGAATTTTTCTAAATATCTTGAAGGTGAATGCTGCAAACCTTTGTCTTTATGGCACCGTACTCAAGAACAGGGCAAATTATCAAACAGATGTTCCCATGAACCTAAATTCAAAATGTTACCAGTCCCTGAGAACCTACACCCCTTAAGACAGGGAGAAGTTAGCCACACTTTAAGTCCTTACCTATCATCAGATCATAAGCTGAGTTGAATTAAGAAATGGCAGTGAGAAACATAGTGATGTGGGAAATACATCAGCAGGGTTTATCAAGAAAAATGGCAGGTTAGCTCCCAAATAAAGAGAACTAAGTGAAATATTCGTAAATGTTAACCTAAGCCAAACAACCTAAAATTTGGCTACATTAAGAAGTTATATAATTAACTACATTTTTTCTCTGACCCACAGATAAAGATAACTACAAATTTTAAAAGAGTCTGCACTCAGGCCACTTTGTACAGATACAAAGTTAAATAAGATATAAATAGCCTGCCCTGTAACAATCATAACCCTCTCACCCTCTCCCCCCCACCTCTCCCACTCCAAACCGTTCTTAAGTAGGCCAGGTCTTTCAGCTTTTAACCAAAACAAACGATTCTTTAAGAAAAGAGCTATGAGTCTTAATATACACTATGTATATTACATACACTATGTATGTATGTATGTATGTACGTATATACACAGTGTATAATATACACTATGAGTCTTAATACAGACCAATGTTTATCACTGGTATTTTCAGTTTATTTTTAGCTTTTACAATGATTTTTCTCAAATAAGCAATTAAACTGCCTTTGCCAATATCCATGGGACTTTGTCAGCCATGTTGTATTTATTGTAAGATTCAGCAAAGAGTTGTCTTGTCATGATCCAATAAAATCAAAAGATTCACCTATTCATTATTAAGGCAACAGCCATTTTGTTATTATTAAGGGATAGGATTTCTAAACAAATTCCTTATTTTAAGAAAATGTATTATTGATTACCCTCTGTTTTGGACTTTCTTTTTCCTTAGTTGAAACAAGACTATGAAATAGAAAGTGACTAAGAGTAGAGATAAACACAGACAATGTACTTTAATAATATTTTTCTTATCCAAAAATAAAAATCACCAGAGGAAAAGAGAATTGGAAAATAGTATCAGTCCCACTATATCTGATACTTCCATACCAGCATGCATGTTTGTTGAGCTGAGTTAGCCAAATTTTAGCTAAAATGTCAAGGAGAAGTGGGCAGACAGAGCCCAAATATACTTAGGCAAGGTAATTTCCACTTTTCTAAATGTAACTATTTAAACATTGTTATGAGATCAGATCATAAATGCTGTATCTATTATAGAGGAAATGAATAGAAATATTGCATGCATGGAGATATTCAACAAATACTACTGGAATTGAATTAAAAATAGTCAAAAACTCAATCTTAGCCATGTAAAAACACAGTACAAATAAAACTGAGAATTTCCATGATTTAAAAAAAATGTTTTTTAATGTTTATTTATTTTTGAGACAGAGAGAGAGGCAGAGTGTGAGTGGGGAGGGACAGAGAGACATGGAGACATAGAACTCAAAGCAAGCTCCAGGCTGAGCTGTCAGCAGAGAGCCTGACATGGGGCTCGAACTCACGACCTGTGAGATCATGACCTGAGGTGAAGTCGGATACTTAACTGACTGAGCCATTCAGGCGCCCCATCATGATTATTATTTTTCAATATGTTTTTATAAAGGGCTTAGGTGCTTCCTCTAAAAACTGCTATGAAAGCACTAAAAATACCATCAAGACTTATATAAGACATAAGGCTTACTTCAAGGCATCCACAGAGAGACAGCAAAATAATAGTGACAGTAAGAAGAGTGTAAACTCTAAGAAATGATGCCAAGAAACTTAAATTGGGGAGAGAGAGAATTTTAACGAAAATAAAAATGTATTCACAATGAAGAATGGCTTCAAACGAGGCTGCTTTCCACTTCCAATCTGTTAATTTGCTACGTTTTGTACCATTCCAAGATTATAGTAACTCTAATCAGACCAGAGCACATTTAATCTGTTGGGTTCTCACGGCAGATGCAAAGTGACGGCAGTTATCCACAACTGTTGATGTGATGATGACTAAGTGACCAAGACCCTCCATTACAATAATGCACCACACTTGTTACAGTGGTGGTTACCGTTTCACTTGGCTCAGCTCTCTTTCTGTTTCTTTCACAAA
Source organism: Acinonyx jubatus (assembly GCF_027475565.1). Classification (NCBI taxonomy): domain Eukaryota; kingdom Metazoa; phylum Chordata; class Mammalia; order Carnivora; family Felidae; genus Acinonyx; species Acinonyx jubatus. The sequence goes on from NC_069383.1 coordinate 33,434,073, forward strand.
GTAGGTACGTTGACAAAGTCCCAGACAATTTTGCTACCTGAGTGGTGCCATCTCTCACACATGTACCCTTTAGGATGAAATCAACGTGTACCTGGTGGTGCCCACTGCCACTCACAGCTGGCTGGCAAAGGGTCTATTGAAAGGGCACTGGATCAACACCAGAAATAAAATATATGTGCAATGTTCCTTGATGATTATCACCTGGCTAGACAGGTGGACTGAGTTATGAAATGTGGACTGAGTTACTCTAGGAGAATGAACAACAACAAAAAAAGATCTAATCTAGTTCTTTAATTTCTTCCTCTTCATCCTGCAAGTATCAGAACCGGTGCGCTCCCCTTCAAAAAGCAAACTTCTTCTCCAAGTTTTGGTCAGGAACCCCTCTTTTTTTCTCCACAGCACTGTATGCTCCCCTCATGTAATCAGAGCACTTACCACTGTGTCTCCTTCAGTAGACAAGAATTCCATGAAGGCAAGAACTTTGGCTTTTTTAAAAATCACTAATACTCATCAGAACCTATACAAGGCCAGGTTCATATTAGGGACTTGGGAAATGTTTACTAAGCTAATAAAGAGACCAAGCTAGGAAATCCTATTCTTCCTTCTTTTATGAATGGAGAAATTACAGGCCTTGATTGTACTCATTTGTTCATTCACTGAGTTTCAGTGATGGAGCAGACACTGTGCAAAGTGCTAAAAAATCTGCAATAAAGCAGTAAGCTAAAACATTACAGTGCAATTTGATAAATTTTGCTAAAGATAAAAATATTAAAGTCAGTGAAGGTGGAGACATATTGTACAACCCATCAGAGAAGGCTTCCCAGGAGGTAACACTGGAGCTGGGTTACAAAAGTCAGGCAAACACGTGAGAGGGGGAGATAGACTTTTAGGGAAAGAGTCATGAGAAAACATGGCATGTTCAAGAAATGAAAAGGAGGGGAACCTAGATGGCTCAACTGGTTAAGGGTCGGACTCTTGATAACGGCTTGGGTCACAATCTCATGGTTGTGAGATCAAGCCCCATGTTAAACCCCATGTCGGGCTCCATGCTGAGAGTGGGGAGTCTGCTTGGGATTCTCTCTCTCCATCTCTCTCTCTCCTTCCCCTGTTCATGATCTCTGTCTCTTTCAAAATAAATAAATTAATTAAAAAAAAAAAGAAAGAAAATGAGAGGGACAGGATTGTGACTGAAGCCAGTGCTGGCAAGATAGGTTGAAAGCAGCTTATGCTATTTATGCTATGCTAAGGAATCTGGAATCTGGGCTTTCTCTTCAGTATAATGGGAACTGAGGAAGCCTTTTAAGCAAAGGAGTGATGTGATCACATCTAGGTAGGCATAAGCTGCAATTAGCATGGAACAGAATGGACACATTCAGTAAGGGTTGAGAAACTAGGGACAAGGAGGCTGGAGACCCAGGCTGGGAACATTGACCTAAATTAATGATCCTTAGCTAAATCAAATTGGAGAAAAGGTAAAGCTAAACAAAATAAATATTTCCTTTCCCTGTGATGCTTATATTCTACTTCTCTGGTAGATGCTGTCAACTCCTTGGGAAAATAAACTGCATTTTTCTCTAGAGTCTCATATTTAAATAACAGCATTATACTGTCTTATAGTCATAATAATTTAGTAAAAATAAGCAAATAATGTTCAAACCGAAGGACTTTCCATACCTGAGACACTTTGCCTGTTGGAATCTGAGTCCCCATTACTGGAGTTAGAATTGTTGGAGGAGTTGTTGTCAACCCCTCCCAGGAGGGGGCGCAAGTGGCTTACTGACACTTGTTCAATGAATGATGTTCCATACTTGCGAAAATACCACCATTCAAATATCTAGAATAGAAAAATAATAAACGTGATTATGGTCCTTGTTACTGTCCATGATTTCTGAACACATATTTGCTGTATTTACAAATTACATCCACCTTAAATACTTAATTTTTTATTCCAAGAATTTTGCTTAATTTATTCTAAACATTAAAGTTTAATAAAATTAAAACACCAATTACATTTTATTCTCAGTGTAGTTTTCTCCACTTAATAATGGCTTTCAAGGAAAATCTAGAACTACAATCATGGATAAAAGAACACAGTTAAGAGCTGCTCAATATTATTTTCCTCCAAATTTACAGAATATTCTAATAACAAAATCATCATAGCTAAAGACAACTCCAGAAATGTATACAAATAAGCAAGTTTTAGAAATACGGTTTATGAAATAATCCAATTCTTGGCACCTTACATTCTGATAAAGCCATACCTGCATAAAAATTTTGATAGCAAAACTTTATTTGTATTTTAAAAATAAGTATTTCCTTAGAGAAATGCTGGTTTTACAGAAGGAATGAAAGGCATCCCACTTCTTGTATGGGTGGTACTCAATTACTGAGATACTCTGCAATGTCCCCTTGCTAAGAAGTGCTTTACAAGCACAAGCATCTGTTGAATACTATTAATGTTTCCTAGTTCACCAGCTTACCAATTATTACGTACCATGAATTGCAAAGGAGAAAAGAAATAATTTTCATTAATAAAAGGAAAGAAGCAATAACACTCATATGACTAGGCTGCAATCAGGACTTATAAGCACTGGGAAAGCAAGTGACACCCCCCAAGCCTGCTTCCCTGCCCCTTGGTCCCTCCAGTGAACACTCCCACCATGATTCAAAGCTGCTCTCTCCCACATCTTTTCCTCTCCTCCCTGTCTGATTTGGGATTTGTGCCTTAAGCAGCCGCAAATCATCACACAGAAGAAATTTAAGAATCAGCTATATCCAGAGTCTCACAGGGTTAACTATACCATATTCTTATAATGCAGAATGTGGAACTAACATAGAATTAATCACCTTTATCCTTACTTATTTCATAAGAACAAGATTTTGTTATCGACTCTGGAATGGGCTTTGGGCTATTATTTAAAAATCAGTGTTGTCTTTCATTTGCTCTACTAAACACACACACACACACACACACACACACACACACACACACACTCTTTTAAGGCAGAAAAAATACCTACGAATTATCAGAAGGAGCTATCAGTCAAATCAAATGTTTCCAATTCTAGAACATGAGTTTAATTTAATTCCAAAAAGTTACCCATCTGACTATGTGAATTTTCACATGTGAAGACATTCAAGTAATTTCACCTGGCAGACAGGGGAGACTATGATATGAAAACTAAGAAGGGACAGGACTAGTCTATAACACTTGGAATGCTAGCAATAAGAGATCTTGCTTAACGAAGGAAGAAAGTTCAAGAATAGTAAATTTACAAACCATGAGTCCAGAGAGTTTGTAACCTTAGGCAAGTTATTTTATCTATTTGAACATCAGTTTCTTCTATTATAAAGTGGAAATCATATTCATTATTCATTCTCAAGGTTCCTCAATTTTTACACCCAGGTAAAACATCTAGTTTCAAACCCCATGTAAAAGAAACTAGCTCAGCGCCCGTTGCATGTGTGGTTCTCAAAAGTAATAGCAAAGCTACCATTTATTATATTGATGATGTACATGCCTCCCACGCACAGCATACCTGACATGCTGGTGCACTCCTCTTTCACTTATCTGTGATTCAGGCTAGTACAGCATCTTCTTGTCTGTTGCTAAGTTGTTGGCTAAAAGCCCTAGAAATCATTGTGAAAAAAGGGTACTGTTCACCATTCAGTCCTGACCCCCAGACAAAGCCCTCAAGAGATTCGTGGCTTTGCCTTTATTAGAAGAGAAGACAAGCTCCAAAGGACCCAGAACACTGGGCACAGAACTGGCAATGGCTCTCAGTCACTGTGGGGGAGAGCTTTCGCTGCCCTAAGCCTTTGCTCTGCTTTCTATATTATGCTGCCTGGGCACTTGCCAGGCCTTAGTTCATTGATTCAGTCACATAGCAGGAAGTGCTCCACACCAGGCACAGGCTGTGCTCCAGGGTTACATAATGCAGATGTGGCCCCTGATACTACCAGTCCATGCCACAGATCACAATGCTTCTCACAGGTTGCTCCTGACATAGCCCATACCCATCACAAAAACAAGACAAAAAAAAAAAAAAATAAATACCTTGGAACTCTAGATTTCTCAGTTTCTCCAGGAGAATCACAGAATGTCAGCACTAAAAGGGACCCTAAAGGATCACGTACAGTCTCTATTTACAGATGAAGAATGAGGAATGACCAAAGTCCCACAGCAAATTAAGTAGCTGTTTAGACTGAAGCCCCAGTTCTGTACCCCTAATCTCACCAGGGCCCTGTAACAAGACACCTTTTTCTAACTCTAGTGCGCATCGAAACACAGATGTAGCCTAATCATTTCCCTTTCCAAATCTTAATTTCCCAATGCCTCTGACTCTACTGTCCCTTTGCTTTCTTAGCTATTAGAATCAATACAGAAGTAGTCTATCAAACAGGACATTCATCCTAAGGTATAAGTGATTCATATTGGTGAGGTATTTCCATTATAATAGGAGACAGACCTTCCACCCAGTATTTCTAATGCAGGAATAACAGATCTCAGTAAAGACTGGGTTATTCATGCAGCTGTTTGGAGAGAAAAAGAGGGTCTGCTCAGGTCTGTTGTATCACAGTAGTAGATGGCTTCTTACCTATTACGATCTTTCTTTATACCATATTAGAGTGCCTAGTACCCTAGGGCAGAGACTCTAATATGTATTCAAGGAACAACCAGTAAAAAGAAGTAGGAAAGGACTTGCAGCCATGAACTTCAAACCAAGTCTTCTAATCTGGGGCTAGCATAATAATCTGCCCCTTATCCCAAAACATGACAGGCTTTGGGCCAGCACCCCACAGTATTTTTAAATAGCTGCACAGATCCAAATGGGCAGATGGTGTTATTTAACACACACATATCTGGTGTCACTTTGAATACTTCTCTCTGGTGCATAACCTACAATGTAAACAGCAGAGCCCTTATAAACAAAGTTAGATTGTAAAATTAGTGGGCTTAAGCTTAAGCTTAGTGGGCTTGTCACAGTGGAATAAAACTGGTTTTAATCTGATAACTATAAAATTAAAATATAAATTTACCATTTCATAGTCTCAAAAATATAATCCCTCTAGTGCTTTTTCCCAACTCATGCTTCACCCCAAAGATTTTACAGATCAAGTAAGATGAGAACTAAAAAGCATCAACTGAATTGGGCATTTAAATCAAAAGTAGCCCTCCCATCTAGCTGAAAGTTCAAAACGTAAATACACTTCATGATGGCAAATTAAGTGACTTTGTTTGGTTCTCTTGATTCTCTGGGGCTCAGTTATCTAATGTGTATAATAAGGTCACAGTAAGCACTCAGTTAATGTTGGATGGATACACAGATAAATGTTCACTGGATGGATGAATGGACAGGTGGACACTTAAATGGATGGATGACAAGGGCTCGCCTGGTGATTTAATGAGAGATAGTCTAAATCAACAGCAAGACCAATGAAAGTTTTTGTGTTCTTTTTGTTTGTTATAAAAAAAGATAAACTTATCCATATTTGTGGAAGAGTAAAGAATCTAGTGAAAAGAGAGACACTAAAAGATGCAAAAGAGTACAAATGACCAAAAGGCATGATGCCAGGAGCCCAGAAAGCACATACACCCTGCCTTCAAAAGGCAACCTATCATTTCTTGCTCTGAGACAGGAAGAAAAGGAAAGATGCATGCATAGAGGGGAACATTCTACTTTGAAAAGTAGGGTGTGATGTGAGCTGTTTCACATGTCAGAAGGTAACAAAGGGATAAAGTGGGTGACACTGATCTCACTGCAGATGCAGGTAAGGTTTGTCTTCTGAGAATAAGGAAGGGGGGATGCCACTGTGAATGTGAGAGTGGTCTCAGGGGCTTGGATCCAAACTCTGCAGGACAGAAGTGCCAAAAGCTATACTTGGGACCCAGATCATATTTAAAATAAAGACCCATTTGTGAAGGACCCAGTTACCAATGTCTTGTGGCCGCCTCCTTACTGTTTGGCAGAAGCAGAGAGGATGACCAAAAAGCACTGGGACTAGGGCTGGAGATTCCAGTTTGGCGCTGATCTATGGTACAAACTTGTTGCATTTTCTCCCACAGGGAAGCAACAAAAATCTGGCACAGGGACAATCAAACAAGACCCTTCTGTCTATCTTGCAAACCTAAAAAGCTGAGTGTTTCCTGAAGATGCCTAGGTTCTTCGGAGCCAATAAGCTGTCTTCTTGAACTGCATGCTCTCTATATGAAATACTTCTCCTTGTGAATCAGGGACTTCCCTATACCCTACACCACACTTAAAAATGCTTCAAGATTCCCATAGAGCAGCACCTTAGTAATTCCACACCAATTCCATTAACCCACAGGAAATATAATGATGTCTCAGGCTGAAATTGGCTACGTGCTTCTTAAGGATTAAAGTAGGTAATGATATCACAGGAGAATAGATACAGAGATGATGGAGATTAAAGAGGAAATCTGAAACTTTCCCGCAGACTACTCCCAAATGGAAAGACTGCAAAATTGACACCTGCTGTAAGTGTTCAGAAACATATCTGATGGTGAACAGTTTTTTGGCAAAGGGGGATCTTCAGGGCTTAAACAAGATAAATCAAGGCAGTGGGCATGGATTATATAATATACATAATCTTTTCGTTTCTCAAATATATCCTTTTCTCTGTACCCACTAACCCTTTCAGAGTACCCCTCATTTCCACATGACAGACTTTTTTTCCCCTTTTGGCTCCTGTTATGTTCTGTTTAGGAATACTGATGTGCTATGGAATGGGTCTTAGCTTCCCACTTCCTTGGTCTCAGCCAATCCCTTCTCAGTTACTATTCCCTGAAACAGCTGAGAGGGGCTGTGTGAAGAACTGGTATTCATGCCCTTCGACCCCCCACTTCCTGGCCACTGATCACCAAGGCTTTAAGAAAAGAGAGAAGACAGAGAAGTGAGGTTCTTTTCAAGGTCAACAGTCAATGATCCATCCCCATCTCCATGCCTGTTTGTTCCCAGAATGAGATTTTTCCACTGTAGCATTAGAGGGGAGGGTCACTCTCCTGAGGTAAAGTCATGAAGACTACCGACCTTGGTAGAAGCCATCCTGCACCATGTGCCTCAGGCCCTGCCAGGTCATACTGTGATGGCAGCTATTCTCAAGGCCCTTCTAGAGATTCTGATTCAATTGGTCTGGAGTGGTGGTCAGATCCATCACTTTAAACAAGTTCCCCAGATAATCCTGACACAATCAGTTAATTCATCCTTGCACTGGAACTCTGTGCTTTTAACAAATATTTTATAACAATCTACCCAGGCATTATATTTACCAAAACAGAGATATAAAAACAAAACAAACAGACAAACAAAACCACAGATAGGGTCCCAGTCTTTGTGAAGCTTCTATTATAGAGAGGACAAAAGCAATAAATGATGACACATAAAGTATCATTATAAACTGTGGTAAAGGCTGGTCCCTATTCCAGACTGGCCAAATATGACCCAACCCACAGCCAACTGGATAAAGAAAATAATATCTCCTCCAGAGAAGCTTGTAGTCTCCCTCCTTCTCTCTTTCTTTTCTCTTCTTTTTCCTTATTCTTTTCTTTTCCTTCTCTCCTTCCTTTCTTATCTACCTGACCCATTTCTGTGGCTCTGTTAAAATGAAAACATCAACTGTTAGATACTACTGTTATCCACCTTCTTAATCAACACCTTTATGAGAGGCAGACTAGTATTATGGCAAAGCAGTGCAAATTTAAATTCTAGTCCTCACTCCACCCTTATGTAGCAAAGTGACCTGAACAAGTCATAAGCTTTCTGGATGCCTAGTCTATAAGTCTTTACTGGTTTAAACTGGATGGCTTCTACCTGCAAGGACATGGATGGAACTAGACTCTATTATGCTAAGTAAAATAAGTCAATCAGAGAAAGACAAATACCATATGATTTCACTCATATGTGGAATTTAAGAAACAAAACAGCTGAACACAGGGGAAAGGAAGGAAAAATAAAATAAGATAAAAACAGAGAGGGAGGCAAACCACAAAAAACTCTTAACTATAGAGAACAAATTGAGGGTTGCTGGAGGGAAGGTGGGGGGGATGGACTAAATGTATGATGGGTATTAGGGAGAGTACTTGTGATGAGCACTGGGTGATGTAAGTAAGTGATGAATCACTAAATGCTACTCCTGAAAGCAAATAAAGTTAACTGTATGTTAACTAACTTGATTTTAAATAAAATCCTGAAAGAAAAAAAAGTGATGAGCAGCAGACAGAAGTCAAAGGTGATAATTCATGAGTGACTTTGTGAAACACTGGGCATATGCAATGCTTATGTGTTGATGTTTGATGTTTTGTTTTGTTTTTTAGGTTTATTTATTTTGAGAGAGAGAGAGAGAGAGAGAGAGAGAGAGAGTGTGTGTGTGTGTGTGTGCACACGTGCACACGCAAGCAAGCAGGAGGGGACAGAGAGAGAGAGAGAGAGAGAGGGAGAGAAAGAATTCCAAGCAGTCAGTGCAGAGCCCCATGTGGGACTCGAACTCAAAACTGTGAGATCATGACCTGAGCTGGACACTCAACCGACTGAGCCACCCAGGTGCCCCTGATGCCTGATGTTTAACTTGATGTTTAAGTGTGGACATTTGACATTTAAATGGAGCAATAGCGGCAAAAACAAAATAAAAACAAAATCAAAAACCTAGATTGGATGGCTTCTGTGAGTTCCTTCCCTGAGCCCTGCAACTGCATGATTTTCAAGCCTCTCAATATGTGCTCAAACATAAACTGATAAAGCCAAAAGGACAGTTTGTCCCTTTATCTGCCATCAGCTTGTTCTCCTTCTTCACTTCTGCCATGTCTAATCATTAATCCTATCCACTCAAATACTTCTGTCCACAGTCAGACCCTGACAGGCATATGTCTACTCTTTAGCCTGGCGCTTTACTTGGTCTCCTGTGGAAAAGCATTAATTTTTATGGTGACCCCAAGAATCTGTAATCTGATAAAGCTGAATGAGCCTCAGTTTTCTCCCATTATCTGCAGACTTGGCTATGATATGGCCCCACAGCATCTCTCATTCTTTATACTACAGCCAAGGGACAACTTTCTTCATAATTAACACAGCCTGACATTTATATGTAGTTTCCCACATCCCAAGAGCCCTTCCAATCAAGTTTCCCCAAGTCTTTTTTTTACTCTTAGCTTCGGAATCACCATCATTTGGGTGATTCATATGCCTGTCAATTAAAATGCTATCTCAAGTGCAGGTCAAGTTCTTTAGACAAGGAAAAGTTGAAAGCCATAACTATCTCCTAGTCCTACTCCCTCACTTTTGAGGATGGAGGACAGTGTCAGAGAGATCAGGATTCAAATTTTATCATTTTGTCTGCTACAAAACCTTGGTCAAATTATTTAACATTTGTGTCTGCTTATACTCAACAGCATAAAGCCACTGTTATATCTACCACTTAGAATTTCAATGAGAATTAAATGAAGTAAAATATGCAAAGTGCTTAATACCGGGCATAGAGGGATAACTCAATAAATGGATCTTTGATATAATTTATTCCTACCTAATTATCATCTCTTCTATACTTTCCCAAAAACATAGTTTTTTTACATGTAATCTATGAGCTAAGTCTTTTATTTACTATTCTAATTTCCTCCCCTGTTAGTTCTTGATTCTCACTTTTTAAAATTATGCCCTGGATGGCCTCTTTTTATAGCTATTTAATATATATGTGTAGAATGTAGGTAGAAGAGCATGTCTATATTCATGTTAATGGGGACACAGGGATCTACGTATAAATGTCAATACAACATAGAGCATTTTCTCCATTCTACCAACATTTTAAGAAAATTAAAGGAAGCATTTTCTCCACATAACCATCTTACCACTCTGAAAAACAAAAATAAAACCCAGAAATTTTCTCCATTGAAATAAACATTGCCCAGAGAGGCTACTTCAAGCAGACTGGGCATGTCCTGGCGAGAACAACTAAAAGACTAAACTGGTGGGCTTGGACTGTGACGACAGGTGCAGTTCCTGTGGCTGGAACTGGACTGAGATGGGAAGGCTTGTGCCAAGACGGCAGAGAGGCCGCTTGGAGTTCAGCAAGGGAGAGAGCTGGCCGGATGGGTATATGGGCATGAGACCAGAAGGGAAGAGTGAGAGGTAGGTGGCATAACAAACTCATTGTGGGCTTTCAACCTGTGAAATTAAGAACTAGCAGTGATACCTAGAAAAATACACACTGATTAGTCCTCATTTATTTTTTAAACACATTAGTGTAAAAGGCAGCAGCATTTGCCAAACACATTTTATTTTTGTGTATATCTGTTCAGTTAGATGACTTTTTCAGGGTATTTTTGTTTGTATTTACCCCTGTCCTCCTAAGACATCACACTGCATGACAGTTTCAGTCTCCAGCATAGGAATCCTGAGGTCCCCAAACAACCATGTCCCCAGGGGCATACCTGTACTTTCAGCGTTCACTGCCTGGCTCTCCTTCCATTGTTCAGGGGAAAGTCATTAGGTAATTGTCTCTCCTTGCCAGGAAACAAACCGCTAAGCACCTGATCCTTTACCTCAATGCTGCCTCTCCATGAACACACTTGGCAGAAAATAGTGGTTGAATAGGAACCTCAACCCTGGGTACATTTCAAGGACTAGCAAAGCTGAGTCCCCAAAGGCAGGATAACACTGATGCCAATAATCTCTAAAGCAGGAGCCTAAAGCTATCAAGAGCTATTTCCACATTGTAGTGACTTTGCCCTCAGGACAAACATTTTTGAGAAAGGCCTTTCAAAATTTTCAAACATCAGAGGTTTCCAGTGCTCAGTTTCACATCAGTCGGACATATCCTGTGCCTCCTGAGAATGCTGCAAGACAAATACACCCTGAGATGGTGCAGCAGTGATTGTCAGGTTTCAGCAGCTGCGCTCCACACACCAGGAGAAAGCCTCGCCAGCCTGGACCTGCAAAGGTGGTCACAGTCTACAGAAATCCCTTTACTTGTAAAAGTAAGCTGACGGGACTTCACCTCCCAGAGTTAAAAAGTTTGACTGCTTAGGCCCTGCTTACCAGAGTGAAAGGGGATAACCCACACTCTGGCAATCAGTTTGTAGCCCAATCCAGACCTGCTGTTTGTTCAGCGAGCTAGAAAAACAGCTGAGAACCTAACCAGAAGGTGGTGAAATGAGTGACAGACTGCCTGGGCTGAGATCCTGCTCTTCGCTATCTGTCAGCGATGTGACCTAAGGCAGGTTGCTGACTTGCCTGTTCTACCTCTTCGGCCTACACATTAGTAAAATGGAAACAACAGGAGCAATCTCCTCCTCATACAGTTGCGAAGAGCAAATGAATTAGCACGTATGTGCTTAGATCAGTGCCTGGCACACAGGAAGCACCACTTAAGTGGGTAACATTCTTAAGCAAACATCCCTGGGAGAGGAATACACAAACAAAAACCTACTTTGTGCATCAGAGTGAATTATTGGTTTCAGCATGAAACTGCTCTTCAAACTGTATCTAAAAGTTCACATTTTTCTGTTTAAACAAAAAATACTTCAAAGCTATTTTAGAAAGAAAATATTAAAATATTATTTTAAGTGTAAATAATTGTTAGATGAAGACTTATAATACTTCTCCTCTCCCCCCCAAAAATATACATGATAAAAGGTTGCCATGTTTTCAGCACATACTTATTAATCATTTATCAAGCATTTGAAAGCATTTTCCAAGTTTGAGGTTTCTTCAGTCCATTAAGAACATCAAGGTGGGAATCTGAGGACACAGCTTCTAGACCTGGCTTTGCCACAAACTAACATGAGTTAAGTAAATCACCTTACAGCTTTAAGAACAATTCTCTAGAGTGTCTGTTTTTCTCATGTCCCCAAGGAACAGAGAAGACCTCAGAGACACAGATAGGTGTGCAGACCTGCATTTAAGAGGTAAGAGGGTACAAATTACTATTCACACCTTATTTCAAACCAGTTCAAAGAGAAGTTTTAATATGCCTCCCTTCACCTTGGCTTGCTTGCTCTCTGCAGTCAGCACTGGACTTTCAGTGTGGACTTCCACTTATATAACCATGTTGGAGCAGCAACTGCTGGTGTCCTTCACATTCCTGGTCCAGTAATATCAACTTGAAGCATCTCATCCCTCGAGTCCAGACAACCCATGTGATACAGCAGAGCAAGAGTAACCTGAATATGCTCTGATCACAAAAAAATGCCCCCATACCACCACCATCTCTTTAAGCTCTTGGCAGGTTTCTGCCCTGCATATATTGCTCTACCTTTTTACTCTGGCTCCCTGTAAGCTCAAGCTTCTGAAACCTTCTACTGTTCTAGGTTCGCCTATGCATTTATTTGTTCCACATTTTTGTGCCCTTCTCTCCTAAAACTTATGTTTTCTTAGTGATCTTAACATCCACACTGTAGTGTCTTTCTTGTTCTTGTCTCCATAAAAATTAGTAATCACAGCATTATATGTAGACAAAAAAAATTCTAAAACCTCTTTTTCCTTAAAGATCATTTAATTATATTACCATGACTACAGTGAGTTAGATGGCCCTATTTAAGTCCACTGAAATTAAAAAAAAAAAAAAAAACTACTTCAGGTGTTATAACATCACATTTGTAACTATTTAGAGCATAAACTAATGGAACCAAAGAAATGATTATCATTGCTTTTGCCTACTGGAATTTTTGAAAGGAAGAAATAGGGAAATGTAACTTTTGATAAAGGGAAAAAAGCTTATAACTGCCACATCTACTTCAATCCATTTTTTAAAAAACTGGGCTCTATTTCTACTGATTTTGAGTATGGCCAATAATCCATTTTGAAAAGAATGATGAAAAACATTGTTTGTTGAACTGAGTCACGTGTATTTTATAGTATCTCAGATACTAGAATTTGACACAGAATTGTCTTCCTTTAATTTCCATTATATTTATATTTTGTTTTTCCCCTTCAACAAAAGCAATACAGGACTATTAAAATTTTCTTTTAAATATTTTAGAAATATGTAATGTGGGTAGTAAAAGGCCTCTATAAGTCCAACTACACAACATAAACACACATACAAGATAATCACTGTAAGTTGCAGGTATGTATTCTTCCAGAATTTTTGCCTGTACATATACTAACATACAAGTAATCAGCATGCTTTTAAATAGGAAGGATTCTACTACTTACCAAAATGAGCCCTGATATTAGTGAGGAAGTGCCTGTCAGGGCCACGTAGAACTTCGGTGTTAATGTGTTCAAAAACATGCTCACTAAAAAAAAAAAAAAAGAGGGAAAAAAATAAGGAATGCATAAGTATGTCAATAAAACAGACTTCCATTTTGCTTTTGTGGTGAAATCATTTGTTTCTGATGACAAAAATTCTTAGAATCATAACAAAGTCCTATTAAAATGGTTCAGCATTACAAAGGCCAGAATGCTAGGTGTCAAGGTATAGTTCCTGAAAGAAAAAAGCTACATACAAGAGAAAAGAGCAGCTTTTTAGTTTCTGCCTCCCAAAACTATCCTTGGGAATGGTTTTCATGGATTCACAACCACTGAGGAGTCAAATCAAAGCTGGTTACCAGGGGGCGCCTGAGGGGCTCAGTCAGTTAAGCGTCTAACTCTTGATTTTGGCTCAGGTCATGATCTCACAGTTTTTGAGATCGGGCTCTGTGCGGCTAGTGTACAGCCTGCTTGGGATTCTCTTTCTTTCTCTCTCTCTCTCTCTCTCTTTCTCTCTCTCTCTGCCCCTCCCCAGCTCGTGTATGCTCTCTCCCTCAAAATAAATAAATAAACATATTTAAAAAAAGTTGGTTACTAGACTGTCAGTCAGAAAGAAAAGATCCTTATATGTTTCATGAGACCCACACATTAGAGTTCTTGATGAACCAACAAGGAATATTTCAACCTAGAACAAATGGAAAATAAATACAGTTGATCCTTGACTGATATGGGGTCTTAGGGGCACAAACCCCCTACACAATTAAAAATCTGAATATAACTTTTGACTACCCCCAAAACTCTACCAATAGTCTACTACTGACCAAAGCCTTAGCAATAACATGCACAATTAACACACATTTTATAGGTCATATGTATTATATACTGTGTTCTTATAATAAAATAAGCTAGAGAAAAGGAAATGTTAAGAAAACCATAAGGAAAAAAATTACATTTACAGTGCTATACATATTTATCAGAAAAAATCCACATGTAAGTAGACCTGGGAGGTTCAACCCCGTGTTGTTCAAGGGTCAACAGTATATTGGCAGTTATTAAAGATTTTAAGACTATTGTTACTCCTAAGAAGGAAGGACAAATTGAGAAAGTTAGCATGAATTAGCAAAACTTTTTTCACCTAACTTAAAAAGGCTATTAGACTACTCATCAAAATAATTGGATCAATAAAAAGAAAGATAAAAAATAAGTCACTAAAAATGTGTAGTCGGGTACCTTCCTGACCAATTTCTGCCACTCTGTTCGTATGAACTATATTGTTGATCTGGCTGCCGACTTAATAAGGTTCACTTCCACATTTCATTATCATTTCTATTGAGATATTGCATGAAACTTTGATTATTACCAAAAAAACAACTGACCTAAAGAGCTTTTTGCATGCATATTCATATTCTTTACTGAACCTATTGTTGAAGGGGATCGCAGTGGCCTGATTTTAGAACGAAGGATATTAGAAATAGGACTTTGATATCATTAGGGGAAAAGGCTTTGGCATTTGCCAACAAGGCCCACATTTGCCCACAAGGCAAAGTCACCAACATGAACACGATCCCATGTTCACTCATTCAACAAATACTTCTCTCTGTTTATGAATGAAACTACGGACAAGGAATGGAAGCATGAATGAGATACATTTCTGACCCTCTAGAAGGCCACAGTCTAGGTGAGAAACAAACAGGTAACCAAGCAATTACCAAGTACACAGTCAAATCCTGAACACAAGATGTTATGAAAACACAGAAAAGGGATGCACTTTGCGCTGGGGGTTGGAAAGGTTGTGCAGGAGAATAATCGGGAGTCAACTAGACCAGAGCAGGAAGGAGGAGGGATAGAAGGGCAATGTCAGCAGAGGAAGGGGCTTGCTTGGAGGTGCTGAGAAAATATCACAGCCTTTCCAAATGGTTGCACAGGCTGAGGAAGTTAGGAGCTTGAACTGTCAACCCTTTACAGAGAAACAGATGTAGAAGGATGCACCAATTCCATCCTTCTTGACTACCAACCATCCTTCCCGGTGCTTCCTCTTAAATGAATTTTTTTGTTTGACTTGTGGGCTGTCAGTT
Organism: Acinonyx jubatus; assembly: GCF_027475565.1. NCBI lineage: Eukaryota > Metazoa > Chordata > Mammalia > Carnivora > Felidae > Acinonyx > Acinonyx jubatus. The sequence goes on from NC_069383.1 coordinate 33,449,350, forward strand.
GTAATCTCAAGAGTCTGAACTAACATAATGTGCTCAGTTGATAGTCACAATTTGACTAAGAGGATTCTTTTGGAGAAATAGAGAAAGGCACAGAAGAAGCAATCAGTCTGGGGCTGTAGGGGTACAGCTGAGTTAAGGGTGGGTTTGCTTGGCCATTAAAAAACCCAAAGACATAGTGATTTGTCCCTTCCTGAGCACATTAGTGGAAAAAGGAAGATTTTTTAAAAGAAAAAAATTAAACCAGGTCGAATTCTGAAGTGTCTAAAATTCTCAAAATTTCCATCCTTACACTATAAATGACCCCACATTCCCATCCATTTACTCATTCATTCATTCATTCATTCATTCATTCAGAGAATGTGCACACATGAGAGAGGAGCAAACGGAAAGAAAGCGAATCTTGAGCAGGCTCTAAACTCAGCATAGAGCCTGATGCAAGGCTCAATCCCATGACCCTGAGATCATGACCTGAGCCAAAATCAAGAGTCAGACACTCAACCAACTGAACCACCCAGGCAGCCCCTCCCCATTATTTGTTAAAAAGTCACCAAAACATAGTATTTGCTTTATTTTATAGCGATGAACTCTCATATCTCCATGATATACTTTTCAGTAGGTTTCCAGGGACAAAGTGAGTATAAAATTCTATGAAATCCATTTCTTCAAGAAAGAGAAAAGATGTTCCTGAATTAGAAGTGCTTTAGTAGCCCTGTTGTAAAGATTTTCTACTGAAAACACTGAATCCACTGTGGGCAAAAGACTCAATAGCTAACTGATCAGTGTAAAAAAAAAAAAACAATACATGAGTTTTCTAAAGAGATTAAACTAAACACTGTCCCCATTTGGTTTTACTTAAGATTATATAGCAGCAGTGATTAATAATTAAAAGGTACTTCTCTGTTATATCCAGTTGTAGAAAGCTACTAGAGTAGGGAAAGATAATGAAGTCATTAAAAGGAAGAGACACACATAGAGAAGTGAGAGAAGGAGAGGTGCTCACTTAAGAGAGCGGAAGGTGCTCATTTAAGAATCTATTAACCTCATAGTCTTATTGAACATCCTCACTCACATCACTAAGACCTGGCACTTGGCAATTCTGGGCACAAATATCAACACTTTTTAAAGTTAGTAACAAAGCACTTTCACATATTAGAGAGTTTAATTCTCATTTCAGCTCCATGAGGTCAATATTCTTATTCATGTTACTTCACAGCTGGATACGAGGAAAGCCCTGAACACCAGCAGTCCTGCCTCCCAAGCTCTGACTCGCGGCATCACAGGGGCAGGCAGATAATGCTGACAAGCATGAAAGAACAAAAGAGCAAATGGAAAGCCTTTCATTGTAAAAGGAGAAGAACTCTAAATAAATGATACTAAAAGATGGATGCTTTTAATACTGTATTTATTTTTACCTCTGACCTTTAAAGATAAGTTCCCTGTAATCTTATTACTGGTGTTTGCAGCACCAGGGGGGGAAGGCAGGTAGGCACACAGAGAGGAGAGTCTAGTTGAAGATTCCCTCGTTAATCTAGAAGGGCTGCACATTGCAGACCAGACCACCTTAAAACAAGGAACACCTTGCCTAGTTTCATCAGCAATGATGGCCACTAGCAATTATTTTTTAAGACGTATGAGGGCCTGATAAAGTACCTAAAAACTGGAGCAGGAAACTGTGGAGTTTATTCTTTGAAACGTAAATGGGATTCTCCTGAAATTTACAGACACATCACTGTCTCCTCTATACCAGCTGGGGCTAAGCAAAACAAATTCAAAAACAAACAGACTTCTAGCTTTGTGAAGAATAGATTCATATAATTTCAGTAATGTCTTATTTCAACCCAGAGACAACAATTAATAAATCAGAAGGCTTTTCATCTGATCCAGCAGAACACTCCCAACAGGTCACTGCTCAGAAACACCACATGAGTTACTCAGGGGCAGCACCTCAGGAACTGAATCGTGGAGCGTTCTGATGATGCTGAACTTCAACTCAGTACGGTCTTCTTATTTAATTAATGAGCAAATGGGAAGGAATGAAGCATGGCCCTGAGAAGAAACAAGGTAGGAAGGATGGGTCCATGGATTGAAAATTAAATGACCTAGGGGCGCCTGGCTGGCTCAGTGGGTAGAGCATGAGACTCTTGATCTCCAGGTTGTGAGTTTGAGCCCCACATTGAGCAAAGATATTACTTAATTAAAAAAAAATTGGGGTGCCTGGGAGCTCAGTCGATTAAGCGTTCAACTTCAGCTAAGGTCATGATCTCATGGCTCATGAGTTTGAGCCCCACATCTGTGCTGACAGGTCGGAGCCTGGAGCCTGCTTCAGATTCTGTGTCTCCCTCTCTCTCTGCCCCTCCCCTATGCACACGTTCTGTCTCTCAAAAATAAATAAATGTTAAAAAAAATCTTAAAAAAAACCTTTTTTTAAAGAAAATTAAATGACCTCTCTGGATCACAGAAGAGAAGAGATAATAGGTCAACTATGAGAAGCAAAGGATCACTCCTGTGAGCAGCGCTTACTCGGGAATCCTGTGGAATGGAGCCAACCACATTTCTGTCTCTCGGGACATTAATAGCCTTTCCTGAGATTCTTCAGAGCATGAGCAATCCCCAAACCACGCTCCTGGAAAAGACCTTCTGCAAAACAGAGTGAACACACAACCCTATGTTTGTCTCCTCAGACATACTTCACTTCACACAGAGAAGCCCAGGCGGGAGTGAAAAGGCTAAGGCAGCATCAAAGACTTGGAGGTACTGACTAGAAAGAACTGAATAAGCAGTGTGATAAAGTCTGTAACACCCAAAATTCTGGGTCTGTTTTATCCTGTGTCCCTTTTACTGCCTTTCTAAAATATGGCAAGTGAAATAGAAAAACTTGGAAAAGTTATAACAATCACAACCACTTATGTTAGAAATAAAGTCCCTAGGAAGAAAAGCTAAAGAAACGAAGTTTACTTAGGCTGGATGAAAAAAAATTGAAGAGATTTTAGGTAAAGCCATTATCCTTGGGAAAGACACCAGGGTTAGGAGACTTGGTCTGTAAATGAGAAATCCACTGTGATGTGGTGGCCCTCGGAAGGTCCCACACCCTCCGAGGGCTGCTCTGAGGCTCTGATGAAATGTGCATTCCCTCCTAACTTCAGCACAGACTCACTGGATGCCTCCCCGGGGCCAGATGCTGGGGAGCACTGCCCCTGCCGCCAATGGGCTCACAATCCAACGGGTGAAGGAGGCAAGGAAATGGATACACAAATATGAAAGAAATGAGAAATGGATACACAAACATCAGATTAGAAAAGGGGCTAAGAGATCAAGAAAAATTTCTGCCAAGAAAAATATTCCTGTCTGAGACTTGTAAGATAAATCAGGAGTTATCCATATGTTGCCTGTGGCTGCAGGGGTGAAGAGACAGTGAGAGGTAGAGCTGTAGGGCATTCTGCATGGAGTACTGCAGCTCAGGGGCTGGCAGGTGCATGCCCCTGGAAGGACAGGGAAAGGCAGCACAGGAGCCACAGACTTGCACATGTCTGCTGAGGCACCAGTGGGGAATTCCTGCTAAATGTGTGAAACTACTTTCTATAGTGCCTGCCATACAAACACACGGAATACTGACTGATGGATAGCAAATGGCTATTCTCAGAGAAGACAAATAAGAATGGGTCCAAATTGTATTTCTCAAACGTAAGGGTGTGCGCTGCCATTTGGTCTCCAAAATTATTTAGGGAGGACTTCTCACTAACAAATGTATGCAATGAGTAGATGTACAATACAGCCTAACTAAAAGGACACTTATGGAATAGGAGACTCTGGTTTGCTCACTTTTCTTAGTAAATAAAGGAACATTTATCTCAACGCAAGCACAAATCTTTACTTTTGAGGCTGTTTCATTGTCCATACAATAAGAATAATATCTAGCTTGTTACAGGGTTGTTGTGAGGATTAAATGTGTTAGTCTAGATAAAGTGCCTAACACAGCAAACCTCAGCAGATAATACGTATTGTTGCTGTTGTTAGTTATGTCTTATGTTACTCTTCTTTTGTGATGTGACGCCTTATACCGGTCCAGTTGTAGAAAGCAGAGGAAACTCAGTGGAACGTATTTGTGTAAAAGTAGTGCTGGCAGCAGTTCACCAGCACTTACTGTGCACCCCCTTCTATGTGCCGACCACTGGGGTACAGACCACAGCCCAGGAAGTAAACCACCTGCACCGTGATTTTGTCCTATGCGACACGTGGATGCCCTACAAAATAAATGAAGAACCAAGTAATGAAGGGTCCTTTCAACTGAAGTTTAGTTGCTGGAAGTGGAAATAAACTGGAGGGTGAGTTTGAAGGCAGCCATTTTGAAGGCAAAGAAATTATTGAATCCCCCAAGTCTACCATGTGACCCTAAATCTCTGATCTCCGCCTTTGTAGGTGCCGTGGGAACAATCAATTCAGCCATAGGCCACATGGAAACCTGCAATCTTGTTCCTTAGTTTCCTTCAAGTCCCCTTGTGGCTTAGTACATAAACTACTTTAAAGCCTAACCTATAACCCAAGCATGATAGTTTACAAATGTTTTAAATACAAAGAACAAATCATCAAGGCCACAATACCTTCCAAGCCCTGAGACAGGGACATCAAAATAAACCAGAAAATTGGCCATTTCATGCAAAGCAACATTTCTGAAACAGATTTTTCTTTTTAAGTAGGCTTCTCACCCAGCTCACTTGAACTCACAACCCTGAGATCAAGACCTGAGCTGAGATCAAGAGTGAGACACTTAACAGAATGAGCCACCCAGGCACCCTGCATAGCAACATTTCTGATTTAATTACAGAAAATACAATGTCCCATGTCTACATAAAGTGCATTAAGGTACATGCTAGTCTTTCAGAAGACTTCTATCAAACTGTTTTCTCAGACCTCAGACCTTACTCAGTGGGTTAGGGAACGCACTGGAATAGTTTAATCCATTGCTTGGATTTTTCTGTGTGAGAATAGGGTATATTCTCTTTTTCATTTTATTGTTCTTTCAACCCTGCTAACCCCTCTCTTCCCTCCTGTCAGATTCCATTAAGTAAAATTGCAACTTCACTTCTTTTCCTCATTTACCAAAGGACAAGAGTATGAAAAATGTAAACTTTAATAATCTAACTTGCACATATGCTAATTTTGAACAGATTTCCAGATCGCACAGCTTTTAAAATTAAAAAAAAAAACTTGCCCTTTTTCTCAGAATGACACTGTGATAGACAAACTCTAAAGTGACCCACAATGACCCCTACCTCCTGATGTTCATGTAACTCCCTTCCCCTGAATTGGGTGGACATATGACTTGCTTCTAGCAAAAAGATATGTAAGATGCTCTCTCAGTATCTCCTTGCCAGTGTAATGAAGAAAGTGTCCATGTTGAGAAGCCTATGTGGCAATGGACTATGAGCAGCCTCTAGGGGCTGAGGCCAACAGCCAATATGAAACTGAAGACCTCAGATCTACAACAGTGATTTCTGCCAATATCCTGAATTAACTCAGAAGTAGATTCTTCCTCAGCTGAGTTTGCAGATAAGATCACACCCTAACTGACACCTTGATAATAGCCTTGTAAGACCCAGCACAAAAACAAACAACCAAACAAAAAAACAAAGGATCCAGCACAAAAGTCCCAGCTAAGCTGTGCCTGTATTTCTGACCCACAGAAAGCATGTGATAATAAATGTATATTGTTTTAAGCTGCTATATTTGTCGTAATTTGTTAGGAAGCAGTATAAAACAGATAGAATCAAGTATAATTCATGAAAGTGGGGGTGCCTGGGTGGCTCAGGTGGTTAAGTGTCCAACTCTTGATTTCAGCTCAGGTCATGATCTCATGACTTGTGAGTTCAAGCCCTGCATCAGGCTCTGCACTGAGAACACAAAGCCTGCTTGGGATTCTCTCCCTCCCTCTCTCTGTCCCTCCCCCACTTGTACTCTTTCATTCTCAAAATAAAATAAATTCTAAAAGAATAATAATAATACTAGAGGCACCTGGGTGGCTCAGTCAGTTAAGCGTCCAACTTCCGCTCAGGTCATGATCTCACTATTGGTGGGTTCAAGCCCTGCGCTGACAGCTCAGAGCCTGGAGCCTGCTTCAGATTCTGTCCCCCTCTCTCTCTGCACCTCCCCCCTCGCACTATGTCTGTCTCTTGAAAATAAATAAATGCTTAAAAAATAAAAAATAAAATAATAATAATAATAGTAGTAGTAGTCCATGAAAGTGAAAATCAGTTTGGACATCTGATAACTGGGGCTAACTGCAGTATGCCCAGAAAGGGTGTTAAACATATGCCAATTCTATCTGCCCAAGAGCTTCTTTCTCAACCGTTCATAAATAAAATACAACTTCAACCTCTGTTGCCATGACAACATGTTATTCCACATGCTGATCTGTAATTGTCTTTGTAAATCCACTAGTATTAAAGTCAAAGCTGAGAGAATTTTTAATATGGAAATCAAGCCTCTCCATTTTACCCCAGTAAATGGACTTTCCTTTTTCTAGGCACACTTTAAATACACAACATTTTCATGTTCCCAAGAAATCTGTTTACATCTGGGCACAGCATCAGTTCAAGAGAAGACTAAACACACCGTGAGCACTTTTCCTCATTTGTTGCTTTTGCTGCTCCTCTCCTTGTCCTTCACCCCAGTCTCCTTGGGCTCTGATAACATCTCAAGTTTTTATGCATTATAATTCCCTTGATAAATTCTGTGGAATTCATCCTTGTGAGAAAAAGATATGGAAGTATAATTTTAGGCCCATTCCAAATGGCAAGAAATTCTCATAAATCATTCTGTCTACTCTATACCCTTGACGTTGCCTTGGCAACTTCACAGGTATACTATTTCTGCTTTACTGGGCATTTGGCTCTACTGAGGAAGTAGAGACGAGCACATTCCTTCTTTCTTTTCTCAGCCGTGATCTGGGAAACTATATCAGAGTGTTCAGTCTTCATGGCTCCTGGTCCTTGCTTCTGTCAAGTCACGAAGGACTGTCCAAAGCCCGGTCACATATAAACCTCAGTAGCCCTCAAGGGCGAGTGAAGCAAGATCTGATTATCTGTTTGCTTTTATTTACAAATAGGCTAATAATGAGGAACTATACACTGGTCAGGAACAGGAGAGTGGCTAGTTATAAGTCTTATAACTTTAGCCATTTAAAATATGTTTTAATTTAGGTTGAAGATCATCTTATGAACCTTGCTGTTTCTTTTTTTTTTTTTCTTTAATGTTTATTTATTTTTGAGAGACAGAGAGCGCAGTGGGAGAGGGGTACAGAAAGAGATTTGAACACAGAATCCGAAGCAGGTTCCAGGCTCTGAGCTGTCAGCACAAAGCCCGATGCAGGGCTCAAACCCACGAACCGCGAGACCATGACCTGCACCAAAGTCAGATGCTCTACCGACTGAGCCCCCCCAGGCGTCCTGAATCTTTCTGTTTCTTATAAAGTATTTACCATAAGGAAGAAAAAAGATATCTGCCTCTAGGGGAGCAACACTTGCTCAGTTATACTTCAAAAGACAGAAGCCCTGCAGAGACATGGCTCTCCAGGCCCCGGGCACCTCTAATCAGGAAGCATTCACTGTGCATTCTCAATCCACCCCCCCATCCACCCCTCCCCCCAGGGCAACCGCCACAGAGCCTGGTCCGTGGAGATATAACCGCCTATATTCTTGCTCAGCAAGTGCTCTGTATTAATACCAGCTAGGCCATTAATTTATCCAAAATGTAATTAACTTACAAAAAGTGCAAGACATTGAACCAGACACTGGAGTTGGTAAATGAAATGATATAATGAAACTGATGCTCCCCTTGAGAAGGTAAAATACGATGCCCACACAAATAACACAGGACGGAATATGAAACATCAGAAGAGAGGTACAGATAAAATCTAGAGGAAGAAAATATTACTTCTAGTCAGAAGGATCAGAGAAACTTAATAAATGAGATGTCCTTCCTTCTGGGCTTTGAAAGAAGAATAAGCTTTTATCATGAGATTGGAGAGAAGTAAAGAGACAGTACAGATGCCGCGTGGATATGAGAGCATACACAAAAGAATTGGGTTGGAGTAGTATAGGTAGGATGAAGAGCGGCAGTGGGAGATTATGCTGGCTCAACTGCCAGGTCGAGAAAATCAACCTTTTGATAGAGACAGTGAGAAAATAGTCACTGAACAGCCATGTGAATAAGACACATGTAGAAGTCATGAAGTGATGTGGGAAATGTACAGCTCAGACACTAACCTTAGAGGGGAGCTCCTGCGATACCACCACGGTGGGAGGTTGGGCATATCAGATTTGCAGAGGTAAATTCAACAGTATGTGGGTCTTAACAATGTGACATAAAGGGCGAGACTCTGGAGAATGTCGGCAAAGTGGGGCCAAAGTCAAACTGCAAGTGATTAAAGACAGTGAGTGGTAAGGAATTATGGCAGCAAGGACAGGCTACTTCTACAGGAAGTCTGGCAGGAAAGAGAAGAAAAGAATGTATCATTAAGTGTGACTTAAATTAAAAGAAAATATAAAGGGCGTCTGGGTGGCTCAGGCAGTTAAGCCTCCCCCTCTAGATTTTGCCTCAGGTTGTGATCTTAGGTTCGTGAGATGGAGCCCCATGTGGTGCTCCACACTGACCGTGCAGAGCCTGCTTGGGATTGTCTGTCTCTCTCTTTGTCCCTTCACTTGAGCCTGCACATGCTCTCTCTCTCAAAATAAATAAACATTGAAAAAAGAAAGAAAATATAAATAGCACTGTACGAGCTAGTAAGTGAGTTAAGAATAACATTTAAGCCTTTATTCCACTGCAACAAGATCCACCCTAAGAAATCCAATACTGGCTCATTCTTATACCTCACTTTTAAAGACGTAAGATTACTCTTTGGAAATGTGTTTACTTTCCCAGAGATTCTTCTTTTTATGTAGATCTTAAAGAATAATTAGAGGGAATTATGGCACCTTAAGTGACATCATTTTGAACCTGACAGTTTATGAATATGTATATTCCTGTTTTATCAGGTGCGATTAAATACAAAATAAAAATAAATCTATTTTCTATTCTATTGATTCTGATTTTTGCACTTTCTGTTAATTTACTTGCTTTGTTTTGAAACCTTCTGCTAACATATAGCTGAAGAGTTTGCCTCAACGGAAGCCAATAGTTTGAGCCAAAGAAGCAACTCTAAGCCATGGGGCAGTAAAATTCAAATCTAATTTTAAGTTAGGTTTTTATATTTTCATGACATTCTCCAAAAGTTTAATGACTAATTTACTTCTCTTTTGAGTGAAAAGCTGTCCCACAACAGATGGTCTGCTGGAAGCTGTATTAAGGCTGTCTCTTTCTAGGTGAGGATGCCTTACCAACAGAGATAAGAAGCCACAGGGGAAACCATTAGACAGACCAATATTTTAAGTATTCAGCTGCTCCAACGGCCTGATTGTTCAAAGGCTGGCTTCATTATTTTCAGTTCCAGTAGCTAGACTTGGCTTTGCATTTGCATCAAATGACTGGTTACTATTCCAGAGGGCACCTAAAATTATCTCCCCAGGTCCAGGACTGGCAGCAAATTATAAGTGGTAAATCACAAATGCACCCAGCTCTAAGTAAGGTCTATAGGTGACAGTAAATAGAAACTGACAGTAAATAGAAATAAGAAATTTTCTTATAATGTATGAAAAGATGCATCTAACTTCCAGATGCCCTGTGTCATCCCTAATACAAATGCTCCCAAACCCTTAAAATGGCCTTTCTCTCCCTCCCTTTTGAATCTATTCTTACTATCTCAAATAGTTTTCAGACATTGTCACCACTCACTGTGAATGACCCATTCATATGTAATTTTTTTTTTAAATTAGCAAATGTCTAATGCACAGATCCTTAGAGCAATTTATCTCCAGTTGGATCATACCAAGGTTAATGAGGTCAATGTTCTGGGTCTGATCTGAGTCAGTCAACCTCATACCAAGAAATCCTGTCCACAAACTCAGAAGGCACTTCTGACTAGCTGTATTACAAACGGTATTACCACTCAAAGGCCAACCATCGTGATACCATAAAAACACATACATTTTAAAAGAAAAAAGTGGATTAATTTTCAAGGTTGTTTGCCCATAACATTCTAAAAAATATAGAAAAAAAATTTTTAAATGCCACGCCCCCCAACCCAGCACTGACAAAAGGAAACAAAAAGAAAAACTAGCACACGCAGCACACTGCTAATGAAAACAGCAAAGGCAGTTTCTCTTGGGAATAATTTGCTAAGATAAAATAATGCTAATTGACAGATGTAGAGACTACAGCATAAAAAAATACATAACATGACTATTCAGTAAGAAAGTACAGTAAGTGATTTGCAAAAGCACCACCTTCAATATCATTTAGATCATTATCTGCAAAATGTCCAACATCATCATTATAGGGACAAAAAAAGTCTTATCAAGCCATACTTTTAAACACTTGTTTCAGTTCAACAAATACTGTGGAGAGGGCTACTACATATCAGGCACTAGTCTGGGTGTTTAGTGCATATTTGTATTTTTATTTATTTTTAATGTTTATTTATGAGAGAGAGAGCAAGAGTGAAGGAAGGGCAGAGAGAGAGCGAGACACAGAATCCAAAGTAGGTTCTAGGCTCTGAGCTGTCAGCACAGAGCCTGATGTGGGGCTGGAACTAATGAACCATAAAGAACCCGAGCCGAAGCTGGACCCTTAACTGACCGAACCACCCAGGAGCCCCTAATGCATGTTTTTAATCATTTGATTCCCACCACAGCCCTGCAAAGTTGACTACCCTCATTTTATACAGATGAAACTGAAGCTTATTGAGGTTAAATGATTCACCTAAGGACACACCCCTATTAACGGCTGAACCTTAACTTGAACACAATTCTACCTGATCCCAAAGCCTATGCTCTTTCTCCTTGGGGACATACCATTCTTTTAGATAACTGACCCTACATTTGGGGAGACAAAACAAAGAGAAATGTCTACACTTCAGATTTGCTTTTTGAGATTTCCAGAGTTCACTGCCTCTTCTGAAATGGCAATCTGGTGCTGGCTTCAAAGCCAGGCCTCATGGCTGGGCTTAGGGAGCCCTCTGGGATCTGAGAGCAAGAGGCTGCCCCAAACCACAGCCTCAGTCTAGGGCATGCAGGCCTAGCAATGATTTCCTCCTGAGTTGAGGGTGAGGGGAGGATGGTGGCTGATTGCTGAGCCATTCATTACCACACAAACCTCATGTTAAATAACTGACTCTCCCTCAAGGCTATTATTAGCAATGAAGGATGATGTCTGCACATTCTGATGCATTCTATTCAGTATTCTATTTTATTCTGTATCTTGTTCCTTTATCTTACTATGGGTCAAGATAAAATCAGGGCCAGATATTTTATACAGAAAGAGACAGCACTGTCTAATGTCTAAAATCAAAGTATTCAGGCCTATGATACATATACTATTATCCTAGCCTTAGTGAGGATTAATTGGAGTGGCAGGCTCCTAGGGCTATGTTGGACACCAAATAACAGCTTTTCATACAGTAGCTATTACAGTTAATGTATCTACAAAACTTTGGTTCTATTCTAATAATATAATTACTGTTCTAATCAACACTTGAAGTAGTATCCTTTCATATTTTCAAGTTATAATTATTTTTTCTTTCACTTTGAAACAAAATAACTAATATATTTTCTCCTCCTACAGTCAGGTCTGCTAAAACAAAAAAGAAATTTAAAGCATCCTAAAGTCACCATACCCTTTGTTATACTTGTTACTAAGCATCCCATAAATCCTGTGTTTGGCTCTTTTTCACTTTAAATTTATTTGGTGTGATATACACAGTCCTAAACATTCAATGGATATAAAACCCAGGGACATAAAGAAGAATGTATTAAAACATATACCACAGTCTTCCCTTGCACAAATGTGGTGATTATACATTTAACTACAGGATTTGAATACCAAAACACAGAATGATTAAATCTAGAAGATTATCTATATAAATTAAAAGCCTTAAATTTTGTGGAATTTTCTAACTGACTTGCTAACATCATCCTAAAACTATGATGAAACCCTGTGCATTCACTTGTCCATTCTAGAAGGTTTATACATGTGAATTTAGCACATTTCTGTTATTTTTAAATCACCACACATCTAGGAACTTATCCTAAGGAGATAAAAATGGATTTTTATATATATTTATTCTTCAGGATATTTGGCAAAATATATTTATAAATATATTATTTTAAAAGCAAAAAACCCAAAACACTAAATATCTAAGAAAATGGTTAAATACTATATGCCATTATGAAAGAACAGTATGCAGCCATTAAAAATCACACTATAGGGGGTCACCTGGGTGGCTCAGTCAGTTGAGCATCCAACTTTGGCTCAGGTCACAATATCATGGTTTGTGAGTTTGAGTCCTGCGTTGGACTCTGTGCTGATGGCTCGGGCCTGGAGCCTGCTTTGGATTCTGAGTCTCCCTCTCTCTGCCCCTCCCCTGCTCATGCTCTGTCTCTCTCTCTCTCTCTCTCTCTCTCAAAAATAAATAAATAAACAAACAAACAAACAAACAAACATTTTTTTTCTTCTGGTTTTTTATTTTATTTATTTATTTATTTTTTTAATCTTTATTTTTTTTTCAGTATATGAAATTTATTGTCAAATTAGTTTCCATACAACACCCAGTGCTCATCCCAAAAGGTGCCCTCCTCAATACCCATCACCCACCCTCCCCTCCCTCACACCCCCCATCAACCCTCAGTTTGTTCTCAGTTTTTAAGAGTCTCTTATGCTTTGGCTCTCTCCCACTCTAACCTCTCTTTTTTTTTTCCTCCCCCTCCCCCATGGGTTTCTGTTAAGTTTCTCAGGATCCACATAAGAGTGAACACATATGGTATCTGTCTTTCTCTGTATGGCTTATTTCACTTAGCATCACACTCTCCAGTTCCATCCACGTTGCTACAAAGGGCCATATTTCATTCTTTCTCGTTGCCCTGTAGTACTCCGTTGTGTATATAAACCACAATTTCTTTCTCCATTCATCAGTAGATGGACATTTAGGCACTTTCCATAATGTGGCTATTGTTGAGAGTGCTGCTATAAACATTGGGGTACAAGTGCCCCTATGCATCAGTACTCCTGTATCCCTTGGGTAAATTCCTAGCAGTGCTATTGCTGGGTCACAGGGTAGATCTATGTTTAATTTTCTGAGGAACCTCCACACTGTTTTCCAGAGTGGCTGCACCAATTTGCATTCCCACCAACAGTGCAAGAGGGTTCCCATTTCTCCACATCCTCTCCAGCATCTATAGTCTCCTGATTTGTTCATTTTGGCCACTCTGACTGGCGTGAGGTGATATCTGAGGGTGGTTTTGATTTGTATTTCCCTGATGAGGAGCGACGTTGAGCATCTTTTCATGTGCCTGTTGGCCATCCAGATGTCTTCTTTAGAGAAGTGTCTATTCATGTTTTCTGCCCATTTCTTCACTGGGTTATTTGTTTTTCAGGTGTGGAGTTTGGTGAGCTCTTTATAGATTTTGGATACTAGCCCTTTGTCCGATATGTCATCTGCAAATATCTTTTCCCATTCCATTGGTTGCCTTTTAGTTTTGTTGGTTGTTTCCTTCGCTGTGCAGAAGCTTTTTATCTTCATAAGGTCCCAGTAATTCATTTTTGCTTTTAATTCCCTTGCCTTTGGGGATGTGTCGAGTAAGAGATTGCTACGGCTGAGGTCAGAGAGGTCTTTTCCTGCTTTCTCCTCTTGGGTTTTGATGGTTTTGTGTCTCACATTCAGGTCCTTTATCCATTTTGAGTTTATTTTTGTGAATGGTGTGAGAAAGTGGTCTAGTTTCAACCTTCTGCATGTTGCTGTCCAGTTCTCCCAGCACCATTTGTTAAAGAGACTGTCTTTTTTCCATTGGATGTTCTTTCCTGCTTTGTCAAAGATTAGTTGGCCATACGTTTGTGGGTCTAGTTCTGGGGTTTCTATTCTCTTCCATTGCTCTATGTGTCTGTTTTTGTGCCAATACCATGCTGTCTTGATGATTACAGCTTTGTAGTAGAGGCTAAAGTCTGGGATTGTGATGCTTCCTGCTTGGGTCTTCTTCAAAATTACTTTGGCTATTTGGGGCCTTTTGTGATTCCATATGAATTTTAGGATTGCTTGTTCTAGTTTCGAGAAGAATGCTGGTGCAATTTTGATTGGGATTGCATTGAATGTGTAGATAGCTTTGGGTAGTATTGACATTTTGACAATATTTATTCTTCCAATCCATGAGCAGGGAATGTCTTTCCATTTCTTTATATCTTCTTCAATTACCTTTATAAGCTTTCTATAGTTTTCAGCATACAGATCTGTTACATCTTTGGTTAGGTTTATTCCTAGGTATTTTATGCTTCTTGGTGCAATTGTGAAGGGGATCAGTTTCTTTATTTGTCTTTCTGTTGCTTCATTGTTAGTGTATAAGAATGCAACTGACTTCTGTACATTGATTTTGTATCCTGCAACTTTGCTGAATTCATGTATCAGTTCTAGCAGACTTTTGGTGGAGTCTATTGGGTTCTCCATGTATAGTATCATGTCATCTGCAAAACATGAAAGCTTGACTTCATCTTTGCCATTTTGGATGCTTTTGATTTCCTTTTGTTGTCTGCTGATGCTAGAACTTCCAACACTATGTTAAACAACAACGGTGAGAGTGGACATCCCTGTCGTGTTCCTGATCTCAGGGAAAAAGCTCTCAGTTTTTCCCCATTGAGGATGATGTTAGCTGTGGGCTTTTCATAAATGGCTTTTATGGTGTTTAAGTATGTTCCTTCTATCCCGACTTTCTCAAGGGTTTTTATTAAGAAAGGATGCTGGATTTTGTCAAAGGCCTTTTCTGCATCGATTGACAGGATCATATGGTTCTTATCTTTTCTTTTATTAATGTGGTGTATCACGTTGATTGATTTGCAAATGTTGAACCAGCCCTGCATCCCAGGAATGAATCCCACTTGATCATGGTGAATAATTCTTTTTATATGCTGTTGAATTCGATTTGCTAGTATCTTATTGAGAATTTTTGCATCCATATTCATCAGGGATATTGGCCTGTAGTTCTCTTTTTTTACTGGGTCTGTGTCTGGTTTAGGAGTCAAAGTCATACTGGCTTCATAGAATGAGTCTGAAAGTTTTCCTTCCCTTTCTATTTCTTGGAATAGTTTGAGAAGGATAGGTATTATCTCTGCTTTAAACGTCTGGTAGAACTCCCCTGGGAAGCCATCTGGTCCTGGACTCTTATTTGTTGGGAGATTTTTGATAACTGATTCAATTTCTTCGCTGGTTATGGGTCTGTTCAAGCTTTCTATTTCCTCCTGATTGAGTTTTGGAAGAGTGTGGGTGTTTAGGAATTTGTCCATTTCTTCCAGGTTGTCCAATTTGTTGGCATATAATTTTTCATAGTATTCCCTGATAATTGTTTGTATCTCTGAGGGATTGGTTGTAATCATTCCATTTTCATTCATGATTTTATCTATTTGGGTCATCTCCCTTTTCTTTTTGAGAAGCCTGGCTAGAGGTTTGTCAATTTTGTTTATTTTTTCAAAAAACCAACTCTTGGTTTCATTGATCTGCTCTATAGTTTTTGTAGATTCTATATTGTTTATTTCTGCTCTGATCTTTATTATTTCTCTTCTTCTGCTGGGTTTAGGCTGCCTTTACTGTTCTGCTTCTATTTCCTTTAGGTGTGCTGTTAGATTTTGTATTTGGGATTTTTCTTGTTTCTTGAGATAGGCCTGGATTGCAATGTATTTTCCTCTCAGGACTGCCTTTGCTGCATCCCAAAGCGTTTGGATTAATAATAATAATAAATAATAATAACAAATAATAATTTAAATAAATTTAAATAATAATAAATTAAATAAAATAAAATTAAATAAATTTAAATAATAATAAATAAATAACAAACAAACAAACGAATTTTTTAAAAAATTTAAAAAAAAATACCACTATAGGGGCACCTGGGTGGCTCAGGTTGAACATCTGACTCTCGATTTGGGCTCAGGTCATGATACCAGGGTCAGGGGATCAAGCACCATATTGGGCTCTGGGTGGCTCCTGGGTGGGCACCCAGGTGGCTCAGGTTGAACATCTGACTCTCGATTTGGGCTCAGGTCATGATACCAGGGTCAGGGGATCAAGCACCATATTGGGCTCTGGGTGGCTCCTGGGTGGGCACCCAGGTGGCTCAGGTTGAACATCTGACTCTCGATTTGGGCTCAGGTCATGATACCAGGGTCAGGGGATCAAGCACCATATTGGGCTCTGTGCTAAGTATGGAGCCTGCTTAAGATTCTCTTTCTCTCCCTCTGCCCCTCTCCCCTACTCATTGTCTCTCTAAAATAAAAAAATAAAAATCACATTATAATGACACAAAAAATGATCACATTTTAGTATAAGTAGTAGATTATATAACTATTAATAGTTTGACATCTTTTATTAAAAAATTCATAGATTACATATTTACTATCTATGTAGGTACAGTTTCTAAATACAGAAAGAAACATGGAGGATACAAAGCAAACATTCCAATAGTGCTCACCTTTGAATGGGAGAATTACAAGCGATTTTATTTTTTTGTCTTCACTGTAGACTTGAAATTTTCTACTAATTTTTTCTTAAATTCCTTTATTTTGAGAGAGAGAGAGCACAAGCAGGGGAGAGGCAGAGAGAGAAGGAGAAAGAGAGAATCACAAGCAGGCAACATCAGCACAGAGCCCAACATGGGGCTCAAAATCATGAACCACAAGATCATGCCTTGAGATAAAATCAAGAGTTGGATGCTTAACTGACTGAACCACTGAGGTGCCCCTGCAATGTCATTTTTTTAATCAGGGGGGATAAAATATTTTCAAAGCATGATATAAAACTAGAAATCATAAAATAATAATCTTTGAAGGTGGGATTACATGGAACTTTCATTTTACACTTTTTACATTCTCTACAGTCTGAAATCTTTTACACATCTGAGTATTATTCTGGTAACCAATCAACATATATACAGATTTAAAAACAGGGTGCTTGTGTGGCTCAAGTCAGTTAAGCATCTGACCTCAGCTCAGGTCATGCATGATCTTAAGGTTCCAGAATTGGAGCCCCACATCAGGCTCTGTGCAGACAGCTCAGAGCCTGTAGTCTGCTTCGGATTCTGTGTCTCCTTCTCTCTGTCCTTTCCCGGCTTGCACTCGGTCTCTCTCTCAAAAGTAAATAAACATTAAAATAAATTTTAAAAACAACCAATACATCTGTTTTTTATTTCAAAGAATGAGACATTTTCTAAAGCAGCAACTTAGGAGAATTTTTAGAAGAATATTTCAATTTATTTTGGTTTAAAATGAGATATTTAAGGATAAGTTGACAGATTAATTGCAACAAGAGCAACAAAACTCTCTTATCTTTAAGAAGTTTTCTAGGGGCGCCTGGGTGGCGCAGTTGGTTAAGCGTCCAACTTCAGCCAGGTCACGATCTCTCGGTCCGTGAGTTCAAGCCCCGCGTCAGGCTCTGGGCTGATGGCTCGTAGCCTGGAGCCTGTTTCCGATTCTGTGTCTCCCTCTCTCTCTGCCCCTCCCCCGTTCGTGCTCTGTCTCTCTCTGTCCCAAAAATAAATAAAAACGTCGAAAAAAAAATAAAAAAAAAAAGAAGTTTTCTAGGAAAAATAAACAGGAAAAGTTACATATGTTTATATGTATCTGAATTCCAGTTTCAGAAAGATGGTATATGAGGACAATGATTTCTTTTCAAATTTGTATTTAAATTCTAGTTAGTCAATTCATAATGTAATATTGTTTTCAGGAGTAGAATTTAGTGATTCATCACTTACATATAACACCCAGTGCTCATCACAGATTTTTGACGTTTACAATGCTACAGTCTTAGTACAGTCAAAATCTTGTATGGAATTGCTTATTTCAGTACATTTATGACTGTATATGGATAACACTCAGATTAACTTAAAAGACTGTTCCTAAGCCCAAGAAGGAGAGCCATTTAAGAAGCTAGCAACTTTGGGGGCGCTTGGGTGGCTCAGTCGCTTAAGCGTCTGACTTCAGCTCAGGTCATGACCTCACGGTGAGTTCGAGCCCCATGTTGGGCTCTGTGCCGACAGCTTGGAGCCTGGACCCTGCTTCGGATTCTGTCTCCCTCTCTCTCTGCCCCTCCCCTGCTCATGCTCTGTCTCTCTCTCTCTCTCTCTCTCTCTCTCTCTCTCTCTCAAAAATAAATAAACCTAAAAAAAAAAGGCCAGCAAGTCTGATTTACTATGCACAGTCTGCATGGAGCTGTGCCACCCACCCAAGCACTAGCACCATCCTGCAGTATCACAGTGGGCTGGTGACATGATTTAATTGCTGAGCTACAGCTAATTATAAGGCAAATGAAACACTAAGAAAGAATTCACCCCAACCAATTAACTAACAGAATGGACATTAATTGTCTTAGAATACCCTGCATATGCTAATTCAAACTTTATCACCCATAAAGGCATTCATACAACCATGACCCTTTGTTGTTACAGTCTTTTCCATGCTTTATAACAGTAGGAATGACCCTGATGCAGAGCATCCTTCTTGGCATTCAGCTTTTCCAGATGGGCATGAATT